>NW_027173322.1:0-1200000 GCF_018151085.1 Drosophila tropicalis
GTGCTAGTGGCTTTGTTGTTCTCTCTGCTTTGTGCTTGTGCTTAGCTTCTCTCCCGCGTAATCACTTTTGTAAGGCCGCCTCTCAAAGCTCGGCTTATAACTGTTCTTGCACTCTCTGTTGTGCTGTGCACTCTAGCTGTCTCTTTGTTTTATTTGTAATTATTGATTATTTATCAATAATTATCTTTGTGCTGTGAATTTAATTTTTCTATATATTCTTATATATATAATTTTTTTTTGCCTTTCTTTCGGCTTTTCAATGGCTTGTTGTCTACCTAATTGCAAACATTCTGATCGTTTTGATGATCAGTATAGAGCAATATCTTGTTGGCTCTGCGATAATCTTATTCATTTAAAATGTGCTGGCCTCAATGGCCGCGACTACGACAAATTTTCTGGTTTGTCTGTGTCTAAGCCTGAGCTTGGCTTAATGCGCTGGACTTGCCCATCTTGTGCCAGCCAGCAGCTTGATTTTAGCCGTATGTATAGGGATCTTCGTTTAAGGTTTCTTTCTTTAAACAAACTGGCCAAACAGCTGTCAAACGAGTGTGACTCTAGCGTTCAATTATTGTCGCAATTCAAATTTGTTCCATCTTCTGAGAAATTGCACAAGAAATGTACCCTTGAGTTGCCTCGTAAGCAGTCGCCAGCTCTCTCTATTACTTCCTCTCCGATTTTACTTTCGCCTACACCATCTTCTTGTCCCTCTGTGGCAGCTTACATTGGTAATATTTGCCCTGCTAAGGTTTTAATTCAAAAGTTTAAGTTTTCTAGGCCTCACGAAATCTCCTCTTTTAAAATTACAGTACCAAATGAGTACTTCTCAGCTATGGTTGACCCTAATTTTTGGCCAGAGGGCCTAGTCGTACACGAGTTTGCGCCCAATAAGCGCTCTCGTCCGTTGCCTGTCCACCTTCCTACTTTATCTTCTGCTTCAAAAACTAATAACGTCTAGTCTTTGCATTCATTATCAAAATGTAAGAGGACTTCTTACCAAGCTGTCGAACCTTTTCTGTGATAGCCAAACCTTTTCGGCTGACATATTAGCTTTCTCTGAAACTTGGCTTAACTCCTCTGTTTTAGATAATGAAATTCTTTCTAATAATTTTATTTCTTATAGGCTTGATCGTGTTGGTCGTCGTGGCGGTGGAGTACTCATTGCTGTAAACTCGAATCTGTCTTCAAGTGTGGTGCCGATTGATCTCTTTTTAGGTGTTGAGTTTGTTTGCGTCGAAGTTACATGTTCTAACTTTAGCCTATATATCTCTTGTTCATATATTCCTCCAGCTTCTGATATCATGATCTACGTGCACCATGCTTATGCTTTACGAACTATTTTTGGTCGTCTTAAAGATCGTGATGTTCTTATAGTTTTAGGTGATTTTAACTTGCCTAATATTTCTTGGCTTGTTGATGATAATCTATCTTTCTTAATTCCTTCATCTCAACATGTTTTTCTTGATAGCCTACTTGAATGTCCACTATATCAGTTGAATTCTTTCCTTAAATGTTCTAAAAGAATCCTTGATCTTGTTTTTGTCTCTGATCCCACTGTTAGTGCTGTATCGCAAACACAGCCACTAGTGAAACCTGAAGATCCTTATCATCCTACCATTGAAGTTACTATTTCTTACAATTCCGTTACTAATTTATTTAAAAACATCTCAAATTCTCGTCGTATATGTTTTCGTAAAACAAATTTCAATCTTCTTAACAGCCTTATTTTCTCTTTTGATTGGTCGTTTCTATTTGAGTGCTGCGATATAGATTGTGCAGTGAAGTTTTTCTATTCTGCTCTTAATTCTCTAATTGATAAATGCGTTCCTTATGTGAATGTCTCTACCGTCTCCAGTTCGCCAGTCTGGTTCACACGTAGGCTCTCTAATCTTCGTAGCATTAAATCGAGATATTTTAAAAGATTTAAAAAAACTGGTTCGCGACTTGACTATGCAAATTATTGTATAGCCAAATCTCAATTTTGTCTTTTAAATACTCAATGCTACAACAATTATCTCGTTCGCTGTAAGGCTGAATTTCATAATAACCCCAAAAGATTTTACAACTTTGTCAATTCCAAAAGACGCTCTAATGTCCTACCTTCCACCTTCAGACTTAACGATCAGTCTGCTAATAATGATTTAGATATTGCAGATCTGTTTGCTAAATTTTTTCAGTCGACATATTCTACTACTGTTTCGGATCCCACACCCTATCCCTTTTCAATCCCACATTTAAATTGTATGTTTTTTCCCAGTATTACTGAAGACTGTATTCTCTCTAGCTTGTCATCTATGAAGTCTTCCTTCGTTCCCGGGCCTGATGATATACCTAGTTGCATCCTTAAAATGTGTTCGATTTCCCTATCTAAGCCTTTAGCTCGGTTATTCTTTATATCGAGTGAGACTTGTAGATTTCCTGATATTTGGAAGGAGTCATTTATTATCCCGCTTTTTAAAAAGGGTAGCAAATCGGATGTTTCCAACTACCGTGGCATTGCCAAACTTTCGGCAATACCTAAACTGTTTGAGAAAATTATTACGTCTTCCCTTCAACATCTATCCAGATCCACTATTTCTCCTTGCCAGCATGGTTTCAAGAAAGGTCGTTCGTCGCTTACCAACCTTTTAGAATTGACTACCCTAGTACACCATGGCTTCCGTAAAAAGTGTCAAACTGATGTTATTTATACTGACTTCAGTAAGGCTTTTGATACGGTTGATCATTCTTTGCTTCTCGCGAAACTTAACATCATGGGTTTTTCAACAAAATTATTGGGTTGGTTAAAGTCGTATCTTATTGGCAGAACCCAAAAGGTGTCTTTTCGTTCCTCGATATCTAAAACTGTTCGAGTTACGTCAGGTGTACCACAAGGCAGTCATCTGGGCCCACTGTTATTTACATTGTTTATAAATGATTTGCCTTGGCCTTGGCTCATTCACGCGTGCTCATGTTTGCGGATGATGTCAAGATTTGTTATTCCTATAATGATCCTTCTTTCCAACAGTACTTGCAATCAGATCTCGATGCGTTCTGTGATTGGTGCCACGTTAATAAATTACACCTTAATGCCTTTAAGTGTTCCTTTATGACTTTCAGTCGTTTGTCTCCGCTCCTAGCTCATTACTCTATTAAGTCTGTTCTGTTAGATTGTGTTCCATCATTCAAAGACTTAGGCGTTATGTTTGACCCTAAACTTTCATTTAATGTTCATATTTCTTCAATTGTCAACAGAGCATGCAGCCTTCTTGGCTTCATTAAACGTTGGGCCAAAGAATTTGATGAACCCTATGTAACAAAGGTTTAAACAACTTCGTTGGTTTGCCCTACTCTAGAATATTGCTCGCCAGTGTGGAACCCGCAATATGATGTTCACCAGCGTAGTATTAAATCGATACAGAAGCAATTCCTTAAGTTTGCGCTACGCGGTCTAAATTGGGACCCGAGTCTTCGCCTACCTTCTTATTCTGAGAGATTTCTTCTTATTAATCTTCCTTCACTTTATAACCGTAGGCTCGTTTTTTGCATTCTCTTTCTCCATAAACTAGTCAACGGCGAAGTCATTTCTACCAATTTACTAGATACGTCGGACTAGAAACTTTTTTCTTATTCACCTTAGTAGATGTCTGACTAACTACTCTCTTCATGAACCTTTTCGTGTTCTTTGCCTATCTTTTAACAACCTTTCGAACCTAATTTCTCCTAATCTTTCTGTCACTTTTCTTCGCGCTATACTTTTTAATCATCTACAGCGAAACCAATGAAAATATTCTGGACTTGGATTGGCTGCAACTCATCCCTGGCCACAGTGGCTGTTAATCGGGGCATAGCTGGCACCTTGTGCAAATAAAACACCTCCTCCGGGTCGGGGATGTTTAGTTGTGTATAAAGCTAAGCTACCTTCTTCATTTAATTACTATCTGTCTTTAGCGTAAGCTTTTTCGTCGACTTCTGTGTTAGTTGACGTAAACAAATAAATAAATTAATAAAATAAATAATGTTATGCATCACACGCCATGATCAAAACATTTGTTTTGCACTTGTGCTTGCATTATGACCAATTCTTTCAACCTTTCAGGCATCTATACTGTCTCTTTTAACAGTTTTCAAATCATTACTATCTCTTTCAACAGTTTACTGTCTCTTTCAACAGTTTTCATATCATTACTATCTCTTTCAACAGTTTACTGACTATTTCAACAGTTCATATCATTACTATCTCTTTCAAGAGTTTATTGTCTCTTTCAACAGTTTTCATATCATTACTGTCTCTGTCAACAGTTTACTATCTCTTTCAACAGTTTTCGTATCATTACTGTCTCTTTCAACAGTTTTCATATCATTACTGTCTCTTTCAACAGTTTACTGTCCCTTTCAACAGTTTTGATTCTCAATTAAATCAGTATTGTTTCTCCCATCTTCAGTCATTACATTTAAAACCTCTTCACTACTTTCTAATTCAACTGGAACATACTCCACTGGCATTTTTGGTATATCCTCGTGAGCATACTTGTACTTCTCATTATTTGTCAATAATCTAAGGATATATCTATTCCCGTCTAACCCTGCAGCTCTTTGTAAAGGTCCTCGAATCTTTGGACTTAACTTTGTTTGATGCCTTTCTTCATTCTTTAACAAAACGAAATCTCCTACTTCGTATCCAACAACCTTGGCCTTGGTTTTATCATGATTTGCTATATGCTGCAGTTGCTGATATATTTTGTATTGCTCGAGCTCTTGATTTTGCGAAATCAACCTCTTGTGCCAGGTCACATGGTGGTAGCAACCCCAATGGACGAGCATTTTTCCCAATAAACAATTCCAAAGGACCTACCTTTGTCACTCGACTTACTGTACAATTTATGGTCAACTGTACCTCACCCAATGCATCCTGCCAAGATCTGTTGGTAGTCTCAACTGTCGTTAGTAAATTCTTCAAAGTGCTCATTATGCGTTCTACCTGTCCATTGGCCCTACTTGCACCTGTCGCAATTAAATGAAAATTTATTTTTTGTTGGCAACAAAACTCACTAAATTTGGAGCTGGCAAAACATTTACCCTGGTCTGCTATTATGCGGTTTGGTACTCCAAACAAAGATACAGCCGATTTCACAGCATCTATACAATTGTCAGCATTAATCTTGAGCGTGTGCGTTAAATAAACAAATTTAGTAAAAGCATCCACTTTTTGTCAGACTTGCCACTCAACTTTCCCGTTATGTCTATGTGGATCGTGTGCCAAGGTGTGTCACTCTTTGGTATTGGATGAAGTCTAGCTTGTATTTTACCTGATGATGACTTTGACATCTTACAATTAATACAGTTTTCAACGAACTTTCTTATGTACTTAGACATGTGATCGAACCAGTAATAATCATAGGCCTTATCTAAAGTTTTCTACCAACCTAAATGCATAATTGACTCATGAATCTGATTTATTACAGACCATCTAAATGCTTTTGGAACAATTGGCATGGATCGAGTTCCACCATTTCTCTGAATTTTCCGATAAATTATTCCTGATCTTATCTTATAAGTTTTCGTAATATCCTCGGCAAGAGAATTATCTTTAAATTTATTCACAATATTAGTAATTTCGGAATCTTTGCGCTGTTCAGCCATAAGCCATTCACTAGATATATCTGCCAGATATATCTGTAAGCCCACCATCTTTGGACCCTGGGAGATAGGTCACGTTTGGTTCTTTAAGCGAATTACAATCGGTAAAAACAACAAAATCTCTACCTGCCAAATAATGATGGAAATGCTTTATAGCCAAAACAACCGCAAGAGCCTCCAATTCATAAGAATGGTATCGTGACTCAGCAGATGAAGCAGCTTTGCTGAAAAACTCAACGACATGAGTCTTATTATTTATTTTATGTAATAAGATGACACCGTATCATGCAGTATGCAATTCGACTGGATATTGTGGGACAAAAATAACTAAAACTGGCTGTTGTAGTAGGCCCAGTGTCCAAAGCATAAGAAACAGTGGTATTGCAACCACCGTTTAAGCACCTTTATAACTATTAATATAGATTCCTCCTCTCTGATTTCATAAAGAGTCTCTCGCTCTGCCTTGCAAGCGAAGATGCTCTCTTTATTGTTGAATATCTAACTCTCTAACTACTCTGTCTGCGAGCAGAGAGCCAGTTCGTAAGCAATATCTAAAGTGATCAGATCAAATAAATAAAGCATCGAGCAATTAATAAGTGACACAACCATATTATTTATACTACCATAATATCAGAAGTGGTTCAAAAATCCTTTAAATTTTGGAAGATTTAAACAAAATTTCTACGGCAAGCCTAAAAAGTTGGCTGGTGGCGTTGGGAATGGACACCAAGGGTTCCAAGACGGAGCTTATAAGCAGACTACTGAAAATTCCGGAGGATGTACGTGGAGGCCCTCCAGTAGCTCCAATACCAGATGTCGATGCCATTCCATGTACAAAGTCACTACAACAACAACAAATGAGACAATTGGAGTCGCAAACTCTACAGCAACAACATGATGAAATAAAAGAAGCCAAGAAACTTCTAGAAAGATTGCATATCGCTCTTGCATGGCGTCGACGCGTTTATTGCTGTCTCGCTCTTGCATGGCGTCGCCGCTTGCGACTTGCGAAAACTTAAGAGTAATGCACTACAATGGCTACACCCAAGCCCAAAACGTATATTGGAGTCAGTGGTTGGTTATAGCGTTTGGTTCTAAGAAATAGAAAGCAGAGTTACGGCGTGCTTTTGAGGCTTGTGTTTGGAGAGATACCGAGCAATTTTCAGAATACTTTGAAAATAAGGTGAAGCTAGCCCAACACGTCAATATTGGGGACGACGAGCTACTAGATTTCATCATAGAGGGAATTTCATTGGAGAGCATGCGTATGCAAGCGCGTGTACAATGTTTCGACAATCCAATCCGATTGTTAAGAGCATTTGCGGGGGTCCTGCTGCCAAGTAAGAAGTTCGTCGAGAGGCAAAACAGGGTACCCAAGGACTCGAGGTGCCATAATTGTAATTCGAGAAAACATTGGCCGAAGGATTGCCTAAAGCCTTTACGTGTTCGTGGATCTTTTTATGGGTGTGGTGCCAAGGAGCACCTCATAGCGCAGTGGCCGCAAAGGAAGAAGCCAAAGGACGAAAAAACAATTATGTAAGATATATTAAGTTATTTTTAAGGGACTATATTCATAAACCAATAATTACAGATGCCTCATAGATTCGGGCAGCGCCATTTCGTTTATAAAAACATCAAAAGTGTCTAAGGATGTGCAGCTAAATGATAATTTTGAAAACTTTTGCGGGCTAAATCAAAGTCCGTTACAAATTTTTGGAAAAATACAATGTTAAGTTTTGAAAAGTTCAATAAAAATTTATTTTGATGTTATGGTTGTGCCTGACGAATCTATGAGTAGCGACTTAGTATTAGGCAGAGATTTTATGAAAAATGTAATTTACAAATTAATCCAGACGCGTTGAAAATGATTACGTTGGAAAAAAGCGAACTAAATTAGTTAGAAAATCAGGAAAATTATTTAGATAAAATGCTGAAAAATAAAACCCAAAAATTTGTTAGAAAATCAAGAAAATTATTTAGGTGAAATGCTGGAAAATGAAAACGGAATAGAAAGTCAAGCTGTTAGAAACGATGAGAGAAAAATTGTTAGTAATGTAGATAAAGGAGAAAAATGGAAAGATGTAGAAATTAATATTAGAAATGTATTGGTAGAAAATATTGAGAAAGAAATATTAGAAATCAATTTATTAGACAATGCAAAAGATGAACTTGTATACAACATCGGTGAAAGTGATAATTTTAGGACTCGATGTAAGTTTGTCAAACTGTTAGAAGAATGCTATATTCAGCAAAACAGACCAGAGAATCCAGATTTTAAAAGTGAAATGAAGATAACTCTTGAAAATACGAAACCCTTTAGTTGTTCACCTAGAAGGTTATTATATATAGTCAAAAAGAAAACAGGAGATATGCGTCTATGTTGAACAAAAGTATGGCTAAAGATAGCTATCCATTACCATTAATAGACGATCTCCTGAATCGCTTAGCACAAAAGAAAGTATTCACAAAATTGGATTTAAAAAATGGATATTTTCATGTGTTCATGGGCAAGGAGTCGGTTTAATTTACATCGTTTGTAACACCATTAGGCCATTATGAATTTCTTAGGATGCCAATGGGATTAAAAAATGCACCGCATGTGTTTCAACGGTTTATAAACAGCATTTTTGATGACATGATATAATGATTGCTATCAAAAATATTGAGAAACATTTAAAAACGTTAAAAGAAGTATTCAAGAGATTAGTGCGGAACAAAGCTTAGAATGGACAATTGCGAGTTTATTCAAGCTAGTGTGAAATATTTATATTAATTGTTAATATTATTAATATTTAATCACAAAAGACGGAACACAGGCGGATGAAAAGGGGTTAGAAGCAATAAAAAATTATCCAGTGCCAGACAAGACACAAGCAGTTCACAGCTTTTTAGGCTTGTGTTCCTATTTTAGGAGATTCATTAAAGATTTTTCAATAGAAGCGTTGTATGATTTATTAAAGAAGGATAAACAGTTTGAATTTGGGGAAAATGAGTAAAATTGTTTTTAAAATTTAAAAAAGAAATTGATGAAAGCACCTGTATTGGCAATCTATAATCCTAACGATGAAACTGAATTACACTGTGATGCCAGTGATTTAGGGTTTGGAGCAGCTCTGCTTTAAAGAAAAGAGGATAAGCGGCTACACCCAATTTCTTATTTTTCCAAACGCACTACAGTAACTGAGGCGAAATACCACAGTTTTGAGCTAGAAACACTGGCAATAATATAAGCGTTACGCAGGTTTATAATTTATGTCCAAGGAAAACGTTTTAGAATACTAACGGATTGTCATTCGTTGACTTTGACTTTGAATAAAGTTGAGCTTAATCCAAGAATTGCTAGATGGTCGTTAGAATTACAGGAATACTGTTACGAGCTAGTGCATAGATCTGGCAAACAAATGCAACATGTAGATGCGTTGAGTAGTTGCACAAACATTATGATCACAGAAGATAATGGTTTTGAAACAAATTTAGTTATTTGCCAATCAAAAGATAAAAAGATTCAGAGGCTAAAAAAATGTTTAGAAGAAAGGGAACACAAACTGTTTGAAATGCGGAATGGTATATTATATAGGAAAACAAATGATAGAAGGGTTGTATTTTATGTACCGGAAGATATGGAAGAGCATGTATTATATAAATATCAAGACGAATTAGGGCATATTGGCAGGGACAAAATGATAGAAGCAATAGGAAGAGGATACTGGTTTCCGAATATGACGGAGAAGACAATAAAACATATAAGAAATTGTTTCAAATGTATAACGTATTCACCGAAAACAGGAAAAGGAGATGGCCTCTTGCATAGTAAGGAAATAATACCGAAAGGAAATAAGCCCTTTAATACAGTTCACATTGATCATTATGGACCGGTAGATTCAGGAAGATCAAGGAAGCATATTTTAGTTGTTGTAGATGCATTTACGAAATTTGTTAGATTATACACCACGAAAACTACAAACACTTAAGAAGTCATTAAAGCATTAGGAGATTATTTTCGATCATATAGTAGACCGAAATGTATAATAATAGAATTTGAAAATTTCATGAAAAAAGCGAATATAAAAATATAAAAATAGCTACGGGACAAGTGGGAAGGATTAATAAAAGCTTAGGACCTATGATTGCAAAACTCAATGAACCTGAGAATGGATTGTATTGGGATGTCGTCATTGAAAAAGTCGAATTTTCGTTAAACAATACACAACATCGTAGCATCAAAAAATTACCTGCAGATATGTTTTTTGGTTTAGCACAAAAAGGAGAGGTTAGTGATGATTTGAAAGAAAAGTTTGACGAAGTGACAAAATTATATGAAGTCAGTGACAGAAATGTAGAAAATATTAGAAAACAGGCAGAATTAAATCAACGGTTAGCTCAGGCCGATAATGAAAAATACTATAACAATAAAAAGAAAGTTACAGAATATAAGGAGGGAGATTATATAATGGTTATAATTTTTTATAGTACCGCGGGAATAACGAGGAAGTTAATACCGAAAAATAAAGGGCCGTATATAAAAATTTTGAAAAATGACAGGTTTTTATCAAAAGATGTCGATGGATTTCAATTATCGCGCAATCCTTATCAAGGCGTCTGGAGTGCTCAGCATAAAAGACATTGGATGAATAAGTAAATGGTGGAAATTGTTAGCAAACTATATATATATATATATACATCGGTATTAGGTTTAAGAATATAATTAAATTGTAAATATATCACTATAGAATAAGAAAAAAATAAAATTGTAAATCTATGTTAACATTACATGACAAAGTTCGTCAAAATAATAAAGTAAGGCACAGATTGAGGACAATCTTAAAGTTAGGAGTAGTAGGAGGAGTTGTAGTACGCCCAGTGTCCAAAGCATAAGAAACAGTGGTATTGCAACCACCGTTTAAGCACCGTAATAACTATTGATATAGATTCCTCAGTCTCTGATTTCATAAAGCGTCTCTCGCTCTGCCTTGCAAGCGAAGATGCTCTCTTTATTGTTGAATATCAAACTCTCTAACTACTCTGTCTGCGAGCAGAGAGTCAGTTCGTAAGCAATATCCAAAGTGACCAGATCAAATAAATAAAGCAACTCTCTGTCTTATTTGTTCATGTTCTGACTTCCAAACAAAATCATACATTTCCGATGTTAACGGATACAAAGGCTTCATGAGACAAAAAAATCCTTGTTAATGCTGAATTTTTTTATAAATTCGGACGAATTTGACCTGCGCTCACGTCATATCCCAAATATTGTACTGTCGACTTTAGAAATGAACACTTTAATATTGAACAAAAATCCAGCTTTCGTTTAAATATCAAGTGTAACCTGTATTCTATCCAATGCCTCACTCTTTGTGGCAGCCACCACCAATACGTCATCCATATAGACAACCACAAATGTATTTGGAAGTTGTCAAAGTGCTTGCATCACTGTACGTTAAAAAACGGAAGGTGCATTTTTGAGTCTAAACGGCATTGAAACGAACTCGATCTGGCCATCTGGGGTAATAAAAGCTGTACACTCTATAGATTTTTTATGCATGGGAACTTGATAATACCCATTTGCCATATCTAGACATGTGAAATATTTAGCTCCTTGAAGTCTAGCTATCTGATCTGCTATAAGGGGTAGGGGATATCTGTCTGAGACTATATTCGCATTTAATTCACGGTAATCAACGCACAAACGCTGAGAACCATCATTTTTATTCATTTACATAATTGGGCTTGCATAGGGTGAACAACTTGGCCCTATGACCTTGTATTCTAACAGCTCTATAATCTTGTCGCGCACTAACGCTGGAAGTCTGTATGGTCTTCTTTGAACAATTTTTCTAGGGTCTGCTAATTTAATTTTCATTTCACCTGAAGTGACTGTAGAAGAAAGAATTCCCTTTGTGAAATACTTTGAGTAATTTTCTACTAAATTTATTAATTTTTCTTTAAAGAATGTATAGTTACTTGAAGAATGTATTGTAGGTATGTTTACTTTAAAGAATGTATAGTTACTTGAGCAATGGTTTACGTTTTTTGATCTGACAATTTCGAATTTTCCAGGAGACATAATGACATGAAAACCGTGCGATAATATTTCTCTACCAATCACAATTTCATTCTTCAAATATTCATCGCCCAAAACATGGAATAGCATTTCGATACAATGATTGTTAATTTCTACATTTCTCAGTATTTTAATAGAACCACATTGTTAATTCTTTTTCCAACTAGCTTAGCACTTATCTGTTGTTTAATTAAACAACATTCCGCTCCAGAGTCAAATGTTGTCGTTAATGCTAAGATCAGCTATATGTAGCAAAATAAAATAACTTCTAATATCAAGAGTATAATATATATGTATAAAATATATGTACATATATATGTCAGAGCGTCGACAGTACTTTTTAACTCACTCATGTTCTTTTACTGTTTTTACTTTGCACTTTCACTATTGCACTTACATATATTCTCGAACTGAGCTTTTTATCCCGGGGCCCCCCTCTATATAGGACCTGACCTGAAGACAGCTCTCAATATTTGTTGTTAAGGTTGCTTTCAACTTATTAGTCAATTAACTCCTCGTGTGACACAGACAGTCAATGGACTGATATTAATCATTGTTTGTAGGGGGGCAGAACTTCTTTCTGGTTGGGGCAGCTAAATGAATTTTCTCCCTTTTTGGTTTTCTTGTGGCAAAAAAGTAGGCACGCAGAACTTTTCTTTTGACTTCTATATTCACTCACAGGTATAGTACAACTAATTCTAGCTTAAATTAAGAGAGGGGAATCTAGCCCCGCTTGGAGCGAAGTGTGGGGAGTTCTTTTTGTGGGGAGAGCTATGGGCATTATCGGGAGACCGGCGCGAGGTGAAAGCTCCCGCCTCCCTTAACCCTTGTGTTGGCCGTTGGGCATAAACATTCAAAAACCCATTTATTACATCTTATTCAGACTTAAATCATATTTCCAGCTATTTTACTCAATCTCTAACTTATAACATTTTCATCCATGCTGTTTATTTCAACAGTTTCACTTATTCTAATACTGTCTCTTTCAACAGTTTCAACTACTGTCTCTTTCACCACTTTACTGTCTCTTTCAACAGTTTTCACTTATTCTAATACTATCTCTTTCAATAGTTTTCATATCATTACTGTCTCTTTCAACAGTTTACTGTCCCTTTCAACAGTTTTGATTCTCAATTAAATCAGTATTGTTTCTCCCTTCTTCAGTCATTACATTTAAAACCTCTTCACTACTTTCTAATTCAACTGGAACATACTCCTCTGGCACTTTTGGTATATCTTCGTGAGCATACTTGTACTTCTTATTATTGTCAATGATCTAAGGATATATCTATCCCCGTCTAACACTTCAGCTATTTGTAAAGGTCCTCAAAACATTGGATTTGTTTGATGCCTTTCCTCATTCTTGATTTTGCCAAATCAATCTCTTGTGCCAAGTCACATGGTGGTAGCAACCCCAATGGACGAGCAACTTTCCCAATAAACAATTCCAAAGGATCTACCTTTGTCACTCGACTTACTGTACAATTTATGGTCAACTGTACCTCACCCAATGCATCCTGCCAAGATCTGTTGGTAGTCTCGTGCTCATTATGCGTTCTACCTGTCCATTGGCCCTACTTGCACCTGTCGCAATTAAATGCAAATTTTTTTTTTGTTGGCAACAAAACTCACTAAATTTGGAGCTGGCAAAACATCTACTCTGGTCTGATATTATGCGGTTTGGTACTCCAAACAAAGATACACAGCATCTACACAATTGCCAGCATCAATCTTGAGCGTGTGCGTTAAATAAACAAATTTAGTAAAAGCATCCTCTTTTTGTCAGACTTGCCACTCAACTATCCCGTTATGTCTATGTGGATCGTGTGCCAAGGTGTGTCACTCTTTGGTATTGGATGAAGTCTAGCTTGTATTTTACCTGATGATGACTTTGACATCTTACAATTAATACAGTTTTCAACGAACTTTCTTATGTACTTAGACATGTGATCGAACCAGTAATAATCATAGGCCTTATCTAAAGTTTTCTACCAACCTAAATGCATAATTGACTCATGAATCTGATTTATTACAGACCATCTAAGTGCTTTTGGAACAATTGGCATGGATCGAGTTCTACCATTTCTCTGAATTTTCCGATAAATTATTCCTGATCTTATCTCGTAAGTTTTCGCAATATCCTCGGCAAGAGAATTATCTTTTGATTTATTCACAATATTAGTAATAGAATAGATGTTTTAAGCAAATTAATAGAAAACTTTGAGCCGATTACAGGGAATAGAAGGTTGTAATCAGAGCAGAGGACCCTAAAAGGTTCATGCATGGCATAGTTAGAAGAACAACGTATAAGGGATAAAGGTATCAAAGGATGTCTACTCCGTCTACATGGTACCGACAGATTCACCTGAGCTAATAACTCAGGCGAGTCGATATCACCAATTAGGAGCTTATGCATAAAAATGACACCAAGCATAATTCTAGGAAGGTTGGAAAACCAATCAAGAGAAGTCTACTAGAATACGAAGGCAAATTGACATTGCGATCCCAGCTTAAGCCACGAAGAGCAAATTTGAACGGATTCAAGTCTAATCTGGTGCGACTCATATTGAGGTGACCAAATGCAAGATCCATACTCTAAAATAGGACGGACAAGCGAAGTAAAAAGAACTTTAGTTGTATAGGGGTCATCAAATTCTTTTGAACATCTTTTAATGAAACCCAGGACACTCATGGCCTTTGCGACCGTTGTGGAAATATGGGTGTTAAAATTAAACTTATAGTCCATAAGTACGCCCAAATCATTCATATAATTTAGACGTTCTAAAGGACTATTATTTAGAAAATAAGTGACCAGTTGAGGAGAGTAACGCAAAAAAGTCATTACTTTACATTTGGTAGTGTTAAGATTTAGTATATTAAAATGGCACTAGGATTGAAAGTTTTTAAGATCAGCTTGTAGCAGAATAAATGAATTTGTATCTTCATAAATAAGACAAAGCTTGACATCGTCAGCATACATAAGCACGCGCGAATGAACAATGACTGATGGAAGATCGTTAATGAATAATGTAAAAAAGCAGAGGGCCAAAATGACTACCTTGAGGTACACAAGAAGTCACAGGAATGGAATTGGAAAAGGAAGACTTAAAAAGTACCTTCTGTTTTCTATTTGCTAAAAATTTTCTCGAACCCCAGAAAGGAAAAGAGGTGGGAACCCAATGTCGTTCAGTTTAGAAAGTAATAGAATATGATTAACAGAATCGAAGGCTTTGCTGAAGTCCGTGTATATGACATCAGTTTATTTAGCATTTTTGAACGCCTTGATAATTATAGAGGTAAATTCTAAAAGGTTAGTGTTTGTAGATCTACGTTTCACAAACCCATGTTGGGATGGCGAAATAATAGAGCTGCAAAAATGTTGCAATTGAGAAGTTATAATTTTCTCAAAAGCTTTCAGAATAGCGGACAATTTTGAGATACCCCTGTAGTTAGAGGCTTCAGATTTTTTGCCATTTTTATGCAGAGGAATGATATACGACTCCTTCCAAATAGATGGAAAAGAGGAAGATTTGACAGACAATAGAAACAATTTTAAAATGGTTTAACATAATGCGTTTGCACATAACCTGAGTACACATCCAGAAAGACCATCTGGCCCCGGAGATTAAACAGGTTTAACTAGTTTAAGTTCGCTAAGAACAGAACTTTCATCAATCACTGGATGGAAAATGCAATAAGCCTTTACTAAATGATAAGTATACGGACTTGCTCGATATTCCGTTGAGGAATAAGTTGTTTTGAAAAAACTCTCAAACATATCGGAAAATACCTGATCAGTGCTCGCTTTTTATTTTGAAAAGACAAAAAAAATGGGTGCACAGAGGTCTTACGTTTAGAATTAACAAAATTATAAAATTGTTTAGGGTCAGAAGAACTGAAGCTAACGCCGCTGAAGATAATTCTTATAGCATTGTGTATTGAACGAGCGACTGTATACAGAGTGTAATCTGATGAACGACGTGTTTTTTAAAACTTCTTATAATATCGAGTCTTCACATTTTTCAAATTGGATAGCTCACGAGAGAACCAGGGAGGTTTGTTAAGCCGCTCCAGCCTACCAAGAGGCACACAAATATCAAAGAGTGAATTCAGAGTATCATAGAAAAAACGAACAGCTGAGTTCATATCTCTACAATTGTACAGATAAGACCAATCGGTAGTAGCAATGTTTTCATTAAGGCTGGCAAAGTCAGTCTTACGAAAGCACCTAGTTAGAGGTAACTCATTTGAACCAAGTAATGGTGAAAGCAAGGGCAAATCAATTTTTAAATTTAATGTAGGATGAAATTTGTCTTCTAGAAGAACAAATGGTTCGATCCTAGAAACATCACAATAAGAAGAATCCAATACAAAAATAAGATCTAATGATTTTCCATTAAAATTTAAGACAGGATAAAGTTAATCCTAGAAGGCCATAAAGTCATGTGACAAAGAGGGCAGCAAGATGGTGCATTCATCTGTTGGTGACCATGCTAAAGCGGGTAAATTAAAATCACCTACAACTATGGGCATGTCTTGACAGGAAACTTAAGAGAAGACAAACTGAATTGCCTCAAAATGATTTAAATATACCACTATGTCTGACAATGGTGAAATATAGGAACAAGTAATAAAAGCATTAAAAAATTTAAAATTTACTTTAACACCCAATATAGAAAAGTTTGTGGAAAAAACCGATGCATCAGCAATATCAGGTTTTAGCCACGTCTCTGTAAAAGCTAGACTGTTATGTTCAAAAGAAAGACTATCTACATAGAGATTAGGAAGTTTTGATTTCAGTCCTCTAACGTTATGGTAACCCAGGTTAAGGGACGAAGCTAGTGTTTTGACACACCAGCAGATGCTGATGTGGCAGGAATAGTATTAGTTGTTGTTGTTGGCAAGCGAATCGGTTGCCGATTTTTCTTTTTTACAGTATATTTCTTAACTTTTATAAGTTTCGGCCAAAAGTCTTCTCGACATATAGTGTCGAAGATGTTGGCAGAAACATTAATTTTAAAGGACGAAATGTCCCGAGAATAAGAAAATTTAAACTTCTCCACCGCAATATTCGAGACGTTAACTTTTTTCCGAATATAGGCTATTACATCATCAGATGTGACAACAGGGTCTAGCCTAGAAACAAATACATATATGTTCCTTTGGTGGTATGCCAACGAGGACCGCGGTCCGGAAGCGTCAGCCGCAGCAGTAACAGTCAACTTGTTTACGGCATCTATTGGAATGGGTAACTGCCCGGACACATCGGACACTACAATTGGCATCGTTTTTAAGAGATCATTCCCAGGTGATACCGGTAATTCCTTACTAATCACATTCAAAACCGGGCTCTTAAACTATATCAATTGCTGTACATTAGGAGTGGACGGTGCATGAGACCGGTCGGGGATGATAAGAGACGCTGGCGGATCTACAGATACAAAAACACCCCAGGGACTGGTCCTTTTACGTTTCGGAGCGATAAACTTCTGAACCGAGTCTCCACCGCAGTAAACTCCGCTTGGAGTTTATTAAAACCTGCCCTTAAAGTGTCAAAACTATCTCTACTACGCCTCATAAAAGAGCGCATCTCATTCTCGACCTCCCGGCAAGCATCACATCCTTATTTTAAGCCACCACCTTTAGCAATAGACTCCTTGTTCTGCCTGTGTAACCTGCACACTTAACGTGAACCGCATAGTCACACAACCAACAAAGAATATAATCATGGGAGTCAACCGCATTAGTGGCAACTACGCAATTATTTTTTGAGCAGACAACCGTTTTATCAAAAAGTTTAATTTTATTAAAAAAGGAAATACAAAAAAAAAAAAAAAAAAATACAAATTCTAAAGGTAAAAAATCTGTGTATTAGAATATACTGACCAGTTCTGAAACAAATTCAAAAGGTAAAAAATCTGTGTATTAGAACTGCAGAGTAAGCCTTCACAACTAAAGAATTTGTAACGAACACGCGGGTGTCGGAGTGCACTCTCTGTCTTTCTAACAAGTGGCTCGGCTGAGCTCAGGGAAAATGGGGTGGTTCTTGTGCTCTCCCAAAACATGCGCTACATAAGTAAAACGAAGACAGAGATAAGGAATAAAGGACTACACCTAAATGGGGATTTTATGCAGAGGTGATGGAAGTTGTTTGAAGGACCTAGATGTTATTGCCTTCTCTTTACCCACCCAACCTTGTAATACCTAATAAAACCCGGAATTACCCATCTTGCGGCTGTTAAATCTCTTACGTCAGGTGCCCAAATAAACTAACTCAGCAATTCATCATTTCATACATATATTCCATTCAAGGAAAGAAAAGGCATATGCCATTAAGATAAGAAGATAACATCGGATTTCGTATACCACTTATAAAATAGAAGCATTAACAATAATTTCAAATATATATATAATTCCTAATTAATTCGGTGTGAGGAATCGTACAAAAATGTGGGTTGATTTATAAGTATAAATTTGATCTAACTAAATTTTACGTTAAGCATTCATTTCAATTTGAAAAGGTAAAAAAAACCAACTAACTCTGTGGTCACGGCAAGCGGTTATATTTCGCCAATAGATTTTATGCGGCTATGCCGTACTTACAGTTTGTAGAGTCCAATCCAGTCAGCAGGCCTGATGATGGGTGGAGCACTAGAGGCTGTTAAAATTATTAAGAAGGGTACCAAAATATAACATGCTTCTCGTTACCAATGTTATGACTTTTAGAACCTACTATATAGAAATTTCATTATAAATTTTATGCTTATAAATTTGAACACATGTTTGTACGATACTTAAAGAAAAAGAAAAACGGCTTTTTGAGGGCCCACTACGGCTGGGGGTGAGGTTGGGGTCATCAATGCGGGTTTTTTTGACTCTGCAGCAACGTCTTCCCAGCAGTAATCTCCAGTCTTGGTTGCGACGGCTATCCCGTGTCCTCAGGTGCAACATTCACTCCAACGAGGGTTCACCTAGGAATTAGGTTGGCTGGCTACGCCCCACACAGCAATAGGTGTGCGCACTTATGGCCAAATCGCTCTCCAACAATTTTCCGATGGTCAGTTCATGGACCGGGTCGACATTTATTTGGTCGTAGTCCCCAGAAGTCCGACATGAAACCATGGATGGGGTCGTCTTCAGGCCTTATGGTGGCTAACACAATAAGTACGCGCTTGCATTTAACTGAGGCAAGACAGCGCTGGCAGTGGCGTTTTATTTTCGTTCCTTAATTAAAATTGGAACTCGAAGAAAAGAGGCGTGGAGTTAGGTAACGTCCACGAGGGTACCGGTGTGTTACGTCACACCACGTGCATTGCTTGCACTTGCGGATTTTTCGCGTTCTCCCTCCTCTTATTCGCACAACTGCACTCTAGCTCAGACCATTCTAGACTCCCCGCACACTATTCAAGCTCAATTTCTGGGCACTTGTCTTGCATGAGCTTTTCTATGGAAGTGGATCGTTTAAGCTCGGTTCCAAAAAAAAGCTCAAGGTCAATGCGCCTTAGAAATAGTGTATGCTAAATATATTCGTCTAGCTAGCAGATTTACATATGTATATAATTTAATGTTTGAAACAGCGCACCCTTACAAATTAAAAGAGCAAGAATGCACAAAAACAAAAACCACGTATAACAGAGTCGCGAGTAGGCAAAAGACGAGAGCGCAAATCAAAAAAGAATAGGAAAGAGCGGGAGAGCGCGTCAAATTGAACACATGCAACAACAGTCAATGGACTGATATTATTCAAAAACCCATTTATTACATCTTATTTAGACTTAAATCATATTTCCAGCTATTTTACTCAATCTCTTGCTTATTCATAACTTATAACATTTTCATTTTCCATCCAACTTTATCATTTACAACTACAAAATGTTGGCTTCAACTTTTACTTTTTACAGAACATTTAAATAAACCTCTTTGTTTTCATAATGTTATGCATCACAAGCCATGATCAAAACATTTGTTTTGCACTTGTGCTTGCATTATGACAAATTCTTTCAACCTTTCAGGCATCCATACTTTCTCTTTCAACAGTTTCAATTACTGTCTCTTTTAATAATTTTCACTTGTTCTAATACTGTCTCTTTCAATAACTGTCTCTTTCAACACTTTACTGTCTCTTTCAACAGTGTTCACTTATTCTAATACTGTCTCTTTCAACAGTTTACTGTCTCTTTCAACAGTTTTCATATCATTACTATCTCTTTCAACAGTTATTGTCTCTTTCTACAGTTTTCATATTATTACGGTCTCTTTCAACAGTTTACTGTCTCTTTCAACAGTTTTCATATCATTATTGTCTCTTTCAAGACTTTACTGTCTCTTTTAACAGTTTTCATTTCATTACTGTCTCTTTCAACAGTTTACTGTCCCTTTCAACAGTTTTCATTCTCAATTACATCATTACGGTTTCTCCCTTCTTCAGTCTTTACATTTAACACCTCTTCACTACTTTCTAATTCAACTGGAACATACTCCTCTGGCACTTTTGGTATATCTTCGTGAGCATACTTGTACTTCCTAATATTTGTCAATGATCTAAGGATATATCTATTCCCGTCTAACACTTCAGCTCTTTGTAAAGGTCCTCGAAACTTTGGACTTAACTTTGTTTGATGCCCTTCTTCATTCTTTAACAAAACAAAATCTCTTACCAGTTCGAATTAATCAGTCAAGCAGAGCAGACGTGTCCACGCTTATCTCACTTATCTTTTCAGACGAACAACTCAAAACAAAACACAAAAAACTTACAATAACAAAATCACAGTGTGAAACAATTTACTGCTAATAAAAACGAAAAAAACAACAACCTAACTAAAATTACAACATCAACTGCAGCACCTATAGACAACCTGTGCAGTGGTGAAGTGGAAGAGTGCAAACTCTTAGCATACGGATCGTACGAAATTAAACTCAAACAAAACTACAACCAGAGGGCCGGGGCTAACTTCGACCGCGTCAAAGTTTGTATACCCTTGCAACTTTTTTGGTAACTCTTTCCTTACCTATTAGCCATCAATGTGGAAGAACGTTTTATCTAAAAAGGCTTATGTTTGCGAAAGAATGGCCTACAATCGTAGGAAATAACGAAGATATTGATCATAGTCACTGTTTTCCACCAATCGTTCCTATGGGAGCTATATGATATAGTCGCCCGATCTTGATCAAATTTGGCACAGTCATTAAAAGATATATCAAACTAACAAATGTTTAATTTGAAAGCAATCGCATTAAAAGTAAGGAAGTTATTTACAAAAGTCACTGTTTTCGACCGATCGTTCCTATGGGAGCTATATGATGTAGTCGCCGGATCTTGATAAAATTTTTCACAGTCATTAACAGATATATTAAACTAACAAATATTTAATTTGAAAGAAATCGCGTTAAAATTAACGAAGTTGTTTACAAAAGTCACTGTTTTCGACCGATCGTTCCTATGGGTGCTATATGATATAGTCATCCGATCTTGATCAAATTTGGCACAGTCGTTTATAAACTCGTCGTTATAAACTCTCTAATATTAAGTTTCACGATAATACCACAGAAATTAACGAAGTTATTGAGAAAAGTCACTGTTCGTGACTTTGGGGTTTGTATGGGAGCTATATGATATAGTGGTTCGATCCGGCTGAATCCGAGATATACAACCCCTGAAGTATATACAAGCCTACGTGCTCTCTTTCAGCTCTGTACCTCTTACGGTCTAGGAGGAGTTTGCGTTGATCCAGACGGACGGACGGACTCGTCTCGTCGTGCTGATCAAAAATATATATACTTTGTATTGTCGGAGATGCTTCGTTCTATGCGTTGCACCAGCAAAGATAACGATTCCGACATGATTACTGAAGACATCTTAGAATAACAAAAACACAAAATATCCATACTGATCTCTTAAACAAAACAAACAATACAAAAATAAAACAAACTTCCCCTTTAAGTTATGATTAAGATAATTCAATGGAACTGTCACGGCAACCTCAACAACTATTAATTAAAAAATTCTCCCCACAAATATTAAGCCTTCAAGAAACCCATTTTAAAACCACTTCATCAATCCCTACCCCAATCAGCTATACCATCTACACCAGTGGCTCTACTCATTCACAACAGTCTAGAACACAAAGTAATCCCACTTAATCAAGATTTAGACTCTATCGAAGTTGAAATCCTATCTAAAATCCCATTCAAAATAATCTCTTGTTACATACCTCCCCAAAAAAAAATTTACCACATACCAGCTAGATCTTTTCCTTCAAAACACAAATAAGCCAAAAATAATAACTGGTGACTTCAACAGCTGGCACCATATGTGGGGTTCAAAAAGCAGTAACAAAATTTATCACTTCTTCCAACCTTATCCTTCTCAATGACGGCACCCCTCACTCCTGACACCTGACACACCTCAGTACACACAACACACTCACTCACCTAGACATCACCCTCTGCTCCCCCGAACTTATGCTCGAAAGCAGCTGGGAAGTGTTAGAAGACCTCCATGGTAGCGACCACGCCATAATTATTAAACTATTCACGCCAAACCCCACCGACAGACCCAATTACAGACCACGATTCAAAACCGACAGCGCAGATTGGCCTCTATTTGCAAAATATACTCAAAATCTAACTGAATCAATTCCAAGCAGTAACAATATAAACAAAGAAACAGCCAACATTCAAAAATTATTCGCACCGCAGCTCACTTTGCAATCCCTGAATCATTCCTCCAAAAACACCAACAAAACGTTCCCTGGTGGAACAATCAACTCCAATTGCTACGTAACAACAAGGTACGATCGTGGAGAAAACTAAAACGCAACATTAACACAGAAAACATAATTAAATATAAATATGACAATGCCATATTCCGACGCATATGCGTCGCACAAATACCTTTACAGCACATATCAATCCACAAACATCATCACAAAAAATATGGCACAACATTCGGCGCTTTTGCTGCCTCAATCCCCCCAAAAACATCCACTGCATCCTCAACCCAATCTCATCCCAGCACACCACCGACAGATCGGAAATCGCGAACATTTTTTGCAAAAACTGGTCAGACGCAGCCAACGACAACAACTTCCCTATAAACTGTTCTTCAGCTAAACGCACTACTTTAGCATTAAAACCCACACTCACAGTTAACAAAAAAGCATTAGCCATAGAAAATGATATTTCAATATTAGAATTCAATGCAGCAATCAAATCACTAACTGGCAAAACACCTGGCCAAGACAGAATTAACTATGCTATGATAAAGAACTTAGACAACAAAACTAAGACCCGAATAATTCATCTTCAAAATTTAATCCTAAAAAAATTTTATCCCACAATCGTACAAGACTAGCATTATTATCCCAATACTTAAACCAACCTCATCAAAATCCGAATTAAACTCTTACCGACCAATTTCATTAAACCCCTGCTTATCTAAAGTCCTGGATAAAATTGTTGCAAAAAGACTGTGGTGGTTTGTCAACAACAGCAAACTTATACACAACAGTCAAGTCGGCTTCAAAAAAGGCAAATCTACTATAGATAGTCTACTTTTTCTAGACCATCTGATATGTAGAGCGCTCTCTAAAAGAAAACACGCATCAATCGTCTCCCTCGACTTCACAAAAGCATTTGACAGAATAGGAATACACACGATACTCGACCAACTCAAAACATGGAACATCGGACCCAATATTTTCAGCTACGTAAAAAACTTTATGACAAACAGAAAAATCATAACAATACTAATCTACTAACAATAACAGATTGGTGCGATTATTCTGGAGCGCAATTATCCACAACAAAATGCAAACACCTACACATCTGTCGCAAACACAACTGCTCATGCCAATCCTTAGAACTAACTATCAGCTAACAAATGTTAACTGCTTGAAACTCTTAGGCATCCACATAAAATCCCTAAAAGCTTCGTTAGAAAAAAAGAACAACATTTTAAAATGCCTATCAAATCACAAATTCAACTGTCCCACATCCTCCCTAATCAACGTCAAAAGCAATAATAATATCAAAAATTGACTACTGCCTCCCCCTGTTTGGATCTGCCCCTCAATCTACCATCCGACCCGTTAATTCAATCACCAATTCTGCAATAAGAATATCACTTGGGGGCTTCAGAACCACTCCTATCAACAATATGCTTCACGAAGCCCAAATACCCCCACTACACATACGAAATCAAATTGCCACAGCCAAACTCTGCAAATCACTAACAAACTCACACAACTCCCCAATCATCAACATTATCCCAGTAACCCAATAATACATACCCCACCATGGCACCTAAACACTCTTTTAACGGACTCCTCCCTCAGAGAGTATCAAAAAACCTCTACTCCTCCTACAACAAATTATTTGAACAAATCCTTGACAACAACAAAAAATACAAATCCATATTCACAGACGGCTCCCAATAAACAAAATCACATCCTACGCCATAACCAACGAACACAAAATAATAAAATCAGGCTTAATACCATTTTACTCAACAGTTTTTTCTGCTGCAATTATCGCGATCTCAGAAGCCCTCTATATTTTTAAACACAAGAAAACATCAACAACTCATCCTATTATGCATCCTCATCCGAAACATCCTCACCAAATACCAACCAAAATTTAAAATCATCTGGATCCCTGGCCATGTAGGCATTAAGGGTAACGAGTTAGCCGACCTTGCTGCGAAAAATGCTACCGTTCTTCCACTCATCCTAACCCATCCTAAAAAACTCCCTCAAAACACTTACAAGAAACACAATACACAACACATCATACTGGTACCAAACTTTTGACCCGCAGGAATACAAAGCCCCAAAAAACATGTCAAGATCCCAACAAATTAAAATCACAAGACTTAGACTTGGTCACACCAACACTACCTCGACCCAACAAAAATTCTTCATGTCCATTCTGCAATAATACAAAAATAACACTACGCCATATCCTAAAAGAATGTCAATCCCTAAAAGCCTCTTATAATAAAATATTCAAAAATCTTGACCCATTTCAACTCCTTTACCTACCAACTCCAAAAAATGTAAATATTATCCTTAAGTTTTTCTCCCAAATTAAAATTGTAAACCTTATATAATCACAACTAGAGAGTCGAAGGGCACAGCAGCCAGCACTCAATAATTTTAGTAAGCTATGTAATTTTACATTATAAGTTAACTGTACATAAATAAATAAATAAAATAAAAACTCCTACTTCGTATCCAACAACCTTGGCCTTGGTTTTATCATGCTTTGCTATATGCTGTAGCTGCTGATATATTTTGTATCGCTCGACCTCTTGATTTTGCCAAATCAACCTTTTGTGCCAGGTCACATGGTGGTAGCAACCAACGGACGAGCAACTTTTCCAACAAACAATTCCAAAGGACCTACCTTTGTCACTCGACTTACTGTACAAGTGTACCTCACCCAATGCATCCTGCCAAGATATGTTGCTAGTCTCAACTGTGTTAGTAAATTCTTCAAAGTGCTCATTATGCGTTCTACCTGTCCATTGGCCCTACTACGGCAAAACATTTACCCTGGTCTGCTATTATGCGGTTTGGTACTCCAAACAAAGATACAGCCGATTTCACAGCATCTATACAATTGTCAGCATTAATCTTGAGCGTGTGCGTTAAATAAACAAATTTAGTAAAAGCATCCACTTTTTTGTCAGACTTGCCACTCAACTTTCCCGTTATGTCTATGTGGATCGTGTGCCAAGGTGTGTCAATCGTTGGTATTGGATGAAGTCTAGCTTGTATTTTACTTGATGATGACTTTGACATCTTACAAATAATACAGTTTTCAACGAATTTTCTTATGTACTTAGACATGTGATCGAACCAGTAATAATCATTGGCCTTATCTAAGGTTTTCTCCCAACCTAAATGCATAATTGACTCATGAATCTGATTTATTACAGACCATCTAAATGCGTTTGGAACAATTGCCATGGATCGAGTTCCACCATTTCTCTGAATTTTCCGATAAATTATTCCTGATCTTATCTCGTAAGTTTTCGCAATATCCTCGGCAAGAGAATTATCTTTTGATTTATTCACAATATTAGTAATTTCGGAATCTTTGCGCTGTTCAGCCATAAGCCACTCACTAGATATCTCTGCCAGATTGACATTTTACAAGTATCAATCGCATCCGCGAAAGGGAGATTTCTAGAAAAGAAGTCAGCAAGAGCCATTTGTTTACCCTCCCTATACTGTAAATCAAATGAGAAGGACTGTAAGTTAGCCCACCATCTTTGGACCCTGGGAGATAGGTCACGTTTGGTTCTTGATGCTTTAAGCGAATTGCAATCGGTAAAAACAATAAAATCTCTACCTGCCAAATAATGATGGAAATGTTTTATAGCCAAAACAACCGCAAGAGCCTCCAATTCATCAGAATGGTATCGAACAAAAATCCAGCTTTCGTTTAAATATCAAGTGTAACCTGTATTCTATCCAATGCCTCACTCTTTGTGGCAGCCACCACCAATACGTCATCCATATAGACAACCACAAATGTATTTGGAAGTTCTCAAAGTGCCTGCATCACTGTACGTTGAGAAACAGAAGGTGCATTTTTGAGTCCAAACGGCATTGAAACGAACTCGATCTGGCCATCTGGGGTAATAAAAGCTGTACACTCTATTGATTTTTCATGCATGGGAATTTCATAATATCCACTTGCCATTTCTAAACATGTGAAATATTTAGCTCCTTGAAGTCTAGCTATCTGATCTGCTATAAGGGGTAGGGGATATCTGTCCGAGACTTTATTCGCATTTAATTCACGGTAATCAACGCACAAACGCTGAGAACCATCCTTTTCAGCTCCATAATCTTGTCGCGCACTAACGCTGGAAGTCTGTATGGTCTTCTTTGAACAATTTTTCTAGCGTCTGCTAATTTAATTTTCATTTCACCTGTAGTGACTGTAGAAGAAGGAATTCCCTTTGTGAAATACTTTGAGTAATTTTCTACTAAATTTATTATTTTTTTCTTTAAAGAATGTATAGTTACTTGAAGAATGTATAGTATGTATGTTTACTTTAAAGAATGTATAGTTACTTGAGCAATGATTTACGTTTTTTGATCTGACAATTTCGAATTTTCCAGGAGACATAATGACATGAAAACCGTGCGATAATATTTCTCTACCAATCACAATTTCGTTCTTCAAATATTCATCGCCCAAAACATGGAATAGCATTTCGATACAATGATTGTTAATTTCTACATTGCTAAGTATTTGAATAGAACCACATTGTTAATTCTTTTACCAACTAACTTAGCACTTATCTGTTGTTTAATTAAAGAACATTCCGCTCCAGAGTCAAATGTTGACTTGTAAGCAACGCCATACTGGATCATCTCTCCTTTGGGCTCAACTTCGCAAATCTGCACTCTCTTCACCTGACGTGTTCTTGTCCTTGTCCATTTTGGGTTTACTGCAATGGGTTGAAATGGGTCCAACTTCTTCACACTTGAAACAGGTAACATTTGATTGCTGTTGGCGACCAAACACTCTCTTGCCATTATGTTCTGCAATGCAAGAAGAAAGACTTTTTAACTCTACATTCGGTCAATTCTCCACAAAAATTACACTTTTTTGTTGCCACTTTCTGCCGTTTTATGCCAGCCGGACAAGAAGAAACTTCTTGCAATGACTTCTTCCGTTTGTTGAACTTGAAGTCTTTAAGTTCAGTCTTGTGACGAGTCACAATACTTGGCAGCGTCTGACACCACATTACCGTTCCCCTGATATATACATTTATATCTAAGTTAAACTTAGTTAGGATATAAGTAGGCAGGGCAAGGGTGGGTTTGAACAGAGAGATAGAATTGGAAAGAATAGATTTTCCAGAATAGATAGGAATAAAATTTCGAGTCCAAGAGGCAACTGATCTTGGTCAAGCGGGTTTCGCTTGGCAGACAAGATCAGTCGTTGCAGCTCCTCTTGGACTCTCCTTATAACCTTTTCCTTCCCTTTTTCCCCCTTTAGGTGGCCTCCATTTCACCTCATAATACTCTTCAAGGGCTTCAGATCAAATAAATTTTCTGTAGACGGGACTCTGGAGACTGAGAATTATACCCCAGCTGAGCTTTCTTACAGTCTGTAACTCACTCCTGGTCCGCACGGTTGAAGTAAAGGTTAAATGTTGCAACCTACTATCAATATGAGCCAACTGATCAAGCGTCACAGATGGTGAGTGAAGTCACCATGCGACTAGCATAATTGGAGAGATAATCTCCGTCAGACGGGCCAGCTGACAACATTGTCAAAAACATAGCCGCTGGTGTTTCTACACTGGTAAAGCGCTGAATGAGAAGTTCCTTAAAATCAACACAATTAATTTCGGGATAACATACAGTGGGCCATTTAAAGTGGACTTTTTATGGGAATATTTAAAATCCAAGGCAAACACTGGTAAACCAAGGACCCTGGCTGCGCTGAAGGAAAATATCCGACAAGAAATTGCTGCCATATTGGCCGAAACATTGGGCAAAGTGATGCGAAATGCCGAAAAAAGTGCAAATTTTGCGGTCAAGGCCATGGACGGTCATTTACGAGATGTTCGAAAAGTAGTTAAAACAAATCTCCTTGGACCTAAATAAATGAATTCAAAATTTTTTTTGAAAATTCCACTTTTTACTTTGCTATTGCAAGAACAAATCCTTCCACTTTAAATGGCCCACCCACTGTGGCGCACTGCCCTCTAGCGCTGCACTCAAAGCCATCACCAATGCACTGCCTAGTATGTTATTGTTAGCCAAAATTATATTCACTGTGGCACACCACGCGGACGCGTCAGTTCCAACAATATCTGCGTTAAATTTCGGCAGTACTAATGTCTTCAATTAAATTTTTCTTTTCCATTAACACTCGCCATGAATTGTCTGGTGTATTAGGTAGCGAGCCGGGTCCCACTTCTGATGTCAGAGCGTCGACAGTATTATTTAACTCACTCATGTTCTTTTACTGTTTTTACTTTGCACTTTCACTATTTCATTTATATTTTCAAACTCTGCGTCTATTTGCCGGAGGGTTTTTTAACTGAGCTGTCTAGCTCGAGGCCCCCCTTTATATAGGATCTGACCTGAGCTCTCAACATTTGTTTCTAAGGGTGCTTAGATGCTCAACCAGAGCTACAACTGACACACCTGTCAATCCATTGGAACTAACGATTAGGCTCTGACTTGTTAGTCACTTAACCAACACTATCCGACATATATATCTATATATCCTAGTGTATATATATACACTATACGCAGTTGCAACTCGGCAACAAGAAGTAGCCGCAAATCAACGACGCAGTTGCAAGGAAGCAGCAAGTCAACAAGATACTTGCAGAGATGACAGGAGAACGGTGGCAGGTGCCCACAAGATTAAGAAAATTAATAGAGCACCCCAAAGGCTGCCCTGAGCGAATACACGTGTACAAGGAAATCTGGTGCGATGACCGGCACCGGTACCGCCTGAGCCCATAGGCTCTGCATATCAGCAGCTGTCAACGAGCGTGAAAAGCAGGCCGTCTTTTACGCCTTCGAGCGAGCATCAGCGAGCCAAACAGCGACGACCAGCTGATGCGCAAAAAAAAGGAGTTGCAGATTATAAATAAGAAATAATATACATGTGGAATTGGATTTATTCCGGTTATTTATTTCGATATTATTTAAGGATGTGTTTTTCTTGTTTAGTCTTATTTTATTAACAATGTTTCTTTGTGTTAAGAATACATATATTTATTATTATAATAATGGCCTTAGTGATATATTTGGGTGTGCGATGTGACCGAGGCGAGAGTACGATTGCGAGTGCTTTTGGATAGATGCTTCTGCTTTATTTTTCAATGAGTGAGTCGACCAGATAGGTACGGCCGCTGCGTGTCGTTCTGTCTCGCTCACTAGGTATTACACGATTGCCATGATTATGCCCGAATGACACTTCATTTCCTACATATGTACATACATATAATTTAAGATACAAATATTGTGAAATTAAGCGGAACCTTAATCTACCCGATAGCAGTATAAACTGTCAGGCTATACGAAACACTAGGTAGAGAAAGTAAAAAAAATAATACTTATATCGATAACCTAATATACGCATAAGTTAATTTGTTCGCTACTAAGGCTGGAAAATTTTTGGAGAAGGAAGAAAGTAAAATAGATAAGGAACCAATGGATACCTAATCACAAGAAATTGCTCCACTCGTACCCTCTCTTACAGTCACACCAACTTTTACTACTTTTTGAACTTGTAGTGGTTGCTTCTTGTAAAATTCGTTCGCCAACAACCTTGATTTTGTATATATATTACTCGTTAATGCATGCAATTTTAACAATTTTCTGTTCACATGCGAACTTCACACACCCACACACACGATTTTCACTAATTAGTAAAAATTGTCTTGGTCCAGAAATCTCGGTTGAGCCCCCAGTTTGTGGAATTGGATTTATTCCGGTTATTTATTTCGATATTATTTAAGGATGTGTTTTCCTTATTTAAACTTTATTATTTATTAACAATGTTTCCTTGTGTTAAGAATACATATATTTATTATTATAATAATGGCCTTAGTGATAAATTTGGGTGTGCTATGTGATCGAGGCGAGAGGACGATTACGAGTGCTTTTGGATCGACGCTTCTGCTTTATTTTTCAATGAGTGAGTCGACCAGATAGGTACGGCCGCTGCGTGTCGTTCTGTCTCGCTCACTAGGTGCTACACTTCATTTCCTGCAATCGGCTATCCTGACAAGTCGTATGACCCGAATGAAGCCAAGGCTTCATGAACTCAGCCACTGTTGAGGTTTTACAAGGTCCATCACCATCGCCAACTTTCTCAACTTCGTATCGACCGTGCCTATTCACCTTGGTGACTTTATATGGTCCTAAGTATTTACCTCTTAACTTTAGACCTGTCCCATACTGCGTACGTTTAATCGCCACTAACTCGTTTAAATTGTATTTTCTTTCCCATTTCCTGTTTTTGTCAAACGTCCTTTTCATTTCATGCTGAATTTCATCGATATTCTTTCAAACCTCCGCTCTAATCTCTTTATGACCACAGTCTAATACTTCTATTAACGAATCGGTTATCAGCTTTTTTATTTGCTTCAAATATTCATCATTTCTACCGGGTTTGGCATTAACAATAAGACATTCCACGCAACACTCAACAAGACTGGCTACCTTTTCTTTTAATTTTTGAATATAATACGATTTTTCTACGATATCCTGAGTTTTTCTAGCTCCAAAATGTCCTTTTTTGTGTGCAATCTGTATTATTTCCTTTTCCATCTGCGAGGGAACTACAATAAGTTCTTGACTGGGGTCTTTTAACAATATTTCGTTCTCGATGTAGAAATCTTAATATCCCTTCTCGTGTACTAAGTTTCTGATCAATTTAGTCCATTCATCTGACAACTGTGCTTCAACAATGCTCTGATCAAACTCTGCTAGACGCTTTAGATTTTGATAAACTGGCAACTCATCGGTTAGTGCAATGTTCATCTCAATAGGAGTGCTTGTATTTCTAATAGATTTGTAACTTTCAATCTACTGCTTGACTTCACTACCAATTTCTGCACTGGTGTGTGACAAGTCGCTCTTGACTTCCACTTTGTTCTGTTCTGCACTAAACATACAAATGCTTTCAATTCCATTAAACAACTCAGCAGAAGATCCATTCGCCTTATACAGTGATTCTTTTTGCTTGATGCTCACAAGATTGGTGCCTTCCTATGTCACAACCAAATCGACGTGATCTAGTATGGTTCTACCCAAAACTGCCTCATATGCCATGTGCTCATCAGAAACGATATGAAACTGGACTTCCATCTCAATATCCAATACCTGTAAGGGTCTTCGAATATCCTGTTAATGACATAATTCCAAGTTCAACAAACACGCAAACACGTATGAGACTCAAATTTGCTCCTGTATCAATTAGACCGTTAAACTTAATCGATTTATAAGTTACTTCTTTCAACTCCAAACCCGAATCAGGAATTTTAATTAAAAAGTGTTGCCGCTCAATATTTATGTTGAGTAATAAGAACTCGTAGGTGCATACACTACAAAAGATAAAGATACCACCAAAGTAGAAGAAACCAACGTTGTAGAGGATAAATTAGTAAAGCAATCAGGAATTTTACCTGATTGCTTTACTAATTTCTACTTTGGTGGTATCATTATCTTTTGTAGTGTATGCACATACGAGTTCTTATTACTCAACATAAATATTGAGCGGCAACACTTTTTTAGCCGAATATGCATAGGCCAATGCCTTTGTCACTCAGCAACAGCGTGCCAAGCGCCCGCACACATTTTAAGTGCAAACGTAATATGATTTGCACTCATTGCATTCATAGAGCCGAGTCAGCATGTTTCCCATACTGACCGCTAATATACATATGTGCATGCATAACTCACACTCTCTGGCCGTCTTACATTTTTTTACTTTACTTATATTATAATGTTTATATAAAACGGCTGCTCTGCCGCTGCACTGACAGCTAGCAAGCCTTTAGCTAAGAGAACCAAATTCATTCAATAAAAGACATTCGTAAAGAACACATGCTTATTTTATGACTGGATAATATAATGGAATATAATACAACAATACATATAATGCACTTTACATTCAAATCACCACACTCAAAACATTTGCGTTCTCCTTTTGTTATCGAATATTTCTCTCTATCATCTCTACCTTGCTTGTGCAAAGATGAATCCAATGTTGTTTTCTTTGACGACTTCCTAGGATCATAGGATTTTAAGTAGTATTTGAACGTTCAAAGCATCCACTGCTCTCACCTGATAGAATAATGCCTTATATGCTCTCATGTCTCTCATGTCTCATGTCATGTCTATGAACTTCTGCTGATGAAAACTTTACTCTGAATTCGTTTTTCAAAGCTACTTTCAGGGAGTCCCAACTACAAATATCTATCTTACTCCGTATAAACGATAATGCAGCTCCCTTTAACAATTGTTTTGCATACACAAAAAGCTGTAACTGACTCCACTGTACGGATAAAGCGCATTCTTGTAGCTCCCTAGTCCATTGTACAACATCAATCGATGTTTTTTTTTTTTTTTTTTTTTTTTTTTTCTTTTGTCATTGCTTCTGCAGTTGCTCCCCTCATCGCCCCCATCATACCATCAGTGCTAGTGGCTTTGTTGTTCTCTCTGCTTTGTGCTTGTGCTTAGCTTCTCTCCCGCGTAATCACTTTTGTAAGGCCGCCTCTCAAAGCTCGGCTTATAACTGTTCTTGCACTCTCTGTTGTGCTGTGCACTCTAGCTGTCTCTTTGTTTTATTTGTAATTATTGATTATTTTATCAATAATTATCTTTGTGCTGTGAATTTAATTTTTCTATATATTCTTATATATATAAAATTTTTTTGCCTTTCTTTCGGCTTTTCAATGGCTTGTTGTCTACCTAATTGCAAACCTTCTGATCGTTTTGATGATCAGTATAGAGCAATATCTTGTTGGCTCTGCGATAATCTTATTCACTTAAAATGTGCTGGCCTCAATGGCCGCGACTACGACAAATTTTCTGGTTCTGTTTCTAAGCCTGAGCTTGGCTTAATGCGCTGGACTTGCCCATCTTGTGCTAGCCAGCACCTTGATTTTAGCCGTATGTATAGGGATCTTCGTTTAAGGTTTCTTTCTTTAAACAAACTGGCCAAACAGCTGTCAAACGAGTGTGACTCTAGTGTTCAATTATTGTCGCAATTCAAATTTGTTCCACCTTCTGAGAAATTGCACAAGAAATGTACCCTTGAGTTGCCTCGTAAGCAGTCGCCAGCTCTCTCTATTACTTCCTCTCCGATTTTACTTTCGCCTACACCATCTTCTTGTCCCTCTTTATGCTCTTCTTTTCAGATTGAAGTACCCATTACAAGCCCTGGTGTACCTCAATCTATCCCTCACGGGAACTCTGATCAATCACAGGATCATGCCGGCTCTCAATCACTTGCGGATCCCAATGCTCCTCCGCCTCCACTATCTGTAGTGCCTCATCGCAAACAATTATTTATTTCTAGGCTTGCTCCAGATACTTCTGAGTCGTCTGTGGCAGCTTACATTGGTAATATTTGCCCTGCTAAGGTTTTAATTCAAAAGTTTAAGTTTTCTAGGCCTCGCGAAATCTCCTCTTTTAAAATTACAGTACCAAATGAGTACTTCTCAGCTATGGTTGACCCTAATTTTTGGCCAGAGGGCCTAGTTGTACACGAGTTTGCGCCCAATAAGCGCTCTCGTCCGTTGCCTGTCCACCTTCCTACTTTATCTTCTGCTTCAAAAAACTAATAACGTCTAGTCTTTGCATTCATTATCAAAATGTAAGAGGACTTCTTACCAAGCTGTCGAACCTTTTCTGTGATAGCCAAACCTTTTCGGCTGACATATTAGCTTTCTCTGAAACTTGGCTTAACTCCTCTGTTTTAGATAATGAAATTCTTTCTAATAATTTTATTTCTTATAGGCTTGATCGTGTTGGTCGTCGTGGCGGTGGAGTACTCATTGCTGTAAACTCGAATCTGTCTTCAAGTGTGGTGCCGATTGATCTCCCCTTAGGTGTTGAGTTTATTTGCGTCGAAGTTACATGTTCTAACTTTAGCCTATATATCTCTTGTTCATATATTCCTCCAGCTTCTGATATCATGATCTACGTGCACCATGCTGATGCTTTACGAACTATTTTTGGTCGTCTTAAAGATCGTGATGTTCTTATAGTTTTAGGTGATTTTAACTTGCCTAATATTTCTTGGCTTGTTGATGATAATCTATCTTTCTTAATTCCTTCATCTCAACATGTTTTTCTTGATAGCCTACTTGAATGTCCACTATATCAGTTGAATTCTTTCCTTAACTGTTCTAAAAGAATCCTTGATCTTATTTTTGTCTCTGATCCCACTGTTAGTGCTGTATCGCAAACACAGCCACTAGTGAAACCTGAAGATCCTTATCATCCTACCATTGAAGTTACTATTTCTTACAATTCCGTTACTAATTTATTTAAAAACATTTCAAATTCTCGTCGTAGATGTTTTCGTAAAACAAATTTCAATCTTCTTAACAGCCTTATTTTCTCTTTTGATTGGTCGTTTCTATTTGAGTGCTGCGATATAGATTGTGCAGTGAAGTTTTTCTATTCTGCTCTTAATTCTCTAATTGATAAATGCGTTCCTTATGTGAATGTCTCTACCGTCTCCAGCTCGCCAGTCTGGTTCACTCGTAGGCTCTCTAATCTTCGCAACATTAAATCGAGATATTTTAAAAGATTTAAAAAAACTGGTTCGCGACTTGACTATGCAAATTATTGTATAGCTAAATCTCAATTTTGTCTTTTAAATACTCAATGCTACAACAATTATCTCGTTCGCTGTAAGGCTGAATTTTATAATAACCCCAAAAGATTTTACAACTTTGTCAATTCCAAAAGACGCTCTAATGTCCTACCTTCCACCTTCAGACTTAACGATCAGTCTGCTAATAATGATTTAGATATTGCAGATCTGTTTGCTAAATTTTTTCAGTCGACATATTCTACTACTGTTTCGGATCCCACACCCTATCCCTTTTCAATCCCACATTTAAATTGTATGTTTTTTCCCAGTATTACTGAAGACTGTGTTCTCTCTAGCTTGTCATCTATGAAGTCTTCCTTCGTTCCCGGGCCTGATGATATACCTAGTTGCATCCTTAAAATGTGTTCGATTTCCCTATCTAAGCCTTTAGCTCGGTTATTCTTTATATCGAGTGAGACTTGTAGATTTCCTGATATTTGGAAGGAGTCATTTATTATTCCGCTTTTTAAAAAGGGTTGCAAATCGGATGTTTCCAACTACCGTGGCATTGCCAAACTTTCGGCAATACCTAAACTGTTTGAGAAAATTATTACGTCTTCCCTTCAACATCTATCCAGATCCACTATTTCTCCTTGCCAGCATGGTTTCATGAAAGGTCGTTCGTCGCTTACCAACCTTTTAGAATTGACTACCCTAGTGCACCATGGCTTCCGTAAAAAGTGTCAAACTGATGTTATTTATACTGACTTCAGTAAGGCTTTTGATACGGTTGATCATTCTTTGCTTCTCGCGAAACTTAACATCATGGGTTTTTCAACAAAATTATTGGGTTGGTTAAAGTCGTATCTTATTGGCAGAACCCAAAAGGTGTCTTTTCGTTCCTCGATATCTAAAACTGTTCGAGTTACGTCAGGTGTACCCCAAGGCAGTCATCTGGGCCCACTATTATTTACATTGTTTATAAATGATTTGCCTTTGGCCTTGGATCATTCACGCGTGCTCATGTTTGCGGATGACGTCAAGATTTGTTATTCCCATAATGATCCTTCTTTCCAACAGTACTTGCAATCAGATCTCGATGCGTTCTGTGATTGGTGCCACGTTAATAAATTACACCTTAATGCCTCTAAGTGTTCTTTTATGACTTTCAGTCGTTTGTCTCCGCTCCTAGCTCATTACTCTACTAAGTCTGTTCTGTTAGATTGTGTTCCATCATTCAAAGACTTAGGCGTTATGTTTGACCCTAAACTTTCATTTAATGTTCATATTTCTTCAATTGTCAACAGAGCTAGCAGCCTTCTCGGCTTCATTAAACGTTGGGCCAAAGAATTTGATGATCCCTATGTAACAAAGGTTTTATACACTTCGTTAGTTCGCCCTACTCTAGAATATTGCTCGCCAGTGTGGAACCCGCAATATGATGTTCACCAGCGTAGTATTGAATCGGTACAGAAGCAATTCCTTAAGTTTGCGCTACGCGGTCTAAATTGGGACCCGGGTCTTCGCCTACCTTCTTATTCTGACAGACTTCTTCTTATTAATCTTCCTTCACTTTATAACCGTAGGCTTGTTTTTGGCATTCTCTTTCTCCATAAACTAGTCAACGGCGAAGTCATTTCTACGAATTTACTAGATACGCTGTATTTTTGTGTTCCCTCACGTCGGACCAGAAACTTTTTTCCTATTCACCTTAGTAGATGTCTGACTAACTACTCTCTTCACGAACCTCTTCGTGTTCTTTGCCAATCTTTTAACAACCTTTCTCACCTAATCTTTCCTCATCTTTCTGTCACTTCTCTTCGCGCTATACTTTTTAATCATCTACAGCGAAACCAATGAAAATATTCTGGACTTGGATTGGCTGCAACTCATCCCTGACCACATTGGCTGTGAATAGGGGCATAGCTGGCACCTTGTGCAAATAAAACACCTCCACCGGGCTGGGGATGTTTAGTTGTATATAAAGCTAAGCTACCTTCTTCATTTAATTACTATCTGTCTTTAGCTTAAGCTTTTTCGTCGACTGCTGTGTTAGTTGACGTAAATAAATAAATAAATAAATAAATAAACCGCAAAACTCTGAAACGCTTCCCTCCACATCTTTTAGTGTGAACCATGACCTTTGTCCATCTGTGTTCGGGACTTTTCGAATTGTTCTAGCCGAGGCGAAATCTGCCTCCTGCCCGTCATTCTCAGTTTCTATTAGATCGTAGTGAGCGAGTAGACGCGTTTGCAGCTCTGCTTTAAGGCCTGTAGTCTCTAGCCCTAACTCTCTCAATTTAGTGCGCAACTCCTCAATACGCAAAGTTAGAATCTCACCTCGATCCATTTCACACTAATACAGGTATATTGCTTAACAATATTGATATATTAATAAATAGTTAGCAACTCACTCAGCCTTCTTATAGATGTTCGGTTCGCTCTCTGTTGCCACTCACTCTGCTGTCGCTACTCATTCGGCTGTTTTTCACTCGTTCTCTTGGTCTCTCTTTGTCTGCTTTCACACAAATTATCTCAACTTCGTCTCCGCTGCCTTCTCGTTTGGTCTTGTCGGCGTCGTCTGCTTCTTGTAACGGTTTGTGTTGTCCGCTTTCTGTCGTCTCCGTCTGTCTGCTTCCACAGTGAACACTAGTTATCATCAACTTCGTGCCCGCTGTCTGCTCTCTCTGTCTGTCTACTTCCACAGTGAACACTGGTTCTCATCAACTTCGTGCCGTCTGTCTGATCAGACAGTAAACAATGGTTATCATCAACTTCGTGTCTACTGTCTGCTCTCTCTCTCTTTTCCTCTCGAGTCACCACCGTTCTCGAGTTGCTCTCAACTTCAGCCGCCGACTTTTTGCCTAAACGGCGCCGAAATTCTGGGTGACGATCTTCTTGCTTCGTCCGACCGCTCACCGTCCACTCGTACCCTCTCTTACAGTCACACCAACTTTTACTACTTTTTGAACTTGTATTGGTTGCTTCTTGTAAAATTCGTTCGCCAACAACCTTGATTTTGTATATATATTACTCGTTAATGCATGCAATTTTAACAATTTTCTGTTCACATGCGAACTTCACACACCCACACACACGATTTTCACTAATTAGTAAAAATTGTCTTGGTCCAGAAATCTCGGTTGAGCCCCCAGTTTGTGGAATTGGATTTATTCCGGTTATTTATTTCGATATTATTTAAGGATGTGTTTTCCTTATTTAAACTTTATTATTTATTAACAATGTTTCCTTGTGTTAAGAATACATATATTTATTATTATAATAATGGCCTTAGTGATATATTTGGGTGTGCGATGTGACCGAGGCGAGAGTACGATTGCGAGTGCTTTTGGATAGATGCTTCTGCTTTATTTTTCAATGAGTGAGTCGACCAGATAGGTACGGCCGCTGCGTGTCGTTCTGTCTCGCTCACTAGGTATTACACGATTGCCATGATTATGCCCGAATGACACTTCATTTCCTACATATGTACATACATATAATTTAAGATACAAATATTGTGAAATTAAGCGGAACCTTAATCTACCCGATAGCAGTATAAACTGTCAGGCTATACGAAACACTAGGTAGAGAAAGTAAAAAAAATAATACTTATATCGATAACCTAATATACGCATAAGTTAATTTGTTCGCTACTAAGGCTGGAAAATTTTTGGAGAAGGAAGAAAGTAAAATAGATAAGGAACCAATGGATACCTAATCACAAGAAATTGCTCCAGTATCATAAGTATTTCAGAGATAAAATACACGAAACGGTGTTAAAGATAGTTGCCAAAATTATAGCCATAGAAGAACCAAAAAAAAAACAGGCACTAGTAAGTCGGTGTGCGTTGAAGCATAAGCGAACATTACAGAGATGTTTGAAGATAGCAAAAGAGGGTTGCGTGGGGATGCGACCTCTAGTAATGAAAACGCTAATGTTAACCAGGAGAAATTAAAGGGGAAGGTCCGTCAGCTCGAGAAATATTTGGACATGGTGAGCAAAGATTTACGTACGATAGACAATAGAACAGGCGTCAAAGTTTGTATACCCTTGCAATCGTTACTCTTACATTACCTATGGTCTTCAAAGTGGAAAAACGTTATAAAACGGTTTCTTTAAAATCTAATGTTTGCGACAGGGCTTTCATACGAAAAAACGAAGTTGATAATGAGAGTCGCTGTTTTCCACCGATTGTTCCAATGGGAGCTAAAAGATATAGTCACCCAATCTTGATTAAATTTGGCACAGTAATTAACAGATACATACAACTGACAAAAGTTTAATTTGAAAGCAATCGCGTCGAAAGTAACGAAGTTACTGACAAAAATCACTGTTTTCGACCAATCGTTCCTATGAGAGCTATATGATATAGTCACCCGATCTTGATCACATTTGGCAGAGTCGTTTATAAGTGTAAGAAGCTTACTAATAAATCACGACAATAACTTGAAAAATAACAAAGTTATTAAGAAAAGTCACTGTTCGTGACTTTGCCGTTTGTATGGGAGCTATATGATATAGTAGTCCGATCCGGCTGAATCCGAGAAATACAACCCCTGCAGTATATACAAGCCTACATGCAAAATTTCATGTAGCTCTGTAGCTCTTACGGTCTAGGAGGAGTTTGCTTTGATCCAGACGGACGGACGGACAGACATGGGTATATGAACTCGTCTCATCGTGCTGATTAAGAATATATATACTTTATATGGTCGGAAATGCTTCCTTCTATGCGTTGCACACCTTTGACCAACATTAATATACCCCTTTTTGCAAGGGTGTAGAAGGGGAATCTAGTAACACAACTAAATACACGGTCTTTATTCCTTGAATTCAAAATATGAACTGATTTTATTTACAAAAGTGATGTGTATATAAATGAACTCTTATACTCTAGGAGTGGAACATTTTTTTAATAATACTTATTCTAATGGCCCACGTTTTTCGGGATGAAATTTGTTTATATTTCATGCTTAGCGTCGGCTACTTGATACCGCGTCGCTTTTACAATCTTAAGTATTTTCCACAGAGTGTGGATGCATGTTTTATTTGGAATTAAGCAATAATTGTCATATGAATATTTTGTGTATGTGCAAACTTATATATATAAAGGGTTTATTAATATTAATCGGAAGTGTCTTGAAGCAATTATTAGAACGACTAGGGAGTACCACTGTTAACACCTTTTTTAACAGTGCAACGAGAACAGCTTCTTAGAGAGGAGTCACATACATAACAGCCCTTAACATCCAGATGGGTTGTAGAATTCCGGGGGTTGTCGTTTAAGAGTCGATCTGCGAGGAGTCACTGGAGCTGGGGCCAATGGTTCCGGTTCAGACGATTCAAGACGGGTATGTCGTCAGCAGTTGGGACTACGTCTTCAGCAGGTAGTTCGATTGATTGCGTGCCCCGAACACCTTCGGCAGGCGGAACCCGGTGGCGAAGTTTATCGAAATGACGTTTAATAATACGGCGATATTGTAAGCAAACGTTGTATGAAATGGGGCTCGTCTGGTCCACAATTTCGCATTCTATCCACTTCGGACCGGGGGCGTAGTTACGCCCCATAGCGTTTGTTTGCTGAAAGCTCATTTCGGCGAGAAAATGTGAGTAGAGCTGATCTGAACGATCAACTTTTCCATTGGTCCATCCCCTTAACACCCAGTTCACAACCTTTGATAAATGCCCGTCATTCTTAGTTTGTAGTGCTTGAGTTTGAGCGCTGACAAGTGGTGTTCCAGCTCGTTCAATCATTAACTCTTCTTCTGTAGTGTTGCCTTCGCCTTGTTGTGGAAATGGGCATCGGCTTAAGAAGTCGGCGTTGCCCATTTTTGATCCAGGTCTGTGAATTAGTGTAAAGTCATAGGCATTCAAGAATATTGCTCTTCGAAGCATCTGTGTGGAAATTACATTTGGAGTTGCCTATGCCGTTGTAAATATTCCGAGCAATGGCCATATAAATAATTGTGAAATTTTTTAACGCCTGATATATGCCCAAAGGCTTCTCTGTCGATTTGCGAGTAGTTTTTTTCTGTCTTGAAGAGAGTTCTAGAATAAAAGACAATAGGCTTTTCTGATCCATCCTGAAGTTTGTGGCTCAGCACCGCTCCAATTCCGTACGGAGATGCATCGCAGGTTAATAAGTCTGGCAATTTGCCATCGAAGTGCATTAGCACATTTTGTGAAGTTACAAGATTTTTTTGATTCATGAAGGCATCTTGGTGTTTATGGGCCCACACCCATGGCGCATTTTTATCCAGCAGACGGTGAAGCGGTTCAGCAACGATTGCCTTATACGGCAGGAATGGGTGGTAGAAATTGATGAGTCCCAAGAATGCTTGTAATTGTTTCTTATCATTTGGAGCCGGAGCGCACTTGATAGCTTCGACCTTACTGGCACACGGTCTTATACCCAGTGCATCGATTTTCAAAAATAAAAAATTCTACTGACGGAACTCTATATTGACACTTGTCTCTGCGTAGTCTGGCCTCATCAAATCTTGAAAGCACCTCATTAAGACGCACCGCTAGCTCTTCCTCTGATTTGCCCATAACAATTATGTCATCGAAGTAGGGTAAAACACCAGAAACGTTCTGCAAAATACGTTCGATGCAGATCTGAAATATGCCCGGAGTTGAAGAAATTCCAAATTGTAGTCTGGTTACTTTGAAATAACCTTTGTGTGTACATATGGTTTGCAACAACGCAGACTGCTCATCTACCACTAGTTGTTAGTACGCCTGAGCCAAATCGATTTTCGCAAATATGGATTATCCTTCAACTGATGCTAATAATGAATTCATTGCAGGAATTTGATGGTCGTGTTGCTTAATCACTCTATTATTTGTAGACTCGTAGTCGCCAGATATGCAAATAGTACCACCCTTTTTAATTACTGGCACTGTAGGAGTCGCCCAGTCGGAGTATTCAATGGGTATTCCTTGGTAGCAAAGACGGTCTAATTCTTCTTCATATAATTCTTGAATTGCGAATGGAATGCGTCTCGCTGGCAGTTGGACTGGTGTTGCATCAGTATTGATTTGTAATGACACAGGTGGCCCCAGAAAACGGCCTTATTCAGACGAAAACAGATCCTTATATTTCGCCAGAATTGCCTTGATGCTAAGTTTAGCCTAAAAGGCATGTATTCCTTCTATGCTGATACCTAAGGGCATAAACCAGTTGCGTCCAAGTAAATTAGATCCGCCGCTTGATGTAACAACCAGTGGAAGATTCGGAATGTATTTATTATTGTGCTGGACAGATGTATCCACGATGACTGGTCTAACTGGTATTCTGGTATTCGGTTTTTCTGATAGTCCGTAAATTCTAGAGAACAATCTTGGATATTCGGTCTGTCCGTTGGCCAGATGTAATGAAACGTAGGAAGCTAAGCTAGACGAAGGTCTATTATAGTGATCGCAGACTCCGAATCCACTTCGAATTGGCATTTTCGCTTATTTATAAATATTGTACAAATTTCCTTTGGGTAAATCAACGGTAGTATGCTTTTGCTTGTGTGGTCCTCGGTAGGAGGCATGGCCAATTGTAGATTGAATGCTTTACGACCCGGGTCTCTTACAGCCCGGCAGACTCGTTAAAGATGGACTGTTCGGTGACACGCATGGCGCACAGTATTCCGATATGGGCACAGTTTCCGCAAGTGAGCACCCCCGCAACCATCGCATGGCTGGTGGTGCTGATCGGTTCGACTTGGACGGATCGCGTTGGTCTGCACTTCGTGTATCGACTCAGTGCTCTCAGCTCTATTTCGCATGGCCCAAGCGCTGTAAGCAGAGGCCTCACTAGAAATGGCGCGTTCCATTGCGTTGAACTGTTAAATGTGCCTCTGCTAACAGACTCTTCTGAAGACCTTCATCCTTCATTCCACATACGAAGCGATCGCGCAACATGCGATCCAACGCACCGCAAAATTTGCAGTCGACAGAGAGAGTCCTAAGTGCAGCCATGTAGTTCACAACCGACTCATCTATCAATTGGTCTCTTGACATAGAGTCAAATGTTGGTTGAGTCATTCATATATTTCCGATAAACTCAAATCACTAACCTGAGTAGTGGATGCCAATGACGTTAGAAGCACGAACAGTGGAGCGCCGGCCAACGTAAGCAATGCAGCCTTCTTCAGTGCTTCCAGCTTCCGCTGCTTGTAAGTTGCCCACGTGCTTGGGTGATTTAATTCAAATGGTTCCAACTGGCCCACTCCTGACTTTATCACTGATTTATTTGTTTATTTGCGTTCTGTAGCAATATCCGCCTTGGCAGGTTTTTCCTTATCTGATACTATCCTTATCTGATACTTATCAAAATCAGACATTAGTTGTTCAATTCATAATTGAATTAGTCATGGTACATCTGTCTGTGAATGCGCGTGTTGGAAAAATGCCGTTTTTGTTTTCCAATAAACTTGGCGCAAGCAGGCATGCGGTTTTCGCGTCTCTTTGTTCGCTTTCGCTTGGTCGAATGTAACTGTACACGATATGTTCGTATGTATATACATATAAGTTTGACGAATTACCCCATCCTCCCCGCCAATTTTGTATGTGCAAACTTATATATATAAAGAGTTTATTAATATTAATCGGTACAGTACAATCTGAGAACGATCGTTATATAGAAAATATGTAGTAGTTGTAGTCGTAGTAGTTCCCTCATAGTTGTAGTAGTAGTAGTCCCTCGGAGTTGTAGTAGAAGTAGTAACTCGTAGTTGTAGTAGTATTAGTCCCTCGCAGTTGTAGCAGCAAAGTGCGCCGATGTTGTCTTGAAGCAATTAGTAGAACGACTGGGGAGTACCACTGCTAACACACTTTTTAACAGTGCAACGATAACAGCTTCTTAGAGAGGAGTCACATACATAACAGAATGTTTATGACTTATTTTTGTTTTTATGTTTTGATTTTTTTGTTCAATCTGATTTGGTGAAGCCATTTCAGATGAACACGATGTTTATTCTTAAACATTCTTCAAAGGGCCGCCAAATGTGACGTTTAGGTTTTGAATTTTAATAATTAGTTGTCTTATACAAATTAATATTAATATTGGCATTAGTAAGATAACTGTTGTTAAAGAGCATGACCAGCTATATGAGTCTGAACTAAAGACTCGGACAATTTGTTAAAGGAATCTATTTTGAAGCTATTTTAAGATGATCATTATTTAATTTAACCATTGCCTTTTGAATATTCTCATTTTATACTGGCTCTGGGATATATACTTTTTCTTCCCCAGATTTTACTTTACCTCCAAAATGAGGTCCTGCCGGGGGACATAGACTTATTTCTTTTATACTTTAAAAAATGATTTTTTTACCTTAGCTTTTATCTTGCCTCTAGTTTTGTGGTTGAATTTGTTTTGAATTGTGTTGTATTTATTTTCAATGTTACCTTTCTTCTTCTCCCAACGCTTTTTAAAACCTGTGACATCTGTTGTTGTTGCCACTACAGTTTTATTACTTTTTGATTTGTTGCATCCCGAAACGATCCAACCAAATTGAGTATTTTGGCCTAGTAGACCATCAATCTTTGGAACTGCTTCTTTTCTAATTTGGGTATATACCTTTACTCCCATTATTAAATCAACTTTACCAGGTTTATTAAAGGTAGGATCACCTAGTACGTGGGATTGCCAATTTGACATATCCACGCTTACGCTTTCTAATGGAAGAGCTTTCATTAACTTTGGCAACACAATTGCCTCAACCTTAAAAGGTTCTTTCTATGGATTTCACATCTTTACATTTATTTTTTCCTTATATTTTGATTTTTTGGCTTATACTCTCCATTTATATTTTTTACTTGTATTAGAGCTGTAGCCAACAGTGTTGATTGTGCCGTTGCACAATTATTAACTCTCTCCTGTTTTTCTTCAAAATAAAGAACGGTATGATGTCTCTTACTACACAATGAACAGACCATTTTAATAGTGCATACTTTATTTCTTGAATGGTTCAAGCATCTTGTGCAAAGCTGTACTTGTTTGGCAATTTCATAAGTTTTCATTTGTATTAAACCTTTAAACTTATAGCACTTATGCGCCTTATACCCTGCAACTTTGCGAATCGGACAGTTATCTTTGAACACCGAAACCTACTTTTGTAGCGATTTTTTTTTTTCTTGTTGGCTGACTCTCATACTATTCTCCATCAAATTTCCTTGGTAGTGTTTGTGCAAATATCACATCAACTTCATCGAACCAGTTTTTTTTTTTTAATTTTAATTAAGTACACTGACTCATTAACTATGTCAATCATTCCCTTTATACTTTTTGTGGTTTCATTGTTGATCATCGGTAGATCAACGATCCGATTTAATTGCTCGAAATATAACCTCCGATTATTTTCATACCGCTTGGTTAATAAATCCCAAGCATGACTAGAGTTGTCAGCTGAACCTGACAATAGATGAGCTACCATGCTCCTTGCTTCGCCCCTTAATGCGGATTTTAAATAATTGAACAGAAGAGCAAGACTTAAATCTTCTCTTTTTTCAACTAATTCCGTAAATAATTCCGCAAACAGGTCCCATTCTCTACGCTCTCCAGAAAATGTGGGTACCTGAATTTTTGGCAACACCGGTAGTTCGCCTCTCACGGTACCATTCTCAACTTGCAAATTTTTCTGATCGTTTATTTTCTGTTGGAAAATATGAGAGACCCCGCGATATTGGTCGCGCAGTTATGCATTAAAGAAAAAGAGCATTACACTTATTTGCGAATATCCATATGTACAGTGCCAAGAACATAAGCCAAATCCTTTTCTCTGTTAAGTGCTGCCAGATCTCCCTAATAATCTAGGGATGCCAGATCTGCCATCCGAGTAACAGGTCACCGTATAGCTACATCAGACACAATAAAATTACATATATCCGATTCGGCAACTTCAGCATTGGCCCAACAAAAGCAGCGCCAACAACAAAACAATTTACCAACTCCTTACGTAGCGCTAACAGTCCCATTGGTTCATGTGAGCAGACAACCGTGAGGATCGTCAATCCTATACGTTGAACAGGTGTTCAACGGTTCGGAGTATGTTGGTTTTTAGATTATATAAAATAAGATAATATTAAGACAATTATAATATAGAACAAATGGAAATGTATGTCAAAATAAACCCGAGTATAAATATCGATGGATCATCAGTCAGAAGTAGATCTGATATATTCAGCAGTTAACAATAATGACCTAGTTAATTAAGCTGCTATGGTTTGCTATTATCACTAACACTGATAGTGAATCCCGGACATCGAATGGCCTGTTGAATTGTCTATAGTGCGTAAATCTTTGACTACTCTATCCAAATATTTGTGGCCTGTCGGGCTTTGGATAGATCCAAAAATATCTCCTGGTTAACATTAGTGTTCTCATTACTGGAGGTCGCATTACCGCGCGACTCTCCTTTGCTATCTTCAAACATCTCTGTAATATTTTCTTCTTCTTCAACGCACACCGACATACTTATACCTGGTTTTCCTGCCTCTTCTATGGCTATAATTTTGGCAAATATCTTTAACACCCTTATGTGTATTTTATTTTTGAAATAGTGATGATCGAAAACCCCATACTGGAGCGATTTGTTGTGATTAGGTTTCCATTGATTCCTTATCTCTTTGACTTCCTCTACAACTTTGCGAGTTTTTCTAGGATCTAGTGCTTCTAACTGCATTAACCTGGTATGTAAGTAACTCTACATGTCATCGCACCAGATTTCCTTGTACACGTGTATTCTCCCAAGGCAGTCTTTGGGGTACTCTAATTATTTTCTTAGTCTTGTGCGCACCTGCCACCGTTCTTCTGTCATCTCTGCAACTATCTTGTTGCCTTGCTGCTTCCTTGCAACTGCGTAGTTGATCTGCTGCTACTTCTTGGTGCCGACTTGCAACTGCCTATAATGTTTACATATATACACTAGGATATATTTATATATACAAATTTTTTTTTTATACTTTCGATATTAGGGCTTTGAATACCCCACACACAAAAACACTCCCGCCGCCGAAATTACTACAGTTGCTCCGCTAGCCAAACTACCTTTAAATTTGAACGCACGCACTTTTTACTTATTAAGCAATAATATTTTGCTTTTATTTTATACTCTGTATCTTACCACTGGTGGGGGAATATAAGAGTTATTTTATTTTACATATAGCTGATCTTAGCATTACCACTTGCATAAAAATTCAGAATTGAAGGAGCTGATTCACTCTCTAAGTCTCTTACCACTGGTGTGGGAAAACTTTAGAGTTCCTTTTGATCCATCCGGCTAGAAGGATCAAAAATGAAGGGGAATCAAGTACCACAACTAAAAACAAGATCTTAATTCCATGAATTCAAAATAAAAACTTATTTTATCGTCGGCTACTTGATACCGCGCCGCTGTTACAGTATTAAGTGCTTTCCATAGAGTGTGGATGCATGTTTTGTTTTGAATTAAGCATCAGGTGTCATATGAATCTTTATGACCTATTTTGGTTTTGGTTTCCTTGTTCAATCTGATTTGGTGAAACCACTTCAGAAGAACTCGATGTTTATTCAAAAACATATTTATTTTAATAGTTAGTTGACTTATACAAATTAATATTAATATCAAAATGATGATTATTATTTAATTTAACCATCGCCCTCTAAATATTCTCATTTTGTACTGGCTCTGGAATATATAATTTTTTTTCCCCAGATTTTACTTTACCTTCCAAATGACGTCCTTCCGGGGGACATGATCCCTTTGAATTTAATGCAAGAACTAGATCTGTTGGCAATACACTCATTGGTTTACCTTGCGGCTTAGAGGCTTTAGAACGTGCTTGACACAAACATTTCTCCTTAGCAGATGAGTAGTGCCTCTCCACTGAGAGCGCCAAGAATTGGTCACGATTGTAAGCAGTCGTGTGAGACTGGACTTTAACTTGGTGCGTGTTGCCTTTAGTTCTTCCATCTTAAACTTGAGCAGAATTGCCTATCCCCAACAGAATCCATATCCGGCTTGAAGGGCCAACTTTATGCTGATACATGCAATAACTTTGCGGGTTCGTTTTGCTTAAAAATTAATTAATTAAATATATCGGAGAAGGAAATAAGAACAAACTGTTTTTTATTTTGTTTTTATTCACCCAACAATTCGAACTCAATTGGGTATTCAGCAACCGTTCCTCAACACGGGTAATGCATCAGCTAGCTCAAGTTCCTCGATTAGTCCAGCAGTAGCAGAGCAGAAACAACAACAAGAGCAGCTCCAAAAAACCACCTAATAAAAAAAGAGTGCTACCTATGCTGCAATATATACATATATAAAAAAAACAATAATATTTGAATTACCCCTAATCAAATCGTTACTAAATCGTAAGGTGACTCCCGCAAACTATGTGGGAGTTAACTGGTGCTCGAGCAGGGACCACCTCAAAACCAATCGCGAGTGTCAAACCGAGTGCCAGTGCAATTACAAAAAAATAATTAAAAAAAGGCAAATAAGAAGAGGAACAAAAAATGATGAAAAAGGTTAAATAAAAAAAAAACCTCTAAACAGCCGCCTGATAAAAGAAACAGTGAACTAAAGTAAACTAAAATGATTACCTTGTCAGTGCAACATGCCCGAGGGGCACTCGGTTTGTGCAACATGAACGGTGTCTGAGGCGGTTGCCTTGTAAAGAAAAAAAAAAAAAAAGCAACGAAGTTAGCAAAAACACCTAAAACATGAGTCCAACTCCTACCTAAGTAGGTCCCTAACTGGACTAAAAGAGATAAATGGAGCCTCCCTTAACCAACAAGAAAAAATGCTTGCGATTTTAAAATAAAAAAGAAAAGAAGCAGTAGAAAAATCATAATTAAAAATTAAATAAATTTTAAGCGAAAAACTCGCAATGCAGACAAAAAAAAAACAAAATTAAATGAAGTAAGTAAGTCAACTCGTCGACTCGGGTATACCATACACCAGGTGAAACAAATTTTTTTAAACTTCGAAAACCAAATGTACATATATCTATTAAATTGTTTGTACATGCTTCATACTGTGTGCTATTTAGCCCACTCTACAAACACACGAGCACTCTAGCACCGCCACTAGCCAACGGCCAATTCTGGCCTTGTGGACCGCTTAGTAAAATACGTTCATACGCATATTTTGCATGTTTCCAGTCCGATTTCAATAAAATTTGGTAGTTTGGTAGAAATAGAATGCCGAATTCAAATGCGATAGTCAAAAAACTACAGGAGGATATCGGTTTTTTATAAATTATAGAGGCGGAAGTGGGCGTGGCAAAATATGAAAATATATTTGCTCTGCGCGCATACTAAGCCAGTGTACATACAAAATTTTGTGACTTTAGCTTTGTTTGTTTTTGATAAAATCGGTTTTGTTTAATTTGCGGGCGCGGAAGTGGTCGTGTCAAAATTTTTAAATAGCCAGTATCTGCGCGTCTATTAAACTAGTCTGCATACCAAATTTGATGTCTCTAGCTATTATACTTTTTAAGAAAAACAGTTTTATGTGATTCCTGGGGGCGTAAGGGGGCGTGGCCGAAATTCCAATTAACTCTATATATTTACATAATACACGAGTATACATACCAAGTTTGGTGGCTCTAGCTCTTATAGTCTCCAAGATCTGCGTGTTCATATGGACGGACGGACGGACGGACAGACGAACATGGCAAGATCGACTCGATCCTGATCAAGAATATATATACTTTATAGGGTCGGAGAAGCTTCCTTCTGCCTGTTACATACATTTTGGCGACTTTAATATACATTTCACCCTATGGGTGTATGGTATAAAAATATATAAGCACGAAAATGAGAAACGGTAACGATGGATAACCACTTTTAAAGAGTTACCAGACGGAACCCGGGCCTGAGAGAAAATATGATTGAGGTGTTTAGAAGTGAACACAGGCACTCCCCTCAAAGCTCGCTAACTCTAGTGCAAATAAGAACTATATACTCAGAACAAACTGAAGAAAGATTCCCAGTAAAAGGAGACACAAGAATGCAAGTGTGCTTCTTACTGAGTGTACCAAATATATGCCGCTACACAAATGCAGCAGGTACTTTCCATTTCTACTTGATGGAATAAAAAGAAAGAGGAATTAAAAAAAAATAAAATAAATACAAAAATAATCAAAAAAAAAAAAAAAAGAACACACACACACATACACACAAAAATATAAATTAACAATTGAAAAAAAAGGCAAGTGCTGAAGACTAGCACCGAACCGTCACATCCAGAGGACTTGGATTTCCTGACGGCTGTACCTACGATGAAAAGGGACGCACCCATCCTCGAAGAAGTATTAGAGGTGTGTCCGAACGAGGGACCACGCCCACTCACGATAGCTGAGTACCGGGCACGCCAAGAGAAGAAGAAAAAAGAAGACCCCAAAAGATAGTCGAGAGGAGGAAAATTCGCCAGGCTAAGGCGAAGTCCACAAAGGACTTGACGACAAGGACCGACAGCACTACACAGAGTGCTTAATGAAAAACACGGCTCAACTTCGCCAAAGAGCGAAGACACGCAATGAGTAAATAATTCTCTTGCCTCTACTTATAATTGAAATTTCATTTAAATATTAAGATAATATAAACATGTACGAGTTTGCACTTGTTGCACAGTACAATTACTAACCAAGTCTACCCCAGAGAAACAAAACAGCAAGTCAGTATGCTCAAGAGATTGAAAAGCTTACTGAATCTCTGGAAGGTGCCTTTATACACGACGGCACAACTGTCGAACTAGCCAAAAAGTATACACTTTCAGTCGCTACAGAGGCAATAACAAAGAACTGCATAAACAACCAAGTACGTAACGTACTAAGAGTAGGTATTTTCCGTGACATGAACGAACTAACAACAAAGTTCGTAGACAGTAGTACAGCAGAAACAGGACAGGCGAACCCTGTCATGCACTACCATCAATACAATATAAATGGACAAAATAATTAACGAGGAGAGGTAATTACCAAAATAACGGTTATAGGAATAATACCAATACCGGTGGATATCGTGGTGACTCACGGTACCACAACCGAGGAAGAAATAATTCCAACCGCAACAGCTCGAACCGAGGTAATTCCAACCGAGGTAGTTCTAACAAAGGAAATGGTAGTGTACGACTTACTCAAAGTAATTCGTAAAACCAATACATCCCTGCAGATATTCAGAAGAAACTGTAAATGTATACACATTCAATCTTAGCCTAAGTATTTTCATCAAAGTTAAAAACGAAATAACATACAACACATATACCTTCTTGTTAGATACAGGTGCAGACGTATCAATAATAAAAGAAAAAAACAGATCCCTTTGAACATACAGATACTTTAAACACAATTAAAATATCAGGTGAAGGTTCAATTACTTCTAAACCCTTATAGAACTAAGACAAAATGAATTCATAATTCCACACAACTTTCATATAGTAGACGAAAGTTTTCCAATTCCATTTGATGGAATTTTAGGACTAGATTTCTTCAAAACATTCAATTGCCAATTAGATTTCAGTGAACCAAACGATTCACTAATATCAAGACCAAATAATTTAAATTTTGCAATAAATATCCCAATATTACACACTTGTGACAGCAATACCACAATCCTCTCAGCAAGATCTGAAGTAATCCGACAAGTAAATATTCCAAATGAAAATACAAATATCGTCATCTTGAATCAAGAAGTCGAAAAGGGAATATTTATTGGAAATTCGATCTCAAGTCCAAATCAAACATTTGTCCGAATTTTAAACATAACAAAGAGAGTAAAAATTGTAAATTTAAAAAACATAAGATATGAATCATTAAATTTAAAATAGTATAGAAAACTGATAACCAAAGAAGTCAATCAGTAGTACAAAAACTAAAGCTTCTAGTACGTTTTTGAACATACATACATAGGTGGGAATATGTTCAAAAACGTACTAGAAGAGCTCTGCACCAAGTATACAGATATATTTGGCTTGGAAAACGAACTAATTACTACAAACAACTTTTATAAACAAGAACTAAGATTAAATGACAACGAGCCAGTATACACAAAAAATTACAGAATACCACACATGAATAAAGAAGAAATAACAAGACAAGTCGATAAACTCATTAAAGATATAATAGTTGAACCGTCAGTGTCCGAGTATAATAGTCCGTTACTACTGGTGCCGAAAAAGGGTTTACCAGGATCAGAAAAGAAAAGATAGCTATTGGTAATAGGCTATCAAATTAACAAAAAATTGTTGTCCGATAAATTCTCATTACCAAGAATAGACGATATCCTTGATCAACTAGGCAGAGCCAAATATTTTTCATGTCTAGATTTAATGTCCGGTTTTCACCAAATAGAGCTAAAAGATAAATCGCGAAGCATTAAGTCATTTTCCACTAGCAATGGATCTTACCAGTTTACTAGACTAGTTTACCGTATAGTCTGAAAATAGCACCGAATTCCTTTCAAAGAATGATGACAATTGCTTTCTCTGGATTAAATCCGTCACAAGCATTCCTTTACAATGATAACTTAATAGTCATAATAGTCATCGGCTGTTCTGAGAAACACATGCTCAATGAAGCAAGTAAATCGACTCGTCGACTTGTGTATACCATACACCAGGTGAAACAAATATTTCAAATTTTGAAAACCAAATATATGTCTATTAAATTGTTTTTACATGCTTCATAGTATGTGCTATCTCGCTCACTCTACAAACACACGAGCACTCTAGCGCCGCCACTTCCCAACGGCCAATTCTGACCTTATGAACCGCGTAGTATAATACGTACGTGTTTCTAGTCCGATTTCAAATTTGGTAGTTTGGTATAAATAGATAAGATTAATTAGTCTGCCGAATTTGAATGCGATAGTCAAAAAACTACAGGAGGAAATCGGTTTTTTATAAATTATGGAGGCGGAAGTGGGCGTGGCAAAATATGAAAATATATTTACTCTGCGCGCATACTAAGCCAGTGTACATACTAAATTTTGTGACTTTAGCTTTGTTAGTTTTTGATAAATTCAGTTTTGTTAAAAATTTTTAAAAATATATTTGCGCGTCTATTAAGCTAGTCTACATACCAAATTTAATGTCGGTAGCTGTCATAGTTAGTCATAGTTAGTTTTATGTAAATTCCGGGGGCGGAAGGGGGCGAGGCGAAAAGTTTGAACAATTAGTTTCTGCGCGCTAACTAAACGAAAATATAAACCAAATTTGATATCTCTAGCTGTTATACTTTTTAAGAAAAATAGTTTTATGTGATTCCTGGGGCCGTAAGGCATGGCCAAGATTCCAATTAACTCTATACATTTACATACTACACGAGTATCTTGGTGGCTCTAGCTCTTATAGCCTCCGAGATCTGCGTGTTCATACAGACGGACGTACGGACAGACGGACAAGGCTAGATCGACTCGGCTGTTGATCCTGATCAAGAATATATACTTTATAGGGTCGAAGAAGCTTCTTTCTGCCTGTTACATACATTTTGGCGACTTTAATATACCAATTCAACTTATGGGTGTATGGTATAAAAAGATAAAATAAACAGAAAGCAATATTCAAATTAGTTAAAGAAAAGAAAAAAAAAACATTACCTATAAAAAAAGGAAGAATTTATTTTAAATATTTGCTGTATTGCATTGCATTTTATTTTATTAAATTAAAATGTTTTATTGGGAGAAAGATGGACGAAATGAAGGAGGCAATTTCCAGTTTATTAGCTAAGGTAGCCTCCCTTACGGAGGAGTTTAAAAACAAAAAGTGAAGGTGTTGACTTCAGAAGGGAAGAATTCAGATCCCGCAGTCGTGGCGGATATGCCGCTAGCTAGAGCTCTTACTAAATTCGATCTAAGGCAAATAGCAACCTTACCAGACTGTGTCAAAGAAATAAGGCCGGGGGAAGCTGCCCAGTATCTAACTTGGATCAGGCAAGCTAAAACTATAATACGGGACTATAAACTAGCAAGGAACAAGCTAATATATAGCTTTTATAATGATGGCAACCTAGACGCATACTACAACAATATCAAAAGGCATCTCTTTTTGATCGTAGCAAAACTCAGGAATGCAGGGCATGATAAAAAAGTGCTTGAAGCTCTAATAGGCTCGTACCGCGAAAGAGCCTTACTGGTCTTCATAAGAGGGCTACCTCAAGAAATGTCGGGCTTGATCATTGTGAATCGCTCAAGAACCTTACCAGAGGCATTTTCAATTGCCCTGGAGCTAGATAACGTCATGACCACAAAAAACTTAGCCTCCCCGACCGGGCCGTTTATCGGCAGCAATATCCATCAAGTAATTTCTCCCCAAGATTCAATAACCTAATGACCTATGTATATCATAGAACCGCGGCCCCGCACCAGACCCCGCTGGTACCAAGTGGGTACCGGAGCCAGCAAATTACTAGACCGGCCATTTAAATGGAACAAGCAAACTCAAGTCAGTCTAGAAATCGATTCCCAAAACAATTTAAGGGGGCGTCAAGAGAAGCCCCAGCGAGTCAACAAACCCGATCCCAGTGCATTAGACTGCACCCCAAGGGCTAGTGAGGGTATTTCAAATAATGAATAGCTGCACGAAGAAATGCCGGCGATTGCGGTTAACGAGGGAGATGAGGGTGCGGCCCATGTGGCCCCACAGCACCCCGACGACCTTGTGATCCAAGATCAAATAAATTTTATGTGCATGGCCCTTCAAGTGTACCATACATAGAGTATGAGGATAGGAACAGATAGGAACAGTGCGACAGTATCTTATTGACACTGGCGCAAACAGAAACTTCATTAGTCAGGAACTTTTTGAAGGGGCTTCGGCTCCGCAAACCCCATTCCTAGTGCAGTCAGCCGGAGACCCTATTAAAGTATCGAAATCTACAACTGCACCCTTATTCGCCCCTTTGGGCAATAACACACAGCTCACATTTTACACATTACCAAATCTGAACAGCTTTGACGGTATTATTGGCGATGATACGTTAAGGCATCTGAAAGTAAAAATTGACAGGGAACTTGGTACACTAACCATACAGCCCGAAGTGGCGAAACCTATCCTAAACCGCAGATCAACCCAACTTAATTTCCTCCTAGAGGAAGGCCATCCAAAAGAAGTCATGCACTCCCTTGAAGCCCTAATCAAAAGCTTTTCATCCGTCTTCGAACCTGTGGCCCCTGGTGGAGCCGTAGAAACGCAAATTGAAGCATCCATCCGCACCCGAACGGAGGATGCCATTTACACCAGATTCTACCCATATCCTATCCACATGAGACAAGTTGAAAGTTGAAAGCCAGGTCAGAAACTCCTCCACGAGGGCATGATTCGGCCGTCAGAAAGCCCTTATAACTCTCCAGTGTGGGTGGTTGCAAAAAAACCAAAAACCAATGGGGACAAGACTAAATGCTGTGACCGTTTCCGATAGATAGCCAATCCCAGACATTACTTCCGCCTTAGCTAGCTTAGGTAAGGCAAAACTTTTTACTACTATCGATCTGACTTCAGGTTTTCACTAGTTTCACATGAATCCGGCGGACATTCCCAAAACCGCCTTTTCAACCCTAAATGTAAAAATGAATTCCTAAGATTACCTTTCGGGCTTAAAAATGCCCCGTCATGTTCTAAAGCATGAGAGACGCCGTACTCTGTGAGTACATCGGAAAAATCTGCTACATGTACATTGACGACATAATCGTTTTCAGCTCATCCTACGAAGACCACTGGTCGAACTTAACCGCAGGTTTTACCAGATTTCGTGATGTAGGCCTACAGGTGAACCTCAAAAAAACACATTTCCTGCAAAAACAACTCGAATTTCTGGCTACATCGTAACGGGGGATGGCATTAAAGTCGACGACAAAAAAGTCGATGCAATCCTAAAGATACAGCCCCCAAAAAACCTAAACGAGCTTAAGTCTTTCCTGGGTATGACCTCTTACTACAGGAATTTATAAAAGATTACGCTAGAATTACAAAACCGCTTACAAACCTGACGCGTGCGGGTGGTGCACAAGTTAAATCCTCGCAATCAAAAAAAAGTACTAATTGCACTAGACGGAAGGCAATGCAGGCCTTCAGCGATTTGAAAACGCTTCTCTCCTCATCAGAGGTGTTAGCCTTCCCGGACTTCGAAACCTTTCCATCTCACCACAGATGCGTCAAACGTCGCCCTCGGGGCCGTTCTATCACAGATTACCGCAAACAACGATAGGCCCATGACCTATCTCTCGAGGGCACTTAGCCGATCTATTTCCATGAATTCTCTGTCCAAAATCTGCGGAAACTATACGACGTCTCGAGAAGGCTCCAGATATCGCTATTAACAGAGGCCATTGGAAATGTATGTGTTGTCATCCTGCTATACATTGCCTGCACGACGAGAGGCTTGGCGATACAGACGGCCAACCCGTCATCTTCACCCTAATGTGGGGGACGAAGATCTTCGGAGGGGGAGGAGTTAACACCATGAACTCTGCGAGTTCCCACAAACATCAGGCCATTTTTCCCCTCACACAAACTGCTGGCTCAGCATGGATTGCTGGCTCAGCAGAGAAGATGGTAAAGTAGACATACCAACCGCTTGCGCAAGAGCCAATTATTCTGGTAGCAGCTAGCTTGGGAGTAACAACCACAAATTCATTGCGATTATATTTAAGCATTAAATAAAGAACTTGTAATGTTTCTTAAATCTCACTCATTTGGGTAAATAACTCCTGTAATAAATTCTTACTAAATCGTAGGGTGGCTCCCGCATAACTATATCCTAGTGTATATATGTAAACACTATAGGTAGTTGCAAGTCGGCAACAAGAAGTAGCAGCAGATCAACTATGCAGTTGCAAGGAAGCAGCAAGGCAGCAAGATAGTTGCAGAGACGAAAGAAGGATGGTTGCAGGTGCCCACAGACTAAGAAGATTAATAAAGTACATGGAAATCTGGTGCGATGACCGGCACCAGTAACGCCGGAGCCCATAGGCTCTGGACATTAGCAGCTGACAACAAGCGTGAAAATCAGGCCGTCTTTTACGCCTTCGAGGGAGCATCAGCGAGCCAAACGACGACGACCAGCTGATGCGCAAAAAAAAAGGAGTTGCAGATTATAAATAAGAAATAATATACATATATTCTAAGACACAAATATTGAAAATGAGCTTAACTCTATCTGCCGGATAGCAGTATAGCCTGTAAGCTATGCAAAACATGAGGTATCATCACTGCGATGATCGAGTAGGGAATGTAAAAAAAAAAAAAAATTTATGTATATCGATAACCTAATAGACGCATAAGTCAAAATGTTTACTAATAATGTTGCAAAATTATTAGAGAATCAGGTAGAGTTACTTACATACCAGGTTAATGCAGTTAGAAGCACTAGATCCTAGAAAAACTCGCAAAGTTGTAGAGGAAGTCAAAGAGATAAGGAATCAATGGAAACCTAATCACAACAAATCGCTCCAGTATGGGGTTTTTGATCATCACTATTTCAAAAATAAAATACACATAAGGGTGTTAAAGATAATTGCCAAAATGATAGACATAGAAGAGGCAGGAAATAGGAATAGGATGTCAGTTATAAGCAACATAAAATTGATTTCCTAGGGTAAACTTTCCTTATGTAGATGGTCATGCTTCTTTAACAACACTTATCTTACTAATGACAATATTAAAATTAATTTGTATAAGACAAATAACTATAAAAATAAAAAAAAAAACCCAACGTCATATTTGGCAGCTCTTTGCAGAATGTTTAAGAATAAACATAAAGATTATAACAACGGCGCAAGATCAAGTCGGCAACGCTGAGCATGAAATATAAACATTAGAATAAGCATTTTTAACAACAATTGTCGCCTCCTAGAGTCTAAGAGTTCATTTATATACACAAAACTTTTGAAAATAAAATCAGTATATTCATATTTGGAATTCAACGAATAAAGATCGTGTTTTTAGTTGTGGTACTAGATTCCCCTTCACAGATTTTCAACTGCTTATCTGGTATAACTCAACATTTCGATATTCAAAACATTTCGGACTTGAAAAACAATAGAACTCAAGGTAAATTAAACTATCCAAGAAGAGGGCCTAAGACTATTATTATCTATTATAGAAGGTACCAAAATAAAGAAATTATCAAACGAATGGCAGTTTTTTTTTTTTTTTTTTTTTTTTTTTTTTTTTTTTTTTTGTTTGTTATTTTAAAAATTTAAGCTTATTACTTTTTATTTCGCTTCAATTAGATTATTACTTACTGAAATAATTTTCCTTATTACATTACAATTACAATTACATCAACCAATTCGAACCTCAATTGACTACCAGCACCCCATAATGATGAATTAATACTGTTTAATATACTAGGCACTTAACCCATACTTTAGTCTCTGAACGGTCTTCCATCGATGTTCTGTAGGAGGGTGTTTTTTCGTATGATGATCTATCCTTGCGCTCTATGACCACCAACCAAATCAACCAGAAATATTGGCCAGAGTAGTCATTGCTATAAACTGTTGGCTTAAACTTTGTAAGCTTCGTTAACTCTACAAATAAATAAATAAATAAATATTGGCCAGATGATCCAAACTGTTATATCGAAGCGTCGGGGGAAAAATTAAATTAACTTACATACCTGCTGGAATCTATAACCAACTTCCGTGTTAAAATAAAATGAAGCCTGCCAAAAAAAAAAAGCGAGTTGCTATCTCAAAAACAAATCTGATAGATCATTTATCGTTTTCCCAGTATTTTTCAGTTATCGATTGATCTATCGATCTATCTCGCAATATTATTCACTTATGGTCTGATCCATGTTAGAAGAGTAGCGCGTAAAGTCGATACGTTTAAATATTTTTAAATTTTAACAAGCGCACGCCACACCACCCGATAATTTGCAACGTAAGGCAGCATGTTAGTGGGAATTAGTTTCGTATATCTTTGGCGTGAAATGTTCCGACTTCTACACCTTGCATATTTTCTAACAAATAAAAACAGTTTTCTTTTTGATTCGACATTTTTTTAACTTAGGGGCTAATTCAGCATTAAAGATCTGAGAGAATTTCCTCAACGTAAAGTTTCTGCGAAAACTTCTTGGCCTTCTTTGAAGAGACAGGCTTACTACGAGAATAACTCTGTGCCACTATTCCATCATATGCTTTTTATACCCTTGCAAAAAGGGTATATTAATTTTGGTCAGAAGTGTGCAACGCATAAAACGAAGCATCTCCGACCATACAAAGTATATATATTCTTGATCAGCACGACAAGACGAGTTCAAATAGCCAGGTCCGTCCGTCCGTCTGGATCAACGCAAACTCCTCCTAGACCGTAAGAGCTGAGAGCACGTAGGCTTGTATATACTGCAGGGGTTGTATATTTCGGATTCAGCCGGATTCATCGGACCACTATAACATATAGCTCCCATACAAACGCTAAAGTCACGAACAGTGACTTTTTTCAATAACTTCGTTATTTTCTGTGCTATTGTCGTGAAACTTAATATTATACAGGCCATTCTTTCGCAAACATAAGCCTTTTTAGATAAAAGGATCTTCCACATTGATGGCTAATAGGTAAGGAAAGAGTTACCAAAAAAGTTGCAAGGGTATACAAACTTTGACGCGGTCGAAGTTAGCCCCGGCCCTCTGGTTTAATGTTGTCTCTTATATCCTGTCGCAAAAGTTTTAACTGGTCAGTCTGATAAAGCGGTTTTATGGGCTCTTCTAACAACTTTAATTCCTTCAATAGTTTATAATCTGAACCATGAGTAACCATGTCCAGTCCGAACAAAGCTTTATAGGGTGAGCAACCTAAAGATTGATGCAATGATGATAGCAATGCGCAAGATATGATAAATGATAAGATAAATGTTGATCCCAAAGCGTTTGATCCTGATTTATTAAATACAAACGGATCGCCGCTAAAAGAGATCGATTAACGCGTTTGGCTGCGTTGCTTTAAAGCGGTATACTGATGTTTTATGCCCAGTTCAGAAAGTAAAGAATTAAACGAATTAGCCTTAAATTTAACACCATTATCACTAACGATGATTTCAGGTACTTCAAAACAATAAATTATCTGTTTTAACAAAAACTCTTGTATATCTTCAGAGCGAACCAATGATTTTTACTGAAAAGGTCAAGAACGATTAACAAACCGACAAAACCATTTTCACGACGCGGGCAAGGGCCAAGTAAATCAATATACACCCGTTAAAGATATTCAAGGTTGAACATTGCTGTCCTATATGTGTTCTAAGTGTATAATTTGGACGAATATAGTCACACACATCCTTTACCACATCAGGCCAAAAAAGAGTATTACGTATCTTGTCAATAGTTTTCTGCATACTTGAATATGAAGACGTATGGCTATCGTGAGCTTGTTTTAAAACATCAACTCTGAGTTTATCAGGTAGCCATAATTTCCAAGAAAGCTGCCCTTGACAAGAATCTCCAGTAGCATGTTCGGTTCGATTGTACAAAAGCTTATCCACAATTTTAAAATACGGAAACTTGTCTTGATTTTCAGTACATAAGATGCATATCGTCCAAAAATGCTTAGGATTCCAGATCTATGATCGGTCCCAGTTCTACAGCCTACATCGAAAGCTTGATAACCCGTCAGGAATCAAGTGTTCTTTTCCTTTTCTTTGCGACATATCAAACTAAAATTTTTGCAAGCGAAAAATCAATCGAGCTAATCTTCTGTTTTGATGACGCAATGGCCATAGTAAACTAGAGTGATCAGTAACTACCTCGAATTCTTGTAATTCCAAATAACACGTAAATTTTTTAAAAGTCAGCCAGTTTAACTACTAAATTTTCGCTTTCAGTAACATTATAATTGCGTTGAGCACGACTCAACATTTTAGATATGAAAGCAATAGGTTTTTCTTCCTCTGCGTCTGATAATTGGTCAAGTACAGCGCCGATACCATAATCGCTGACATCACATTTTAAAAAAATTTCTTATTAATGTCTGGATTTTGTAGGACAGGGGAGGAAGTTAAAAGATTCTTCAACTTATCCATAGAGTCCAAACAAAATTTATTTTTGTTGACAACAGTTCCGTTATTGGATAAATGAGGTTAGGTTATTAGCCGAAATTTCTCAGCGATTCTTACTAACATAGAAAGATGAGACGAGAAATCCTCCGAAATTATACACAGATCATCCAAATAGTAAATAACATAATGACGGAGATCAGCAGTGAATACTTTATCCATTACTCATAGTAGATGTGGCATTGCAAAGGCCGAAAGGCATGACTTTGAATTGATATAACGGTCTCCCTGGTACTATAAATGCAGTAAGAGGTTTGGATGTTTCAGTTAATTCTTTTTGCCAGCAGACATCCTTTAAATCGATTTTGGAAATCATGTTTGCCTTGGGTAATCTTGAAAAAATACTGTCCATGATAGGCAAAGGATAAGCATCCTTAATTGTGACTGCGGGCGTCTAAGCACGCTATCACCGGTCGTATAGGAGAACTCCAGGCGCTTACAGCTGGTTTAATAATTCCTAGTTAATTTCTTACGATAAACGTTCGTTTGGACGACGCACATAGGTAGATTTTTCAAAATTGGGCGGCCAAAAAAAAAATCATTTTAAGAACAAACTATTGATGCACATTGTTAGGAGATACTTCCGAGAAACTAACCTCACCATTCTTACCTTTCAAAATAGCGCCAGCTCCGAATTACAGGTAGTCAAACTTCGATTATCATTCACAGTGTTCATATTTAATTCTCGCCGTTTTCAGTGATACATTTTTCCAAAGTCAATATTTTTTTTTGCAAAGTTACTATCAAAGTAATTGTGATGGATATCAATATTCCAGATATGTATCTTTATGTGTTATGTAGTACTCACCAATTTTAAGAATGTTTTGCATACATTAGCATTGTTATAACAGACCACATTTTTTGAGACAGATTTTTCTCAAAAGAAAAATTTCAAAGGGGCTTATAACTACTTTCCCTGCCCGTCCCTGTAATATTTCTTAATTTAATAATTTATTCATAGTTTCAATAATTATATGAAGTTATAGTTGGCCACCTATAGCCACCTATTCACGAAATATAGGTAGTCAAAGTTAGCCCATATTCAATAGAAAACCTTGCTATTTTAGTATTAAGTTAAAAAAAAATTAAATTAATGTATTTTAATAGGAAATTAATGTATTTTAATAGGAAACAATAATATTTCATTATTTTTTCCATTTAAAGTGTATTCTTTTGAAAAAAATGTTTTTGGCCGCCTAATTTTGCAAAATCTAGCTATGTGCGACGGTTGGTCGGATCAAAAAATTCTGTGTTTAGATGTCAGGTAATGTTGTAAACGTTCAGGATATGATAAAAATCTTAGTGAAATCTTGTTAGACTTTTGTACGTTTACTTTGAGATTCAGCCTGTTGGTACATAGTTTATGTTTTTCCGAGTTTTTTGTAGCTATTGCGGGAGCATCCGACATTGCCTGGATGCCTTCGGTCGGTTTTCGGCTACCCTACTTATACAATCTTGACATTGGGGCTTGTAACATTAGCCGTGCCACAACCGTAACAAAAAATGGTACGTTCTTCTAGGCGGTTTTGCCATGTGTTACCTTCTTCGGCCAGTTATTCACTTTTGATGATTTCTTTACACATACCAAATTACTTTAACGTTAATTGTGGTAAAAAGTAATTTGATTGGATTGCTGCTAGTTTTTATGAAATTTATTGAACCGTAAAAAAATTGTTCCCAGGAAGGTTTCACACACTCAGCCTCCCCACCACGATAAGGTCACAATCCCCGATGAGGTACATCTACAATATCTTACACACTAAAATATTTCCATAATTAAATTAATTTACTTAATGTTTACAAAAAAATTGCATCAATAAGGCTGTATATTTCATACATATAGCCTCCAGTAAATTGCTAGATTCCCAAGTGTTGGTTGTGTTTGGTTGTTTGTACATTCAAAATAGAAACTAATCCCATAGAAATAGGTAAATATCGAAGAGCTCGAACTTTATCTACATCTTTCATAACTTCATTACGAAATTTTGTTATGGAGAATTGTTAATTCCTATAAACAATTAAAAATGAATTATTATAGAACGTGAAGGTAATCGATTGATAAACCTGCATCGGATTTGTTAGGTTTTGAGACTCGAGAAGAAATTCTACTTTTTGCAAAATACTAACAATAATTTTTGCCAAAACAAGAATCCCATTCTTTGAAATACCATCAGTTGGAAGCGTCAAAGTTTCGACTAAACAAAGGAAGTCTGCAGAGCAAATAATTTGGTCGTTGGCAATGTCTTCGAAGTGTGCCCGAAGAGATTCAACATTGTGAAAGTAGTGCAACAGATGCCGAAAGCATTTATAATAAGTAAGTACGCAAAGTCTTTTCTCCTAGAAGTTTTACAAGCTCAGTAAAGAATTAAAAGAAGGCAGGTTAATCAAAGTAGCAAGAACTGCTTTTTAACGGATTCAAGACTAGTTTTTTGCGGCTCTTACTGAGGAGACCAAATGCAAAGTCCATACTCTAAAATTGGACGGACAAGCGAAGTAAAAAGAACTTTAGTTGTATACAATTTTTTTGACCATCTTTTAATGAAACCCAGTGTGGGTGTTAAAATTTAACTTATGGTCCATAAGTACGCCCAAATCATTCATATAATTTAGACGTTTTAAAGGACTATTGTTTAGAAAATAAGTGACCAGTGACCAGTACATTTGGTAGCGTTAAGATTTAATAGATTAAACTTGCACCAGGATTGAAAGTTTTTAAGATCAGCTTGTAGCAGACTTAATGAATTTGTATCTTCATAAATAAGACAAAGCTTGACATCGTCAGCATACATAAGCAGGCGCGAATGAACAATGACTGATGGAAGATCGTTAATAAATAATGTGAAAAGCAGATGGCCAAGATGACTACCTTGAGGTATACCAGAAATCACAGGAATGGAATTGGAAAAAGAAGACTTAAAAAGTACCTTCTGTTTTCTATTTGTTAAATATCCTCGAACCCAAGAAAGAAAAAGATGTGGAAACCCAATGTTGTTCAGTTTAGAAAGTAATAGAGTATGATTAACAGAATGAAAAGCTTTGTTGAAGTCAGTGTATATGACATGAGTTTGTTTAGCATTTTTGAACCCCTTGATAATTATAGAGGTAAATTCTAAAAGGTTAGTGGTTGTAAATCTACGTTTCACAAACCCATGTTGGGATGGCGAAATAAAAGAGCTGCAAAAATGTTGCAATTGAGAAGTTATAATTTTCTCAAAAGCTTTTAGAATAGCGAACAGTTTTAAAATACCCCTATAGTTAGAGGCTTCGGACTTTTTGCCATTTTTATGCAGAGGAATGATATACGAATCCTTCCAAATAGATGAAATAGAGGACGATTCGACAGACAATAAAAACAATTTTAAAACTGGTTTACATAATGCGTTTGCACAGAACCTGAGTACACATCCAGGTAGACCATCTGGCCCCGGAGAAAAAACAGGTTTAACTAGTTTAAGTTCACTAAGAAGAGAACTTTCATCAATCACTGGATTAATAATACAATTAGCCTTTTTTAAATGATAAGGATACGGACTTGCTCGATATTCCGTTGAGGAATAAGTTGTTTTGAAAAAACAAAAGAAAAGACAAAAATGATGGGTGCACAGAGGATTTACGTTAAGAATTAACAAAGTTATAAAATTTTTTAGGGTAAGAAGAAAACTGAAGCTTACATCGCTGAAGATAATTCTTATAGCATTGTGAATTAAGCATCATGAGTTTTGAACGAGCCACTGTATACTGAGCGTAATCTGATGAACGACGTGTATTTTAAAACTTCTTATAATATCGAGTCTTCACATTTTTCAAATTGGATAGGTCTCGAGAAACACAGGGAGGTTTGTTACGCTGCTCCAGCCTACCAAGAGGCACACAAATATCAAAGAATGAATTCAGAGTATCATAAAAAAACGAACAGCTTTCATATTTCTACAATTGTACAGATAAGACCAATCGGTAGTAGTAATGTTTTTATTAAGGCTGGCAAAGTCAGTCTTACGAAAGCACCTAGTTAGAGGTAACTCATTTGATCCAAGTAATGGTGAAAGCAAGGGCAGATCGATTTTTAAATTTAACATAGGATAAAATTTTTTTTTTTTTTTTTTGATCAGGCTTTAGGTCATTTTTTCCAAATAAAAATGAAACATTGTTTTATTTATTTTCCGATATATTTCGGTTGCGCAGCGGCAACCGTCTTCAGGGCAACTACAATAAAATACAAGAACATTTAACAATTATGTGACATTCAACAAAATTTATTTATTTATTTTTTTTTTTTTTGTAACATACATTATTTAACACGTCAGCACCGTTTGACGTGGAGTTACGAACTAATTCTTGTCAAGTAAATGTGTGTATATGTGAGCGCAGTTGTCAGTATCAGTCTTAAAGTTAAGTCGTGTGGCGCTCGGTGTATTGATGATATGTAGCATCTCCATGGTGAACCTTTTGTTATAGTGCCGCTCTTCATCTAATATTGTCGTCTCTTCGAAATTCGGTGCATGGCCACTAGTTGCACAGTGTGTCATTAGTGCTGTTTTTGGTGTGTCTGTGTAATGCCTCATTTTATAGTCCGATTTGTGTTGGGAAATCCTAGTTTTTAATTTTGATTTTGTTGTCCCTATGTATATCTTATTGCACGGTATGTTTCCTTGTCCATTGCATGGGATTTTGTATATCACATTGCTTCTATTAGTCATCTCTATTTTGGATTTTGTTTTGTTGAATACATGTTTGAGGGTATTGTCCGGTTTATGTGCTATTTTTATTCTATCTTTGTCATAACAATACGAATGTGATAGTCTTTCCGATAATTTGGGTACATAAGTGACCGATATATATGTTTTTTCATTCTTAGTTTTGTCAATGGTGGATTTATGTTTTTTAAATAATGTCCTGATTACGTTATCCGGAAAATCGTTGTCCTTTAAAATATTTATTATTTCCATCTTCGTTTCTTCATGGTATATTTTATCCGAAATGTTCAGCATCCGTTGGATACAGCTCCTTGCTGTATTTATTATCATCGTCTTGGGGTGTTTTGAGTTGAAATTGATGATTTGTCCTGATGCTGTTGGCTTCCTGTACCATTTTAGTTTTAATTCGTTTCCTCGTCTGATGACCAAAGAGTCCAAATACGCCAGTTTTCCATTGTCTTCAAGCTCCAAAGTGAATTTTATATTCCTGTCAAATGAATTTAGGGTGTCCAGTGTTTTATCGATGTCATCTTGGTGTATAATTGAAAAAAGAAACACCCCAGGGACTGGTCCTTTTACGTTTCGGAGACTCATTCATAAGCGATTAACTTCTGAACTGAGTCTCCACAGCAGTAAACTACGCTTGGAGTTTGTTAAAACCTGCCCTTAAAGTGTCAGTAATGTAATGACCGGGTTCCACTGATATGAATATTAAAAGAATGAACACGTCAGTTCAGTTTTGTGGTCTTATTCAGATTGATTTTTATTCCAAAAATATTCTTTGGCTTAACCTATTGTTACATATATTTTCTTATGCTGTGACTTAGGCAACAGCTACAAAAGAGAGGGAGAGTGTCAGTACATACATACATATTATTTAGGGCGCTTGCATCAAAGTGCTTGGTCAGCGTTCACACGCTGGCTTGGCCCCAGCTCATGTTACGCCTGTGCATTGCTGCTCATATGAATATATGTATGTGCATATATAAATGTACATACATACATGATGAATCATAAATTAACTTTGCTGGTTCGTTTAATTATAAAATAACTTTTAATTAACTCCATGTAATTTAACTGCCGCCGTGTACAGACGTGTTTTTTAATGCACTCCGCAAAAATTGAATGTAAAAAAAAAAGACGGCGTTTGCAAAAATTTGTGTAGGGCTCTCAGTCGCCTCAGAGACGCCTGTTTACAATCAAATTGCTATTAGAGCAATCTAATAAATACTAAGTTGCAACAACAAAGTGCGTAATTTTTACAAAAGCCATGTCCACCAATTCGGGCCCAAGCTCTCTCGATCCCAACCAGCAACAGCTACAAGAACTAATTGTACAACAACAACGTGAGCGTCGACTCTCGGTCCAACGCAACAACGCGTACTTTTCGGTGGTGTCGCCGACCCCACTGAATGCTAACGTAAGCAATAACACCGAAAGTGCCAGCCACTCAGCAATCAACAGCAACTTACCGTGGAGAGAGCAGTGTGCTTCTCCATCTTATCCTTATCTGCCTCAAGCCGTCAACGACAAGTCGCCCAAAGTCAGCCACAATAGTAAACTCAACGACTTCTGTCCAAACTGAAATGGATAGATATATTAAAATAACTAAGCGGAAGCTAAGCCTGCAAAAGAATAAAAACGAGTAGCACCCCTTAGCGAGAATCGTTTTAAAATTCTTGCCGATCAGCAAGATGATCAAGCCGGCGCTGTAGACAAAGTTAAGTCGGCTAGACCACCCCCTTTATACATTCGTGGAGCCAACTGCAGCGCCCTGATTTCGAAGCTAGTAGAAACAGTACCTACCAACTAAAAAGCAGTAAAGGGCTCCAGGTTGTGTTGAAGAGGATTGAGCCATCGGTCCCTACTCAAGAAATAGCAGACGCGTTGGTCGAAAAAGGGTTTGCGGTCAAATCCGTTGTCAACATCATCAACAGGAACAAAGTCGCACAGCCGCTCTTTAAAATCGAGCTCCAACCAGATGAAAAGCGGTCGAAGCCAAATGAAGTGCACAGCTTCTATTGCACAGAAGAATCACCGTAGAGGAGCCCCATAAGAGACACCAACCACCGCAGTGTAAAAACTGCCAGGAATACAACCGCACCTCTAATAATTGCAATCTTAGTTCAGTGTGAGTTGGCTGCGGCGAACATCATAAAGATGGCATTTCCACCAAGGACAGAAACAATGTCGCACTAAGACTTTGCAGTAACTGTGGAGGGAACCACACGGCCAACTACAGAGGATGTTCTGTCTTCAAGGATCTTAAGTCTCACCTAAACGGGCGTAAACCCGTAATTCACCGTCAACGCCTCTAAAACTACACCGGAGGTATTCTTCGCCAAGGCTGTAAGATCATCTAACATGCCTGCTACATACAGTCCTAGTGTATCCTTCGCTAGTGTGCTCCGAACTGGACAGACGGAGCCCGCAAAAGAGACCCGGTCACTCCACCATCTACAGAATCCGCAATTGATCTCACTCAATCAAACCATGACCACTTTTATGACGTTCATGCAAAACTGTATGCACGAACTGATGCGGAATCAAAACCTGCTTATCCAGAAGCTTATCGAGAATAAATAATGGCTTCCCTACGTCTATGTCTTTTGAATGCTAACGGCATCTCCAAGCACAAAAATGAACTGCAACTATTCCTAGACTCAAGTGAAATCGACGTTTTGCTGATTTCGGAAACACATTTAACATCAAAAAATAATTTTCAAATACCAAAATATACAAACCATCCAGACGGAAAAGCTCATGGCGGGACTGGTATCCTAATCAAACACTCAACAGATTTGAAACACAGCACCTACAAGCAACTGCTATAACCGTCCAAACCAGCTGCGGCAACACTACATTGGTTGCCCTGTACTGCCCACCACGCTTCTCAATCTCTGAAAAGGAATTTACCGATTTCTTTAACACACTCGGAGATCGCTTCATTGCAGCAGGGGACTATAACGCCAAACATATGCACTGGGGATCTCGCCCGATAAATCCTAAAGGCAAGCAGTTGTACAACAACTAACCCTCTCAATAAGATGGATTGCGTCTCACCGGGTAGGCCTACTTATTGGCCCACAGATCCACAGAAAGTGCCTGACTTGATTGATTTCGCAGTAACCAAGAGGATTCCATGTAATCGGATCACTGCGGATACACTGCTAGATTTAACTTCTGATCACTCTCCAGTGCTATTCACACTATTAACAAGACCTCAAGTACTTGATTGCCCATATAGGCTTACAAACAACAAAACAAATTGACTCTTGCTGCAGCGAGAGTATCTACTCCACCTGCCTCTTCTTACACTAAACCTGTTGACAGGCCTACGAACCGTCGGATAGAACAATTAGTAACGGAAAAACGACGTCTAAGAAGAGAATGGCAGATTACTCGATCACCAGCAGCAAAACTTCGCCTAAGGCATGCTAATCGCAACCTTTCCAAGGCGTTAAGACAAGAGGAAAGCTGGGCTCAAAGGAAATACATAGAAAAGCTCAGCCCAACCAGCACTAAACATCCTCTGTGGATAGCCCACCCAACTTTAAGCGCTCCTACAGACACAACTTCACCGATAAGGAGTCCAACCGGGGGATGGGCCCGCAGTGACGAAGAGAGGGCATCCGTATTTGCGACACATCTTAAAATGGTTTTCCAGCCAAATCCAACATCAAACTCATCTGTACTTCCCCCTTCGAGCACATTAACGGATAGTGAGTACTCGGAACTCCAATCGGACGAGATCACTGCAGTTATTAAAAACCACATAAAGCCGAAAAAAGCCACTGGCCATGACCTAATCACACCGAAAATGATCCTAAAACTCCCTATCATTGCCATATAATACATCTATAACTGTTCAACGCTATAATAAGAATTGGCTACTTCCGCATTTTAAATATACCACCATGTCTGACAATGGTGGAATATAGCAACAAGTAATAAAAACATTAAAAGATTTAAAATTTACTTTAACACCGACAAACCTAATCTCCTGGGTACTAGAAAATTGAATCAATTCAGATGATTAAGCGGCACCAACAGCTATCAGAACGCCACCGCCTATGCGAGAAATCCGGTCACGTCTGAATATAGAAAAGTTTGTGGAAAAAACCGATGCTGCAATATTAGGTTTTAGCCACGTCTCTGTAAAATCTAGAATATTATTTTCAAAAGAAAGTCTATCTACATAGAGATTAAGAAGTTTACATTAGATTTAGGGACGGTGCTAGTTTTTTGACACACCAGCAGATGCTTTTCTTTTTTACAGTATATTCCTTAACCATTATATGTTTCGGCCAAAAATTTTCACGACAAATAATGTCAAAGATATAGGCAAAATCACTAACTTTAAAGGACGTTACGTTCCGAGAATAGGAATATTTAAACTTTTCCACCGCAATATTCGAGACGCTAACTTTCTTCCGAATATAGGCTATTACATCATCAGATGTGACAACAGGGCCTAGCCTAGAAACAAATATATGTTTCTTTGTCGGTATGCCAACGAGAGGCCGCCGTCCCGAAGCGTCAGCCGCAGCAGCAACGATGGAGAAGTCACCACTGCAGCAGTCAACTTGTTTACGGGGCCCTCGATACTTTTAGAACTATCGGCAATTTCCATTGGAATGGGTAATTGCCCGGACACATCGAATACTACAATAGGCATCGTTTTTATGAGATCATTCCGAGATGATACCGGTAATTCCTTACTAATCGCATTCACAACCGGGCTCTTAAACGATATCAGCAATACATTAGGAGTGGACGATGCATGAGGCCGGTCGGGAACGATGAGATGCTGGCGGATCAACAGATAAAGAAACACCCCAGGGACTGGTCCTTTTACGTTTCGGAGACTCATTCATAAGCGATTAACTTCTGAACTGAGTCTCCACAGCAGTAAACTACGCTTGGAGTTTGTTAAAACCTGCCCTTAAATTGTCAGTAATGTAATGACCGGGTTCCACTGATATGAATATTAAAAGAATGAACACGTCAGTTCAGTTTTGTGGTCTTATTCAGATTAATTTTTATTCCAAAAATATTCTTTGGCTTAACCTATTGTTACATATATTTTCTTATGCTGTGACTTAGGCAACAGCTACAAAAGAGAGGGAGAGTGTCAGTACATACATACATATTATTTAGGGCGCTTGCATCAAAGTGCTTGGTCAGCGTTCACACGCTGGCTTGGCCCCAGCTCATGTTACGCCTGTGCATTGCTGCTCATATGAATATATGTATGTGCATATATAAATGTACATACATACATGATGAATCATAAATTAACTTTGCTGGTTCGTTTAATTATAAAATAACTTTTATTTCAGTCCATGTAATTTAACTGCCGCCGTGTACAGACGTGTTTTTTAATGCACTCCGTAAACATTGAGTGTAAAAAAAAGACAGGCTCTCAGTCGCCTCAGAGACCCGTTTTTACAATCATTGCTATTAGATTGCCCTAATAGCAATAAATACTAAGTTGCAACAACAAAGTGCGTAATTTTTACAAAAGCCATGTCCACCAATTCGGGCCCAAGCTCTCTCGATCCCAACCAGCTACAAGAACTAATTGTACAACAACAACGTAAGCGTCGACTCTCGGTCCAACGCAACAACGCGTACTTTTCGGTGGTGTCGCCGACCCCACTGAATGCTAACGTAAGCAATAACACCGAAAGTGCCAGCCACTCAGCAATCAACAGCAACTTACCGTGGAGAGAGCAGTGTGCTTCTCCAGCAATATCGATAACCGGGTCACCGATTGCACCGACCAGCATCGTCAGCTCGATGACAGCAACTACTGCAACGTCTGCCACTCAGCAATCAACTGCAACTTACCGTGGAGAGAGCAGTGTGCTTCTCCAGCAATATCGATAACTGGGTCACCGATTGCACCGACCAGCATCGTCAGCTCGTTGACAGCAACTACTGCAACGTCTGCCGACTTATCTGCCTCAAGCCGTCAACGACAAGTCGCCCAAAGTCAGCCACAATAGTAAACTCAACGACTTCTGTCCAAACTGAAATGGATAGATATATTAAAATAACTAAGCGGAAGCTAAGCCCGCAAAAAAAAAAAAAACGAGTAGCACCCCTTAGCGGGAATCGTTTTAAAATTCTTGCCGATCAGCAAGATGATCAAGCCGGCGCTGTAGACAAAGTTAAGTCGGCTAGACCACCCCCTTTATACATTCGTGGAGCCAACTGCAGCGCCCTGATTTCGAAGCTAGTAGAAACAGTACCTACCAACTAAAAAGCAGTAAAGGGCTCCAGGTTGTGTTGAAGAGGATTGAGCCATCGGTCCCTACTCAAGAAATAGCAGACGCGTTGGTCGAAAAAGGGTTTGCGGTCAAATCCGTTGTCAACATCATCAACAGGAACAAAGTCGCACAGCCGTTCTTTAAAATCGAGCTCCAACCAGATGAAAAGCGGTCGAAGCCAAATGAAGTGCACAGCTTCTATTGCACAGAAGAATCACCGTAGAGGAGCCCCATAAGAGACACCAACCACCGCAGTGTAAAAACTGCCAGGAATACAACCGCACCTCTAATAATTGCAATCTTAGGTCAGTGTGTGTTGGCTGCGGCGAACATCATAAAGATGGCATTTGCACCAAGGACAGAAACAATGTCGCACTAAGACTTTGCAGTAACTGTGGAGGGAACCACACGGCCAACTACAGAGGATGTACTGTCTTCAAGGATCTTAAGTCTCACCTAAACGGGCGTAAATCCGTAATTCACCGTCAACGCCTCTAAAACTACACCGGAGGTATTCTTCGCCAAGGCTGTAAGATCATCTAACATGCCTGCTACATACAGTCCTAGTGTATCCTTCGCTAGTGTGCTCCGAACTGGACAGACGGAGCCCGCAAAAGAGACCCGGTCACTCCACCATCTACAGAATCCGCAATTGATCTCACTCAATCAAAACATGACCACTTTTATGACGTTCATGCAAAACTGTATGCACGAACTGATGAGGAATCAAAACCTGCTTATCCAGAAGCTTATCGAGAATAAATAATGGCTTCCCTACGTCTATGTCTTTGGAATGCTAACGGCATCTCCAAGCACAAAAATGAACTGCAACTATTCCTAGACTCAAGTGAAATCGACGTTTTGCTGATTTCGGAAACACATTTAACATCAAAAAATAATTTTCAAATACCAAAGTATACCTTCTATGCAACAAACCATCCAGACGGAAAAGCTCATGGCGGGACTGGTATCCTAATCAAACACTCAACAGATTTGAAACACAGCACCTACAAGCAACTGCTATAACCGTCCAAACCAGCTGCGGCAACACTACATTGGTTGCCCTGTACTGCCCACCACGCTTCTCAATCTCTGAAAAGGAATTTACCGATTTCTTTAACACACTCGGAGATCGCTTCATTGCAGCAGGGGACTATAACGCCAAACATACGCACTGGGGATCTCGCCCGATAAATCCTAAAGGCAAGCAGTTGTACAACACAATAGTCAACCCTCTCAATAAGATGGATTGCGTCTCACCGGGTAGGCCTACTTATTGGCCCACAGATCCACAGAAAGTGCCTGACTTGATTGATTTCGCAGTAACCAAGAGGATTACACGTAATCGGATCACTGCGGATACACTGCTAGATTTAACTTCTGATCACTCTCCAGTGCTATCGCCTAAGGCATGCTAATCGCAACCTCTCCAAGGCGTTAAGACAAGAGGAAAGCTGGGCTCAAAGGAAATACATAGAAAAGCTCAGCCCAACCAGCACTAAACATCCTCTGTGGAAAGCCCACCCAACTTTAAGCGCTCCTACAGAGACAACTTCACCGATAAGGAGTCCAACCGGGGGATGGGCCCGCAGTGACGAAGAGAGGGCATCCGTATTTGCGACACATCTTAAAATGGTTTTCCAGCCAAATCCAACATCAAACTCATCTGTACTTCCCCCTTCGAGCACATTAACGGATAGTGAGTACTCGGAACTCCAATCGGACGAGATCACTGCAGTTATTAAAAACCACATAAAGCCGAAAAAAGCCCCTGGCCATGACCTAATCACACCGAAAATGATCCTAGAACTCCCTATCATTGCCATATAATACATCTATAACTGTTCAACGCTATAATAAGAATTGGCTACTTCCGCATTTTAAATATACCACCATGTCTGACAATGGTGGAATATAGGAACAAGTAATAAAAACATTAAAAGATTTAAAATTTACTTTAACACCGACAAACTCAATTTCCTGGGTACTAGAAAATTGAATCAATTCAGATGATTAAGCAGCATCAACAGCTATCAGAACGCCACCACCTATGCGAGAAATCCGGCCACGTCTGAATATAGAAAAGTTTGTGGAAAAAACCGATGCATCAGCAATATCAGGTTTTAGCCACGTCTCTGTAAAAGCTAGAATGTTGTGCCCAAAAGAAAGACTATCTACATAGAGAGTAGGAAGTTTAGATTTCAGTCCTCTAACGTTCTGGTAACCCAGGTTAAGGGACGAAGCTAGTTTTTTGACACACCAGCAGATGCTGATGTGGCAAGAATAGCATTAGTTGTTGTTGTTGGCAAGCGAATCGGTTGCCGATTTTTCTTTTCTACAGTATATTCCTTAACCATTATATGTATCGGCCAAAAATTTTCACGACAAATAATGTCAAAGATATTGGCAGAATCACTAATTTTAAAGGACGATACGTCCCGAGAATAGGAATATTTAAACTTTTCCACCGCAATATTCGAGACGCTAACTTTTTTCCGAATATAGGCTATTACATCATCAGATGTGACAACAGGGCCTAGCCTAGAAACAAGTATATATTTCTTCCACACTTTGGCGGCATATGGGAATCTGGAGTGCGATTCGTGAAACTACATCTCCGTCGGCGCTAACGCACTGACCTTTGAGGAGTTGTCTACTGTGTTAGCGCAAATAGAAGCTGTATTAAACTCAAGATCACTGTCCGCAAACGGTGACAGCTCTCTGGACCCTCTGACACCTGCTCATTTTCCTGTTGGGTCATCTTACACTGCGCTACCAAAGCCCTGTTAGTTGGACATGACATTCAACCGTGTGGAGAGATGGAATCAACTTCAAGCTATGGTACAGGTGTTCTGGAAGCGCTGGTATATGGAATATCTCACATCATTGCAAGACCGAACCAAATGGTCATCAAAAGAGAATAACCTTTGCATTGGAACTCTTGTGGTGCTCAAGGAGCCACATCTTCCACCCAGCAAATGGATATTGGGACGAGTCTCTGCGGTCTATCGTGGAGACGATGGATTGATTCGGGTAGGCACTGTAACTACTGCCCATGGATCTTACAAACGCCCTATCACTAAATTAGCGGCCCTCCCTATGTGCTGAACTAATAGTTCAGGGGGCGCCGGTATGTTTCTGAACGAAATGCATTATTATTGTTAGCATATAAGAAATTTGATTTGTATTCTATATTGTTAGTGCAGTAAGATAAATATCGAATTGCAGTGTCATATTACCATGAAATTGTTATCGAGTTCGCTGGTATCGATATGTAATCGATATCGGGTAAAAGCTTAGGTTTAGAGAAGACCATTGAATTGACCGGTTTTAACTTTATACAAAGTGCAAATATATTGAACAATAAATCAAATAGGCGGTCCCGCCTTAAACAGTCTAACTAGGCAGTTGGTTTCCGAACATATATGGTATATAAACAATAGATTGTTTTCTCTTAAAATGTACTTCTATTTATTATATCTATTTAAAATTATATCTTATCTGATGATTATGTTGTTGACACTGTTCGCCAATGTTATTTGTCGGTATGCCAACGAGAGGCCGCCGTCCCGAAGCGTCAGCCGCAGCAGCAACGATAGAGAAGTCACCACTGCAGCAGTCAACTTGCTTACGGGGCCCTCGATACTTTTAGAACTATCGGCAATTTCCATTGGAATGGGTAATTGCCCGGACACATCGAATACTACAATAGGCATCGTTTTTATGAGATCATTCCGAGATGATACCGGTAATTCCTTACTAATCGCATTCACAACCGGGCTCTTAAACGATATCAGCAATACATTAGGAGTGGACGGTGCATGAGGCCGGTCGGGAACGATGAGATGCTGGCGGATCAACAGATAAAGAAACACCCCAGGGACTGGTCCTTTTACGTTTCGGAGACTCATTCATAAGCGATTAACTTCTGAACTGAGTCTCCACAGCAGTAAACTACGCTTGGAGTTTGTTAAAACCTGCCCTTAAAGTGTCAGTAATGTAATGACCGGGTTCCACTGATATGAATATTAAAGGAATGAACAGTTCAGTTCAGTTTTGTGGTCTTATTCAGATTGATTTTTTTTCCAAAAATATTCTTTGGCTTAACCTATTGTTACATATATTTTCTTATGCTGTGACTTAGGCAACAGCTACAAAAGAGAGGGAGAGTGTCAGTACATACATACATATTATTTAGGGCGCTTGCATCAAAGTGCTTGGTCAGCGTTCACACGCTGGCTTGGCCCCAGATCATGTTACGCCTGTGCATTGCTGCTCATATGAATATATGTATGTGCATTTATAAATGTACATACATACATGATGAATCATAAATTAACTTTGCTGGTTCGTTTAATTATAAAATAACTTTTATTTCAGTCCATGTAATTTAACTGCCGCCGTGTACAGACGTGTTTTTTAATGCACTCCGTAAACATTGAGTGTAAAAAAAAGACAGGCTCTCAGTCGCCTCAGAGACGCGTTTTTACAATCATATTGCTATTAGATTGCCCTAATAGCAATAAATACTAAGTTGCAACATCAAAGTGCGTAATTTTTACAAAAGCTATGTCCACCAATTCGGGCCCAAGCTCTCTCGATCCCAACCAGCAACAGCTACAAGAACTAATTGTGCTGTTGCACCGTGAGCGTCGACTCTCGGTCCAACGCAACAACGCGTACTTTTCGGTGGTGTCGCCGACCCCACTGAATGCTAACGTAAGCAATAACACCGAAAGTGCCAGCCACTCAGCAATTAACAGCAACTTACCGTGGAGAGAGCAGTGTGCTTCTTCAGCAATATCGATAACTGGGTCACCGATTGCACCGACCAGCATCGTCAGCTCGATGACAGCAACTACTGCAACGTCTGCCACTCAACAATCAACTGCAACTTACCGTGGAGAGAGCAGTGTGCTTCTCCAGCAATATCGATAACTGGGTCACCGATTGCACCGACCAGCACCGTCAGCTCGTTGACAGCAACTACTGCAACGTCTGCCGAAGTATTGACCTGCCTCAAGCCGTCAACGACAAGTCGCCCAAAGTCAGCCACAATAGTAAACTCAACGACTTCTGTCCAAACTGGAATGGATAGATATATTAAAATAACTAAGCGGAAGCTAAGCCCGCAAAAAGAAAAAAAGTGGCAATACGCCGAAAATAACCAAACCAAATGAACGAGTAGCACCCCTTAGCGGGAATCGTTTTAAAATTCTTGCCGATCAGCAAGATGATCAAGCCGGCGCTGTAGATAAAGTTAAGTCGGCTAGACCACCCCCTTTATACATTCGTGGAGCCAACTGCAGCGCCCTGATTTCGAAACAGTAGAGGCAAACAACTTTGTTGTAACCCCTCTCAATAGGGGTAACATTAAAGAAATTAAATGTCAAACCCAAACAGAGGACAATTTCCACATCATCGAAAAATACCTCCGTAATGCTAACATCAACTTCTATACCTACCAACTAAAAAGCAGTAAAGGGCTCCAGGTTGTGTTGAAGGGGATTGAGCCATCGGTCCCTACTCAAGAAATAGCAGACGCGTTGGTCGAAAAAAGGGTTTGCGGTCAAATCCGTTGTCAACATCATCAACAGGAACAGCCCCTCTTTAAAAGAGCTCCAACCAGATGCAAAGCGGTCGAAGCCAAATGAAGTGCACCCAATCTACAACCTTCAGCTCCTATTGCACAGAAGAATCACCGTAGAGGAGCCCCATAAGAGACACCAATCACCGCAGTGTAAAAACTGCCAGGAATACAACCGCACCTCTAACAATTGCAATATTAGGTCAGTGTGTGTTGGCTGCGGCGAACATCATAAAGATGGCATTTCCACCAAGGACAGAAACAATGTCGCACTAAGACTTTGCAGTAACTGTGGAGGGAACCACTCGGACAACTACAGAGGATGTCCTGTCTTCAAGGATCTTAAATCTCACCTAAACGGGCGCAAACCCCCAGCTGGACCAAAAATCACCGTCAACGTCTCTAAAACTACACCGGAGGTATTCTTCGCCAAGGCTGTTAGATCATCTAACATGCCTGCTACATACAGTCCTAGTGTATCCTTCGCTAGTGTGCTCCGAACTGGACAGACGGAGCCCGCAAAAGAGACCCCGTCACTCCACCATCTACAGAATCCGCAGCCTAGCGCACCAGAGCTTGGCCAGCAAACTCCAAGTGGTTTAGAGGCCCTATTGATCTCACTCAATCAAAACATGACCACTTTTATGACGTTCATCCAAACCTGTATGCACCAACTGATGCGGAATCAAAACCTGCTTTTCCAGAAGCTTATCGAGAATAAATAATGGCTTCCCTACGTCTATGTCTTTGGAATGCTAACGGCATCTCCAAGCACAAAAATGAACTGCAACTATTCCTAGACTCAAGTGAAATCGACGTTTTGCTGATTTCGGAAACACATTTAACATCAAAAAATAATTTTCAAATACCAAAGTATACAAACCATCCAGACGGAAAAGATCATGGCGGGACTGGTATCCTAATCAAAAACCGTATAAAACACTCAACAGATTTGAAACACAGCACCTACAAGCAACTGCTATAACCGTCCAAACCAGCTGCGGCAACACTGCATTGGTTGCCCTGTACTGCCCACCACGCTTCTCAATCTCTGAAAAGGAATTTACCGATTTCTTTAACACACTCGGAGATCGCTTCATTGCAGCAGGGGACTATAACGCCAAACATACGCACTGGGGATCTCGCCCGATAAATCCTAAAGGCAAGCAGTTGTACAACACAATAGTCAACCCTCTCAATAAGATGGATTGCGTCTCACCGGGTAGGCCTACTTATTGGCCCACAGATCCACAGAAAGTGCCTGACTTGATTGATTTCGCAGTAACCAAGAGGATTCCACGTAATCGGATCACTGCGGATACACTGCTAGATTTAACTTCTGATCACTCTCCAGTGCTATCGCCTAAAGCATTCTAATCGCACCTCTCCAAGGCGTTAAGACAAGAGGAAAGCTGGGCTCAAAGGAAATACATAGAAAACATTAAGCGCTCCTACAGAGACAACTTCACCGATAAGGAGTCCAACCGGTGACGAAGAGAGGGCATCCGTATTTGCGACACATCTTAAAATGGTTTTCCAGCCAAATCCAACATCAAACTCATCTGTACTTCCCCCTTCGAGCACATTAACAGATAGTGAGTACTCGGAACTCCAATCGGACGAGATCACTGCAGTTATTAAAAACCACATAAAGCCGAAAAAAGCCCCTGGCCATGACCTAATCACACCGAAAATGATCCTAAAACTCCCTTTCATTGCCATATAATACATCTATAACTGTTCAACGCTATAATAAGAATTGGCTACTTCCGCATTTTAAATATACCACCATGTCTGACAATGGTGGAATATAGGAACAAGTAATGAAAACATTAAAAGATTTAAAATTTACTTTAACACCGACAAACCTAATCTCCTGGGTACTAGAAAATTGAATCAATCCAGATGATTAAGCGGCACCAACAGCTATCAGAACGCCACCGCCTATGCGAGAAATCCGGTCACGTCTGAATATAGAAAAGTTTGTGAAAAAAACCGATGCTGCAATATTAGGTTTTAGCCACGTCTCTGTAAAATCTAGAATATTATTTTCAAAAGAAAGTCTATCTACATAGAGATTAAGAAGTTTACATTAGATTTAGGGACGGTGCTAGTTTTTTGACACACCAGCAGATGCTGATGTGGCAAGAATAGTATTAGTTGTTGTTGTTGGCAAGCGAATCGGTTGCCGATTTTTCTTTTTTACAGTATATTCCTTAACCATTACATGTTTCGGCCAAAAATTTTCACGACAAATAATGTCAAAGATATAGGCAGAATCTCTAACTTTAAAGGACGATACGTTCCGAGAATAGGAATATTTAAACTTTTCCACCGCAATATTCGAGACGCTAACTTTCTTCCGAATATAGGCTATTACATCATCAGATGTGTCAACAGGGCCTAGCCTAGAAACATATATACGTTTCTTTGTCGGTATGCCAACGAGAGGCCGCCGTCCCGAAGCGTCAGCCGCAGCATCAACGATGTAGAAGTCACCACTGCAGCAGTCAACTTGTTTACGGGGCCCTCGATACTTTTAGAACTATCGGCAATTTCCATTGGAATGGGTAATTGCCCGGACACATCGAATACTACAATAGGCATCGTTTTTATGAGATCATTCCCAGATGATACCGGTAATTCCTTACTAATCGCATTCACAACCGGGCTCTTAAACGATATCAATTGCTGTACATTAGGCGTGGACGATGCATGAGGCCGGTCGGGAACGATGAGATGCTGGCGGATCAACAGATAAAGTAACACCCCAGGGACTGGTCCTTTTACGTTTCGGAGACTCATTCATAAGCGATTAACTTCTGAACTGAGTCTCCACAGCAGTAAACTACGCTTGGAGTTTGTTAAAACCTGCCCTTAAAGTGTCAGTAATGTAATGACCGGGTTCCACTGATATGAATATTAAAAGAATGAACACGTCAGTTCAGTTTTGTGGTCTTATTCAGATTGATTTTTATTCCAAAAATATTCTTTGGCTTAACCTATTGTTACATATATTTTCTTATGCTGTGACTTAGGCAACAGCTACAAAAGAGAGGGAGAGTGTCAGTACATACATACATATTATTTAGGGCGCTTGCATCAAAGTGCTTGGTCAGCGTTAACACGCTGGCTTGGCCCCAGCTCATGTTACGCCTATGCATTGCTGCTCATATGAATATATGTATGTGCATATATAAATGTACATACATACATGATGAATCATAAATTAACTTTGCTGGTTCGTTTAATTATAAAATAACTTTTAATTAATTCCATGTAATTTAACTGCCGCCGTGTACAGACGTGTTTTTTAATGCACTCCGCAAAAATTGAGTGTAAAAAAAAAAGACGGCGTTTGCAAAAATTTGTGTAGGGCTCTCAGTCGCCTCAGAGACGCCTGTTTACAATCAAATTGCTATTAGAGCAATCTAATAAATACTAAGTTGCAACAACAATATAATAAATACTAAGTTGCAACAACCAGCAACAGCTACAAGAACTAATTGTACAACAACAACGTGAGCGTCGACTCTCGGTCCAACGCAACAACGCGTACTTTTCGGTGGTGTCGCCGACCCCACTGAATGCTAACGTAAGCAATAACACCGAAAGTGCCAGCCACTCAGCAATCAACAGCAACTTACCGTGGAGAGAGTAGTGTGCTTCTCCAGCAATATCGATAACTGGGTCACCGATTGCACCGACCAGCATCGTCAGCTCGATGACAGCAACTACTGCAACGTCTGCCACTCAGCAATCAACTGCAACTTACCGTGGAGAGAGCAGTGTGCTTCTCCAGCAATATCGATAACTGGGTCACCGATTGCACCGACCAGCATCGTCAGCTCGTTGACAGCAACTACTGCAACGTCTGCCGACTTATCTGCCTCAAGCCGTCAACGACAAGTCGCCCAAAGTCAGCCACAATAGTAAACTCAACGACTTCTGTCCAAACTGAAATGGATAGATATATTAAAATAACTAAGCGGAAGCTAAGCCCGCAAAAAGAAAAAAAGTGGCAATACGCCGAAAATAACGAAACCAAATGAACGAGTAGCACCCCTTTGCGGGAATCGTTTTAAAATTCTTGCCGATCAGCAAGATGATCAAGCCGGCGCTGTAGATAAAGTTAAGTCGGCTAGACCACCCCCTTTATACATCCGTGGAGCCAACTGCAGCGCCCTGATTTCGAAACAGTAGGGGCAAACAACTTTGTTGTAACCCCTCTCAATAGGGGTAACATTAAAGAAATTAAATGTCAAACCCAAACAGAGGACAATTTCCACATCATCGAAAAATACCTCCGTAATGCTAACATCAACTTCTATACCTAACAACTAAAAAGCAGTAAAGGGCTCCAGGTTGTGTTGAAGGGGATTGAGCCATCGGTCCCTGCTCAAGAAATAGCAGACGCGTTGGTCGAAAAAGGGTTTGCGGTCAAACGTTGTCAACATCATCAACAGGAACAAAGTCGCACAGCCGCTCTTTAAAAGAGCTCCAACCAGATGCAAAGCTGTCGAAGCCAAATGAAGTGCACCCAATCTACAACCTTCAGCTCCTATTGCACAGAAGAATCACCGTAGAGGAGCCCCATAAGAGACACCAATCACCGCAGTGTAAAAACTGCCAGGAATACAACCTCACCTCTAACAATTGCAATATTAGGTCAGTGTGTGTTGGCTGCGGCGAACATCATAAAGATGGCATTTCCACCAAGGACAGAAACAATGTCGCACTAAGACTTTGCAGTAACTGTGGAGGGAACCACACGGCCAACTACAGAGGATGTCCTGTCTTCAAGGATCTTAAATCTCACCTAAACGGGCGCAAACCCCCAGCTGGACCAAAAATCACCGTCAACGCCTCTAAAACTACACCGGAGGTATTCTTCGCCAAGGCTGTTAGATCATCTAACATGCCTGCTACATACAGTCCTAGTGTATCCTTCGCTAGTGTGCTCCGAACTGGACAGACGGAGCCCGCAAAAGAGACCCCGTCACTCCACCATCTACGGAATCCGCAGCCTAGCGCACCAGAGCTTGGCCAGTAAACTCCAAGTGGTTTAGAGGCCCTATTGATCTCACTCAATCAAAACATGACCACTTTTATGACGTTCATGCAAAACTGTATGCACGAACTGATGCGGAATCAAAACCTGCTTTTCCAGAAGCTTATCGAGAATAAATAATGGCTTCCCTACGTCTATGTCTTTGGAATGCTAACGGCATCTCCAAGCACAAAAATGAACTGCAACTATTCCTAGACTCAAGTGAAATCGACGTTTTGCTGATTTCGGAAACACATTTAACATCAAAAAATAATTTTCAAATACCAAAATATACAAACCATCCAGACGGAAAAGCTCATGGCGGGACTGGTATCCTAATCAAAAACCGTATAAAACACTCAACAGATTTGAAACACAACACCTACAAGCAACTGCTATAACCGTCCAAACCAGCTGCGGCAACACTACATTGGTTGCCCTGTACTGCCCACCACGCTTCTCAATCTCTGAAAAGGAATTTACCGATTTCTTTAACACACTCGGAGATCGCTTCATTGCAGCAGGGGACTATAACGCCAAACATACGCACTGGGGATCTCGCCCGATAAATCCTAAAGGCAAGCAGTTGTACAACACAATAGTCAACCCTCTCAATAAGATGGATTGCGTCTCACCGGGTAGGCCTACTTATTGGCCCACAGATCCACAGAAAGTGCCTGACTTGATTGATTTCGCAGTAACCAAGAGGATTCCACGTAATCGGATCACTGCGGATACACTGCTAGATTTAACTTCTGATCACTCTCCAGTGCTATTCACACTATTAACAAGACCTCAAGTACTTGATTGCCCATATAGGCTTACAAACAACAAAACAAATTGACTCTTGCTGCAGCGAGAGTATCTACTCCACCTGCCTCTTCTTACACTAAACCTGTTGACAGGCCTACGAACCGGCGGATAGAACAATTAGTAACTGAAAAACGACGTCTAAGAAGAGAATGGCAGATTACTCGCTCACCAGCAGCGAAACTTCGCCTAAAGCATGCTAATCGCAACCTCTCCAAGGCGTTAAGACAAGAGGAAAGCTGGGCTCAAAGGAAATACATAGAAAAGCTCAGCCCAACCAGCACTAAACATCCTCTGTGGATAGCCCACCCAACTTTAAGCGCTCCTACAGACACAACTTCACCGATAAGGAGTCCAACCGGGGGATGGGCCCGCAGTGACGAAGAGAGGGCATCCGTATTTGCGACACATCTTAAAATGGTTTTCCAGCCAAATCCAACATCAAACTCATCTGTACTTCCCCCTTCGAGCACATTAACGGATAGTGAGTACTCGGAACTCCAATCGGACGAGATCACTGCAGTTATTAAAAACCACATAAAGCCGAAAAAAGCCCCTGGCCATGACCTAATCACACCGAAAATGATCCTAGAACTCCCTATTATTGCCATATAATACATCTATAACTGTTCAACGCTATAATAAGAATTGGCTACTTCCGCATTTTAAATATACCACCATGTCTGACAATGGTGGAATATAGGAACAAGTAATAAAAACATTAAAAGATTTAAAATTTACTTTAACACCGACAAACCTAATCTCCTGGGTACTAGAAAATTGAATCAATCCAGATGATTAAGCGGCACCAACAGCTATCAGAACGCCACCGCCTATGCGAGACCGGTCACGTCTGAATATAGAAAAGTTTGTGGAAAAACCGATGCTGCAATATTAGGTTTTAGCCACGTCTCTGTAAAATCTAGAATATTATTTTCAAAAGAAAGTCTATCTACATAGAGATTAAGAAGTTTACATTAGATTTAGGGACGGTGCTAGTTTTTTGACACACCAGCAGATGCTGATGTGGCAAGAATAGTATTAGTTGTTGTTGTTGGCAAGCGAATCGGTTGCCGATTTTTCTTTTTTACAGTATATTCCTTAACCATTATATGTTTCGGCCAAAAATTTTCACGACAAATAATGTCAAAGATATAGGCAGAATCACAAACTTTAAAGGACGATACGTTCCGAGAATAGGAATATTTAAACTTTTCCACCGCAATATTCGAGACGCTAACTTTCTTCCGAATATAGGCTATTACATCATCAGATGTGTCAACAGGGCCTAGCCTAGAAACATATATATGTTTCTTTGTCGGTATGCCAACGAGAGGCCGCCGTCCCGAAGCGTCAGCCGCAGCATCAACGATGTAGAAGTCACCACTGCAGCAGTCAACTTGTTTACGGGGCCCTCGATACTTTTAGAATAATCGGCAATTTCCATTGGAATGGGTAATTGCCCGGACACATCGAATACTACAATAGGCATCGTTTTTATGAGATCATTCCCAGATGATACCGGTAATTCCTTACTAATCGCATTCACAACCGGGCTCTTAAACGATATCAATTGCTGTACATTAGGAGTGGACGATGCATGAGGCCGGTCGGGAACGATGAGATGCTGGCGGATCAACAGATAAAGAAACACCCCAGGGACTGGTCCTTTTACGTTTCGGAGACTCATTCATAAGCGATTAACTTCTGAACTGAGTCTCTACAGCAGTAAACTACGCTTGGAGTTTGTTAAAACCTGCCCTTAAAGTGTCAGTAATGTAATGACCGGGTTCCACTGATATGAATATTAAAAGAATGAACACGTCAGTTCAGTTTTGTGGTCTTATTCAGATTGATTTTTATTCCAAAAATATTCTTTGGCTTAACCTATTGTTGCATATATTTTCTTATGCTGTGACTTAGGCAACAGCTACAAAAGAGAGGGAGAGTGTCAGTACATACATACATATTATTTAGGGCGCTTGCATCAAAGTGCTTGGTCAGCGTTAACACGCTGGCTTGGCCCCAGCTCATGTTACGCCTGTGCATTGCTGCTCATATGAATATATGTATGTGCATATATAAATGTACATACATACATGATGAATCATAAATTAACTTTGCTGGTTCGTTTAATTATAAAATAACTTTTAATTAACTCCATGTAATTTAACTGCCGCCGTGTACAGACGTGTTTTTTAATGCACTCCGCAAAAATTGAGTGTAAAAAAAAAAGACGGCGTTTGCAAAAATTTGTGTAGGGCTCTCAGTCGCCTCAGAGACGCCTGTTTACAATCAAATTGCTATTAGAGCAATCTAATAAATACTAAGTTGCAACAACAATATAATAAATACTAAGTTGCAACAACCAGCAACAGCTACAAGAACTAATTGTACAACAACAACGTGAGCGTCGACTCTCGGTCCAACGCAACAACGCGTACTTTTCGGTGGTGTCGCCGACCCCACTGAATGCTAACGTAAGCAATAACACCGAAAGTGCCAGCCACTCAGCAATCAACAGCAACTTACCGTGGAGAGAGTAGTGTGCTTCTCCAGCAATATCGATAACTGGGTCACCGATTGCACCGACCAGCATCGTCAGCTCGATGACAGCAACTACTGCAACGTCTGCCACTCAGCAATCAACTGCAACTTACCGTGGAGAGAGCAGTGTGCTTCTCCAGCAATATCGATAACTGGGTCACCGATTGCACCGACCAGCATCGTCAGCTCGTTGACAGCAACTACTGCAACGTCTGCCGACTTATCTGCCTCAAGCCGTCAACGACAAGTCGCCCAAAGTCAGCCACAATAGTAAACTCAACGACTTCTGTCCAAACTGAAATGGATAGACATATTAAAATAACTAAGCGGAAGCTAAGCCCGCAAAAGAAAAAAAGTGGCAATACGCCGAAAATAACGAAACCAAATGAACGAGTAGCACCCCTTTGCGGGAATCGTTTTAAAATTCTTGCCGATCAGCAAGATGATCAAGCCGGCGCTGTAGATAAAGTTAAGTCGGCTAGACCACCCCCTTTATACATCCGTGGAGCCAACTGCAGCGCCCTGATTTCGAAACAGTAGGGGCAAACAACTTTGTTGTAACCCCTCTCAATAGGGGTAACATTAAAGAAATTAAATGTCAAACCCAAACAGAGGACAATTTCCACATCATCGAAAAATACCTCCGTAATGCTAACATCAACTTCTATACCTAACAACTAAAAAGCAGTAAAGGGCTCCAGGTTGTGTTGAAGGGGATTGAGCCATCGGTCCCTGCTCAAGAAATAGCAGACGCGTTGGTCGAAAAAGGGTTTGCGGTCAAACGTTGTCAACATCATCAACAGGAACAAAGTCGCACAGCCGCTCTTTAAAAGAGCTCCAACCAGATGCAAAGCGGTCGAAGCCAAATGAAGTGCACCCAATCTACAACCTTCAGCTCCTATTGCACAGAAGAATCACCGTAGAGGAGCCCCATAAGAGACACCAACCACCGCAGTGTAAAAACTGCCAGGAATACAACCGCACCTCTAACAATTGCAATATTTGGTCAGTGTGAGTTGGCTGCGGCGAACATCATAAAGATGGCATTTGCACCAAGGACAGAAACAATGTCGCACTAAGACTTTGCAGTAACTGTGGAGGGAACCACACGGCCAACTACAGAGGATGTCCTGTCTTCAAGGATCTTAAATCTCACCTAAACGGGCGCAAACCCCCAGCTGGACCAAAAATCACCGTCAACGCCTCTAAAACTACACCGGAGGTATTCTTCGCCAAGGCTGTTAGATCATCTAACATGCCTGCTACATACAGTCCTAGTGTATCCTTCGCTAGTGTGCTCCGAACTGGACAGACGGAGCCCGCAAAAGAGACCCCGTCACTCCACCATCTACAGAATCCGCAGCCTAGCGCACCAGAGCTTGGCCAGCAAACTCCAAGTGGTTTAGAGGCCCTATTGATCTCACTCAATCAAAACATGACCACTTTTATGACGTTCATGCAAAACTGTATGCACGAACTGATGCGGAATCAAAACCTGCTTTTCCAGAAGCTTATCGAGAATAAATAATGGCTTCCCTACGTCTATGTCTTTGGAATGCTAACGGCATCTCCAAGCACAAAAATGAACTGCAACTATTCCTAGACTCAAGTGAAATCGACGTTTTGCTGATTTCGGAAACACATTTAACATCAAAAAATAATTTTCAAATACCAAAATATACAAACCATCCAGACGGAAAAGCTCATGGCGGGACTGGTATCCTAATCAAAAACCGTATAAAACACTCAACAGATTTGAAACACAACACCTACAAGCAACTGCTATAACCGTCCAAACCAGCTGCGGCAACACTACATTGGTTGCCCTGTACTGCCCACCACGCTTCTCAATCTCTGAAAAGGAATTTACCGATTTCTTTAACACACTCGGAGATCGCTTCATTGCAGCAGGGGACTATAACGCCAAACATACGCACTGGGGATCTCGCCCGATAAATCCTAAAGGCAAGCAGTTGTACAACACAATAGTCAACCCTCTCAATAAGATGGATTGCGTCTCACCGGGTAGGCCTACTTATTGGCCCACAGATCCACAGAAAGTGCCTGACTTGATTGATTTCGCAGTAACCAAGAGGATTCCACGTAATCGGATCACTGCGGATACACTGCTAGATTTAACTTCTGATCACTCTCCAGTGCTATTCACACTATTAACAAGACCTCAAGTACTTGATTGCCCATGTAGGCTTACAAACAACAAAACAAATTGACTCTTGCTGCAGCGAGAGTATCTACTCCACCTGCCTCTTCTTACTAAACCTGTTGACAGGCCTACGAACCGGCGGATAGAACAATTAGTAACGGAAAAACGACGTCTAAGAAGAGAATGGCAGATTACTCGCTCACCAGCAGCGAAACTTCGCCTAAGGCATGCTAATCGCAACCTCTCCAAGGCGTTAAGACAAGAGGAAAGCTGGGCTCAAAGGAAATACATAGAAAAGCTCAGCCCAACCAGCACTAAACATCCTCTGTGGATAGCCCACCCAACTTTAAGCGATCCTACAGACACAACTTCACCGATAAGGAGTCCAACCGGGGGATGGGCCCGCAGTGACGAAGAGAGGGCATCCGTATTTGCGACACATCTTAAAATGGTTTTCCAGCCAAATCCAACATCAAACTCATCTGTACTTCCCCCTTCGAGCACATTAACGGATAGTGAGTACTCGGAACTCCAATCGGACGAGATCACTGCAGTTATTAAAAACCACATAAAGCCGAAAAAAGCCCCTGGCCATGACCTAATCACACCGAAAATGATCCTAGAACTCCCTATCATTGCCATATAATACATCTATAACTGTTCAACGCTATAATAAGAATTGGCTACTTCCGCATTTTAAATATACCACCATGTCTGACAATGGTGGAATATAGGAACAAGTAATAAAAACATTAAAAGATTTAAAATTTACTTTAACACCGACAAACCTAATCTCCTGGGTACTAGAAAATTGAATCAATCCAGATGATTAAGCGGCACCAACAGCTATCAGAACGCCACCGCCTATGCGAGAAATCCGGTCACGTCTGAATATAGAAAAGTTTGTGGAAAAAACCGATGCTGCAATATTAGGTTTTAGCCACGTCTCTGTAAAATCTAGAATATTATTTTCAAAAGAAAGTCTATCTACATAGAGATTAAGAAGTTTACATTAGATTTAGGGACGGTGCTAGTTTTTTGACACACCAGCAGATGCTGATGTGGCAAGAATAGTATTAGTTGTTGTTGTTGGCAAGCGAATCGGTTGCCGATTTTTCTTTTTTACAGTATATTCCTTAACCATTATATGTTTCGGCCAAAAATTTTCACGACAAATAATGTCAAAGATATAGGCAGAATCACTAACTTTAAAGGACGTTACGTTCCGAGAATAGGAATATTTAAACTTTTCCACCGCAATATTCGAGACGCTAACTTTCTTCCGAATATAGGCTATTACATCATCAGATGTGTCAACAGGGCCTAGCCTAGAAACATATATATGTTTCTTTGTCGGTATGCCAACGAGAGGCCGCCGTCCCGAAGCGTCAGCCGCAGCAGCAACGATGTAGAAGTCACCACTGCAGCAGTCAACTTGTTTACGGGGCCCTCGATACTTTTAGAATAATCGGCAATTTCCATTGGAATGGGTAATTGCCCGGACACATCGTAATTGCCCAGGCATCGTTTTTATGAGATCATTCCCAGATGATACCGGTAATTCCTTACTAATCGCATTCACAACCGGGCTCTTAAACGATATCAATTGCTGTACATTAGGAGTGGACGATGCATGAGGCCGGTCGGGAACGATGAGATGCTGGCGGATCAACAGATAAAGAAACACCCCAGGGACTGGTCCTTTTACGTTTCGGAGACTCATTCATAAGCGATTAACTTCTGAACTGAGTCTCTACAGCAGTAAACTACGCTTGGAGTTTGTTAAAACCTGCCCTTAAAGTGTCAGTAATGTAATGACCGGGTTCCACTGATATGAATATTAAAAGAATGAACACGTCAGTTCAGTTTTGTGGTCTTATTCAGATTGATTTTTATTCCAAAAATATTCTTTGGCTTAACCTATTGTTACATATATTTTCTTATGCTGTGACTTAGGCAACAGCTACAAAAGAGAGGGAGAGTGTCAGTACATACATACATATTATTTAGGGCGCTTGCATCAAAGTGCTTGGTCAGCGTTAACACGCTGGCTTGGCCCCAGCTCATGTTACGCCTGTGCATTGCTGCTCATATGAATATATGTATGTGCATATATAAATGTACATACATACATAATGAATCATAAATTAACTTTGCTGGTTCGTTTAATTATAAAATAACTTTTAATTAACTCCATGTAATTTAACTGCCGCCGTGTACAGACGTGTTTTTTAATGCACTCCGCAAAAATTGAATGTAAAAAAAAAAGACGGCGTTTGCAAAAATTTGTGTAGGGCTCTCAGTCGCCTCAGAGACGCCTGTTTACAATCAAATTGCTATTAGAGCAATCTAATAAATACTAAGTTGCAACAACAAAGTGCGTAATTTTTACAAAAGCCATGTCCACCAATTCGGGCCCAAGCTCTCTCGATCCCAACCAGCAACAGCTACAAGAACTAATTGTACAACAACAACGTGAGCGTCGACTCTCGGTCCAACGCAACAACGCGTACTTTTCGGTGGTGTCGCCGACCCCACTGAATGCTAACGTAAGCAATAACACCGAAAGTGCCAGCCACTCAGCAATCAACAGCAACTTACCGTGGAGAGAGTAGTGTGCTTCTCCAGCAATATCGATAACTGGGTCACCGATTGCACCGACCAGCATCGTCAGCTCGATGACAGCAACTACTGCAACGTCTGCCACTCAGCAATCAACTGCAACTTACCGTGGAGAGAGCAGTGTGCTTCTCCAGCAATATCGATAACTGGGTCACCGATTGCACCGACCAGCATCGTCAGCTCGTTGACAGCAACTACTGCAACGTCTGCCGACTTATCTGCCTCAAGCCGTCAACGACAAGTCGCCCAAAGTCAGCCACAATAGTAAACTCAACGACTTCTGTCCAAACTGAAATGGATAGACATATTAAAATAACTAAGCGGAAGCTAAGCCCGCAAAAGAAAAAAAGTGGCAATACGCCGAAAATAACCAAACCAAATGAACGAGTAGCACCCCTTTGCGGGAATCGTTTTAAAATTCTTGCCGATCAGCAAGATGATCAAGCCGGCGCTGTAGATAAAGTTAAGTCGGCTAGACCACCCCCTTTATACATCCGTAGAGTCAACTGCAGCGCCCTGATTTCGAAACAGTAGGGGCAAACAACTTTGTTGTAACCCCTCTCAATAGGGGTAACATTAAAGAAATTAAATGTCAAACCCAAACAGAGGACAATTTCCACATCATCGAAAAATACCTCCGTAATGCTAACATCAACTTCTATACCTAACAACTAAAAAGCAGTAAAGGGCTCCAGGTTGTGTTGAAGGGGATTGAGCCATCGGTCCCTGCTCAAGAAATAGCAGACGCGTTGGTCGAAAAAGGGTTTGCGGTCAAACGTTGTCAACATCATCAACAGGAACAAAGTCGCACAGCCGCTCTTTAAAAGAGCTCCAAACAGATGCAAAGCGGTCGAAGCCAAATGAAGTGCACCCAATCTACAACCTTCAGCTCCTATTGCACAGAAGAATCACCGTAGAGGAGCCCCATAAGAGACACCAACCACCGCAGTGTAAAAACTGCCAGGAATACAACCGCACCTCTAACAATTGCAATATTAGGTCAGTGTGTGTTGGCTGCGGCGAACATCATAAAGATGGCATTTGCACCAAGGACAGAAACAATGTCGCACTAAGACTTTGCAGTAACTGTGGAGGGAACCACACGGCCAACTACAGAGGATGTCCTGTCTTCAAGGATCTTAAATCTCACCTAAACGGGCGCAAACCCCCAGCTGGACAAAAAATCACCGTCAACGCCTCTAAAACTACACCGGAGGTATTCTTCGCCAAGGCTGTTAGATCATCTAACATGCCTGCTACATACAGTCCTAGTGTATCCTTCGCTAGAGTGCTCCGAACTGGACAGACGGAGCCCGCAAAAGAGTCCCCGTCACTCCACCATCTACAGAATCCGCAGCCTAGCGCACCAGAGCTTGGCCAGCAAACTCCAAGTGGTTTAGAGGCCCTATTGATCTCACTCAATCAAAACATGACCACTTTTATGACGTTCATGCAAAACTGTATGCACGAACTGATGCGGAATCAAAACCTGATTTTCCAGAAGCTTATCGAGAATAAATAATGGCTTCCCTACGTCTATGTCTTTGGAATGCTAACGGCATCTCCAAGCACAAAAATGAACTGCAACTATTCCTAGACTCAAGTGAAATCGACGTTTTGCTGATTTCGGAAACACATTTAACATCAAAAAATAATTTTCAAATACCAAAATATACAAACCATCCAGACGGAAAAGCTCATGGCGGGACTGGTATCCTAATCAAAAACCGTATAAAACACTCAACAGATTTGAAACACAACACCTACAAGCAACTGCTATAACCGTCCAAACCAGCTGCGGCAACACTACATTGGTTGCCCTGTACTGCCCACCACGCTTCTCAATCTCTGAAAAGGAATTTACCGATTTCTTTAACACACTCGGAGATCGCTTCATTGCAGCAGGGGACTATAACGCCAAACATACGCACTGGGGATCTCGCCCGATAAATCCTAAAGGCAAGCAGTTGTACAACACAATAGTCAACCCTCTCAATAAGATGGATTGCGTCTCACCGGGTAGGCCTACTTATTGGCCCACAGATCCACAGAAAGTGCCTGACTTGATTGATTTCGCAGTAACCAAGAGGATTCCACGTAATCGGATCACTGCGGATACACTGCTAGATTTAACTTCTGATCACTCTCCAGTGCTATTCACACTATTAACAAGACCTCAAGTACTTGATTGCCCATGTAGGCTTACAAACAACAAAACAAATTGACTCTTGCTGCAGCGAGAGTATCTACTCCACCTGCCTCTTCTTACACTAAACCTGTTGACAGGCCTACGAACCGGCGGATAGAACAATTAGTAACGGAAAAACGACGTCTAAGAAGAGAATGGCAGATTACTCGCTCACCAGCAGCGAAACTTCGCCTAAGGCATGCTAATCGCAACCTCTCCAAGGCGTTAAGACAAGAGGAAAGCTGGGCTCAAAGGAAATACATAGAAAAGCTCAGCCCAACCAGCACTAAACATCCTCTGTGGATAGCCCACCCAACTTTAAGCGATCCTACAGACACAACTTCACCGATAAGGAGTCCAACCGGGGGATGGGCCCGCAGTGACGAAGAGAGGGCATCCGTATTTGCGACACATCTTAAAATGGTTTTCCAGCCAAATCCAACATCAAACTCATCTGTACTTCCCCCTTCGAGCACATTAACGGATAGTGAGTACTCGGAACTCCAATCGGACGAGATCACTGCAGTTATTAAAAACCACATAAAGCCGAAAAAAGCCCCTGGCCATGACCTAATCACACCGAAAATGATCCTAGAACTCCCTATCATTGCCATATAATACATCTATAACTGTTCAACGCTATAATAAGAATTGGCTACTTCCGCATTTTAAATATACCACCATGTCTGACAATGGTGGAATATAGGAACAAGTAATAAAAACATTAAAAGATTTAAAATTTACTTTAACACCGACAAACCTATTCTCCTGGGTACTAGAAAATTGAATCAATCCAGATGATTAAGCGGCACCAACAGCTATCAGAACGCCACCGCCTATGCGAGAAATCCGGTCACGTCTGAATATAGAAAAGTTTGTGGAAAAAACCGATGCTGCAATATTAGGTTTTAGCCACGTCTCTGTAAAATCTAGAATATTATTTTCAAAAGAAAGTCTATCTACATAGAGATTAAGAAGTTTACATTAGATTTAGGGACGGTGCTAGTTTTTTGACACACCAGCAGATGCTGATGTGGCAAGAATAGTATTAGTTGTTGTTGTTGGCAAGCGAATCGGTTGCCGATTTTTCTTTTTTACAGTATATTCCTTAACCATTATATGTTTCGGCCAAAAATTTTCACGACAAATAATGTCAAAGATATAGGCAGAATCACTAACTTTAAAGGACGTTACGTTCCGAGAATAGGAATATTTAAACTTTTCCACCGCAATATTCGAGACGCTAACTTTCTTCCGAATATAGGCTATTACATCATCAGATGTGTCAACAGGGCCTAGCCTAGAAACATATATATGTTTCTTTGTCGGTATGCCAACGAGAGGCCGCCGTCCCGAAGCGTCAGCCGCAGCAGCAACGATGTAGAAGTCACCACTGCAGCAGTCAACTTGTTTACGGGGCCCTCGATACTTTTAGAATAATCGGCAATTTCCATTGGAATGGGTAATTGCCCGGACACATCGTAATTGCCCAGGCATCGTTTTTATGAGATCATTCCCAGATGATACCGGTAATTCCTTACTAATCGCATTCACAACCGGGCTCTTAAACGATATCAATTGCTGTACATTAGGAGTGGACGATGCATGAGGCCGGTCGGGAACGATGAGATGCTGGCGGATCAACAGATAAAGAAACACCCCAGGGACTGGTCCTTTTACGTTTCGGAGACTCATTCATAAGCGATTAACTTCTGAACTGAGTCTCTACAGCAGTAAACTACGCTTGGAGTTTGTTAAAACCTGCCCTTAAAGTGTCAGTAATGTAATGACCGGGTTCCACTGATATGAATATTAAAAGAATGAACACGTCAGTTCAGTTTTGTGGTCTTATTCAGATTGATTTTTATTCCAAAAATATTCTTTGGCTTAACCTATTGTTACATATATTTTCTTATGCTGTGACTTAGGCAACAGCTACAAAAGAGAGGGAGAGTGTCAGTACATACATACATATTATTTAGGGCGCTTGCATCAAAGTGCTTGGTCAGCGTTAACACGCTGGCTTGGCCCCAGCTCATGTTACGCCTGTGCATTGCTGCTCATATGAATATATGTATGTGCATATATAAATGTACATACATACATGATGAATCATAAATTAACTTTGCTGGTTCGTTTAATTATAAAATAACTTTTAATTAACTCCATGTAATTTAACTGCCGCCGTGTACAGACGTGTTTTTTAATGCACTCCGCAAAAATTGAGTGTAAAAAAAAAAGACGGCGTTTGAAAAAATTTGTGTAGGGCTCTCAGTCGCCTCAGAGACGCCTGTTTACAATCAAATTGCTATTAGAGCAATCTAATAAATACTAAGTTGCAACAACAAAGTGCGTAATTTTTACAAAAGCCATGTCCACCAATTCGGGCCCAAGCTCTCTCGATCCCAACCAGCAACAGCTACAAGAACTAATTGTACAACAACAACGTGAGCGTCGACTCTCGGTCCAACGCAACAACGCGTACTTTTCGGTGGTGTCGCCGACCCCACTGAATGCTAACGTAAGCAATAACACCGAAAGTGCCAGCCACTCAGCAATCAACAGCAACTTACCGTGGAGAGAGTAGTGTGCTTCTCCAGCAATATCGATAACTGGGTCACCGATTGCACCGACCAGCATCGTCAGCTCGATGACAGCAACTACTGCAACGTCTGCCACTCAGCAATCAACTGCAACTTACCGTGGAGAGAGCAGTGTGCTTCTCCAGCAATATCGATAACTGGGTCACCGATTGCACCGACCAGCATCGTCAGCTCGTTGACAGCAACTACTGCAACGTCTGCCGACTTATCTGCCTCAAGCCGTCAACGACAAGTCGCCCAAAGTCAGCCACAATAGTAAACTCAACGACTTCTGTCCAAACTGAAATGGATAGACATATTAAAATAACTAAGCGGAAGCTAAGCCCGAAAAAGAAAAAAAGTGGCAATACGCCGAAAATAACCAAACCAAATGAACGAGTAGCACCCCTTTGCGGGAATCGTTTTAAAATTCTTGCCGATCAGCAAGATGATCAAGCCGGCGCTGTAGATAAAGTTAAGTCGGCTAGACCACCCCCTTTATACATCCGTAGAGCCAACTGCAGCGCCCTGATTTCGAAACAGTAGGGGCAAACAACTTTGTTGTAACCCCTCTCAATAGGGGTAACATTAAAGAAATTAAATGTCAAACCCAAACAGAGGACAATTTCCACATCATCGAAAAATACCTCCGTAATGCTAACATCAACTTCTATACCTACCAACTAAAAAGCAGTAAAGGGCTCCAGGTTGTGTTGAAGGGGATTGAGCCATCGGTCCCTGCTCAAGAAATAGCAGACGCGTTGGTCGAAAAAGGGTTTGCGGTCAAACGTTGTCAACATCATCAACAGGAACAAAGTCGCACAGCCGCTCTTTAAAAGAGCTCCAACCAGATGCAAAGCGGTCGAAGCCAAATGAAGTGCACCCAATCTACAACCTTCAGCTCCTATTGCACAGAAGAATCACCGTAGAGGAGCCCCATAAGAGACACCAACCACCGCAGTGTAAAAACTGCCAGGAATACAACCGCACCTCTAACAATTGCAATATTAGGTCAGTGTGTGTTGGCTGCGGCGAACATCATAAAGATGGCATTTGCACCAAGGACAGAAACAATGTCGCACTAAGACTTTGCAGTAACTGTGGAGGGAACCACACGGCCAACTACAGAGGATGTCCTGTCTTCAAGGATCTTAAATCTCACCTAAACGGGCGCAAACCCCCAGCTGGACAAAAAATCACCGTCAACGCCTCTAAAACTACACCGGAGGTATTCTTCGCCAAGGCTGTTAGATCATCTAACATGCCTGCTACATACAGTCCTAGTGTATCCTTCGCTAGAGTGCTCCGAACTGGACAGACGGAGCCCGCAAAAGAGACCCCGTCACTCCACCATCTACAGAATCCGCAGCCTAGCGCACCAGAGCTTGGCCAGCAAACTCCAAGTTGTTTAGAGGCCCTATTGATCTCACTCAATCAAAACATGACCACTTTTATGACGTTCATGCAAAACTGTATGCACGAACTGATGCGGAATCAAAACCTGATTTTCCAGAAGCTTATCGAGAATAAATAATGGCTTCCCTACGTCTATGTCTTTGGAATGCTAACGGCATATCCAAGCACAAAAATGAACTGCAACTATTCCTAGACTCAAGTGAAATCGACGTTTTGCTGATTTCGGAAACACATTTAACATCAAAAAATAATTTTCAAATACCAAAATATACAAACCATCCAGACGGAAAAGCTCATGGCGGGACTGGTATCCTAATCAAAAACCGTATAAAACACTCAACAGATTTGAAACACAACACCTACAAGCAACTGCTATAACCGTCCAAACCAGCTGCGGCAACACTACATTGGTTGCCCTGTACTGCCCACCACGCTTCTCAATCTCTGAAAAGGAATTTACCGATTTCTTTAACACACTCGGAGATCGCTTCATTGCAGCAGGGGACTATAACGCCAAACATACGCACTGGGGATCTCGCCCGATAAATCCTAAAGGCAAGCAGTTGTACAACACAATAGTCAACCCTCTCAATAAGAAGGATTGCGTCTCACCGGGTAGGCCTACTTATTGGCCCACAGATCCACAGAAAGTGCCTGACTTGATTGATTTCGCAGTAACCAAGAGGATTCCACGTAATCGGATCACTGCGGATACACTGCTAGATTTAACTTCTGATCACTCTCCAGTGCTATTCACACTATTAACAAGACCTCAAGTACTTGATTGCCCATATAGGCTTACAAACAACAAAACAAATTGACTCTTGCTGCAGCGAGAGTATCTACTCCACCTGCCTCTTCTTACACTAAACCTGTTGACAGGCCTACGAACCGGCGGATAGAACAATTAGTAACGGAAAAACGACGTCTAAGAAGAGAATGGCAGATTACTCGCTCACCAGCAGCGAAACTTCGCCTAAGGCATGCTAATCGCAACCTCTCCAAGGCGTTAAGACAAGAGGAAAGCTGGGCTCAAAGGAAATACATAGAAAAGCTCAGCCCAACCAGCACTAAACATCCTCTGTGGATAGCCCACCCAACTTTAAGCGATCCTACAGACACAACTTCACCGATAAGGAGTCCAACCGGGGGATGGGCCCGCAGTGACGAAGAGAGGGCATCCGTATTTGCGACACATCTTAAAATGGTTTTCCAGCCAAATCCAACATCAAACTCATCTGTACTTCCCCCTTCGAGCACATTAACGGATAGTGAGTACTCGGAACTCCAATCGGACGAGATCACTGCAGTTATTAAAAACCACATAAACCCGAAAAAAGCCCCTGGCCATGACCTAATCACACCGAAAATGATCCTAGAACTCCCTATCATTGCCATATAATACATCTATAACTGTTCAACGCTATAATAAGAATTGGCTACTTCCGCATTTTAAATATACCACCATGTCTGACAATGGTGGAATATAGGAACAAGTAATAAAAACATTAAAAGATTTAAAATTTACTTTAACACCGACAAACCTAATCTCCTGGGTACTAGAAAATTGAATCAATCCAGATGATTAAGCGGCACCAACAGCTATCAGAACGCCACCGCCTATGCGAGACCGGTCACGTCTGAATATAGAAAAGTTTGTGGAAAAACCGATGCTGCAATATTAGGTTTTAGCCACGTCTCTGTAAAATCTAGAATATTATTTTCAAAAGAAAGTCTATCTACATAGAGATTAAGAAGTTTACATTAGATTTAGGGACGGTGCTAGTTTTTTGCCATCAGCAGATGCTGATGTGGCAAGAATAGTATTAGTTGTTGTTGTTGGCAAGCGAATCGGTTGCCGATTTTTCTTTTTACAGTATATTCCTTAACCATTATATGTTTCGGCCAAAAATTTTCACGACAAATAATGTCAAAGATATAGGCAGAATCACTAACTTTAAAGGACGTTACGTTCCGAGAATAGGAATATTTAAACTTTTCCACCGCAATATTCGAGACGCTAACTTTCTTCCGAATATAGGCTATTACATCATCAGATGTGTCAACAGGGCCTAGCCTAGAAACATATATATGTTTCTTTGTCGGTATGCCAACGAGAGGCCGCCGTCCCGAAGCGTCAGCCGCAGCAGCAACGATGTAGAAGTCACCACTGCAGCAGTCAACTTGTTTACGGGGCCCTCGATACTTTTAGAATAATCGGCAATTTCCATTGGAATGGGTAATTGCCCGGACACATCGTAATTGCCCAGGCATCGTTTTTATGAGATCATTCCCAGATGATACCGGTAATTCCTTACTAATCGCATTCACAACCGGGCTCTTAAACGATATCAATTGCTGTACATTAGGAGTGGACGATGCATGAGGCCGGTCGGGAACGATGAGATGCTGGCGGATCAACAGATAAAGAAACACCCCAGGGACTGGTCCTTTTACGTTTCGGAGACTCATTCATAAGCGATTAACTTCTGAACTGAGTCTCTACAGCAGTAAACTACGCTTGGAGTTTGTTAAAACCTGCCCTTAAAGTGTCAGTAATGTAATGACCGGGTTCCACTGATATGAATATTAAAAGAATGAACACGTCAGTTCAGTTTTGTGGTCTTATTCAGATTGATTTTTATTCCAAAAATATTCTTTGGCTTAACCTATTGTTACATATATTTTCTTATGCTGTGACTTAGGCAACAGCTACAAAAGAGAGGGAGACTGTCAGTACATACATACATATTATTTAGGGCGCTTGCATCAAAGTGCTTGGTCAGCGTTAACACGCTGGCTTGGCCCCAGCTCATGTTACGCCTGTGCATTGCTGCTCATATGAATATATGTATGTGCATATATAAATGTACATACATACATACATGATGAATCATAAATTAACTTTGCTGGTTCGTTTAATTATAAAATAACTTTTAATTAACTCCATGTAATTTAACTGCCGCCGTGTACAGACGTGTTTTTTAATGCACTCCGCAAAAATTGAGTGTAAAAAAAAAAGACGGCGTTTGAAAAAATTTGTGTAGGGCTCTCAGTCGCCTCAGAGACGCCTGTTTACAATCAAATTGCTATTAGAGCAATCTAATAAATACTAAGTTGCAACAACAAAGTGCGTAATTTTTACAAAAGCCATGTCCACCAATTCGGGCCCAAGCTCTCTCGATCCCAACCAGCAACAGCTACAAGAACTAATTGTACAACAACAACGTGAGCGTCGACTCTCGGTCCAACGCAACAACGCGTACTTTTCGGTGGTGTCGCCGACCCCACTGAATGCTAACGTAAGCAATAACACCGAAAGTGCCAGCCACTCAGCAATCAACAGCAACTTACCGTGGAGAGAGTAGTGTGCTTCTCCAGCAATATCGATAACTGGGTCACCGATTGCACCGACCAGCATCGTCAGCTCGATGACAGCAACTACTGCAACGTCTGCCACTCAGCAATCAACTGCAACTTACCGTGGAGAGAGCAGTGTGCTTCTCCAGCAATATCGATAACTGGGTCACCGATTGCACCGACCAGCATCGTCAGCTCGTTGACAGCAACTACTGCAACGTCTGCCGACTTATCTGCCTCAAGCCGTCAACGACAAGTCGCCCAAAGTCAGCCACAATAGTAAACTCAACGACTTCTGTCCAAACTGAAATGGATAGACATATTAAAATAACTAAGCGGAAGCTAAGCCCGAAAAAGAAAAAAAAGTGGCAATACGCCGAAAATAACCAAACCAAATGAACGAGTAGCACCCCTTTGCGGGAATCGTTTTAAAATTCTTGCCGATCAGCAAGATGATCAAGCCGGCGCTGTAGATATAGTTAAGTCGGCTAGACCACCCCCTTTATACATCCGTAGAGCCAACTGCAGCGCCCTGATTTCGAAACAGTAGGGGCAAACAACTTTGTTGTAACCCCTCTCAATAGGGGTAACATTAAAGAAATTAAATGTCAAACCCAAACAGAGGACAATTTCCACATCATCGAAAAATACCTCCGTAATGCTAACATCAACTTCTATACCTACCAACTAAAAAGCAGTAAAGGGCTCCAGGTTGTGTTGAAGGGGATTGAGCCATCGGTCCCTGCTCAAGAAATAGCAGACGCGTTGGTCGAAAAAGGGTTTGCGGTCAAACGTTGTCAACATCATCAACAGGAACAAAGTCGCACAGCCGCTCTTTAAAAGAGCTCCAACCAGATGCAAAGCGGTCGAAGCCAAATGAAGTGCACCCAATCTACAACCTTCAGCTCCTATTGCACAGAAGAATCACCGTAGAGGAGCCCCATAAGAGACACCAACCACCGCAGTGTAAAAACTGCCAGGAATACAACCGCACCTCTAACAATTGCAATATTAGGTCAGTGTGTGTTGGCTGCGGCGAACATCATAAAGATGGCATTTGCACCAAGGACAGAAACAATGTCGCACTAAGACTTTGCAGTAACTGTGGAGGGAACCACACGGCCAACTACAGAGGATGTCCTGTCTTCAAGGATCTTAAATCTCACCTAAACGGGCGCAAACCCCCAGCTGGACCAAAAATCACCGTCAACGCCTCTAAAACTACACCGGAGGTATTCTTCGCCAAGGCTGTTAGATCATCTAACATGCCTGCTACATACAGTCCTAGTGTATCCTTCGCTAGAGTGCTCCGAACTGGACAGACGGAGCCCGCAAAAGAGTCCCCGTCACTCCACCATCTACAGAATCCGCAGCCTAGCGCACCAGAGCTTGGCCAGCAAACTCCAAGTGGTTTAGAGGCCCTATTGATCTCACTCAATCAAAACATGACCACTTTTATGACGTTCATGCAAAACTGTATGCACGAACTGATGCGGAATCAAAACCTGATTTTCCAGAAGCTTATCGAGAATAAATAATGGCTTCCCTACGTCTATGTCTTTGGAATGCTAACGGCATCTCCAAGCACAAAAATGAACTGCAACTATTCCTAGACTCAAGTGAAATCGACGTTTTGCTGATTTCGGAAACACATTTAACATCAAAAAATAATTTTCAAATACCAAAATATACAAACCATCCAGACGGAAAAGCTCATGGCGGGACTGGTATCCTAATCAAAAACCGTATAAAACACTCGTTTCTCAACAGATTTGAAACACAACACCTACAAGCAACTGCCATAACCGTCCAAACCAGCTGCGGCAACACTACATTGGTTGCCCTGTACTGCCCACCACGCTTCTCAATCTCTGAAATGGAATTTACCGATTTCTTTAACACACTCGGAGATCGCTTCATTGCAGCAGGGGACTATAACGCCAAACATACGCACTGGGGATCTCGCCCGATAAATCCTAAAGGCAAGCAGTTGTACAACACAATAGTCAACCCTCTCAATAAGAAGGATTGCGTCTCACCGGGTAGGCCTACTTATTGGCCCACAGATCCACAGAAAGTGCCTGACTTGATTGATTTCGCAGTAACCAAGAGGATTCCACGTAATCGGATCACTGCGGATACACTGCTAGATTTAACTTCTGATCACTCTCCAGTGCTATTCACACTATTAACAAGACCTCAAGTACTTGATTGCCCATATAGGCTTACAAACAACAAAACAAATTGACTCTTGCTGCAGCGAGAGTATCTACTCCACCTGCCTCTTCTTACACTAAGCCTGTTGACAGGCCTACGAACCGGCGGATAGAACAATTAGTAACGGAAAAACGACGTCTAAGAAGAGAATGGCAGATTACTCGCTCACCAGCAGCGAAACTTCGCCTAAGGCATGCTAATCGCAACCTCTCCAAGGCATTAAGACAAGAGGAAAGCTGGGCTCAAAGGAAATACATAGAAAAGCTCAGCCCAACCAGCACTAAACATCCTCTGTGGATAGCCCACCCAACTTTAAGCGATCCTACAGACACAACTTCACCGATAAGGAGTCCAACCGGGGGATGGGCCCGCAGTGACGAAGAGAGGGCATCCGTGATTGCGACACATCTTAAAATGGTTTTCCAGCCAAATCCAACATCAAACTCATCTGTACTTCCCCCTTCGAGCACATTAACGGATAGTGAGTACTCGGAACTCCAATCGGACGAGATCACTGCAGTTATTAAAAACCACATAAAGCCGAAAAAAGCCCCTGGCCATGACCTAATCACACCGAAAATGATCCTAGAACTCCCTATCATTGCCATATAATACATCTATAACTGTTCAACGCTATAATAAGAATTGGCTACTTCCGCATTTTAAATATACCACCATGTCTGACAATGGTGGAATATAGGAACAAGTAATAAAAACATTAAAAGATTTAAAATTTACTTTAAAACCGACAAACCTAATCTCCTGGGTACTAGAAAATTGAATCAATTCAGATGATTAAGCGGCACCAACAGCTATCAGAACGCCACCGCCTATGCGAGAAATCCGGTCACGTCTGAATATAGAAAAGTTTGTGGAAAAAACCGATGCAGCAATATTAGGTTTTAGCCACGTCTCTGTAAAATCTAGAATATTATTTTCAAAAGAAAGTCTATCTACATAGAGATTAAGAAGTTTACATTAAATTTAGGGACGGTGCTAGTTTTTTTGACACACCAGCAGATGCTGATGTGGCAAGAATAGTATTAGTTGTTGTTGTTGGCAAGCGAATCGGTTGCCGATTTTTCTTTCTTACAGTATATTCCTTAACAATTATATGTTTCGGCCAAAAATTTTCACGACAAATAATGTCAAAGATATAGGCAGAATCACTAACTTTAAAGGACGTTACGTTCCGAGAATAGGAATATTTAAACTTTTCCACGGCAATATTCGAGACGCTAACTTTCTTCCGAATATAGGCTATTACATCATCAGATGTGACAACAGGGTCTAGCCTAGAAACAAATATATGTTTCTTTGTCGGTATGCCAACGAGAGGCCGCCGTCCCGAAGCGTCAGCAGCAGCAGCAACGATGGAGAAGTCACCACTGCAGCAGTCAACTTGTTTACGGGGCCCTCGATACTTTTAGAACTATCGGCAATTTCCATTGGAATGGGTAATTGCCCGGACACATCGAAAACTACAATAGGCATCGTTTTTATGAGATCATTCCCAGATGATACCGGTAATTCCTTACTCGCATTCACAACCGGGCTCTTAAACGATATCAATTGCTGTACATTAGGAGTGGACGATGCATGAGGCCGGTCGGGAACGATGAGATGCTGGCGGATCAACAGATAAAGAAACACCCCAGGGACTGGTCCTTTTACGTTTCGGAGACTCATTCATAAGCGATTAACTTCTGAACTGAGTCTCCACAGCAGTAAACTACGCTTGGAGTTTGTTAAAACCTGCCCTTAAAGGGTCAGTAATGTAATGACCGGGTTCCACTGATATGAATATTAAAAGAATGAACACGTCAGTTCAGTTTTGTGGTCTTATTCAGATTGATTTTTATTCCAAAAATATTCTTTGGCTTAACCTATTGTTACATATATTTTCTTATGCTGTGACTTAGGCAACAGCTACAAAAGAGAGGGAGAGTGTCAGTACATACATACATATTATTTAGGGCGCTTGCATCAAAGTGCTTGGTCAGCGTTCACACGCTGGCTTGGCCCCAGCTCATGTTACGCCTGTGCATTGCTGTTCATATGAATATATGTATGTGCATATATAAATGTACATACATACATGATGAATCATAAATTAACTTTGCTGGTTCGTTTAATTATAAAATAACTTTTATTTCAGTCCATGTAATTTAACTGCCGCCGTGTACAGACGTGTTTTTTAATGCACTCTAAGTTGCAACAACAAAGTGCGTAATTTTTACAAAAGCCATGTCCACCAATTCGGGCTCAAGCTCTCTCGATCCCAACCAGCAACAGCTACAAGAACTAATTGTACAACAACAACGTGAGCGTCGACTCTCGGTCCAACGCAACAACGCGTACTTTTCGGTGGTGTCGCCGACCCCACTGAATGCTAACGTAAGCAATAACACCGAAAGTGCCAGCCACTCAGCAATCAACAGCAACTTACCGTGGAGAGAGTAGTGTGCTTCTCCAGCAATATCGATAACTGGGTCACCGATTGCACCGACCAGCATCGTCAGCTCGATGACAGCAACTACTGCAACGTCTGCCACTCAGCAATCAACTGCAACTTACCGTGGAGAGAGCAGTGTGCTTCTCCAGCAATATCGATAACTGGGTCACCGATTGCACCGACCAGCATCGTCAGCTCGTTGACAGCAAATACTGCAACGTCTGCCGACTTATCTGCCTCAAGCCGTCAACGACAAGTCGCCCAAAGTCAGCCACAATAGTAAACTCAACGACTTCTGTCCAAACTGAAATGGATAGACATATTAAAATAACTAAGCGGAAGCTAAGCTCGCAAAAAAAAAAAAAGTGGCAATACGCCGAAAATAACCAAACCAAATGAACGAGTAGCACCCCTTTGCGGGAATCGTTTTAAAATTCTTGCCGATCAGCAAGATGATCAAGCCGGCGCTGTAGATAAAGTTAAGTCGGCTAGACCACCCCCTTTATACATCCGTAGAGCCAACTGCAGCGCCCTGATTTCGAAACAGTAGGGGCAAACAACTTTGTTGTAACCCCTCTCAATAGGGGTAACATTAAAGAAATTAAATGTCAAACCCAAACAGAGGACAATTTCCACATCATCGAAAAATACCTCCGTAATGCTAACATCAACTTCTATACCTACCAACTAAAAAGCAGTAAAGGGCTCCAGGTTGTGTTGAAGGGGATTGAGCCATCGGTCCCTACTCAAGAAATAGCAGACGCGTTGGTCGAAAAAGGGTTTGCGGTCAAATCCGTTGTCAACATCATCAACAGGAACAAAGTCGCACAGCCGCTCTTTAAAATCGAGCTCCAACCAGATGAAAAGCGGTCGAAGCCAAATGAAGTGCACAGCTTCTATTGCACAGAAGAATCACCGTAGAGGAGCCCCATAAGAGACACCAACCACCGCAGTGTAAAAACTGCCAGGAATACAACCGCACCTCTAATAATTGCAATCTTAGGTCAGTGTGTGTTGGCTGCGGCGAACATCATAAAGATGGCATTTGCACCAAGGACAGAAACAATGTCGCACTAAGACTTTGCAGTAACTGTGGAGGGAACCACACGGCCAACTACAGAGGATGTCCTGTCTTCAAGGATCTTAAGTCTCACCTAAACGGGCGTAAACCCGTAATTCACCGTCAACGCCTCTAAAACTACACCGGAGGTATTCTTCGCCAAGGCTGTAAGATCATCTAACATGCCTGCTACATACAGTCCTAGTGTATCCTTCGCTAGTGTGCTCCGAACTGGACAGACGGAGCCCGCAAAAGAGACCCGGTCACTCCACCATCTACAGAATCCGCAATTGATCTCACTCAATCAAAACATGACCACTTTTATGACGTTCATGCAAAACTGTATGCACGAACTGATGCGGAATCAAAACCTGCTTATCCAGAAGCTTCTCGAGAATAAATAATGGCTTCCCTACGTCTATGTCTTTGGAATGCTAACGGCATCTCCAAGCACAAAAATGAACTGCAACTATTCCTAGACTCAAGTGAAATCAACGTTTTGCTGATTTCGGAAACACATTTAACATCAAAAAATAATTTTCAAATACCAAAATATACAAACCATCCAGACGGAAAAGCTCATGGCGGGACTGGTATCCTAATCAAAAACCGTATAAAACACTCGTTTCTCAACAGATTTGAAACACAGCACCTATAAGCAACTGCTACAACCGTCCAAACCAGCTGCGGCAACACTACATTGGTTGCCGTGTACTGCCCACCACGCTTCTCAATCTCTGAAAAGGAATTTACCGATTTCTTTAATACACTCGGAGATCGCTTCATTGCAGCAGGGGACTATAACGCCAAACATATGCACTGGGGATCTCGCACGATAAATCCTAAAGGCAAGCAGTTGAACAACACAATAGTCAACCCTCTCAATAAGATGATAATACTTATTGGCCCACAGATCCACAGAAAGTGCCTGACTCGATTGATTTCGCAGTAACCAAGAGGATTCCACGTAATCGGATCACTGCGGATACACTGCTAGATTTAACCTCCGATCACTCTCCAGTGCTATTCACACTATTAACAAGACCTCAAGTACTTCATTGCCCATATAGGCTTACAAACAACAAAACAAATTGGCTTAAATTTAAAATGCACATGAGAGCCCACATTGACTGTTCGCCGAAACTGGATGCTGCAGAGGACATTGATATGTGCGTCTCTGCACTTGAGTCTATGATGGGAGCTGCAGCAAGAGTATCTACTCCACCTGTCCAGCTTTAATGCTAAACAACGTACCAGTTCCTCAAGCCGGGGATGTCACTTACCTTGGCATCCACCTAGACAGAAGACTAACTTGGCGCAAGCACATCGAACCAAAAAAGTCACAGCTTAAACTGAAAGCGAGTAGCCTACATTGGATTCTCAATGCTCGGTCCCCTCTAAGTCTGGAGTATAAAGTCCTCCTATACAAATCCGTACTGAAACCCATCTGGACTTACGGAGCCGTACTATAATACAAAGAGCGCAGTCGAAGATTTTAAGATCAATCACGGGGGCCCCGTTACCACGTACCTATACGGAACGACAACATTCAAAATGATCTAAATATACCTTGCGTAAAATCTGAAATAGGTAGTCAACAACTAAAGTATTCTGCGAAACTGGATGCACACCCAAATGTTCTTGCCAGAATTCCCTTATGCGGACTATTAATAGAACTCGTCTTAAAAGAAATGACAGACCAACCCAATAACAAGTGATTAGGTCCGCCAGCAATATCCCCAGGTACTTAAGTACTAGACTAAGAAATATATCTCAAACTTGTTGTTAGGCTCTAATTTAAGAGTAGATTCAACAAATATATATTAAACGTTAAAAAAAAAAAAAAAACTCCATGTGATGGTTTCGGTTGGCCAATAAGCAATTAACTGTACTCAACATACATTCTCGTTTTTCACCAGACGCTTGATATTGCATCAGCCAAAAAAGGTGTGACCATGCAACTTAAAGTTCAGAATTACAAAAAAAAGATCGTTTACATTCAAACTTAAATTTAAGTTTAAGAACTCAGCAACCGTTCCTCAACATTTTGCCGGGCCCTGAAACAATGTTTCTTAAGCTGGCAGGGGAGCCAGCTTGGTTATGGGACGGGTCATCTCTCCTGTAACTGTCTTTAACCTAAGGGCTCCTACTAGACCGTCTGGGCCAGGGATCGTCTCGATAATGCGAGCCAGGATCCATGAAGCCGGAGGAGTATGCGAATCCTTTACTAATACGAGGTCATCAGGCTTCAGGTTTCACGATTTCATTAACCATTTTGGCCTCTGCTGCAACAACGTAAGGTACTCAAGATGCCACCTTTTCCAAAAGCCTTGCAACATGGCCTGAGATTGCTGCCAGTATTCCAATCGGTTTGCCGGCACTTGGTCCAAATCTCCATCTGGCACTGTGGTGTAAGGGCGACCGATCAGCATGTGAGCGGGCGAAAGATATCCAACGTCTGCATCGGAAGTGGCACAAAGAGGCCGAGAGTTGATCACAGCTTCCACCTGTGCTAACAACGTATGCATTTGTTCGAATGTAAGAACGGCGTAGCCGATTACTCGGTGTAAATGAAGCTTCACAGAGCGCACAGCCGATTCCTATTTGCCTCCCCAGTGAGGCGCATGTGGCGGTGGGAACTTCCAGTTGATACCTTTGATCGATAACGCCTCTGCTATCTTGTTATTGCGCAGCTGGGATTGAACTAATTGTTCAATTTCGTTAAGAATTCTTTTGGCGCCCACGAAATTTCGTCCATTGTCGCTGAACATCGTCACACATTTGCCTCGCCGTGAAATGAAACGTTTAAGAGTAGCCAAAAAGGTATCAGTGCTAAGGTCTGAGGTTGCCATGCATACGAAGAGACATATGTATCCTTTTTCCTTTCGAGTGTTCCTTCCTTTATGTATTTTCATCATGATTGGGCCAGCATTATCACAGCCTGTATTTTCGAACGGAAATGCTAGCCGAACTCTCACTGCCGGCCATTAGTTGGTTGCTGGTATGTGCTCGCTGTCTGACAAAGAGTGCCGAAACACCTGGGTGTACCTTATGTTGATGCTCGTACTCCAAAATCAGGTGAGACATGCGATGCTTCCTCGGCAAGATGAGCGGATGCTTGGCTGAATATGATAACTCTGAATTATTGAGGCGACCTCCTACACGTAGAAGCCCAATGTCATCTAATATCGGCGTCAGGGTACACAGCTTCGAGCCTTTTGGTATCCTCCTTCATTTCGTAGCGATTTTCGTTCTTTATGCCATTCGTCTTGGGCTTGCTGCAAACATAGGTTCCTAGCCGCCTTGTACTCGTCATAGGTTATCGCGAAAGTGTCTGACCTCTCTTGGGGGTTTTTCATGTGTCGAATGAATCGTAAAATGTATGCCACAATGCGCACAAGTCTCGGCCAGGAAGAAACACGACCAATGAGTTCTTCGAGGGGAGATGACTCGTTCATGGTTTCCGCGAGAGTAACTAATACTGTAGCCTTCAACTCTTTTCGATACTCCTCATCTGAAATCAAGTTTGAGATTTGTCTATCATCTTCGTTACCTAAATTAAGATGTGTCTCAGCCAGCCAGTCGGGACCCTTCCACCAGAGAGTAAACGGGAGTAAGTCCTCAGCCAGCATTCCTCTAGAAGCGCAGTCTGCGGGGTTCTGCTTGGTATTAACATGGCGCCACGAGTCCCTTGGTATTACTTCCAGTATTTCGGCAGTACGATTGCCAATAAACGTCTTTAAACTAGCTGGCAAATGGTTCAGCCATGCCAACACAAATGTCGAATCACACCAAGCATATACGGTGCTTTCTAGATCCTTCCAAGCTAACTTGATTGATGCGATCAGCCGACTTAGCAGAAGTGCGCCACTGCTTAAGTAGAGCGACCCGTGTTTTCGCCGCGATCAGTGAAATCTCTATGCTGCCAGCCAAGCCAGAGCTCTTGGAAAAGGATCTTCAATTAAACGATGACCGCCGCCAGTAGACCAAGCGGGTGCGAGATACGTCTGATAATACTTGTCTTTTTGAACTTTCTGTATATTCGCTCAATCTTATACCATATGTGAAGATGTCAGACCTTGGTTCCCAATGTATTCCTAATACCTTGTCGGAGGAGGCATCTCCAGTCACACTTGTTGCTGCTGCTTCTTCTAAAGAACCGATTCCGTAGGTATTGGATACCCATTTCCCAAGCTCCAGCTGTGCGCGACCTAATAGTTGATTAAGTTCATCCTTCTTACGTATAAGTTGGTCTTCCGTGTTTGCTCCGGTCAGGACATCGTCCACATAGAAATCTTCCAATAGAATTTCATTGGGTTTTCTCTCCATACAATTCGTTGATAATTTCGGTGATTTTCAGATATCCATATTTGCCTAAACATTTTTTTGATGTGACAAACTTATAAAGTCGAAAGCGTAAACACACATCCATTAGGTTACGCTGAATACTTGGGCCCTCTAGTAACCCATCGGGGCATATAAAACATTTGTTCTTTAGGTGCACTCGTCTTCTCTGTCTCATCAAGGATGCGCATGTGTCCCAAAGCGATGTATTCGCGCATGAACTTGGTATACTCTTCCTTTAACCTTTTATCTTTCTGAAGTCGACGTTCAACTGAATAAAATCGTGATGTTGCTCCCTGAAGAGTATCTGCAAACTTAACATCCGAGTTCTTAAATGGAAGCTCAACAGTATACCTTCCATTTGAGTCACGAAAGTGTGTAGAGCGAAAATGATTCTCGACCTTCAAATCATCAGCAGTGGGCGGTAAACTGCCACTTAATTCTTCCAATTCCCAAAACCTTTGGAGCGATGTATTTATTTCGATCGTTGATAACAGAGATGCTGCGTTTGATCCTTGTTTAGCTGCAATTGAGGTGACCACCCACCCGAATATTGTGGATATTGCAATTATGTTTCGACTTCATCCTTTGGCAATAGAGTGGTTATCTTACCTAAGACATGAGCTGTAATATCTAGTGTATGCTTCGAGAACCTTAATTTCAAATGTACTGCGCTGACCCCTCTTGTAGTATCGGCCTTGATTGACGAAATTCCTGAGACAAGTATTCGAGATGGTGAGCGTAAGAGGCCCAGTGATCGCATGCAATGCTCCGATATGTATGATAGTTCTGATCCACTATCAAAGAGAACACGACAAGTGGTGTATGACCCCTTTGAATTTAATGCCAAAACTAGAGCTGTGGGCAATACACTCTTTGGTTTTCCTCGCGGCTGTAGATTTGACGGCAGAACGTGCTAAATAACTCTGTGATTCTATAGATTGGACTTCCTTTACTTGCTTAGTTTCGGCAATCATGGCTACTGTGGGATTAATGCTCTTTTGTTCGACTTGGCGATATAGCAGCGTGTGGTGTTTGTCCTGACAATGCTTGCATCTATAGTTGGATTCACATCTTGAAATAATATGGTCAGCCTTAGACACCTGAAACACAAACGTTTCTCCTTAGCAAATGAGTAGCGCCTCTCCACGGAGAGGGCCAAGAACTGGCCACAGTTGTATACATTATGCTCTTTGGACTCACATTTAAGACACCCTCTTGAGTCTGTGAAAATCAGTATCCGAGTATATTTCTTAACGTTTGATTGTGCGACTTGTTCGCAGCGGCTTAACTCGAACTCATCACAACGTTCTCCGAGAAACCTAAGAAAATCCTTAATGGTTGGAGATGTCCCCTCACGGCTGTAGGACACCCATTTGCATTGCGACTCTGCATCAATTTTATCCAGTAGAAAAGAGATCACCCAACAGTCGCGATTAGTTTGGCCAAGTGCATCTAGGCCACGTACAACTTCACTTGCCCCATCGGCAATCTTTCGTAGAACGGATACATTTGTATCTGCGCCACTAATTCGTTGACTCCCTTACTGGAGTCCACGACCTTAGTTGCTTTTACTGGGTTAACCAATGTTCCCAGTTCCTTTAAATGCAGTTGTGTAATTAAGTACTTCATCTCATAGTCTCCGTAGTCACCCATGGGGTACCCTTGCGATTCTTGAAAATCAAACATATCATCAGTGGACCGATCAAACTCCTTCCACACGGTGTCGAGTCTGGTCATCAAAGTATCCACCACATCCGCTGTGCAGTTCTCAGGCGGATTCTCCGAAAGTGTCAGCAGCCGCGTGAGGCTTGACTTTAACTTGGTGCGTGTTGCCTTTAGTTTCTCCATCTTAAACTTGAGTAGAATTGCCTATCCCAACAGAATCCAAATCCGGCTCGAAGGACCAAATTTATGATGAATCATAAATTAACTTTGCTGGTTCGTTTAATTATAAAATAACTTTTATTTCACTCCATGTGATGGTTTCGGTTGGCCAATAAGCAATTAACTGAACTCAACATATATTCTCGTTTTTCACCAGACGCTTGATATTATAGCCAAAAAAGGTGTGACCATGCAACTTAAAGTTCAGAATAACAAAAAAAAGATCGTTTACATTCAAACTTAAATTTAAGTTTAAGAACTCAATACATATATGAACATGTTTAGCTGTATATTTATGTGAGTATGTTTATGTGAATATATTTATGTATACACATAAACATATTCAAATGCACACTTATGTTTTATTGCGTACATATTTTATTGTTTATACTTGCAACAAAGTGTTACAAGTTGAGCTCTTTGTGTTGAATGATTTTTGGTATGAATAAACTACACCTCCCTTTTTTAAAAAATAACGTAATATTATGGAGTTATTTATTAATTACTGATAATGATAATTAATGATTGATTGATGGTAATCTATGTGTGTTAGGAAAATTGTTTTATTTGTGTCTGGCCAGACAAATTTTCTTTCTCATTTCTTCCTTCTGCCTGTTACATATATGTATTTTGGCGACTTTAATATACCATTTCAGAGGGCCGGGGGTAACTTTGTATACCCTTGCATTTTTTTTTTTTGGGAGCTATATGATATAGTCACCCGATCTTGATCAAATTTGGCACAAAAGTTTATAGGCGTAATAAACTGTATAATATTAAATAGCACAGAAAATAACGAAGTTATTGATAAAAGTCACTGTTCGTGACTTTGGCGTTTGTATGGGAGTCACTGTTCGGGACTTTGGCGTTTGTATGGGAGCTATATATATGTAGTGTTCCGATGAATCCGGCTGAATCCGAGATATACAACCCCTGCAGTATATACAAGCCTACGTGCTCTCAGCTCTTACGGTCTAGGAGGAGTTTGCGTTGATCCAGACGGACCAAAATTAATATACCCTTTTGCAAGGGTATAATTAAGAACAATAAAAATAAGATACAAACAGTACATAAGGATAGATTAAAAATCTGCAAAAATAATTAAAAAATGAAATATATACAATTTTTTATGGATTCAACAATTATAACTACTTCATTAAATTAAAAGTATATACATACAATAAAAAAAAAAAGAAATGAGAAAGAAAATTTGTCTGGCCAGACACAAATAAAACAATTTTCCTAACACACATAGATTACCATCAATCAATCATTAATTATCATTATCAGTAATTAATAAATAACTCCATAATATTACGTTATTTTCTAAAAAAGGGAGGTGTAGTTTATTCATACCATAAATCATTCAACACAAAGAGCTCAACTTGTAACACTTTGTTGCAAGTATAAACAATAAAATATGTACGCAATAAAATATAAGTGTGCACATGAATATGTTTATGTGTATACATTGATATATTCACATAAACATATTCACATATATGTATGTACATTTATATATGCACATACATATATTCACATGAGCAACAGAGCACAGGCGTAACATGAGCTAGAGCCAGGCCAGCGTTTGAACGCTGACCAAGCACTTTGATGCAAATACTCAACATAGAAGGTTTGTCCAATAATTGTTTGCAAAATGAAAAAAGTCACACAAGTTTAACTTCAACATCGAAAAATGAAAAGAAGGTCTTTTTATACCAAAAAATTTTATCGACTTTTATGAACATAGGTATAAACTATAGGAATATAAAAAAAGAAATGCGAAAACTCCAAGAAGGCCACCAAAGAAATACATAAATCAGCAAAGAGTCAATCTTGACTCTGTCTATTAATTGTTTGCAAAATGCAAACCCTGGTCGAAGAATGACTAAAGGAAAACTAACGGAACGTCAAAACCCAAAACGACCTGTCACCATTTTTATACCCAAGTGAGAGGGTATTATAAAATTAGTCAAATGTTTGTAACGCACAGAAGGAGACGTTTCTGACTCCATAAATTATATATATTCTTGATCAGCATGAGAAGCTGAGTTGATTTAGCCATGTCCGTCCGCCCGTCGGTGCGTATGCGTTCTACTTAGCCATTTTAGGAGCTATCGCGATGAAATTTTTTTTTGTTGCTTTTTATTACCCAGTTAGAGTCAATATAAATCGTTTCAATCGCTGCCGGCAGCGCTGCTTGATGCCAACTACGTCATATGTACGTCATCAACATAGCACATGCATACACACACAGACGCAACGCTACATGAACTGTATGTGTATGCGTGCGGTGCTTTGCTTAGGGTATCATGGAAGAAGAAGACAAAATTGTAGTAAAAAGAGTAATAATGTTTTGTTTGTGGATTGATAAATTGAGTTGCAGGGAAAGAAATTTCAAAAAGTAAAAATGTTATTGCCAAGGAATTCAAGGGTATAGCCGAAGTTAGCTTCTTTGATATATATTTGTTGAATATACTCTTAAATTATAGCCTTAAAAAGAAGTTTGAGATATTTTTCTTAATCTAGTACTTAAGATAAATCCTGGGGATATTGCAGGCGGCCCTAATCACTTATTATTGGGTTGGTCTGTCATTCCTTTTAAGACGAGTTCTATTACACTGTGATAGTTTTTTTCAAAAAAAAAAAAAAAGACATGGCAAAATTCGATGGTTTCACCCTATTTCGGGTCCTGCGAATCGAACTGCATCATTAGTTTTTTAAGTTATCACGATGGTTTCATACAAAATTTTTTGCGGAAGTTTTTCATCAAAGTTGCCATTTTTTCGTAAAGGATGTTTTTTCATTTGCTTCTAACTTCTAAAATATTCATTTTTTTACAAACTTTTTTTAGCAAAGTTTCTTAGAATTGAAAGAGCTACAAATGTTGGGAAGTTATCTAGCCTCTAAATCCGTCCGTTCCCGAGCATTGGGACAAAATGTAAAAAAAATCGAATCTTGACCAAATTTTTTTTATGTTTTCTTTCTCGTATTTTGCTAAAATTGATATTATTCCATTTGAAGCTTGATAATTATATGAGAACTTATTTTGCTCAATGACAGCAGAAGAGACACCAGACCTATCTAATTTACGATTTATAATATAATCACATAATCAAATTGAATTTTTTTTAGATGTCAACAAAATTAAACTAACTGTAGTTTTTTAGTGTTTCAAAAATATTCATACAGTCGGTATAATAACTGCATATAAATTGTTTGACAACAATAGTAGTTGTCAAGGGCGTAGCCTGGATTGAGCCTGGATTGAGCACGGGGGAGGGGGAGGGGTGCATTTAAATCAATTTACTTAAAGTACTCAAGTACTTACTTTACTTGATAATGCATTATAAAAGTTATGTTAAGAGGAAAAAAATGTTACCCCTTACAAACTTAAATACTGGTTACGCCCTTGATATTAGAAATATTTATTTCCTATGATATTCTACTGATATCGGTGGGTACTTATGAGAGCAAATATTACCTCTACTGATCGTGTAAGCATAGATGTTAATCGTAATTTTGACTTGCGAACAAGTCTCCGACAAGTTTTGCCGGATTTTGCTACGTGTGTGGAAAATTTACGAGCCCACAATGCAATAACAATTTGCAAAATTGGTCAAAACGGTTGCGCCCAAAAATGGGTTTCGGCATTCCAATGATTTAGATAGATTCACAATCATACGGATAACTGCTACGCAAGCCAGAATAAACTCGCAAAACTAAAGAAGAGATTTATGGTCTATAATAGTGTTCAATCTGCACAGTACCTCATTCGGAGTATATTACAATTACAAAGATGTCAAAGACCAACAGAAAGGTATAATTCGCCAACTTTGTCACCGAACCTGAAGAGTAACTTTCAACGTATGATCCATCCCAAATCGATAAAACTTGTCAACATCTCTAGATATCCCAAGCTCAATTATATACGATGGTACGACAACTAAAATTGTCACAAAGGTAAGCGAACTCTTTAGCACATCATTTACGATCTGTTAACATTTTGGCTAAGGATGTAAAAGTGTACGGGTATAGGAAAAGACTTTTTGACTTTTTCGAAATAAACGGCAATAATACGTTTGCATACTGCAAAAATATCGTTGGGTTAATGGAACATATGAATTGCACGTACAAACTAAAGGAGTGGCGATTGGTTTTCGAAAAGTTGTTGCTCTACTCACTGGCTTACAAGCGGGTTATACGAAAAACATGTGCTTCATTTGTCATTGGGATACCACATTATACCGACTGTATGAATATTTTTGAAACACTAAAAAACTACACTTAGTTTAATTTTGTTGACATCTAAAAAAAATTCAATTTGATTATGTGATTATATTATAAATCGTAAATTAGATAGGTCTGGTGTCTCTTCTGCTGTCATTGAGCAAAATAAGTTCTCATATAATTATCAAGCTTCAAATGGAATAATATCAATTTTAGCAAAATGCGAGAAAGAAAACATAAAAAAAATTAGGTCAAGATTCGATTTTTTTTACATTTTGTCCCAATGCTCGGGAACGGACGGATTTAGAGGCTAGATAACTTCCCAACATTTGTAGCTCTTTCAATTCTAAGAAACTTTGCTAAAGAAAGTTTTCAAAGAAAACGAATATTTTAGAAGTTAGAAGCAAATGGAAAAAACATCCTTTTCGAAAAAATGGCAACTTTGATGAAAAACTTCCGCAAAAAATTTTGTATGAAACCATCGTGATAACTTAAAAAACTAATGATGCAGTTCGATTCGCAGGACCCGAAATAGGGTGAAACCATCGAATTTTGCCATGTCTTTTTTTCGACTATCACAGTGTTATTAGTTCGCGTAAGGGAATTGGCAAGAACATTTGGGTGTGCATCCAGTTTCGCAGAATACTTTAGTTGTTGACTACCTATTTCAGATTTTACGCAAGGTATATTTAGATCATTTTGAATGTTGTCGTTCCGTATATAGTACGGCACCGTAAGTCCAGATGGGTTTCAGTACGGAGTTGTATGGGAGGACTTTATACTCCAGGGTAAGCTACTCGCTTTCAGTTTAAGCGGTGATTTTTTTGCTTCGATGTGCTTGCGCCAAGTTAGTCTTCTGTCTAGGTGGATGCCAAGGTAAGTGAAATCCACGGCTTGAGGAATTGATACGTTGTTTAGCATTAGAGCTGGACAGTTTCTTCTGTTAAGCGTGAAGTCGGATCTGCAGGACCTTTTCAAAAAGCTTCAAAAGACATGGCAGCAAACTAATTTGCCTATAGGATGGTGGCTGGGTTTTGTCCTTTCCCAGTTTAGGAATCATGATAATTGTGGACCTTTTCCATGTTCTTGGGAAGTAGCCAATTCTTATTATAGCGTTGAACAGTTTGCAGATGTATTCTATGGCAATGATAGGGAGTTCTAGGATCATTTTCGGTGTAATTAGGTCATGGCCAGGGGTTTTGTTCGGCTTTATGTGCTCGGAGGGGAAAGCACAAATGAGTTTGATATTGGATTTGACTGGAAAACCATTTTAAGATGTGTGGCAAATATGGATGCCCTCCGGTTGGACTCCTTATCGGTGAAATTGTCTCTGTAGGAGCGCTTAAAGTTGGGTGGGCTTTCCACAGAAGATGTTTTGTGCTGGTTGGACTGAGCTTTTCTGTGTATATCCTTTGAGCCCAGCTTTCCTCTTGTCTTAACTCCTTGGAGAGGTTGCGATTGGCATGCCTTAGGCGAAGTTTTGCTGCTGGTGATCGAGTAATCTGCCATTCTCTTCTTAGACGTCGTTTTTCCGTTACTAATTGTTCGATCCATCGGTTCGTAGGCCTGTCAACAGGTTTAGTGTAAGTAGAGGCAAGTGGGGTAGACACTCTTGCTGCCGCTCCCATCATCGGCTCAAGTTCAAATACGCACATGTCAATGTCCTCTGCAGCATCCAGTTATGTATGCACATTTTAAATTTAAGCCAATTTCTTTTGTTGTTTGTAAGCCTATATGGGCGATCAAGTACTTGAGGTCTTGTTAATAGTGTGAATAGCACTGGAGAGTGATCGGAGGTTAAATCTAGCAGTGTATCCGCAGTGATCCGATTACCCGGAATCCTCTTGGTTATTGCGAAATCAATCAACTCAGGCACTTTCTGTGGATCTGTGGTTATAGCAGTTGCTTGTAGGTGCTGTGTTTCAAATCTGTTGACGAACGAGTGTTTTATACGTTTTTTGATTAGGATACCCGTCCCGCCATGAGCTTTTCCGTCTGGATGGTTTGTTGCATAGAAGGTATATTTTGGTATTTGAAAATTATTTTTTGATGTTAAATGTGTTTTCAATATCAGCAAAACGTCGATTTCACATCAGTCTAGGAATAGCTGAAGTTGGTATTTGTGCTTGGAGATGCCGTTAGCATTCCAAAGACAGGTTTTGATTCCGCATCAGTTCCTGCATACAGTTTTGCATGAACGCCATAAAAGCGGTCATTTTTTGATTCAGTGAGATCAATAGGGCCTCTAAGCCACTTGCAGTTTGCTGGACAAGTTCTGGTTCGCTAGGTTGCGGATTCTGTAGATGGTGGAGGGACGTTGTCTCCTTCGCGGGCTCCGTCTGTCCAGTTCGGAGCACACTAGCGAAGGATACACTAGGACTGTTTGTAGCAGGCATGTTAGATGATCTAACAGCCTTGGCGAAGAATACCTCCGGTGTAGTTTTAGAGGCGTTGAAGGGGATTTTGGTCCAGCTGCGGGTTTGCTTAAGATCCTTTAAGACAGGATTCTCTGTAGTTGGCTGTGTGGTTCCCTCCACAGTTACTGCATAGTCTTAGTGCGACGTTGTTTCAGTGCTTGGTGCAAATGCCAGCTGTATTATGTTCGGCGCAGCCAACACACACTGACCTGAGATTGCAATTGTTAGAGGTGTGGTTATATTCCTGGCAGTTTTTACACTGCGGTGGTTGGTATCTCTTATGGGGCTCCTCTACGGTGATTCTTCTGTGCAATAGAAGCTGAAGGTTGTAGATTGGGTGCACTTCATTTGGCTTCGACTTTGTTCCTGTTGATGATGTTGACAACAGACTTAACCGCAAAGTGTTTTTCGGTCAGTGCGTCTGCTCTTTCTTGAGTTGGGACCGATGGCTCAATCCCCTTTAACACAACCTGAAGCCCTTTACTGCTTTTTAGTTGGTAGGTATAGAAGTTGATATTAGCATTACGGAGGTACTTTTCGATGATGTGGAAATTGTGCCCAACACAATTTTTGCAAACGCGCTCTTTTTTTATTTTTACACTAAATTTTGCGGAGTGCATTATTGGCGTACGTTGACGATACTATGCGCAGTACGTTCAAGTGGCCCGTACGACATCAGGACAAAGCCTGTTACGCGCGAGCCCAAGCAGATAACTGCCCACCTCCCACCCGACCGACCAAGGGGTGCAGCCGTATAACGCATGGCACGAATCGCGTGGACAAATACACAATAGAAAAAACAGACAAACAAATAGTACTATAGCTATCTATTAACTAAATGGGATAGGATAGATGTTATAAGCATATTAATAGAAAACTCTGAGCAGATTACAGGGAATAGAAGGTTGTAATCAGAGCAGAGGACCCTAAAAGGTTCATGCATGGCATAGTTAGAAGAACAACGACTAAGGAATAAAGGTATCAAAGGATGTCTACTCCGGCTACATGGTACCGACAAATTCACCTGAGCTAATAACTCGGTCGAGTCGATATCATCAATTGGAGCTTGTGCATAAAAATGACACCAAGCATAATTCTACGGTTAGTTAGGGACGGAAGGTTAATCAAGAGAAGTCTACTAGAATACGAAGGCAAATTGACATTGCGATCCCAGCTTAAGCCACGAAGAGCAAATAGCAAGAACTGCTTTTGAACGGATTCAAGTCTAATCTGGTGCGACTCATATTGAGGTGACCAAATGCAAGATCCATACTCTAAAATAGGACGGAAAAGCGAAGTAAAAAGAACTTTAGTTGTATAGGGGTCATCAAATTCTTTTGACCATCTTTCAATGAAACCCAGGACACTCGTGGCCTTTGCGACCGTGGTGGAAATATGGGTGTTAAAATTTAACTTATGCTCCATAAGTACGCCCAAATCATTCATATTATTTAGACGTTCTAAAGGGCTATTGTTTAGAAAATAAGTGATCAGTTGAAGAGACTTACGAAAAAAAGTCATTACCTTACATTTGGTAGTGTTAAGATTTAGTAGATTAAACTGGCACCAGGATTGAAAGTTTTTAAGATCAGCTTGTAGCCGACTAAATGAATCTGCATCTTTATAAGTAAGACAAAGCTTGACATCGTCACATTCTCGAACCCAAGAAAGGAAAAGAGGTGGAAACCCAATGTCGCTTAGCTTAGAAAGTAATAGGGTATGATTAACAGAATCAAAGCCTTTGCTGAAGTCAGTGTATATGACATCAGTTTGTTGGGCATTTTTGAACCCCTTGATAATTATAGAGGTAAATTCTCAAAGATTAGTGGTTGTAGACCCACGTTTTAAAAACCCATGTTGGGATGGCGAAATAATAGAGCTGCAAAAATGTTGCAATTGAGAAGTTATAATTTTCTCAAAAGCTTTCGGAATAGCGGACAATTTTGAGATACACCTGTAGTTTTATGCAGAGGAATGATATACGACTCTTTCCAAATAGATGGAAAAGAGGAAGATTCGACAGACAATAGAAACAATTTTAAAATGGGTTTACATAATGCGTTTGCACAGAACCTGAGTACACATCCAGGAAGACCATCTGGCCCCGGAGAATAAACAGGTTTAACTACTTTAAGTTCGCTAAGAAGCGTACACCGTTGAAGATAATTCTTGAAACATTGTGTATTAAGCATCATAAACTTTGAAAGAGCGACTGTATACAGAGTATAATCTGAAACTTCTTATAATATCGTGTCTTCACATTTTTCAAATTGGATAACTCACGAGAGAACCAGGGAGGTTTGTTACAAATGGTTTAATCCTAGAAACATCACAATAAGAAGAATCCAATACAAAAATAAATATATGTTTCTTTGTAACGTTGGACAAGTCACCCACTGCAGCAGTCAACTTGTTTACGGGGCCCTCGATTCTTTTAGAACTATCGGCAATATCCATTGGAATGGGTAATTGCCCGGACACATCGGACACTACAATTGGCATCGTTTTTAAGAGATCATTCCCAGGTGATACCGGTAATTCCTTACTAATAGCATTCACAACCGGTCTCTTAAACGATATCAATTGATGTACATTAGGAGTGGACGGTGCATGTGACCGGTCGGGGACGATAAGAGACGCTGGCGGATCAACAGATAAAGAAACAGCCCAAGGACTGGTTCTTTTACGTTTCGGAGACTCATTCATAAGCGATAAGCTTCTGAACTGAGTCTCCATCGCAGTAAAGTCCGCTTGGAGTTTGTTAAAACCTGCCCTTAAAGTGTCAAAACTATCTCTATCTCTAGCGCATCTCATTCTCGACCTCACGGCAAGCATCACATCCATATTTTAGCAATAGACTCCTTGATTCTGCCTGTGTAACCTGCACACTTAACGTGATCCGCATTGTCACACAACCAACAAAAAATATATTCATGGGAGTCAACCGCATTAGTGGCAACTACGCAATTATTTTTTGAGCAGACAACCATTTTATCAAAAAGTTTAATGTAATTAAAAAAGGAAATACAAAAAAAAAAAAAAATTCTAAAGGTAAAAAATCTGTGTATAATAGGAAAGAGCGGTAGAGCGCGTCAAATTGAACACATGCAACAACAATTTGTACGCAAGAGCGCGAGAGTTAGTTAAAACGGTAAAGACACAAAAGCAAAAAAATAAGCAAAACAACAACACCGCTAATGCAAGTATTGTTGTAAGTTTTGATTTTATTAAAATTTAAACAAAAATACAAAAGCGACAGCAAGAATTCGCGAAATGAAAATAAAATTCGTATGCTGAAATTATAATTAATTAAACCGATAATGAATTTTAGAGTTATGGAAAAGTATTTAATCGCGAGAGAACAGTAAAAGTTGATAAGCGTCTGCACACGGCGGCGGTTGAATTATGAATTCTTCGATATGAAGATGAAAATTTAATAGAATGAGTTTATTTCAATTATAGCAAGGGTAAGACGGCACAAAATTGACGGAAATGTTTCATAATAAATTTAGAACTGTGTTTAGACCAATAGGCTGGAAAGTGAAGAAATAGAAACCGGATACAAGCCTCCAAAAAGTTAGCTGAGGACATTAAAATTAATCTCAAGAAGACCGCGTGCCCTTAATTTTTGAATGTCCACAAGTATTCTTCGTATTTTGCCAGGAAAAAGCCTTTGCTGTAAGTTTTAAACATTAAAAAAATACTGAACTTAGCAATATTCAACGCTGGAAAGGCACCAGAGTACTGAAGCGATGTTATATTCAACAACGAAACGAAAATTATGTTGTACTACAACGATGACCCTGGTAAAGTGTGGCGCAAGCCAAAAACAGCCCTACAGAATTAAAATATTGTCCCCACAGTAAAATTTCTGTTATGGTTTGGGGTTGTGTTTCCTCGAAAGGCGTTGGAGGGGTAGAGGTCCTGCCTGGAATTAAATTGTTATTTTTAATAATTAATTTTTTTTATAAATTTAATAAAGACAAATACAGAAGTAAAATAGACAAAGTAACTTCTGCCTTCACATCTATTTGCATATAAAAGAAAGTCGATTTGTTTGACCACTTATAACTCGAGATCTGATGACCCAATTTTGATGGTTCAATAACCATCAATTCGTTGATTGCTCTCTGCCCCTAATAGCAGAATACATCTTAAAAATGATAAATAATTGCCGGAAAATCCCTTAAAACAGCTCATTTATTTTCCCTATACAAACGTACATTGTAGTGCTCTGTGAAAACTATCCGGAAAATTGGAATGTTGTATTTTGTGTAGTGACTTAATATAAATTCGAATAGTGGTTAGTAAGCTATATTATAAAACCAAACCAATTAGCAATCTAGTATGATGCCACGTCTTAGAAGATCCAATCTTTCCCATCGGAGCCGTAATGCAATTACACCACGGAATAATGCGATTGATTATAATCCATTTTGGGTCCAACTCACGCCCACTCTGTTTCAAGCGGTACAACGATTTCTGTAGCGTGAGGACACGTTTGCTGATTTCCAGTTTTCCGACTTCTCTGACTTAAACGCTATATTTACACAGGTAGGAACAATAACGTCTATAGCATCTAGTACTTTCAGCATATTGTACTCTCTTCGTGGACGATCAGTACGCCTATGTATATTTTATGTATATATGTATTTTTCTAGCTCCTCCTCAGCATTTTCTTGGTCACCACTTTGCTCATCAACAATTGGACTTTGCTGCTCCACAGAATTTTCTTGAATGATGAATCATTATGCTCGCAAACAAGTTTTTCACCTGGCTGAAAGAATACCACATCTGACTCACATGATGATTCTCGACTCCAACTCTTTCATGAACTTGTGCTCCAAAAACACGACATCTCGGGATACTACTACGGTCCTTTTGACAGGGTTGTAAAGACAATAAGCCTTGGCAGTCTGGGAGTAACCTACCAAAATATGCTGCTTCCCTTTCGCTGAAAACTTGTTCTTATGAGTTTTATCTAATACAATAGCTTTCATACCAAATACTTTAAGATGAGATACGCTCGGCTTTTTTCCCATACCAAACCTCGTATGGAGTATTGTCAGGCAAAGCTGCAGTTTCTGCTCTATTCCGTAAATATGCAGCCGTCATTATCGCCTCGCCCCAAAAAGATTCGCCAACTCCAGCATGCACTATCATGCTTCGCGCCATCTCCACCAAGGTTCTATTGGCGCGCTCCGCCACACCATTTTGTTGTGGAGTGTGGGGAACAGTGAGTTGTCTTTTTATTCCTTGACTCGATAAGAACTGTTCAAATACATCGCTCAGGTACTCACGACCGTTGTCGCTTTGTATGGCTATTTTACGCATACCCGTCTGATTTTCTGCTAGCATTTTAAAATCTTTGAATTTCTCGAAAATATCGCTCTTATTCTTTAACATGTATACCGATACATAACGCGATTTATCGTCTATGAAAGTTGCAAAATAGCGCGCACCACCTTGTGACGCTGTACGCATAGGTCCACAAATGTCTGTATGAATCAAAACCAACAATCCCTTCGAGCGACTTTCCGAAAACTTCGAAAACTTTTTAACGCAAATTTTACTTTTTGCACACGTTTCACATACAAGGTCATTTGTACTACACACTCTAGCATTGACACCATATACCATTTCCTGCGTAATCATTTTATTTAAGCTATCGAAATTTAAATATCAAATGTCATGCCGTTTGACCAGCTGATTCATATCTGCTTCTGCAGCAAACACTGTTTTTGTTTTACTTTCAAACAAAAACAAATCGCTGTGTTGCTCTGCGATCATGAAATCGCGATTGTTACTGTCCTTAACAAACATTTTGTTTTTGACAAAATTTACTCTCAAGCTATTTTCTGTTGCCTTTGATACCAACATAAAATTACATTGTAAGTTCTTTACATATAGCACGTCAACCAATTCGATCTTGATATTTTTCCATTTTAGTTCCACCGTGCCGCAACCTTCGGCTTTTATATAACTGTCACCTGGTAACCTAATTTTTTCTTTGTGCTCACGCAATATCGTCAACATTTATTTGTCCGCACACAAATGAGCTGATGCTCCGCTTTCTGCACACAGCGCATTTTTCGATAAATCGATTCCTGTGCTAGAAGTATCCTTTCACTCTTTCGAACTGAACTTCGACGTGAAATGCCCGCGACGACCGCACAACCAACATTCAATGTTTTTTGTTTCTCTCATTGTAATTTAAGTTTTCTACGACATTAGAGAAATTATTCAAATGCTCTCGAATACTCTCTGTAGCCAACATTTTAGTTACAGCAGTTGCTTAAACAACTGTATTTTTCTAGCCGGACCAAAGGGCAAGCGGATCGCGGATAACTTTGTCCATGCCTCGGTGGCGGTTTTACAATGCTGTATACTGTTGATCTGCGACGGACTTACGCACAACAATTTACTTCCCAGAGCTTTCTCGTCTTTACGCCTTTTGTTCAGCCGAATCAGACACATCTTTTTTTAACCGACCACAATATAATTTTCACTATCTAGTTTTTCGGTTGAAAATTGTGGACTGATGTTGGACAAATTAGTTAATCATACAAGTCATTCCGACCCACCCACACAGTTTTTACTTTCTGCTCCCTGGGCTCATAACCTATTCGAGCAGAGGTTTATTAGAGACTGAATTTATTCATAAGATAATTCGCTGCAGCGAAGGCGGCTAGTAAACTAATATAAAGCAAAAATGTAAGAATGTCCGTTACAATACACAGATCGCAGCATTCGAAAATAATAAGAAAGAGATAGACATACTACGGTGGTTACATTTAACACAGCACAATTACGGGTACCTCAATGAAAAGCAAAAAAATCATTTTAAGTTAAGACAAATACCTAACTATTACTGAGCTAACCAGGGATATATTAAAAATTTAAAAGCCTACACATTTTCGCGACTTTTAACAAAATTTAACAAAATAATAACTTTTTTGGTTCTGTTTTCTAAAATATTCGTGTTAAGCTCAAAGCCATTTATGAATTTATTTTGTTCAATTGCAACAGAAGAGACACCAGACCTATCTAATTTAAGATTTAAAATATAACCTTATAATGACATTCATTTTTTATACCCTTGCAAAAAGGGTATATTAATTTTGGTCAGAAGTGTGCAACGCATAGAACGAAGCATCTCCGACCATGCAAAGTATATGTATATATTCTTGATCAGCACGACGAGACGAGTTCAATTAGCCATGTCTGTCCGTCCGTCCGTCTGGATCAACGCAAACTCCTTCTAGACCGTAAGAGCTACAGAGCTGAAATTTTGCACCTAGGCTTGTATATACTGCAGGGGTTGTATATCTCGGATTCAGCCGGATCGGACCACTATATCATATAGCTCCCATACAAACCCCAAAGTCACGAACAGTGACTTTTCTCAATAACTTAAAAAAAAATTACTCGTTATTTTCTGTGCTATAATCGTGAAACTTAATATTAGAGAGTTTATTACGCCTATAAACGACTGTGCCAAATTTGATCATGACTATATCATATAGCTCCCATAGGAACGATCGGTCGAAAACAGTGACTTTTGTTAATAACTTCGTTACTTTTAACGCGATTGCTTTCAAATTAAACATTTGTTAGTTTCATATATCTGTTAATGACTGTGCCGAATTTGATAAAGATCGGGCGACTATACCATATAGCTCTAATAGGAACGATCGGTGGAAAACAGTGACTTTGATCAATATCTTCGTTATTTCCTATGATTGTAGGCCATTCTTTCGCAAACATAAGCCTGTTTAAATAAAACGTTCTTCCACATTGATGGCTAATAGGTATTTTTCGGGTGGTTTCGCAACTAAGGGAATCCCTTATTGGAGAAAGTGTCTCTGCTTAGTATACACAAATTTTTTACAATTTTTTTACAATAATATTTTTTTTAAAGTTTGCTAGTTTAGGTTTCTAAAGTAAAAAACTTTTGATTATTCGTCATTCAAAATATTTCTAAACTTTCAACGTGTCTCTACTTGATTTACACAATTTTTTATACAAATTTTTCTAGTTACCAGACACATCTTCTTTTTTATTTTCAAATTCATTTTTAAACACAGATGGCATTTCTGCAATCATGTCACTAGCCATTAAACTTCTACCCATTCTTTGAAATGTTACATAATTTAGTTTTTTTATAAAATAACTGGATGCACATGCTGCCAAAAAGGCTGAATTCTTTTCATTTGCTTGTAAGAACCAACATAGAAACGTAGCTAAAGATCCACTTAACAAATCACCTTGACCACCGCACCGACGCCCTGATCCACCTTCAGGTAATGTGTAAACATCATTAGTATGTGGTATGTAAATTTTATCAATCGCCCCTTTTTTTAAAATCACAACTCCATCGCCAAGTCGATTTATCTTGACTTGTGAAATAAGATCGTCCTCCCCAAATAATCTACGAAACTCAACGGCATTGGGTGTTAAAACCACGTTTCGCTGTCCACACACAATATCAATTTCGTCGTTTAAAATAAACAATCCGTCAGCGTCTATAACCAGTGGCTTTTCGGCATCAAGGCAGAATTTCATAATGGCAGCGGTGTTTCTCAATATGTTTCGATCCCGTCCTAATCCAGGTCCGATAATCTGAAAGTAATTAAGGTTTACTAAAATCGTAATAGTTATATTATTTAAGACGGAATAACCTAATTATAAATAATTGTTTAATACTAAGGTCAATAAACCCTTTTGCTCCCAAAATCGTCTGTGAGAAACTTCAGCTGATTAGCACTAAACGTTAAAAGCATTTAAACAAAAAATTTAAATAGGGTTTTCAGTGATAGACCTACATTTCAGTAAGACTGCCAGTTTGGAGTCGAGTGGCATTAGAGTCTGCGAGTGGAGTGGAGAATCGGTTGTTGGCGCAGATAAGCGCTGTGTTTGGCTCTTGTTCATAGAAATTATTTGTGGATGTCGATTCGGTTTCAAGACTGAATATGTCCGTGTTCATAGCTAATTTTTTTTTTCAATGTTTACTATATTTGTTGAATCTACTCTTAACTTAGAGCCTAACAACAAATTTGAGATGTTTTTCTTAGTCTAGTACTTAAGCTAAATCCTGGGGATACTAGAGGCGGCTTTGATCACTTGTTATTGGGTAGGTCTGTCATTTCTTTTAAGACGAGTTCTATTTTTAGTTCGCATAAGGGAATTGGCAAGAGCATTTGGATGTGCTTCCAGTCTGGAGAATACTTTAGTTGCTTTGTACCTATTTTAGATTTTACGCTAGGTATATTTAGATGATTTTGAATGTTTTCGTTCCGTATGTACCAAGGAGCCCCCGTGTTTGTTCGTAAAATCTTCAACTGCGAGCTTTGTATGAGTATGATGTCGACATTGCTGGTAAGTACCCGAATGCAAGTGCATTACCCCATAATACGGCACCGTAAGTCCAGATGGGCTTTAGTAAGGAGTTATTTAGGGAGGACTTTATACACGTAGGGGGGAGCGAGCATTGATGTAAGCAATGTAAGCTAATCGCTTTCAGTTTTAGCTGTGATTTTTTTGCTTTGATGTGCTTGCGCCAAGGTAGCCTTCTGTCTAGGTAGACATCATCGGTTTGAGAAACTAGTACGTTAATTAACGTTAGCTGGACAGTTTATTTTTAAGCGTAAATGTGACATGTTTGCATTTCAGCTCGTTGACCCGGATACGCCAGGTTGCTAGCCATTCTTCTACCACATGGAGGTGTTCCACTATATCTGCAGAGGCTGTATTGGGCATTTGGAACTTCTGAGGATTGTCGTGTCATCGGCAAAAGTGGACGTTGTAAGTCTTAAACTCGTTGGAAAGTCTGCAGTATACAGCAGGAAGAGCAGTTAATGTGGGCACTCATGTACATTTTAAATTTAAGCCAATTTGTTTTGTTGTTTGTAAGCCTATATGAGCGATCAAGTACTTGAGGTCTTGTTAAGAGTGTGAATAGCACTGGAGAATGGCTCTGCCGCAGTGATCCGATTACGCGGAATCCCCTTGGTTTCTGCAAAATCAATCAAGTCAGGCAGTTTCTGTGGGTCTGTAAGTAGGCCTACCCTGTGAGATGCAATCCATCTTTTTGAGTGATTATTGTGTTGTACAACTGCTTGCCTTTAGGCGAGATCCCCAGTGCGTATGTTTGGCGTTATAGTCCCCTGCTACAATGAAGCGATCTCCGAGTGTGTTAAAAAAATCGGTAAATTCCTTTTCAGAGATTGAGAAGCGTGGTGGGCAGTACAGGGCAACCAATGTAGTGTTGCCGCAGCTGGTTTGGACGGTTATAGCAGTTGCTTGTAGGTGCTGTGTTTCAAATCTTTCGAGGAACGTGTGTTTTATACGGTTTTTGATTAGGATACCAGTCCCGCCATGAGCTTTTCCGTCTGGATGGTTTGTATATTTTGGTATTTGAAAATTATTTTTTGATGTTAAATGTGTTTCCGAAATCAGCAAAACGTCGATTTCACTTGAGTCTAGGAATAGTTGCAGTTCATTTTTGTGCTTGGAGATGCCGTTTGCATTCCAAAGACTTTGACGTAGGGAAGCCATTACACTGTGCAACACCAAAAATCAAACCGCACCGGACCTTTTTTTCTGAAAGTTCATGTATTGAATAGCAAAACCATAGGGTTTTGGGTTTTTCAAAGTTAGCTCGTTTTTTTTTTTTTTATAGCGGGATGCAATTTTTCATTTTGGGGGTATTTTTTAGTTTGTCATATGAGCTAAATATGACTTATATCTCGATTTCTTCTTCATGCATACGACCTTAATCATCTTCATTTATTGTAGAAATATTGTTAATGGTTAAATAAATTCATGTTATGAATGTTATATAACCCAAAATTACTTTTTCAGCTACAGTTCTAGAAAAACTTACAATCAAGCCCTTTTTAGAGTAGTTCTGGTCGTATGTTGGTGGACTAAGCAAATATTTCAATTCAAAGAAGATAAAAATCAAATGAAGAAGTGCAGAAAGATGAACGCGACGGAATGGAGTTCTCCACTAACGAATCTGATTACTTTGATCTTGATAAAAGAAATGAACCACAAACAAAAAGAACTCGTTTCTAATTTTCCATATTTAAAAATATATTTGTTGTTTTAAATTAATCTTGATATTATTCTATCAAAAAATAGTTATAAATTAAAAATACTTCCAAAACTACTCTAAAAAAGGGCTTGATTGTAAGTTTTTCTAGAACTGTAGCTGAAAAAGTAATTTTGGGTTATATAACATTCATAAAATGAATTTATTTAATTATTAACATGACGTATGCATGAAGAAGAAATCGAGATATAAGTCATATTTAGCTCATATGACAAACTAAAAAATACCCCCAAAATGAAAAATTGCATCTCGCTATAAAAAAAAAAAAAACGAACTAACTTTGAAAAACCCAAATAGGGTTTTGCTATTCAATTCATGAACTTACAAACCTTCATTTTGTTGCATAGTGTTATTTTTTATTAATGAGCTTCCGGATAAGCAGATTTGGAGGTATGTTAGATGATCTAACAGCCTTGGCAAAGAATACCCCCGGTGTAGTTTTGGAGGCGTTGTTGGTGACCGTTGGTCCAGCTGGGGGTTCGCAACCGTTTAGGAATGATTTAAGATCCTTAAATAAAGAACATTCTCTGTAGCTGGTCGTGTGGTTCCCTCCACGTTGTGCAATAGGAGCTAAAGGTTGTAGATGGGGTGCACTGCATTTGGCTTTGACCGCTTTGCATCTGGTTGGAGCTTGATTTTGAAAAGCGGCTGTGCGACTTTGTGTCTATTGATGATATTGACAACAGACTTAACTGCAAACCATTTCTCGGCCAACGCGTCTGATATTTTTTGTGTTGGAACCGATGACTCAATCCCCTTTAACACAACCTGAAGCCCTTTACTGCTTTTTAGTCAGTAGGTATTAAAGTTGATATTAGTATTACGGAGGTACTTTTCGATGGTGAGGAAATTGTCCTCAGTTTGGTTTTGACAATTAATTTTTTTTGTTTCCAATATTGAGAGGGGTTACAACTAAGTTATTTGCCCCTACTAATTCGACTAGTTTCGAAATCGGGGCGCTGCAGTTGGCTGCACGGATGTATTTTGGGGGTAATCTAACCGATTTAACTTATTCTACAGCGCTTGGGCGTCTTGCTGATCGGCAAGAATTTTAAAACGATGGACAAAAAGCGTTGAATTTATTGTTGTTACCCTCTTTATGGTAAATTGCTGTTGGTTGACGATTGGACTGCATTTTTGATGTTAGTACTTACTTACTAGTACAAGTGTACAATTGCTATGCATTCAGAAACTACCGAACCGATTGCGTTCAAATTTTGACACACTGTGGATTCAGGTTGAAGCATGGTTATTGTCTTCTTTTTATGTCGATATCATACTCGCGACCGCAAATAAAATGGGTTTTATAAAGGCTTTCCGTGTATCGACCGCAGTCCGCGGGGGCAGTTGAGTGAGTACCTATTGGAATGTTACTGAAGAAGAGCGAGAATTGGTACGGGAGACGGAGCGGCTAAGGCAAAGGCAGAAGATTCTTCGCTCCGAGGAATATATTCATTTGCGAGATGCCGTTGTGAATGACCGTTATACAACCAATGTTGGAAAGCTCACGATTTTCCCATCTTCATATATAGGTTGTCCACGCCACATGCAGAAATATGCTCAAGATGCTATGACATATGTTTGGTATTATGGCCGTCCAGATATTATCTGTGGGATCTGTGGGAGGGAGCTGTCAAATCTGCAAAGCACCAGTAGGTGCTAGGAGTACCTACAAACAGCAGCCGACGCCAATCTCTCTCGCCCAACAGGACTCCGGTCCCTCAAACGTTCTGGCAGCAATGGTCCAGGGTGTATGTGCTAGGTCCACAAGCGCGATCCAAGTGGCACGAGCAGAGACCCAATATCGCCGTGATACTCGTCGTCGTCGCAGAGAACGACCTACCACAGCATTGTGTGACGTGTGGTGGCCACAAGCCTAAGGCTGGACAACGCAATCGGGGTGGTCGACGTTAGCACAACTGCAGGGTCAACTTTCAGGCGACCGATTTACAAGCTGGCACTCTTTTTTGAAGACCTGATAGCTATCTAAGGAGGCTGGGGTTGGCGCAGATGAGTGCTATGTGTGTTGTCGATTTGTGTGTGGCAGTTGCATGGAGCCCACTTCGGGCGTTTAGTTTGAATAAATTAAATTATATATCAAAAATGTCTTGTAATCCATTGAAAGCAAGCGCATTTTCTATTTTCATAATCCCGGCATTTAAAAAGTACAATTCTATTTATATCATAGAAATTTTGATGACTTTTTATTCGTTATACCAACTCCCTAAATATACCAACTTAAAGATGTTGTTTCTATTCAAGTGTTTTAAAAAGTAAACCTATTTCTGAGTGTAAAAACAAACAAAAAATTAATGTTTTTATTATGTCACCTATCTTCGCCTTGCTTTTTGTGTGTACTTTTCTTAATGCCATGGTCCATTGCGGTTTTTTGAAAATACGCCACATAGAAGGTTTGTCCAATAATTGTTTGCAAAATGAAAAAAGCCACACAAGTTTAACTTCAACATCGAAAAATGAAAAGAAGGTCTTTTTATACCAAAAATGTTTATCGACTTTTATGAACATAGGTATAAACTATAGGAATATAAAAAAAGAAATGCGAAAACTCCAAGAAGGCCACCAAAGAAATACAAAAATCAGCAAAGAGTCAATCTTGACTCTGTCTATTAATTGTTTGCAAAATGCAAACCCTGGTCGAAGAATGACTTAATGTATATATATTCTTGATGAGCATGAGAAGCTGAGTTAATATAGCCATGTCCGTCTGACCATCTGTCCGTCCGTGCGTATGCGTTTTACTCAGCCATCTTAAGAGCTATCGGGCTGAAATTTTTTGGGGCCTTTTTATTACCCGGGTGAGATAAAGTATGAAAATTGTCAGGATCGGACCACTATATCATATAGCACCAAAACAAACATTTTCATAAAAATTTAAGTATCCCCATGAAATTTACTAGAATGATAGTATTGAATATAAAAACTCAGATTCCAAAATTCCGATCGGATAAATAGAACACAAGTTACAGTCAATATAAGTCGGTTCAATCGCTGCCGGCAGCGCTCCTTGCTGCCTACTACGTCATACGTCATCAACAGGACACATGCGTACACACACAGACGCAACGCTACATGAACTGTATTTGTATGTATGTGTGCGTTGCTTTGCTTAGGGAATGAGGGAAGAAGAACAAATTGTAGTATGAAGAGTAAAATTACTTTGTTTGTATATTGATGAATTGAGTTGCAGAAAACAAGTTTTGAACATGAAAATTATTATTGTCTAGGACTGAAAGGGTATATAAACTTCGGCCAGAGCCAGAGCAGCCGAATATTGCATTCTGAACTATATTTGTTCAATAAAATCAAGAAACATTGTAAACTCAATAATATTTTCGTTTGTTGAATATAGTACGAACACATCGAGTATCCGAAACTTGGCATCTGGCAACACTATCCCAAAATTTGACAGCTTTTTTTAGACGGAAACAGCTACTTTTGGCTATAGTCCCGCGAGGGATTACCAAGGCACACCTGAGGTAATGCTCGTGGAATTTTTCTCTTTTGTTTGATACCGTTTTTGGCCCGAGTAACGTAAGTAAATATTTACCTACGCTTTAATTCTAGATTTCTCTTTCGTTTCCATGGAAATTTACCTTGCATTTGTGTGTGTGGAAACAAACACGAAGTACGTAACTTTTTTTTTGCTTTACACTGAAAAAAACAGTATAGCAAATATAAATATTTCTTGCTGAACAGCAACTGATTTGTGTGTTGCAACAAACACGAAAAAACGCATTACACATCGAATTCAAATTGTCAATCAAGAGAAAACAAATTTTTCCATTTGTCAACAAACATTTTTTTAAGTGTAGTTTTGACATGTGGACAATTTTTTTTTTTTTAAATCATTTTTTTTCTGACAAGCACGAGTCGAATTGTTTCCGAAGTGCCATTGCCGAACCTACACAAGCGTTTACAGTGTATGTGAGTCGACAGCGCTGCGGCAGAGCTAGGCCCTAGTCCGGGGAATGGGCCGTGCGAGCACTGGTCTAGTGTAAGAAATATTATTATGCATTACACAATAGCTGTATATGTATGTATGTACAGTGAGTCAAAAAAGTATTGGCACACTTGAAAAATCCAACTTCTAAGAGCTGTAACTTTTTTGTTAACACAGCTATATGTAAATGAAAAATTACATTTATTAAACTCATATATTATATTTAATCTTGAACAAAAAAAAAAAAAAGCAATGTCACGGGACACCCGGGTAGAGCGAAGCTCTCTAGAAATTCGTCGAATTTAGGGGGTCACTGAAGTGTAGCTGAATTTTGTTAATACATTTCGATTTGAAGTCTCACTTAATTGATCGCAATATTGGGGGAGTGAAGGTAACACCCCATGCCAGTAAAAGGCGACGCCCTTGTGTACACATACTTTTTATACCCTTGCAAAAAGGGTATATTAATGTTGGTCAAAAGTGTGCAACGCATAGAAGGAAGCATCTCCGACCATATAAAGTATATATATTCTTGATCAGCACGACGAGACGAGTTCAAATAGCCATGTCCGTCCGTCCGTCTGGATCAACGCAAACTCCTCCTAGACCGTAAGAGCTACAGAGCTGAAATTTCGCATTTAGGCTTGCATATCTCGGATTCAGCCGGATCGGATCACTATATCATATAGCTCCCATACAAATGACAAAGTCACGAACAGTAACTTTTCTTAATAACTTCGTTATTTTCTGAGCTATTGTCGTGAAACTTAATATTAGAGAGTTAATTACACATATAAACGACTATGCCAACTTTGATCAAGATCGGGTGCCTATATCATATAGCTCCTATAGGAACGATCTTTCGAAAACAGTGACTTTTGTCAATAACTTCGTTATTTCCTATGCTAAGATTGTACGCCGTTTTTTCGGAAACATTAGCCTTTTTAGCCTTAACGTTTTTCCACTTTGATGGCTATAGGTAAGGAAAGAGTTACCAAAAATGTTGCACGGGTATTATGTAATTTAAAAAAAAAAAAAAAAAAACATGCACTGAGGATACTTGGCAGCCGCTGCTACAGGTAGAACCCGTGAAAAAAAGTTGATTAGTAATTTATTCAACAATTTAGCAAACACGCCATTCCAAAGCTGTGCAAGAACTCTGCAAATTTTTTAGTTTCCTCGGCCAGCATTGACAAATGTACTTACATACAGTGGCTCACAGCTTATTTCGTGCAGGGGTGCAGTAAAACTTTAACAGCGTGTACCTCTTAAACTATTGAAGTTATCAAAAAAATTTAAATGCAGTTTTATTTAGTAATCATTTATACTATATTTAGGTACTTTATTGTTTTTCTTACTTATAAAATAACTTTTAAAAATTAAAAAAATGAACATTGGTGGCTTTTTCTATGTCACAGCTTATTTCGTGCACTGCACTTAACCTTAAAAATTATTTTAAACAAATTAATATAGTATTTGGTTGGACCCCCATTTTGTTTAATGACCTCTTTAATGCGTGTTTCCATCAAGGAAACTAACTTTTTTGTGACTTTAGTGGATATTTTTCCACACTCTTCTATTAGTGCTTTTTTAAGGTCATTTTTATTGGAAATTGTCCTTTTCCGGATGGTCATGTCCAATATTGCCCACAAATTTTCAATCACATTAAGGTCAGGAAAATGGACATGAGGAATGACCACATCTGGGCAATCCCAGATCAACCAGGACTGGTCAATGCCGGATTTCTGTTTTGGGTCATTGTCTTGATAAAAACGGAATCGGCCCTCTAGACCCAATTTCTCTGCACTTTGAAGTAAATTATCCTTTAATACTGATGGATACACATGTCTGTCCATTGTTCCTTCGATCAAAACCAGGATTCCAACTCCCGAAGCCGCCATGCATGCCCAAACCATGACACTTCCACCGCCATGTTTCAAAAAATGAAAAATACCGGTAGATTTCCATTGTGGAAACGAAAGAGTGTTTTAGAATAAAGCGTGTGCCAAAACTTTTTTGATGAAAATTTGTGCCTATATTTACATTTTTGTATTTTGCAAATGAACCAAAGCTGAAATATAATTTTTAGAGCGAAGCTCTCTTAGGCACGTCGCGGTAGGAAATTATTTTTAAAAATCGTCAGATCTGCAGCGCGTCAGATTTTCTTTTTTTGTAGCGCAATAAAACGATAATTTATCCATTGACTTCTACATGCCAATGTAGTTCTGAAGGTGTGTGTTGGCCTCCCCTGCACCTGGCCCGTGGTTCAAATGATGTAGAGGTCCGTCGAATAAATTTTTTTTTTTTTTAGAGCGAAGCTCTCTTAGGCACGTCGTGGTAGGAAATTATTTTTAAAAATCGTCAGACGTCAGATCTGCAGCGCCTCTGTTGGCCTCCCCTGCACCTGGCCCGTGGTTCAAATGATGTAGAGGTCCGTCGAATATATATTTTTTTTTAGAGCGAAGCTCTCTTAGGCACGTCGTGGTAGGAAATTATTTTTAAAAATCGTCAGACGTCATATATATACATACATACATACATATATTCTAAAACATTTGTTAACATAATTATTATACAAAATATACATATATAAGTACCATAGCTCGCAAATGACAGTTGATCGTTTTTCTCATATGCTCTGCTTCGTATCAAAACCGAAAAGATTCTCCAGAAGCGATCTCTCTCTGAGCGGCACTTTTTGTTTCGTTTTAAATTGTTTTTTGTCAAGCGCTTTGCATTGACCCATTCGTGTGACGCTCTCAAATGAGTGTCGCGTAAAGAGTAATACGATTTTTGATCACACAAAGAGTCTCAACAAAAGACAGTTTGACCAAAAAACTCAACAGAAATGATCTTTGCCTACCGTGTACATGTAAATACATACATATGTACATACATACATATACATAAATTTAAATAAGAACGCATCAATCGCGTGTGTTTACCCATACATACGCAAAAGACAATTTTCTTCATTCTCAACTCAACACACTCAAGCAATCGATCAGTGTTTGACTTGAGCGAAATAAAAACAGAAATGACTGTCTCGATCAGAGCGCGAGCGAGCTAAGTCAGTCGCGACAAGAACAGTTTCTGTCTGAGTCTTTATTATTGTGTCAGTGAAAGACACTTATTTGCAGACAATGGAAAAGTGTCAACAGTTATTTGCGAGCTATGATAAGTACAGATGATATATTTATGTACAATGTATATATACATATGTATGTATGTACATATTTATAATGAAAGCATATAATTAAAAAAAAAAAATATTCGACGTCCTCTACCTTATTTGAACCACGGGCCAGGTGCAGGGGAGGCCAACACACACCTTTAGAACTACATTTGCATGTAGAAGTTAATGGATAAATTATCGTTTTATTGCGCTACAAGAAAAAAAATCTGACGCGCTGCAGATCTGACGTCTGACGATTTTTAAAAATAATTTCCTACCGCGACATGCCTAAGAGAGCTTCGCTCTAAAAAAAAATCTGACGCGCTGCAGATCTGACGTCTGACGATTTTTAAAAATAATTTCCTACCACGACGTGCCTAAGAGAGCTTCGCTCTAAAAAAAAAAAAAATTTATTCGACGGACCTCTACATCATTTGAACCACGGGCCAGGTGCAGGGGAGGCCAACACACACCTTCAGAACTACATTGGCATGTAGAAGTCAATGGATAAATTATCGTTTTATTGCGCTACAAAAAAAGAAAATCTGACGCGCTGCAGATCTGACGATTTTTAAAAATAATTTCCTACCGCGACGTGCCTAAGAGAGCTTCGCTCTAAAAATTATATTTCAGCTTTGGTTCATTTGCAAAATACAAAAATGTAAATATAGGCACAAATTTTCATCAAAAAAGTTTTGGCACACGCTTTATTCTAAAACACTCTTTCGTTTCCACAATGGAAATCTACCGGTATTTTTCATTTTTTGAAACATGGCGGTGGAAGTGTCATGGTTTGGGCATGCATGGCGGCTTCGGGAGTTGGAATCCTGGTTTTGATCGAAGGAACAATGGACAGACATGTGTATCCATCAGTTTTAAAGGATAATTTACTTCAAAGTGCAGAGAAATTGGGTCTAGAGGGCCGATTCCGTTTTTATCAAGACAATGACCCAAAACAGAAATCCGGCATTGACCAGTCCTGGTTGATCTGGGATTGCCCAGATGTGGTCATTCCTCATGTCCATTTTCCTGACCTTAATGTGATTGAAAATTTGTGGGCAATATTGGACATGACCATCCGGAAAAGGACAATTTCCAATAAAAATGACCTTAAAAAAGCACTAATAGAAGAGTGTGGAAAAATATCCACTAAAGTCACAAAAAAGTTAGTTTCCTTGATGGAAACACGCATTAAAGAGGTCATTAAACAAAATGGGGGTCCAACCAAATACTATATTAATTTGTTTAAAATAATTTTTAAGGTTAAGTGCAGTGCACGAAATAAGCTGTGACATAGAAAAAGCCACCAATGTTCATTTTTTTAATTTTTAAAAGTTATTTTATAAGTAAGAAAAACAATAAAGTACCTAAATATAGTATAAATGATTACTAAATAAAACTGTATTCAAATTTTTTTGATATCTTTAATAGTTTAAGAGGTACACGCTGTTAAAGTTTTACTGCACCCCTGCACGAAATAAGCTGTGAGCCACTGTATGTATGGGCGCAGCTTGTAACAGTTTTGCCATTTATAACCATTGTTATTTTAACCACAACTTACAACAACATGCAATCGTTCAATCCAGGGTTTTATAATATCTACAGCATTCTCTTTATCTAACACAGCGTGCACAATTATATCAGGACTATAGCATTTAATAACTGTGGCGGCGTTTGATTGGCAGAAAACGTGGGCTAAGTCCGCACCAACTTTCATTGAAGCTATAGCTGCAAAGTAAGGTGCTCCCGTGTACTCCGCAGAACCACCTACTACCCCTATTCGACCATACTGTCCTTTATATTTTTCTTTCGTCAATTTTGGTACAAGGGTTCGAAAAAGTTCTAACATGTTTGGCATTAAAACTGGGATTTCAACTATTTTCGACATAATTATTGTTTTTGTTTTTCTAATGCGTAGAATTATTTCCAAAGCTTCTGAATGATTTTTTTTTGTCACTTCGCGAAGTAAATACATACATACAAATAACATATAATATTAATATCGAGGACCCAAAAATATCGATATGCTAATGTGTTACCATAGCAACGGTAAAGCCCGATTCCCACAGGCCAACATCGACTATACTTGTCGGAAATGGTACATAAGGTAGTGCTGTGCTGAAATATTACCACCCATAACAACATCCAATATACAGGGGTGGTCAAAAGTATTTACACAATGAACTTTGTTCTGAAACTTATATTTACAAAGTTATTTTATTGTTGTTGTAAGTAAATTACAATGAAGCAAGTAAGTCGACTCGTCGACTTGGGTATACCATACACCAGGTGAAACATATATTTTAAATATCGAAAACTAAATGTATGTCTATTAAATTGTTTTTACATGTTTCATAGTATGTGCTATCTCGCTCACTCCACAAACACACGAGCACTCTAGCGCCGCCACTAGCCAACGGCCAATTCTGGCCTTGTGGACTGCGTAGTAAAATACGTTCATACGCATATTTTGCATGTTTCTAGTCCGATTTCAATAAAATTTGGTAGTTTGGTAGAAATAGATAAGATGAATTAATTTGCCGAATTTGAATGCGATAGTCAAAGAACTACATCGAGGAAATCGATTTTTTCTTAATTATGGAGGCGAAAGTGGGCGTGGCAAAATATGAAAATATATATACTCTGCGCGCATACTAAGCAGTATACATACTAAATTTGGTGACTTTAGCTTTGTTTGTTTTTGATAAAATCAGTTTTGTTTAATTTGCGGGGGCGGAAGTGATCGTGACAAAATTTTTAAATAGCCAATATCTGCGCGTCTATTAAACTAATCTGCATACCAAATTTCAATTCAATCTAATTCAATTCATTATTTGCTTTATTGCTCTTTGATAGTACAATGTTCTTAAAGCTATATGTGATAGGAAGATTTTACAGAGTTATAGCGATTGCTTTTCAGCTGAGAAATTTTCATATACATAGTTATACAGTTTGATGGGTGATAATATAATATGGCAAGGAAAAATGAGCGAAAACCTTTAATATATGCCTTAAATACGAACTTAAGCTAGGTGACTGGGACTAAGGTGACTAAACTAAGATTTAGCGGCTTAGTGCCAGTGGCTACCCTTGGGAGATATGAGTATTGTGATAAAGAAGATATGCTCCTAAACTGTCTAATAGTAGTTTAAGAGTAGTGTTTTCACTAAGAGTCGTCAGATTGGTCAATAATCTGTTTAATGGTTTTGACGCCAGCCGTATGATATAAGGTGGATGTTTTGGTAAAAAATGGGAGGTTGAGTAGAAGCTTTAATATTTTGTTTTCGCATACTTGCAATTTCTTGATGTGAGATGCAGCACAACTCTTGCAGGTACTTGAGCCGTAGGTTAGTATAGGGAGAAAAATGGTTTTGAATATGATCATTTTGTTAGCTGAGGAAAGTTTAGATTTTCGGTTAATAATTGGGTAAAGGGTGCAGATAGTTTTGTTAATCTTATTGATTGTGGCACCAACATGAGTGCTAAACGTAAGCTTTTTATCAAAGTGGATACCTAAGTATCGCACTGTATCTACCCAGTTAATTGGAGAGTTGCAGATTTTCAGAGGCCCGTCAGGGAGAAAGCAAGCCTTTCTTTTCTTGGAAAAGAGGATGGCATTAGTTTTAGTGGCATTAACTTTTATTTTCCACTTATGGTAGTAAGCTTCGAGTTCGTTTAGCCCGCTTTGCAGGGCTTGTTTAATGTCAGCATAATACGTGCCTTTACAATAGATGGCTGTGTCATCTGCAAACATCGGTAGTTTACATCGGGGATGTTGCGGAATATCGTATATGAAGACGTTAAAAAGCACTGGCGCTAGAACTGAACCCTGTGGGACACCAGCTAGTAGCTCTTCTGTTGTTGACCTATTTCCATCTATTTCAATATAAAAGGTGCGATCTAGCAAAAAACTTTTCAGAATGTTTACAAGATATGTGGGTGTTTTAATGTTTATTAGTTTGAAAATGAGTGCTTCGTGCCAGACTGTATCAAAAGCAGCTTCAATATCCAGAGTGACGAGTCCAACAGATTGTTTGTTGGAGAAAGTATTTTGAACGTAGCTTCTTAGTTTCTTGGTTGGGAGTGAGCAGTTTAGACCAGACCGGTTAGACTACTTTTAATTATTTTTTCAAACATTTTGGAGAGACTGCTTAATAGACTAATAGGACTATAGCTTTGTGGCTTGTCCGGAGGGTTTCCAGCTTTGACAATTGAGATAACTTAAGCTATTTTTCAAGGATTTGGGAAATATCCTATTTGTAGGCTGCTATTGTATAGAGTAGCGAGAAAACTAATGGCATTTGCTGGAAGGTTTTTTAAGCAAATATTCCTTATGTTATCTGGACCGCTGGACTTTTTTAGTTTTCAGGGTTTTTAGGATGGAAACTATTTCGCTGATCGTAATTTTATTGAACTGAATCTGATCTGGCACATTGTTTTGCACAGTATTGGCAACCAAGTCTATTGTAATCGGATTTGAGTACGAAGATGTCGAGCTGTGTTTAGATGCAAAGGAATTGCTTAATAGATTAGCTTTTTCAATTCCGGTTGTATAAGCCACATCAGCCTCATATAAAGTGGGAATATACTGATTCCTTCTTTTGATTGTTTTCGTGGTGTTCCAAAACGGCCTACTACATTTGTTCATTTTGCTTAGCTTTCTATTCCATTGTTGGTTGGTAAAAATAAATATCTCTCTGCGGATTATATAGTTTAGATGATTACATCTTGCTTTGATTATAGGCTGTCGACACCGTATCCATTGTCTGTTAAGGGTATTCCTGGTTTTGAGTAGCTTAGAAATGTGCTCTGGAAGCTTGATGTTGGTATCTCGGATGTGTTGGTGAGGAGTCGATCTCGTGAAGGCACTATTAATTGTTTTAGAAAATGAATCGACTAGCGAATCTACATGAGAAGGAGCTATTGGAAGATTACCAAGGCTTACTTCATTTGGCATGAGCATATTGTCGACTACACGTTTGAACATTTTCCAGTTAGCTTTATTGAAGATTGGAATCGTTTTCTCGATGAGAGGTATGCTTTTGGTGTACTTTATGACTACTGGAAGGTGGTCCGAAGAAAGATCTTTAAAAACTATCGGGTTGCTAATACGGTTTGTTAAATTTGTTAGACAGAGATCGATAGTGGAGGGCTTAGACGACACATGTTGGGATGTAAGTAAGATCTTTTGGAAATAATATATTAAATTTGACCAGTACGGCGAGGTCATGAAGAATATTTTCCCAACTATTTGCTCGAGTGCAGTTCCAGTTACGGTGCCTAGTCAAAAAACTACAGGAGGAAATCGGTTTTTTCTAAATTACGGAGGCGGAAGTTGGCGTGAAAATATATATACTATGAAAATATAAATACTCTGCGCGCATACTAGGCCAGTATACATACTAAATTTGGTGACTTTAGCTTTGTTTGTTTTTGATAAAATCAGTTTTGTTTAATTTGCGGGGGCGGAAGTGGGCGTGGGAAAATTTTTAAATAGCCAATATCTGCGCGTACATTACGCTAGTCTACATACCAAATTTGATGTCTCTAGCTTTTACACTTTTTATGAAAAACAGTTTTATGTGATTCCTGGGGGCGTCAGGGGGCGTGGCAAAAAGTTTGAACAATTAATTTCTGCGCGCTAACTAAGCTTGTATATAAACCAAATTTGAAGTCTCTAACTGTTATACTTTTTAAGGAAAATAGTTTTATGTGATTCCTGGGGGCTAAAGGGGGCGTGGCCAAAATTCCAATTAACTCTATACATTTACATACTACACGAGTATACATACCAAATTTGGTGGCTCTAGCTTTTATAGTCTCCGAGATCTGAGTGTTCATACGGACGGACGGACAGACGGGCAACGCTAGATCGACTCGGCTGTTCATCCTGATCAAGAATATATATACCTTATAGGGTCGGAGAAGCTTCCTTCTGCCTGTTACATACATTTTGGCGACTTTAATATACCATTTCACCCTATGGGTGTATGGTATAACAAGAAAACATTCTAATCTTTGCTCTTAGAGCGAATTTCAATATTCAACTCTCGTGTTTTCACCATTTTAATAGTTGGTTCTCGAATTATCAATCTTAATATTTTAATTGGAACTTTTTTAGTCCCAATGAAAGCAAAACCAACCTATTTTTAGAAACTGAAGTCAAAGAATAAGAGTACATTTTCATTATGAAAATACTTTTGTCGCAAACAATAACTGTGTAATGTAAGATGTCAGTTATTTAGGCATTCTGTTAAATGTTCACACATATATCGAAGCACGTATTTTAAGTATCGATTTTTAGTAGTAAGTCAGTATTTAAGTATCGATTGTTAGTATTAAGTCGCCTATGGAAAATATCGGTATGCGGCCTAAGGCCACACTGGAGAGTTCCTCTTTCTTCTTCGGGCAACGAGACAACGAGACAGACGCGCTAGCTGCGCAGCTAAAAATAAAGCCGCCTCCACGCCCGCCGCTGCCACTGACTCAATTGCTGTGTCTGCTGCGGCCGCGCCCCCGCCGTGCCCACTGCTGTGCCTGCCGCCGCAGTACCTGTTGCCGCTGTGCCGGCCGCTGCTGTAGCCGCTGCCTTCCTACCCACTGCTTTGACTGCCGCTGCAGTACCTGTTGCCGCTGGTCCAAAAACCGCTGTACCCGCTGCCGTCGTACCCACTGCTGTGCCTGTCACTGCAGTACCTGTTGCCGCTGTGCCAACCACCGCTGTACCCGCTGCCGCCGTACCCACCGCTGTGCCTGCCGCTGCATCCGTGCTCACCACCGCAGCACCCGCTGCCGCCGTGCTTACTGCTGTGCCTGCTGCTGCAGTACCTGTTGCCCGCCGCATCCACTGCTGTACCCGCTGCCGCCGTGCTTACTGCTTTGCCTGCCGCTGTAGTTCCCGTTGCTGCTGTGCCCGCCGCTACCAAACCCGCCGCATTCACCGCTGCCGCCGTGCTTACTGCTATGCCTGCCGCTGCAGTAACCGTTACTGCTGTGCCCGCCGCTGTCATATCCGCCGCCGCTGTGCCCGGCGCAGCCATACCCGCCTCTGCTGTGCCCACCGCTGCCGCGCCCATATAAAATACAAAAAAAGGAAAGAATTTGTTTTTTTCAACGCGATAATACAACAACATTCAAAAATAAAAGGAACAACATGAAATACGTATGAACAACAGTGAAGATATTCCCTTTGCGGAGTCTGCTCCTATCGAGCAAAGGGATGCACCGACGCTAGAAGAAGCGTTATAGCTGTATCCCAACGATGGGCCGCGCCCACACACAATAGCTGAGTACCGGGCCCGCAACACAAAATCTACAAAGCCAAAGAAGACCAAAAGAGGAGGCCAAGTACGAGGTCAAAAATAAAAGGAACAACATGAAATACGTATGAACAACAGTGAAGATATTCCCTTTGCGGAGTCTGCTGCTATCGAGCAAAGGGATGCACCGACGCTAGAAGAAGCGTTAGAGCTGTATCCCAACGATGGGCCGCGCCCACACACAATAGCTGAGTACCGGGCCCGCAACACAAAATCTACAAAGCCAAAGAAGACCAAAAGAGGAGGCCAAGTACGTAAGCTGCTCCAGCAGAAGAGGGTGGAAGTAGACTTACTGGCCATTCTGAAGACAGAGGAAGACCGACAACGCTGCATAGAGCGTATTGACATCCTCAAAGCTGAACTTCGCCAAAGAGCGAAGAAACGCAAGGGGGCCGCAGAAATGCGCAAGCCTTAACTTGCCTTTAATTTAATAATTCTAATTATAAGCTTAATAGCAACTTGAAGCATGAAAGTTCAACTTGCGAAATACAAACTGTCTGATAGGCTTTTACTAACAATGTGGTTGGAGATTTTTTTTAAAACAAATGATATGTATGCCTGAATTGTGAGCCAACCACATTCTCTATAATTTTTCCATGTCTCTGGCTCGCTGTGCAAGACACAGTTGAGATAAATTTTATTTCTCGCTTACTTTTTTTCTTCACGAATAATTTAAATAAAAAAAAATTTTTTTCTTATCATTATAAATATGCATGAATCCATAACAATTTAATTTAAATATTTTAAATAATATTCAAATTCAAGCAAATATGTACCAGTCAAAACATATTTATGAAAAAAAATTAAAGTAATTGCTAAACAAAAGGTTTTAACCTGTCTTTATGAACTTTATTCCGTATTTTTGTATACTTGTGATAAATAAAAACAAAAATCCCATACGTATGTTCGATAATAGCATAAGTAAATTTGATGATATATCCGTTATACCCACAATGGGGTTAATCGAAATAAAATCAGTGGACTCCACTGCAAATGTCATAAATAAAATTGAATCATCAAATCCTAATATGAGATTAACGAACATACTACTATTAATAATTGTCATAATATTGTGCGCATATGTATTATATATGGCTTACCTATTACCCAATAAATGTGTAACAAAAAGAGCTCTAAGCCAAGCTAATGATCTAGATAAGATCTAAAAATACATATGCAATTATAAATCAAAACCTTTTTAACAAAAGATTAAATACATATATATAAAATATATTGAAAAAATAAACAACAGGCACCCTAGCATAGTCCAAGACTTAATTGAGGTTTTAAGGAGCGAGGGAAGTAACTCACCTCAACGCTCCATAAACTTGGTACAAATTAGGTTAGCTTACCTTGACATAACGGGCGAAGATTTCCCAGTTAAAGGAGGCACTAGGGAACAGATGAGTTTTATTCTCACGGTACCATATGTATGCTGTTTTTCAAACACAGCAGGCACACTGCGTTTCTACCTAATGGAGGAACCACAGCAGTAAAGAACTAAATACATCCATAATCAGTTTAATAGGCTTAGGCAGTTAGTGTAGAATATGTATGAAATAGAAACCCAAAAACTGCAAAATTATTTACCTTTCCTTGATTTCCTGATACACTCAGGTGAAACAAGTTACAAATACAAAAGAAAAATCCATAAAGTTAGCTTATAGTAGATTGTTAGCTAAGACCCCTGTAAAAAAAGACGTGCCCGGATGGGTCTCAGATGTAGAAATAATAGATATAGAATAGTAAAACCATAAACATTTTCAAAAATTTTGTTACATTAAAAACAGGTCTAAACGACCAAATTTTTTTTTTGGTAAAATGGGTTCTCAAGAATCCAAAATAGAAATAGAAATTAATCTTAGTAGCCATAAATCTGGCTTTGAAAAATATAATTCTACCTTCCTGGGTGCAGGAACTATTCGACCAACCCATATAGACAACTTCTCTGGGAATTAAAACAAAGAGTGGATATTTTTTTTTTTTTTTTTTTTTTTTGTTTTTAAAATATGGTTACTTGGGATGATATTATAGGAAATACTAGAACACACGCACAAGAATTAACTAAATCTTGTAAGTGCCTCTCGCAGAATAGGGAAACATCCCAAGACTCAGTAACCAAACACACGAAAATAATAACCGAGAATCTCCAAGCTATTAGAGCTGTATTAACTGAACACTATAGCAAACTAAAGATATGGCAAAAAACAGCCGCAAATGCGTTCTACAGTGATTGCAAACAAAAAGCAATAACTGTGCAGACACAATATTGAATTTAAACAAACATCTGATTTGGAAACTTCAATAGTACTGGAAGAAAAAACGCAACTAATGGCTGATGAAGAAATAGGTCAAGAAGAACCATCAGTGAGCTCTGATCAATCAATCATAAGTCTTAAAAAACCTGCAATTCCAAAAGAAAACAACAAAATGACACAAACTGTGGTAGAATTCATAAACACAGCCATCAGGCTGCTATTAAAAATCTACCGGGTTTCCTTGGAGCGCTTCGCGTACTTAACACCATGAAAGAAACGCAGCAGTAGCCATCGAAATCATAAAAACAAAATTAAAAGGTCAGGCGGGTAATACCCTATGTTCTGAAACAACGATTGATGAAGTAATACGAAAACTATCAAGAACACAACACAAAATCTACAAAGCCAAAGAAGACCAAAAGAGGAGGCCAAGTACGAGGTCAAAAATAAAAGGAACAACATGAAATACGTATGAACAACAGTGAAGATATTCCCTTTGCGGAGTCTGCTGCTATCGAGCAAAGGGATGCACCGACGCTAGAAGAAGCGTTAGAGCTGTATCCCAACGATGGGCCGCGCCCACACACAATAGCTGAGTACCGGGCCCGCAACACAAAATCTACAAAGCCAAAGAAGACCAAAAGAGGAGGCCAAGTACGTAAGCTGCTCCAGCAGAAGAGGGTGGAAGTAGACTTACTGGCCATTCTGAAGACAGAGGAAGACCGACAACGCTGCATAGAGCGTATTGACATCCTCAAAGCTGAACTTCGCCAAAGAGCGAAGAAACGCAAGGGGGCCGCAGAAATGCGCAAGCCTTAACTTGCCTTTAATTTAATAATTCTAATTATAAGCTTAATAGCAACTTGAAGCATGAAAGTTCAACTTGCGAAATACAAACTGTCTGATAGGCTTTTACTAACAATGTGGTTGGAGATTTTTTTTAAAACAAATGATATGTATGCCTGAATTGTGAGCCAACCACATTCTCTATAATTTTTCCATGTCTCTGGCTCGCTGTGCAAGACACAGTTGAGATAAATTTTATTTCTCGCTTACTTTTTTTCTTCACGAATAATTTAAATAAAAAAAATTTTTTTTCTTATCATTATAAATATGCATGAATCCATAACAATTTAATTTAAATATTTTAAATAATATTCAAATTCAAGCAAATATGTACCAGTCAAAACATATTTATGAAAAAAAATTAAAGTAATTGCTAAACAAAAGGTTTTAACCTGTCTTTATGAACTTTATTCCGTATTTTTGTATACTTGTGATAAATAAAAACAAAAATCCCATACGTATGTTCGATAATAGCATAAGTAAATTTGATGATATATCCGTTATACCCACAATGGGGTTAATCGAAATAAAATCAGTGGACTCCACTGCAAATGTCATAAATAAAATTGAATCATCAAATCCTAATATGAGATTAACGAACATACTACTATTAATAATTGTCATAATATTGTGCGCATATGTATTATATATGGCTTACCTATTACCCAATAAATGTGTAACAAAAAGAGCTCTAAGCCAAGCTAATGATCTAGATAAGATCTAAAAATACATATGCAATTATAAATCAAAACCTTTTTAACAAAAGATTAAATACATATATATAAAATATATTGAAAAAATAAACAACAGGCACCCTAGCATAGTCCAAGACTTAATTGAGGTTTTAAGGAGCGAGGGAAGTAACTCACCTCAACGCTCCATAAACTTGGTACAAATTAGGTTAGCTTACCTTGACATAACGGGCGAAGATTTCCCAGTTAAAGGAGGCACTAGGGAACAGATGAGTTTTATTCTCACGGTACCATATGTATGCTGTTTTTCAAACACAGCAGGCACACTGCGTTTCTACCTAATGGAGGAACCACAGCAGTAAAGAACTAAATACATCCATAATCAGTTTAATAGGCTTAGGCAGTTAGTGTAGAATATGTATGAAATAGAAACCCAAAAACTGCAAAATTATTTACCTTTCCTTGATTTCCTGATACACTCAGGTGAAACAAGTTACAAATACAAAAGAAAAATCCATAAAGTTAGCTTATAGTAGATTGTTAGCTAAGACCCCTGTAAAAAAAGACGTGCCCGGATGGGTCTCAGATGTAGAAATAATAGATATAGAATAGTAAAACCATAAACATTTTCAAAAATTTTGTTACATTAAAAACAGGTCTAAACGACCAAATTTTTTTTTTGGTAAAATGGGTTCTCAAGAATCCAAAATAGAAATAGAAATTAATCTTAGTAGCCATAAATCTGGCTTTGAAAAATATAATTCTACCTGCCTGGGTGCAGGAACTATTCGACCAACCCATATAGACAACAATATTGAATTTAAACAAACATCTGATTTGGAAACTTCAATAGTACTGGAAGAAAAAAACGCAACTAATGGCTGATGAAGAAATAGGTCAAGAAGAACCATCAGTGAGCTCTGATCAATCAATCATAAGTCTTAAAAAACCTGCAATTCCAAAAGAAAACAACAAAATGACACAAACTGTGGTAGAATTCATAAACACAGCCATCAGGCTGCTATTAAAAATCTACCGGGTTTCCTTGGAGCGCTTCGCGTACTTAACACCATGAAAGAAACGCAGCAGTAGCCATCGAAATCATAAAAACAAAATTAAAAGGTCAGGCGGGTAATACCCTATGTTCTGAAACAACGATTGATGAAGTAATACGAAAACTATCAAGAATCTTCAAGTGTGAATCAGTGGATTTTTTAACAGCAAAAATTAAAAATCTGCAAAGAAACCTTAATAACTGTTTTTCATACACAAAGGAGATTACTGAGTTGACCGACGCCCTCAAAGGCGCATATATTTCGGATGGTCTTCCAACTGAAAAAGCCATAAAATACACTACCAAAGTGGCATTAAGTAAGTCATACCAAAAGTCAAAGAGTCCAGATTTTAATGGAATCAGGAAACTTTAATTCAGCTAAAGAAGCCATCACTAGATTTACCACTCTTTCAGTAGAGTCGGGCTCCACAGAAAGTTTCCAAAATAATACCATTTTTTATGCCCAGCATAATGACCGCGGTAGACGCCGCTATAACAATAATGGTAACTGGAGAAACAACTCAAATTGGAACAATAACAACTCGAATTGGAGCAATAACGATGCCCACAGAGCGCAACGAGGCCGAAATTATTCACGCTACCGAAGAGGCGGCCGTGGAGGTGGACACAATAATAATAGACAAAACACAAATAATCAACAGAATGGTTACTCAAAATTAAAAAAAAAAAGTGTATTCTATTAACCTAAGTCTTAATAATTTCGTATCATTTAAGAATGTTAAAACAAATAAGAAAATAACATTTTTAATTGATACCGGTGCAGACATTTCAATAATAAAAGAAAATTCTGTTGTATTTCACTACATCCAAGTAAACAAAACTGTAGACATTCGAGGCATAGGAGAAGGAGTAATAAACTCCAAAGGCCTAGTCTCAATAGAATTGCAGACAGATAAATATATTATTCCATACGAATTTCACCTGCTTCATTCAGATTTCGCAATCCCATGCGATGGAATAATGGGATTAGATTTCATAAAAACTTTTAATTGCAAATTAGATTACAGTAATTCAGAAGATTGATTTATACTTAGACCACGAAAATTAACGTACCCAATTTATGTTCCAATAACATTTAATTCTGGTAATAACTCAACACTTCTACCAGCAAGATCCCAAGTGGTACGCAAAATAGAACTATCTCCAGCAGAAGATAACATTTTAATTCCGAATCAGGAAATTAAACCGGGCGTTTATGTTGCAAACATTATTGCAACAGCCCAAAGTACTTTTGTCCGATTCTTAAATACCACAGATAAATGCCAAATAGTAGGCTTTAACAATATAAAATTTGAATCACTTTCGAACTACGATGTAGTTCAAAATACCAAAGATATAAGAAAAGAATCTGTAATTCATAAATTGAAGAAAAATTTCCCAATACTATTCAAAGACAAACTCGAAAAGTTATGCACTGAGTATAGTGATGTGTTCGGACTTGACACCGAACCGATCACAACAAATTTTTTTGAGGATGATGAACCGGTATATGTGAAAAATTACCGGAAAAATTAAAAGACGTGTGTTCAGTTTGCAAGATGATAGAAGACTATTTAATGAGTAATGAGTAATTGGAAATGGTACAAATATAGGGTGTAAGAGTTGCCAGATAGAAAGTACTTTTCAATATACCCCCTTAATTAAATATCTGGCAGATATAATATTAATATTCTGATAATGACAATTCTTTTGTTTAATTAAGAAATTAGGTTAGCCCCATTCTGGATCCTAACAACGCTATTTTAGAAGCTGGGACTGGTTTTGTTAGTGCATCTGCCGGCATGTCCTCGGTAGGAATGTACTCTATTCGGATAGAGCCATTGGTCAACCATTCTCTAATAAACTTGACTTTTATATCTATATGTTTCGTTCTTGGAGAAAATGAATTATTCCTTATGATGTGTAACGCACTCTTGTTGTCACAACATAGCACGATCTTATTGGTATCAATGAGATAAAGTTCCTTCTGCAGGCGCAATAACCATATGGCTTCTTGGATGGCAGATACTGCTGCCATATATTCTGCTTCTGTAGAGGAAAGTGCAACGGTCCTCTGCCGTTGGGAACACCACGATATTGCTCCACCTTGTTGTACATAAATGTATCCTGATGTTGATCTCCTTCCATCGAGGTCTCCGCCCCAATCAGCATCGCAAAAACCTTTTAAATCATCTCCAGTAGCATGATACGTGATGCATTTGTTGAGAGTTCCTTTCAGATATCTCATCACACGTTTGACGGCGGTCCAGTGAACCATTCCTGGATTGGAAGAGAAGCGACTCAACATGTTGACAGCAAAACTTATGTCAGGACGAGTGTTCTGGGCAGCATATAGTAGGCAACCAATAGCCTCTAGGTACGGAACCTTCTTCATATCTTCAATGTCGGCTTCAGACTTGGGTGCAATGTCAGCTGAAAGACTTTGTGCAACATCCACCGGCATTGACACTGCTTTGCAATCATCCATTCCGAATCTTTTTAGAATTCCTGCAAAAATCGACGAAACTTCGCCCATATCTTTTATGTTAAATTTCTGCGATAGCTCGCCCTTGATTTTAGCTACCATTTGTTTGTTGTTGTTGAAAATAAATAAATCGTCAACATATACTGCCACATATACCATGGTGGACCCAGTTACGTAATGGTATACACACTGATCCACTTCGCCACGTTGAAGACCAAAGCCTAGTAGAACCTTGTTCAGCATTTCATTCCAGACTCTGCTTGCCTGCTTAAGCCCGTAGAGCGATTTATTGAGGCGACAGACTTTTCCTGATTGATCGTCGAAGCCTTCAGGCTGACGCATGTAGATTTCTTCTTGTAAATCGCCATTAAGAAAAGCTGTCACAGCATCCAGTTGATAAATTGTCAACCCATACTTAGCAGCGGCAGCAAACAGCACTCGCATGGAAGTGTATCGCACGACTGGTGCAAACGTCTCTGTGTAGTCAATACCCTCTTTCTGAGAAAATCCTTTGACAACAAGTCTTGCCTTATAGCGAGGCACCAAGTCCCCAGATTCTCGTTTTGTTTTAAAAACCCACTTTGACTGTATCGCCACTTTGCCCTTTGGTAATTCCGTTAGCGTCCAAGTGTTATTTAATTCGTGAGAGAGCATTTCCGACTTTATTGCGTCTTCCCATGAATCTGCTAGTTTCGACTTTATTGCCTCTGTTACTGTTAGTGGGTCGTCACCTTGCGAGACTACACAACATAGGTGATGCTCTTCCAGCTTATTCGCAATCCTTTTTGATCTTCGAACACCAAATGCATCTGGAACGTGCCCAGCGGTAGTCTTTAGTTGCTCAGCATCGACCGTTTCTTCTGTATCCGTATTCTACGACTCAGACTCTGACGTAGACTGCTTTAACAGGTCTTCTTGATACAAAGGTTCTGCTTCCAAGGACTGTTTACCGTCTCTGCAATTATCCTCTACGGTGCCCATTTCGCCAAAATGCTGTGTTGAGTCTCTGCAATTATTTTCTATGAAAACGACGTCCTTACTTATTAAAAACTTACGATCAGATTTCCTGTACAGACGATATGCTTTCGAAGTGTCGCTGTATCCTACAAAAAAACATTCTTCAGATTTAGCATCTAGCTTCCCACGCTTTTGCTTTGGGATATGAGCCAATGCTGTGCAACCAAATATACGCATATACTTTAAGTTTGGCTTAGATCCAGTCCAAAGTTTTTCAGGAGATGAGCTATTTCCACGACAAGGCATTCGGTTAGTTATGTGAGCTGCAGTGTTAGCGGCTTCGGCCCAATAAATGTTGGGCAATGCTGAGTCCAGTAACATGCAGCGCACTCTCTCCAGGAGTGTGCGATTCATCCGCTCTGCGACTCCGTTTTGCTCAGGGTTATACGGCGCTGTAGTCTGATGCAGAATACCTGCATTCTGCAAAAAATGTTCAAGCTCTTGGTTGCAATATTCCTTCCCATTGTCAGAACGCAAAATGCGAATTTTTCGTCCTGTTTGATTCTCTGCCAGATTTTTCAAAATCTCGAACTTTCTGACTACATCTGACTTCTCCTTAATTGAGTACACAAACACCTTCCGAGAGTAATCATCAACGAAGACAAGCATAAATCTTGCACCAGAAAAGGACTTGACTCTCAATGGTCCAAGCACATCTGAGTGGACAAGATCTAAAAGACCTTCGGCACGGATTCCAGGCTGCTTGCTTATCTTACGAGTTTGTTTTCCTTTAAGGCACACAATGCATTTATCCCGGCACGATTCATTAACAGAGTATTCAACACCATCGGTGGCTTCTTTTACCAGCTGTAATTTTGTGTCACAAATGTGGCCCATCCTACGATGCCATAGTTCAAATCCATTTATTGGATTTGCAGATAGCCAGTGGCTTTCAAAATATTTTTCTCAAATATGTAGCAATAGTTCTTTTCGAAAACAAGCCTTTTCCCTTTTTTTTACCATTTGGCTAACAGATAACAGATTTCTGCACAAATTCGGAACATACTCCACACCATGAATATTACCTTTAACTGATTTGCCATTTACATGGAACAAAATTCCTACATCGCCTCTGCTTTTTACATGCAGTTTCTCTTTGTTCGCTACGCTTTTGTTGCTAACCTCAGATTCGTTGCTTAGCAATCTCCGATCATTTGTCATTTGAGTTGAAGCACCAGAATCAATGTACCACACTGTTTCTCTCTTGCCTACATGTGGATTTGCATTTACTAAGAGCGAAGTATTCGATGCAAGAGCTGCTTTCTCTTCATCGCTTCTCTCTTCTTGTACTACGCTTGGGCATACTTTTCGCATATGCCCTTTACCACCGCATGCGTAGCAAATAACTGTTTTCACAAAACGGTTATTTAACTTTGCTTTGTCCCTCTTAGTTTGCTTTGATGCTCTTGAGTACATGGCATTCGAATTGATTCCAGCGTTGTTGTCAAACTTCACGTCTTGTAGCAACATACCTTTTACATTGTCGACAGTTAATGTAGACTTAGAGTTCTCTACTGCCATGACCAATGCCTGATACTCACTAGGTAATCCAGCAAGCATCAGTGATGCCGTTACCTCGTCACTTATGCAAAGCCCAGCATTGTTTACCTTAATGGCAGTCATAATCATTTCGTTGACATACTCCTGTGTCGAATCAAACTGCTCCAGGTTTAACTGTACCAATTTTTTAAGCAGCTCTACTTTCCGAGTCAGTCCGCTGTCCTCAAACGCCTGCGCCAAAGCATCCCAAGCCTCTTTCGCTGATTTGGATTTGGCGATGTGTGCGTAGTTGGTCGACTCAATCATCAGCATAATCTCTGCGAGCGCTCTCTCGTCTAGTGACGCTTCCTTCTCTGAAGGTCCATTACACACCACACTCCAACAACCTTTGATCACTAGGTAAGATTGGGCCTGTCGCTTCCAAACATCATAGTTTTCGCGGCCCCTTAACTTCTCACACGGATATATATTGGTCATTTTTTTTTTTTTTGCCTTTCTTGTATGCGTGGCCTGGGCCCATAACCTATTAAAAGACGTGTGTTCAGTTTGCAAGATGATAGAAGACTATTTAATGAGTAATGAGTAATTGGAAATGGTACAAATATAGGGTGTAAGAGTTGCCAGATAGAAAGTACTTTTCAATAGTCCGCATAGCCAAATAGACGAGATCCAGCGACAAGTTGGAAAGTTAATCGAACAGGATATTGTTGAACCGTCTGTTTCGCCTTATAATAGCCCTCTCTTACTAGTCCCAAAGAAAACACTTTCGGGATCTAAAGAAAAAAACTGGTGATTAGTAATTGACTATCGCCAAATAAATAAGAAATTGCTGTCAGATAAATTCCCGCTCTCCAGAATTCATGATATTCTTGATCAATTGGGAAGAGCAAAATATTTTTTTTGCCTTGACTTAATGTCAGGTTTTCACCAAATTGAACTAGAAGAAAAATCAAGAGATATAACGTATTTTTCAACGAGCAATGGCTCATATCGTTTCACACGATTCCCTTTCGGTCTAAAAATAGTGTGGCGACACCGAAAACACTGGTTCGGCCTCTGTTTGTCGTTTACCAATTCTGAACGGAATTGCTAGTATTATTAAGTTAGTCAACACTACTAATGTCTCTTCTAAAACTTGTCTAGACGCGTCAAGACGCTTTGATCCGACTTCCAATAAACGTTTATAAATTTTAAGCATAAATGGCTGCCTTGTAAATAACATCACATAACGCTCCTGGGAATCTGTCCGGTCTACTAGCAAATTACTTTATAGGGTCGGAGAAGCTTCCTTCTGCCTGTTTTGGCGACTTAAATATACCATTTCACCCTATGGGTATGTGGAATAACAATAAAACATTCTAATCTTTGCTCTCAGAGCGAATTTCAATATTCAACTCTCGTGTTTTCAACATTTTGGTTCTCGAATTATCAATCTTAATATTTTAATTGGAACTTTTTTAGTCCCAATGAAAGCAAAACCAACCTATTTTTAGAAACTGAAGTCAAAGAATAAGAGTACATTTTCATTATGAAAATACTTTTGTCGCAAACAATAACTGTGTAATGTAAGATGTCAGTTATTTAGGCATTCTGTTAAATGTTCACACATATATCGAAGCCCGTATTTTAAGTATCGATTTTTAGTAGTAAGTCAGTATTTTAAGTATCGATTGTTAGTATTAAGTCGCCTATGGAAAATATCGGTATGCGGCCTAAGGCCACACTGGAGAGTTCCTCTTTCTTCTTCGGGCAACGAGACAACAAGACAGACGCACTAGCTGCGCAGCTAAAAATAAATCTCTGGCCATCGCTAATTATATTTGTAATTTCAGAAAATAAATAAGTCATTATAGCTCAGAAGTGGGATGACTACCCGAAAGGATATATAATTCGGTACACGGCAGGCCACACGCTCCGCCTCAAAGGTGGCCGCCTCCACGCCCGCCGCTGCCACTGACTCAATTGCTGTGTCTGCTGCGGCCGCGCCCCCCGCCGTGCCCACTGCTGTGCCTGCCCCCCGCAGTAACCGTTACTGCTGTGCCCGCCGCTGTCATATACGCCGCCGCTGTGCCCGGCGCAGCCATACCCGCCTCTGATGTGCCCACCGCTGCCGCGCCCATATAAAATACAAAAAAAGGAAAGAATTTTTTTTTTCAACGCGATAATACAACAACAACAACGACATCAAAAATAAAAGGAACAACATGAAATACGTATGAACAACAGTGAAGATATTCCCTTTGCGGAGTCTGCTCCTATCGAGCAAAGGGATACACCGACGCTAGAAGAAGCGTTAGAGCTGTATCCCAACGATGGGCCGCGCACACACACAATAGCTGAGTACCGGGCCCGCAACACAAAATCTACAAAGCCAAAGAAGACCAAAAGAGGAGGCCAAGTACGTAAGCTGCTCCAGCAGAAGGGGGTGGAAGTAGACTTACTGGCCATTCTGAAGACAGAGGAAGACCGACAACGCTGCATAGAGCGTATTGACATCCTCAAAGCTGAACTTCGCCAAAGAGCGAAGAAACGCAAGGGGGCCGCAGAAATGCGCAAGCCTTAACTTGCCTTTAATTTAATAATTCTATTTATAAGCTTAATAGCAACTTGAAGCATGAAAGTTCAACTTGCGAAATACAAACTGTCTGATAGGCTTTTACTAACAATGTGGTTGGAGATTTTTTTTAAATCAAATGATATGTATGCCTGAATTGTGAGCCAACCACATTCTCTATAATTTTTCCATGTCTCTGGCTCGCTGTGCAAGACACAGTTGAGATAAATTTTATTTCTCGCTTACTTTTTTTCTTCACGAATAATTTAAATAAAAAAAATTTTTTTTTCTTATCATTATAAATATGCATGAATCCACAACAATTTAATTTTAATATTTTAAATAATATTCAAATTCAAGCAAATATGTACCAGTCAAAACATATTTATGAAAAAAAAAAAAGTAATTGCTAAACAAAAGGTTTTAACCTGTCTTTATGAACTTTATTCCGTATTTTTGTATACTTGTGATAAATAAAAACAAAAATCCCATACGTATGTTCGATAATAGCATAAGTAAATTTGATGATATATCCGTTATACCCACAATGGGGTTAATCGAAATAAAATCAGTGGACTCCACTGCAAATGTCATAAATAAAATTGAATCATCAAATGCTAATATGAGATTAACGAACATACTACTATTAATAATTGTCATAATATTGTGCGCATATGTATTATATATGGCTTACCTATTACCCAATAAATGTGTAACAAAAAGAGCTCTAAGCCAAGCTAATGATCTAGATAAGATCTAAAAATACATATGCAATTATAAATCAAAACCTTTTTAACAAAAGATTAAATACATATATATAAAATATATTGAAAAAATAAACAACAGGCACCCTAGCATAGTCCAAGACTTAATTGAGGTTTTAAGGAGCGAGGGAAGTAACTCACCTCAACGCTCCATAAACTTGGTACAAATTAGGTTAGCTTACCTTGACATAACGGGCGAAGATTTCCCAGTTAAAGGAGGCACTAGGGAACAGATGAGTTTTATTCTCACGGTACCATATGTATGCTGTTTTTCAAACACAGCAGGCACACTGCGTTTCTACCTAATGGAGGAACCACAGCAGTAAAGAACTAAATACATCCATAATCAGTTTAATAGGCTTAGGCAGTTAGTGTAGAATATGTATGAAATAGAAACCCAAAAACTGCAAAATTATTTACCTTTCCTTGATTTCCTGATACACTCAGGTGAAACAAGTTACAAATACAAAAGAAAAATCCATAAAGTTAGCTTATAGTAGATTGTTAGCTAAGACCCCTGTAAAAAAAGACGTGCCCGGATGGGTCTCAGATGTAGAAATAATAGATATAGAATAGTAAAACCATAAACATTTTCAAAAATTTTGTTACATTAAAAACAGGTCTAAACGACCAAATTTTTTTTTTGGTAAAATGGGTTCTCAAGAATCCAAAATAGAAATAGAAATTAATCTTAGTAGCCATAAATCTGGCTTTGAAAAATATAATTCTACCTGCCTGGGTGCAGGAACTATTCGACCAACCCATATAGACAACTTCTCTGGGAATTAAAACAAAGAGTGGATATTTTTTTTTTTTTTTTTTTTGTTTTTAAAATATGGTTACTTGGGATGATATTATAGGAAATACTAGAACACACGCACAAGAATTAACTAAATCTTGTAAGTGCCTCTCGCAGAATAGGGAAACATCCCAAGACTCAGTAACCAAACACACGAAAATAATAACCGAGAATCTCCAAGCTATTAGAGCTGTATTAACTGAACACTATAGCAAACTAAAGATATGGCAAAAAACAGCCGCAAATGCGTTCTACAGTGATTGCAAACAAAAAGCAATAACTGTGCAGACACAATATTGAATTTAAACAAACATCTGATTTGGAAACTTCAATAGTACTGGAAGAAAAAACGCAACTAATGGCTGATGAAGAAATAGGTCAAGAAGAACCATCAGTGAGCTCTGATCAATCAATCATAAGTCTTAAAAAACCTGCAATTCCAAAAGAAAACAACAAAATGACACAAACTGTGGTAGAATTCATTAACACAGCCATCAGGCTGCTACCATACTTCGATGGTGATATTAAAAATCTACCGGGTTTCCTTGGAGCGCTTCGCGTACTTAACACCATAAAAGAAACGCAGCAGTAGCCATCGAAATCATAAAAACAAAATTAAAAGGTCAGGCGGGTAATACCCTATGTTCTGAAACAACGATTGATGAAGTAATACGAAAACTATCAACAATCTTCAAGTGTGAATCAGTGGATTTTTTAACAGCAAAAATTAAAAATATGCAAAGAAACCTTAATAACTGTTTTTCATACACAAAGGAGATTACTGAGTTGACCGACGCCCTCAAAGGCGCATATATTTCGGATGGTCTTCCAACTGAACAAGCCATAAAATACACTACCAAAGTGGCATTAAGTAAGTCATACCAAAAGTCAAAGAGTCCAGATTTTAATGGAATCAGGAAACTTTAATTCAGCTAAAGAAGCCATCACTAGATTTACCACTCTTTCAGTAGAGTCGGGCTCCACAGAAAGTTTCCAAAATAATACCATTTTTTATTGATACCGGTGCAGACATTTCAATAATAAAAGAAAATTCTGTTGTATTTCACTACATCCAAGTAAACAAAACTGTAGACATTCGAGGCATAGGAGAAGGAGTAATAAACTCCAAAGGCCTAGTCTCAATAGAATTGCAGACAGATAAATATATTATTCCATACGAATTTCACCTGCTTCATTCAGATTTCGCAATCCCATGCGATGGAATAATGGGATTAGATTTCATAAAAACTTTTAATTGCAAATTAGATTACAGTAATTCAGAAGATTGATTTATACTTAGACCACGAAAATTAACGTACCCAATTTATGTTCCAATAACATTTAATTCTGGTAATAACTCAACACTTCTACCAGCAAGATCCCAAGTGGTACGCAAAATAGAACTATCTCCAGCAGAAGATAACATTTTAATTCCGAATCAGGAAATTAAACCGGGCGTTTATGTTGCAAACATTATTGCAACAGCCCAAAGTACTTTTGTCCGATTCTTAAGTACCACAGATAAATGCCAAATAGTAGGCTTTAACAATATAAAATTTGAATCACTTTCGAACTACGATGTAGTTCAAAATACCAAAGATATAAGAAAAGAATCTGTAATTCATAAATTGAAGAAAAATTTCCCAATACTATTCAAAGACAAACTCGAAAAGTTATGCACTGAGTATAGTGATGTGTTCGGACTTGACACCGAACCGATCACAACAAATAATTTTTATAAACAGAAATTAAGACTTGAGGATGATGAACCGGTATATGTGAAAAATTACCGGAGTCCGCATAGCCAAATAGACGAGATCCAGCGACAAGTTGGAAAGTTAATCGAACAGGATATTGTTGAACCGTCTGTTTCGCCTTATAATAGCCCTCTCTTACTAGTCCCAAAGAAAACACTTTCGGGATCTAAAGAAAAAAACTTGTGATTAGTAATTGACTATCGCCAAATAAATAAGAAATTGCTGTCAGATAAATTCCCGCTCTCCAGAATTCATGATATTCTTGATCAATTGGGAAGAGCAAAATATTTTTTTTGCCTTGACTTAATGTCAGGTTTTCACCAAATTGAACTAGAAGAAAAATCAAGAGATATAACGTATTTTTCAACGAGCAATGGCTCATATCGTTTCACACGATTCCCTTTCGGTCTAAAAATAGTGTGGCGACACCGAAAACACTGGTTCGGCCTCTGTTTGTCGTTTACCAATTCTGAACGGAATTGCTAGTATTATTAAGTTAGTCAACACTACTAATGTCTCTTCTAAAACTTGTCTAGATGCGTCAAGACGCTTTGATCCGACTTCCAATAAACGTTTATAAATTTTAAGCATAAATGGCTGCATTGTAAATAACAGAGTAGCCAAAGTGGTGACCCCGACGTGATCTTATGCATCACATAACGTTCCTGGGAATCTGTCCGGTCTACTAGCAAATTACTTTATAGGGTCGGAGAAGCTTCCTTCTGCCTGTTTTGGCGACTTAAATATACCATTTCACCCTATGGGTGTATGGTATAACAATAAAACATTCTAATCTTTGCTCTCAGAGCGAATTTCAATATTCAACTCTCGTGTTTTCACCATTTTGGTTCTCGAATTATCAATCTTAATATTTTAATTGGAACTTTTTTAGTCCCAATGAAAGCAAAACCAACCTATTTTTAGAAACTGAAGTCAAAGAATAAGAGTACATTTTCATTATGAAAATACTTTTGTCGCAAACAATAACTGTGTAATGTAAGATGTCAGTTATTTAGGCATTCTGTTAAATGTTCACACATATATCGAAGCCCGTATTTTAAGTATCGATTTTTAGTAGTAAGTCAGTATTTTAAGTATCGATTGTTAGTATTAAGTCGCCTATGGAAAATATCGGTATGCGGCCTAAGGCCACACTGGAGAGTTCCTCTTTCTTCTTCGGGCAACGAGACAACGAGACAGACGAACTAGCTGCGCAGCTAAAAATAAATCTCTGGCCATCGCTAATTATATTTGTAATTTCAGAAAATAAATAAGTCATTATAGCTCAGAAGTGGGATGACTACCCGAAAGGATATATAATTCGGTATACGGCAGGCCACACGCTCCGCCTCCAAGGTGGCCGCCTCCACGCCCGCCGCTGCCACTGACTCAATTGCTGTGTCTGCTGCGGCCGCGCCCCCCGCCGTGCCCACTGCTGTGCCTGCCCCCGCAGTAACCGTTACTGCTGTGCCCGCCGCTGTCATATACGCCGCCGCTGTGCCCGGCGCAGCCATACCCGCCTCTGATGTGCCCACCGCTGCCGCGCCCATATAAAATACAAAAAAAGGAAAGAATTTTTTTTTTCAACGCGATAATACAACAACAACAACGACATCAAAAATAAAAGGAACAACATGAAATACGTATGAACAACAGTGAAGATATTCCCTTTGCGGAGTCTGCTCCTATCGAGCAAAGGGATACACCGACGCTAGAAGAAGCGTTAGAGCTGTATCCCAACGATGGGCCGCGCACACACACAATAGCTGAGTACCGGGCCCGCAACACAAAATCTACAAAGCCAAAGAAGACCAAAAGAGGAGGCCAAGTACGTAAGCTGCTCCAGCAGAAGGGGGTGGAAGTAGACTTACTGGCCATTCTGAAGACAGAGGAAGACCGACAACGCTGCATAGAGCGTATTGACATCCTCAAAGCTGAACTTCGCCAAAGAGCGAAGAAACGCAAGGGGGCCGCAGAAATGCGCAAGCCTTAACTTGCCTTTAATTTAATAATTCTATTTATAAGCTTAATAGCAACTTGAAGCATGAAAGTTCAACTTGCGAAATACAAACTGTCTGATAGGCTTTTACTAACAATGTGGTTGGAGATTTTTTTTAAATCAAATGATATGTATGCCTGAATTGTGAGCCAACCACATTCTCTATAATTTTTCCATGTCTCTGGCTCGCTGTGCAAGACACAGTTGAGATAAATTTTATTTCTCGCTTACTTTTTTTCTTCACGAATAATTTAAATAAAAAAATTTTTTTTTCTTATCATTATAAATATGCATGAATCCACAACAATTTAATTTTAATATTTTAAATAATATTCAAATTCAAGCAAATATGTACCAGTCAAAACATATTTATGAAAAAAAAAAAGTAATTGCTAAACAAAAGGTTTTAACCTGTCTTTATGAACTTTATTCCGTATTTTTGTATACTTGTGATAAATAAAAACAAAAATCCCATACGTATGTTCGATAATAGCATAAGTAAATTTGATGATATATCCGTTATACCCACAATGGGGTTAATCGAAATAAAATCAGTGGACTCCACTGCAAATGTCATAAATAAAATTGAATCATCAAATGCTAATATGAGATTAACGAACATACTACTATTAATAATTGTCATAATATTGTGCGCATATGTATTATATATGGCTTACCTATTACCCAATAAATGTGTAACAAAAAGAGCTCTAAGCCAAGCTAATGATCTAGATAAGATCTAAAAATACATATGCAATTATAAATTAAAACCTTTTTAACAAAAGATTAAATACATATATATAAAATATATTGAAAAAATAAACAACAGGCACCCTAGCATAGTCCAAGACTTAATTGAGGTTTTAAGGAGCGAGGGAAGTAACTCACCTCAACGCTCCATAAACTTGGTACAAATTAGGTTAGCTTACCTTGACATAACGGGCGAAGATTTCCCAGTTAAAGGAGGCACTAGGGAACAGATGAGTTTTATTCTCACGGTACCATATGTATGCTGTTTTTCAAACACAGCAGGCACACTGCGTTTCTACCTAATGGAGGAACCACAGCAGTAAAGAACTAAATACATCCATAATCAGTTTAATAGGCTTAGGCAGTTAGTGTAGAATATGTATGAAATAGAAACCCAAAAACTGCAAAATTATTTACCTTTCCTTGATTTCCTGATACACTCAGGTGAAACAAGTTACAAATACAAAAGAAAAATCCATAAAGTTAGCTTATAGTAGATTGTTAGCTAAGACCCCTGTAAAAAAAGACGTGCCCGGATGGTTCTCAGATGTAGAAATAATAGATATAGAATAGTAAAACCATAAACATTTTCAAAAATTTTGTTACATTAAAAACAGGTCTAAACGACCAAATTTTTTTTTTGGTAAAATGGGTTCTCAAGAATCCAAAATAGAAATAGAAATTAATCTTAGTAGCCATAAATCTGGCTTTGAAAAATATAATTCTACCTGCCTGGGTGCAGGAACTATTCGACCAACCCATATAGACAACTTCTCTGGGAATTAAAACAAAGAGTGGATATTTTTTTGTTTTTTTTTTTTTTGTTTTTAAAATATGGTTACTTGGGATGATATTATAGGAAATACTAGAACACACGCACAAGAATTAACTAAATCTTGTAAGTGCCTCTCGCAGAATAGGGAAACATCCCAAGACTCAGTAACCAAACACACGAAAATAATAACCGAGAATCTCCAAGCTATTAGAGCTGTATTAACTGAACACTATAGCAAACTAAAGATATGGCAAAAAACAGCCGCAAATGCGTTCTACAGTGATTGCAAACAAAAAGCAATAACTGTGCAGACACAATATTGAATTTAAACAAACATCTGATTTGGAAACTTCAATAGTACTGGAAGAAAAAACGCAACTAATGGCTGATGAAGAAATAGGTCAAGAAGAACCATCAGTGAGCTCTGATCAATCAATCATAAGTCTTAAAAAACCTGCAATTCCAAAAGAAAACAACAAAATGACACAAACTGTGGTAGAATTCATTAACACAGCCATCAGGCTGCTACCATACTTCGATGGTGATATTAAAAATCTACCGGGTTTCCTTGGAGCGCTTCGCGTACTTAACACCATAAAAGAAACGCAGCAGTAGCCATCGAAATCATAAAAACAAAATTAAAAGGTCAGGCGGGTAATACCCTATGTTCTGAAACAACGATTGATGAAGTAATACGAAAACTATCAACAATCTTCAAGTGTGAATCAGTGGATTTTTTAACAGCAAAAATTAAAAATATGCAAAGAAACCTTAATAACTGTTTTTCATACACAAAGGAGATTACTGAGTTGACCGACGCCCTCAAAGGCGCATATATTTCGGATGGTCTTCCAACTGAACAAGCCATAAAATACACTACCAAAGTGGCATTAAGTAAGTCATACCAAAAGTCAAAGAGTCCAGATTTTAATGGAATCAGGAAACTTTAATTCAGCTAAAGAAGCCATCACTAGATTTACCACTCTTTCAGTAGAGTCGGGCTCCACAGAAAGTTTCCAAAATAATACCATTTTTTATTGATACCGGTGCAGACATTTCAATAATAAAAGAAAATTCTGTTGTATTTCACTACATCCAAGTAAACAAAACTGTAGACATTCGAGGCATAGGAGAAGGAGTAATAAACTCCAAAGGCCTAGTCTCAATAGAATTGCAGACAGATAAATATATTATTCCATACGAATTTCACCTGCTTCATTCAGATTTCGCAATCCCATGCGATGGAATAATGGGATTAGATTTCATAAAAACTTTTAATTGCAAATTAGATTACAGTAATTCAGAAGATTGATTTATACTTAGACCACGAAAATTAACGTACCCAATTTATGTTCCAATAACATTTAATTCTGGTAATAACTCAACACTTCTACCAGCAAGATCCCAAGTGGTACGCAAAATAGAACTATCTCCAGCAGAAGATAACATTTTAATTCCGAATCAGGAAATTAAACCGGGCGTTTATGTTGCAAACATTATTGCAACAGCCCAAAGTACTTTTGTCCGATTCTTAAGTACCACAGATAAATGCCAAATAGTAGGCTTTAACAATATAAAATTTGAATCACTTTCGAACTACGATGTAGTTCAAAATACCAAAGATATAAGAAAAGAATCTGTAATTCATAAATTGAAGAAAAATTTCCCAATACTATTCAAAGACAAACTCGAAAAGTTATGCACTGAGTATAGTGATGTGTTCGGACTTGACACCGAACCGATCACAACAAATAATTTTTATAAACAGAAATTAAGACTTGAGGATGATGAACCGGTATATGTGAAAAATTACCGGAGTCCGCATAGCCAAATAGACGAGATCCAGCGACAAGTTGGAAAGTTAATCGAACAGGATATTGTTGAACCGTCTGTTTCGCCTTATAATAGCCCTCTCTTACTAGTCCCAAAGAAAACACTTTCGGGATCTAAAGAAAAAAACTTGTGATTAGTAATTGACTATCGCCAAATAAATAAGAAATTGCTGTCAGATAAATTCCCGCTCTCCAGAATTCATGATATTCTTGATCAATTGGGAAGAGCAAAATATTTTTTTTGCCTTGACTTAATGTCAGGTTTTCACCAAATTGAACTAGAAGAAAAATCAAGAGATATAACGTATTTTTCAACGAGCAATGGCTCATATCGTTTCACACGATTCCCTTTCGGTCTAAAAATAGTGTGGCGACACCGAAAACACTGGTTCGGCCTCTGTTTGTCGTTTACCAATTCTGAACGGAATTGCTAGTATTATTAAGTTAGTCAACACTACTAATGTCTCTTCTAAAACTTGTCTAGATGCGTCAAGACGCTTTGATCCGACTTCCAATAAACGTTTATAAATTTTAAGCATAAATGGCTGCCTTGTAAATAACAGAGTAGCCAAAGTGGTGACCCCGACGTGATCTTATGCATCACATAACGTTCCTGGGAATCTGTCCGGTCTACTAGCAAATTACTTTATAGGGTCGGAGAAGCTTCCTTCTGCCTGTTTTGGCGACTTAAATATACCATTTCACCCTATGGGTGTATGGTATAACAATAAAACATTCTAATCTTTGCTCTCAGAGCGAATTTCAATATTCAACTCTCGTGTTTTCACCATTTTGGTTCTCGAATTATCAATCTTAATATTTTAATTGGAACTTTTTTAGTCCCAATGAAAGCAAAACCAACCTATTTTTAGAAACTGAAGTCAAAGAATAAGAGTACATTTTCATTATGAAAATACTTTTGTCGCAAACAATAACTGTGTAATGTAAGATGTCAGTTATTTAGGCATTCTGTTAAATGTTCACACATATATCGAAGCCCGTATTTTAAGTATCGATTTTTAGTAGTAAGTCAGTATTTTAAGTATCGATTGTTAGTATTAAGTCGCCTATGGAAAATATCGGTATGCGGCCTAAGGCCACACTGGAGAGTTCCTCTTTCTTCTTCGGGCAACGAGACAACGAGACAGACGCACTAGCTGCGCAGCTAAAAATAAATCTCTGGCCATCGCTAATTATATTTGTAATTTCAGAAAATAAATAAGTCATTATAGCTCAGAAGTGGGATGACTACCCGAAAGGATATATAATTCGGTATACGGCAGGCCACACGCTCCGCCTCCAAGGTGGCCGCCTCCACGCCCGCCGCTGCCACTGACTCAATTGCTGTGTCTGCTGCGGCCGCGCCCCCCGCCGTGCCCACTGCTGTGCCTGCCGCCGCAGAAACCGTTACTGCTGTGCCCGCCGCTGTCATATACGCCGCCGCTGTGCCCGGCGCAGCCATACCCGCCTCTGATGTGCCCACCGCTGCCGCGCCCATATAAAATACAAAAAAAGGAAAGAATTTTTTTTTTTCAACGCGATAATACAACAACAACAACGACATCAAAAATAAAAGGAACAACATGAAATACGTATGAACAACAGTGAAGATATTCCCTTTGCGGAGTCTGCTCCTATCGAGCAAAGGGATACACCGACGCTAGAAGAAGCGTTAGAGCTGTATCCCAACGATGGGCCGCGCACACACACAATAGCTGAGTACCGGGCCCGCAACACAAAATCTACAAAGCCAAAGAAGACCAAAAGAGGAGGCCAAGTACGTAAGCTGCTCCAGCAGAAGGGGGTGGAAGTAGACTTACTGGCCATTCTGAAGACAGAGGAAGACCGACAACGCTGCATAGAGCGTATTGACATCCTCAAAGCTGAACTTCGCCAAAGAGCGAAGAAACGCAAGGGGGCCGCAGAAATGCGCAAGCCTTAACTTGCCTTTAATTTAATAATTCTAATTATAAGCTTAATAGCAACTTGAAGCATGAAAGTTCAACTTGCGAAATACAAACTGTCTGATAGGCTTTTACTAACAATGTGGTTGGAGATTTTTTTTAAATCAAATGATATGTATGCCTGAATTGTGAGCCAACCACATTCTCTATAATTTTTCCATGTCTCTGGCTCGCTGTGCAAGACACAGTTGAGATAAATTTTATTTCCCGCTTACTTTTTTTCTTCACGAATAATTTAAATAAAAAAAATTTTTTTCTTATCATTATAAATATGCATGAATCCACAACAATTTAATTTTAATATTTTAAATAATATTCAAATTCAAGCAAATATGTACCAGTCAAAACATATTTATGAAAAAAAAAAAGTAATTGCTAAACAAAAGGTTTTAACCTGTCTTTATGAACTTTATTCCGTATTTTTGTATACTTGTGATAAATAAAAACAAAAATCCCATACGTATGTTCGATAATAGCATAAGTAAATTTGATGATATATCCGTTATACCCACAATGGGGTTAATCGAAATAAAATCAGTGGACTCCACTGCAAATGTCATAAATAAAATTGAATCATCAAATGCTAATATGAGATTAACGAACATACTACTATTAATAATTGTCATAATATTGTGCGCATATGTATTATATATGGCTTACCTATTACCCAATAAATGTGTAACAAAAAGAGCTCTAAGCCAAGCTAATGATCTAGATAAGATCTAAAAATACATATGCAATTATAAATCAAAACCTTTTTAACAAAAGATTAAATACATATATATAAAATATATTGAAAAAATAAACAACAGGCACCCTAGCATAGTCCAAGACTTAATTGAGGTTTTAAGGAGCGAGGGAAGTAACTCACCTCAACGCTCCATAAACTTGGTACAAATTAGGTTAGCTTACCTTGACATAACGGGCGAAGATTTCCCAGTTAAAGGAGGCACTAGGGAACAGATGAGTTTTATTCTCACGGTACCATATGTATGCTGTTTTTCAAACACAGCAGGCACACTGCGTTTCTACCTAATGGAGGAACCACAGCAGTAAAGAACTAAATACATCCATAATCAGTTTAATAGGCTTAGGCAGTTAGTGTAGAATATGTATGAAATAGAAACCCAAAAACTGCAAAATTATTTACCTTTCCTTGATTTCCTGATACACTCAGGTGAAACAAGTTACAAATACAAAAGAAAAATCCATAAAGTTAGCTTATAGTAGATTGTTAGCTAAGACCCCTGTAAAAAAAGACGTGCCCGGATGGGTCTCAGATGTAGAAATAAGAGATATAGAATAGTAAAACCATAAACATTTTCAAAAATTTTGTTACATTAAAAACAGGTCTAAACGACCAAATTTTTTTTTTTGGTAAAATGGGTTCTCAAGAATCCAAAATAGAAATAGAAATTAATCTTAGTAGCCATAAATCTGGCTTTGAAAAATATAATTCTACCTTCCTGGGTGCAGGAACTATTCGACCAACCCATATAGACAACTTCTCTGGGAATTAAAACAAAGAGTGGATATTTTTTTTTTTTTTTTTTTTTTTTTGTTTTTAAAATATGGTTACTTGGGATGATATTATAGGAAATACTAGAACACACGCACAAGAATTAACTAAATCTTGTAAGTGCCTCTCGCAGAATAGGGAAACATCCCAAGACTCAGTAACCAAACACACGAAAATAATAACCGAGAATCTCCAAGCTATTAGAGCTGTATTAACTGAACACTATAGCAAACTAAAGATATGGCAAAAAACAGCCGCAAATGCGTTCTACAGTGATTGCAAACAAAAAGCAATAACTGTGCAGACACAATATTGAATTTAAACAAACATCTGATTTGGAAACTTCAATAGTACTGGAAGAAAAAACGCAACTAATGGCTGATGAAGAAATAGGTCAAGAAGAACCATCAGTGAGCTCTGATCAATCAATCATAAGTCTTAAAAAACCTGCAATTCCAAAAGAAAACAACAAAATGACACAAACTGTGGTAGAATTCATAAACACAGCCATCAGGCTGCTATTAAAAATCTACCGGGTTTCCTTGGAGCGCTTCGCGTACTTAACACCATGAAAGAAACGCAGCAGTAGCCATCGAAATCATAAAAACAAAATTAAAAGGTCAGGCGGGTAATACCCTATGTTCTGAAACAACGATTGATGAAGTAATACGAAAACTATCAAGAATCTTCAAGTGTGAATCAGTGGATTTTTTTGACAGCAAAAATTAAAAATCTGCAAAGAAACCTTAATAACTGTTTTTCATACACAAAGGAGATTACTGAGTTGACCGACGCCCTCAAAGGCGCATATATTTCGGATGGTCTTCCAACTGAAAAAGCCATAAAATACACTACCAAAGTGGCATTAAGTAAGTCATACCAAAAGTCAAAGAGTCCAGATTTTAATGGAATCAGGAAACTTTAATTCAGCTAAAGAAGCCATCACTAGATTTACCACTCTTTCAGTAGAGTCGGGCTCCACAGAAAGTTTCCAAAATAATACCATTTTTTATGCCCAGCATAATGACCGCGGTAGACGCCGCTATAACAATAATGGTAACTGGAGAAACAACTCAAATTGGAACAATAACAACTCGAATTGGAGCAATAACGATGCCCACAGAGCGCAACGAGGCCGAAATTATTCACGCTACCGAAGAGGCGGCCGTGGAGGTGGACACAATAATAATAGACAAAACACAAATAACCAACAGAATGGTTACAACAACACAAATGTCCGAATTACCCAAAGCGACCAGGGAAACGGACAAGCTCCTCCAAATGCTCAAAATTAAAAAAAAAAGTGTATTCTATTAACCTAAGTCTTAATAATTTCGTATCATTTAAGAATGTTAAAACAAATAAGAAAATAACATTTTTAATTGATACCGGTGCAGACATTTCAATAATAAAAGAAAATTCTGTTGTATTTCACTACATCCAAGTAAACAAAACTGTAGACATTCGAGGCATAGGAGAAGGAGTAATAAACTCCAAAGGCCTAGTCTCAATAGAATTGCAGACAGATAAATATATTATTCCATACGAATTTCACCTGCTTCATTCAGATTTCGCAATCCCATGCGATGGAATAATGGGATTAGATTTCATAAAAACTTTTAATTGCAAATTAGATTACAGTAATTCAGAAGATTGATTTATACTTAGACCACGAAAATTAACGTACCCAATTTATGTTCCAATAACATTTAATTCTGGTAATAACTCAACACTTCTACCAGCAAGATCCCAAGTGGTACGCAAAATAGAACTATCTCCAGCAGAAGATAACATTTTAATTCCGAATCAGGAAATTAAACCGGGCGTTTATGTTGCAAACATTATTGCAACAGCCCAAAGTACTTTTGTCCGATTCTTAAATACCACAGATAAATGCCAAATAGTAGGCTTTAACAATATAAAATTTGAATCACTTTCGAACTACGATGTAGTTCAAAATACCAAAGATATAAGAAAAGAATCTGTAATTCATAAATTGAAGAAAAATTTCCCAATACTATTCAAAGACAAACTCGAAAAGTTATGCACTGAGTATAGTGATGTGTTCGGACTTGACACCGAACCGATCACAACAAATAATTTTTATAAACAAAAATTAAGACTTGAGGATGATGAACCGGTATATGTGAAAAATTACCGGAGTCCGCATAGCCAAATAGACGAGATCCAGCGACAAGTTGGAAAGTTAATCGAACAGGATATTGTTGAACCGTCTGTTTCGCCTTATAATAGCCCTCTCTTACTAGTCCCAAAGAAAACACTTTCGGGATCTAAAGAAAAAAACTGGTGATTAGTAATTGACTATCGCCAAATAAATAAGAAATTGCTGTCAGATAAATTCCCGCTCTCCAGAATTCATGATATTCTTGATCAATTGGGAAGAGCAAAATATTTTTTTTGCCTTGACTTAATGTCAGGTTTTCACCAAATTGAACTAGAAGAAAAATCAAGAGATATAACGTATTTTTCAACGAGCAATGGCTCATATCGTTTTAGACGATTACCTTTCGGTCTAAAAATAGTGTGGCGACACCGAAAATACTGGTTCGCCCTCTGTTTGTCGTTTACCAATTCTGAACGGAATTGCTAGTATTATTAAGTTAGTCAACACTACTAATGTCTCTTCTAAAACTTGTCTAGACGCGTCAAGACGCTTTGATCCGACTTCCAATAAACGTTTATAAATTTTAAGCATAAATGGCTGCATTGTAAATAACAGAGTAGCCAAAGTGGTGACCCCGACGTGATCTTATGCATCACATAACGTTCCTGGGAATCTGTCCGGTCTACTAGCAAATTACTTTATAGGGTCGGAGAAGCTTCCTTCTGCCTGTTTTGGCGACTTAAATATACCATTTTACCCTATGGGTGTATGGTATAACAATAAAACATTCTAATCTTTGCTCTCAGAGCGAATTTCAATATTCAACTCTCGTGTTTTCACCATTTTGGTTCTCGAATTATCAATCTTAATATTTTAATTGGAACTTTTTTAGTCCCAATGAAAGCAAAACCAACCTATTTTTAGAAACTGAAGTCAAAGAATAAGAGTACATTTTCATTATGAAAATACTTTTGTCGCAAACAATAACTGTGTAATGTAAGATGTCAGTTATTTAGGCATTCTGTTAAATGTTCACACATATATCGAAGCCCGTATTTTAAGTATCGATTTTTAGTAGTAAGTCAGTATTTTAAGTATCGATTGTTAGTATTAAGTCGCCTATGGAAAATATCGGTATGCGGCCTAAGGCCACACTGGAGAGTTCCTCTTTCTTCTTCGGGCAACGAGACAACGAGACAGACGCACTAGCTGCGCAGCTAAAAATAAATCTCTGGCCATCGCTAATTATATTTGTAATTTCAGAAAATAAATAAGTCATTATAGCTCAGAAGTGGGATGACTACCCGAAAGGATACATATATAATTCGGTATACGGCAGGCCACACGCTCCGCCTCCAAGGTGGCCGCCTCCACGCCCGCCGCTGCCACTGACTCAATTGCTGTGTCTGCTGCGGCCGCGCCCCCCCGCCGTGCCCACTGCTGTGCCTGCCGCCGCAGAAACCGTTACTGCTGTGCCCGCCGCTGTCATATACGCCGCCGCTGTGCCCGGCGCAGCCATACCCGCCTGTGCTGTGCCCACCGCTGCCGCGCCCATATAAAATACAAAAAAAGGAAAGAATTTTTTTTTTTCAACGCGATAATACAACAACAACAACGACATCAAAAATAAAAGGAACAACATGAAATACGTATGAACAACAGTGAAGATATTCCCTTTGCGGAGTCTGCTCCTATCGAGCAAAGGGATGCACCGACGCTAGAAGAAGCGTTAGAGCTGTATCCCAACGATCGGCCGCGCCCACACACAATAGCTGAGTACCGGGCCAGCAACACAAAATCTACAAAGCCAAAGAAGACCAAAAGAGGAGGCCAAGTACGTAAGCTGCTCCAGCAGAAGAGGGTGGAAGTAGACTTACTGGCCATTCTGAAGACAGAGGAAGACCGACAACGCTGCATAGAGCGTATTGACATCCTCAAAGCTGAACTTCGCCAAAGAGCGAAGAAACGCAAGGGGGCCGCAGAAATGCGCAAGCCTTAACTTGCCTTTAATTTAATAATTCTAATTATAAGCTTAATAGCAACTTGAAGCATGAAAGTTCAACTTGCGAAATACAAACTGTATGATAGGCTTTTACTAACAATGTGGTTGGAGATTTTTTTTAAAACAAATGATATGTATGCCTGAATTGTGAGCCAACCACATTCTCTATAATTTTTCCATGTCTCTGGCTCGCTGTGCAAGACACAGTTGAGATAAATTTTATTTCTCGCTTACTTTTTTTCTTCACGAATAATTAAAAAAAAAAATTTTTTTTCTTATCATTATAAATATGCATGAACCCATAACAATTTAATTATAATATTTTAAATAATATTCAAATTCAAGCAAATATTAATATTTTAAATAATATTCAAATTCAAGCAAATATGTACCAGACTAAACATATTTATGAAAAAAAATTAAAGTAATTGCTAAACAAAAGGTTTTAACCTGTCTTTATTAACTTTATTCCGTATTTTTGTATACTTGTAATAAATAAAAACAAAAATCCCATACGTATGTTCGATAATAGCATAAGTAAATTTGATGATATATCCGTTATACCCACAATGGGGTTAATCGAAATAAAATCAGTGGACTCCACTGCAAATGTCATAAATAAAATTTAATCATCAAATGCTAATATGAGATTAACGAACATACTACTATTAATAATTGTCATAATATTGTGCGCATATGTATTATATATGGCTTACCTATTACCCAATAAATGTGTAACAAAAAGAGCTCTAAGCCAAGCTAATGATCTAGATAAGATCTAAAAATACATATGCAATTATAAATCAAAACCTTTTTAACAAAAGATTAAATACATATATATAAAATATATTGAAAAAATAAACAACAGGCACCCTAGCATAGTCCAAGACTTAATTGAGGTTTTAAGGGGCGAGGGAAGTAACTCACCTCAACGCTCCATAAACTTGGTACAAATTAGGTTAGCTTACCTTGACATAACGGGCGAAGATTTCCCAGTTAAAGGAGGCACTAGGGAACAGATGAGTTTTATTCTCACGGTACCATATGTATGCTGTTTTTCAAACGCAGCAGGCACACTGCGTTTCTACCTAATGGAGGAACCACAGCAGTGTCACACCTAAAACCCACTTCTGAGAATGTCGGTTGCAAATCACATTACCCAGTAGAAGATTGTAGATAAAGAAGCTGTCAGGAAGGCTTCGGCGGGGAGTGCGACTTATAGGAACAATAGAAATGCCAGACTCGTACGTTTAGGTAGATAATTAATATAAGTTTATTAATTAATTGAGACTTAACAATAAAGTGACGTTTGCAAGGTGATGCCGTTGGATTCGTTCGTGGTGGCCGTTCGTTACCACCGATCGTAGGAGCTTATTCGTTCGCACCCTTTCTCGTCAACGTTTTGTTACCAACTCTTTGATACTTATCGATAACACCAGGGGTAGAGCATAACGTCGCTTGCCCAGGGCTGAATCAGTATGTTAATGAACTGTCTGGTGACAGCTCGGCCAATCCTGCATTCGGATCGCCCTCGATTCGAGTATCTTCGTCGTCAGATACATCCAATTCGGGAATATTTGAACACCAGGGTTTCATCTTATCCGAGGAATATACAGAACAGTATTTACGTCCTGTAACCTGTATGCCGGGGACATCTTTGATTAAATAACGATCGTTTCCAAGGCTTTTGGCCACTTGATAAGGACCTCGGTATCGTGGTTCCAGTTTACGCGATTCGCCTGTCGCGGCTGGTTCGTTTTCTACTACTACAAGATCACCTGTGGAATAAACAAAGGGGTTAGCATGTTTGGCGTCAAAACGTTTCTTCCATTTAGCTCGTTCTGATGCGATATTGGCTGCGGCTTGACTTCGAATTTCGGTGACGGTTTCGGTGGAATATGGCTTATCCAGATCTGCGTGTATCGCTGCAGTAAGGTTGTTTTGCACGACATCAATAGCGTTGAAATTAAATACGAGATCAATTGGACTGAATCCAGTGGTGCTGTTTTTCTGCGAGTTGACGGTCCATTAAAGGTTATGAAGAGTCAGATCCCAATCCTTTGGATTTTCGTTCATCGTTCGTATATAATTGAGAATTATTTGATTAGCGCGTTCTACTTGACCGTTTGCACCGGGTGTTCGTACAGCATTCTTAACGTGTTGGATATGGTTTTGCTTACAGTAATCTTCAAATAATTTTGACGTAAACGCTGTTCCACGGTCTGTTATAATAAAATTTGGCAAGCCAAAGTAACTAGAAACTTCGTTTAGCGTTGATAGAACAGGTAATGATTTTGTACTTTTAACTGCTTTTACGATTAGAAATTTACTAAATGAATCAGATATAGCCAGTATATGAGTATTTCCTCGTTTGCTTCGAATAAAAGGACCCAAATGATCCGCGTGAAGTCGACGAAAAGGAACCGGTTCAACATCGTTGTAATGCATGCGACCTTCAGGCTTTCCTCCTTTTGACTTATAGTAGCAGCATTGGATGCATGTGGAAATATAGTCCTTCACGTATTTATTCATCTTTGGAAACCAAAAACGTTTTTGAATCCTCTCAATGGTTTTATCAAGACAGAAGTGTCCGACATCATCATGGCAACTTTTAACAATGCGCCATCTTACTGCCTTTGGCACTACGAAGAGAATAGTGTTTTCCATTTTCCGATAAAGGCGATGATTTTCGATGACATAATCAATACGTAATTGCTTCAGTTGATCACTGTGACGCTTTCCCTTCAGTACTGCGATTATTTCGGCAAGTATTTTGTCCTGTAGTTGCATTGTTAACAACCAGTCGTCAATTTCTGAAATTATGGTTCTAACAAATTCATCTAGTGATCCTTCCGGGGGTAAATTTGGAGCACGGCTCAACGCATCTACATGAGCCATTTTGCTACCATCTCGATGAATAAATTCAAAGTCGTAATCCATTATTTTAATCCACCAGCGCGCCACCTGTGGAATGAGTTCTTTATTCGTTTTAACCTTGGCAATAGCTGAGCAATCGGTCACCAGACGGAATGATTTTCCCAAAAGGTAGACTCTGAACCTTTGGAGTGTTTCTACTACTGCAAGCGTTTCCAATGCGTAACTGTGGTATTTACTCTCAGCGTTGGTACAATGTCGACTAAAATAACAAACGGGACGCCAATCTTTGTCATAATGCAACTGCAGCAAAACTCCTGGTAGGCCTAAAGCACAAGCATCGGTGTGTACTTCGTGCTTAGCCGAAAAATCGTATAGAGTGAGAACAGGTTCGCTACATAGTTTTTCGATTAGTTCAATAAATGCATGTTGCTGGGCTTCTCCCCAACTAAATGTATTCGCCTCCGTTTTGCGTAGCAGTTCTGTTAAAGGACGTGATATTAATGAATAGTTTTCAATAAATTTTCTGAAGAAACCTGTGAGACCAAGGAATCTTCTTACTTCTCTTACGTTTGTAGGTACTTTAAAATTTTTAATTGCGTTTACTTTACATTCGCCAGGTTTTATTCCATCTTTATTGACTATGTGGCCCAAGAACGTAATTTCGGATTGCAGAAACTTGCATTTATCGTATCGTAGGGTTAAGCCACTGTCTTGTAAGATTGAGAAAAACTTCTTAATTCGTTGCATACCAGATTCGAAGGTCTTACTTGGGATTATTACGTCATCTAAATATGCGAGGACCTCACCTGATTCCATACGTTTTATGATTTGGTTCATTACCGACTGAAAGACTGCCGGAGCGTTAATGAGTCCAAGAGGCATTCTGTTGTATTCGTAATGCCCGTCAGCTATAACAAACGCCGTGTACTGTTTGGACGATTCACTTATCTCGATTTGATGGTATCCCATACGTAGATCAAGTTGCGTAAAATATACGTTTCCAGCTAGTTGAGCGAATTGCTCTTCCATGTTTGGCATAGGAAATGGAATTTTGACCGTAATACTGTTAAGGCGACGATAGTCGACGCAAAGACGATGTTCTCCATTCTTTTTATCTACGATGACGATTCCCGAGGCGTACGGCGAATCCGAAGGACGAATTATGTCGTTTTCCAGTAGGTCAGATATGATATTCGTAACAATAGGCCTGAGCGCAAACGGTGTTCGGTATGGTTTCGTATAACATGGGACGTTTGATGTTAAAGTGATTTCCATTTTCGATATTGAGCATTTACCTAATTCGTTAGTTTTCTGCGCAAAACAAGCAGCATTATCTATTAAGGCCTTTTCCAATTCTTCGTTTTCGGTATCTGCTAGATTTTGAACTGTTTCTATTTGGCGTATGTTTTCGATAAAACATTTGTTTCCGTGAATAATTAGTTTATTGCCATCCCGACAAAGAATATCCTTACCCAATAAAACGTTTTCAGATATTAAGTCATTTTCCACTACAAGGATTTGACTTCGTGACCTATCTTGTCCACAACGATTTTCGCATTTAGTTTTTGGTTACAGAAGAATTTTCCTCCTCCAAATCCGTTCAGTGTGATTGCACATCGTTGCAAAACGCCTACGTTTTCGGCAAATGATTTTCGAATCAGAGTACGTGTACTACCTGGATCGACGAATGCGTTTGTTTCGTTTCCGTTAACTGAAATAACTTTACAAATATCTGAGTTGATGTTTGAGTCAATTTTATTTACTTTCGAAACGTTTTTAAATTTTTCAGGGCAGTTGGTAGAGTCGTGATTAGTACGATTACAATGAGTACATCGAGGCTTACGCTGTGGAATAGGACAATCTGAGGAATAATGTCCCATCTTTTGACAATTAAAGCATTTGATTGACGACTCTATCTTTTCTTTGGATATCCGTTTTATTACGGATTGACTTGACTTCTGCGTATTACCGTTGGGCTCACGTTTATTTTGAAAGCTATGTGGATTATATTTGATTTCGTTATGAGCCGCATAGGCATGTATATCTCGTAAAAGTTCGTTACATGAGGTATAATGGTTAGATATTTTTCTCTTAAGATCGTAATCGTTGATGCCGTTTATAATATGTGTTACAATTGCTGAATCAGCTAACTCACCCTTTTTACCAATAGCTAGCATTTTATAAAAATAATCTTGTGGTGATTCCGTTGTTTCCCGTTTGGTTTTCAGCATTTTTAAATGAACATCAGCTGCGTTGCTAATACATGGGAAGTCGTATAGAAATTTCGAAACAAATTCTGGCCATGTTTGAAATATTTCATCCGTTGCATCCACCCAGTAACGAGCTGCACCTTGCATCTTTTGTTGAACTGCAAAAATTACCTTTCTGTCGTCCCAGTTATATGCGTTTTTCAGAGTTTCCACACGTTTAACAAACTGATGCGAATCTAATGATTTTACGGACGATGGATTAAATTCAGGAACAAGAGCTATAATTTCGTTCATGTTTCCAAAAGAATGATTAAAATAATTATATTTTTCTTCGCAGTTGACTTCGTGTTGTTGTTGTCGTTGGGTTGCGAAATCTTGAGAACTTTCCGAATACTGACCTTCATTTACATTTGACCTACATTTGCTTACGTAATTCCGTGACGTTGGAACATAATTATCTTGCTGTGATGTAACAACGTTATTGTAGTGCTGAATCGTAGCAATGTTACCACTTTGATGAGTCGGAGCGAAGGGTACGTGTTGGCGAGGCGTAACCATATAGCCGTGTTGCGGTGTAACAATGTAATTGGGTTGCTGAGACGTAGCAAAGTGAGCGTGCTGCTGAGACGTAGCTGCGTAACCGAGTTGTTGCGAAGTATCGACATGATCGTACTGCTGAGACGTAGCATTGCAGTACTGCTGAGACGTAGCAGTGTTACCGAGTTGTTGCGAAGTATCGACATGATCGTACTGCTGAGACGTAGCATTGCAGTACTGCTGAGACGTAGCAGTGTTACCGAGTTGCTGGAACGTAGCAACATTACCATACTGCTGAGACGTAGTAGTGTTACCGAGTTGCTGGAACGTAGCAACATTACCGTACTGCTGAGACGTAGCAGTGTTACCGAGTTGCTGGAACGTAGCAACATTACCATACTGCTGAGACGTAGCAGTGTTACCGTTTGGCAAATACGTTACGTTTGTTTGTTCGTTTGTCACAAGCACGTTTCTTTCTCCAGAAACTTCTTGTACGTTTACGTCACTAAGCACAATTGGTGACGAAATCATTGCAGGTTGGAATGAACGCTCCTGCAATACTCTAATCGTTTTTTCTAGTTCGTTTATCTTTTTAGTCATTGATTGATTTTCCGCACTGGTGTATTCGTCGTCACTACAGATCGCGGTTAATTTTCTCTGTAATTGTTCTCGATTTCCTGATGTTGACAATCCAGCTTGTCTACATTTTTGCTGCAAAGCTTTCTTTGAAACGTAGTTTTTCTGCGGCATTATTGTTGTCTCTTTCACACTTGTATGTTCGTTGATTTTTCGTTTTGCTTATTCGTCTTTCGTTCTCGTTTCCACTAGTTCGTTTATGCGCAGAACACACACTATTACACTTTGCGAGTTTCTCATGCCACGCTATTTTACCGCGGAAAATTGCGTGTTACCTTTGTCTTCACACACTTCTACTTATGAGAAATATCAGTTCCTTTTTGCACACTATCCAAATTCTAAATTGGACACCATCCCACTTCTGAAAATTGTCACACCTAAAACCCACTTCTGAGAATGTCGGTTGCAAATCACATTACCCAGTAGAAGATTGTAGATGGAGAAGCTGTCAGGAAGGCTTCGGCGGGGAGTGCGACTTATAGGAACAATAGAAATGCCAGACTCGTACGTTTAGGTAGATAATTAATATAAGTTTATTAATTAATTGAGACTTAACAATAAAGTGACGTTTGCAAGGTGATGCCGTTGGATTCGTTCGTGGTGGCCGTTCGTTACCACCGATCGTAGGAACTTATTCGTTCGCACCCTTTCTCGTCAACGTTTTGTTACCAACTCTTTGATACTTATCGATAACACCAGGGGTAGAGCATAACGTCGCTTGCCCAGGGCTGAATCAGTATGTTAATGAACTGTCTGGTGACAGCAGTAAAGAACTAAATACATCCATAATCAGTTTAATAGGCTTAGGCAGTTAGTGTAGAATATGTATGAAATAGAAACCCAAAAACTGCAAAATTATTTACCTTTCCTTGATTTCCTGATACACTCAGGTGAAACAAGTTACAAGTACAAAAGAAAAATCCATAAAGTTAGCTTATAGTAGATTGTTAGCTAAGACCCCTGTAAAAAAAGACGTGCCCGGATGGGTCCACGAACTTTTCAAGGACTCAATCGCATTGTTAGATATAGCAGAATCAAGTTTACAAACAATAGATTTAACAGACTCAGATGTAGAAATAATAGATATAGAATAGTAAAACCATAAACATTTTCAAAAATTTTGTTACATTAAAAACAGGTCTAAACGACCAAATTTTTTTTTTTAGGTAAAATGGGTTCTCAAGAATCCAAAATAGAAATAGAAATTAATCTTAGTAGCCATAAATCTGGCTTTGAAAAATATAATTCTAGCTGCCTGGGTGCAGGAACTATTCGACCAACCCTTAGAGACAACTTCTCTGGGAATTAAAACAAAGAGTGGATATTTTTTTTTTTTTTTTTTTTTTTTTTTGTTTTTAAAATATGGTTACTTGGGATGATATTATAGGAAATACTAGAACACACGCACAAGAATTAACTAAATCTTGTAAGTGCCTCTCGCAGAATAGGGAAACATCCCAAGACTCAGTAACCAAACACACGAAAATAATAACCGAGAATCTCCAAGCTATTAGAGCTGTATTAACTGAACACTATAGCAAACTAAAGATATGGCAAAAAACAGCCGCAAATGCGTTCTACAGTGATTGCAAACAAAAAGCAATAACTGTGCAGACACAATATTGAATTTAAACAAACATCTGATTTGGAAACTTCAATAGTACTGGAAGAAAAAACGCAACTAATGGCTGATGAAGAAATAGATCAAGAAGAACCATCAGTGAGCTCTGATCAATCAATCATAAGTCTTAAAAAACCTGCAATTCCAAAAAGAAAACAACAAAATGACACAAACTGTGGTAGAATTCATAAACACAGCCATCAGGCTGCTATTAAAAATCTACCGGGTTTCCTTGGAGCGCTTCGCGTACTTAACACCATGAAAGAAACGCAGCAGTAGCCATCGAAATCATAAAAACAAAATTAAAAGGTCAGGCGGGTAATACCCTATGTTCTGAAACAACGATTGATGAAGTAATACGAAAACTATCAAGAATCTTCAAGTGTGAATCAGTGGATTTTTTAACAGCAAAAATTAAAAATCTGCAAAGAAACCTTAATACCTGTTTTTCATACACAAAGGAGATTACTGAGTTGACCGACGCCCTCAAAGGCGCATATATTTCGGATGGTCTTTCAACTGAACAAGCCATAAAATACACTACCAAAGTGGCATTAAGTAAGTCATACCAAAAGTCAAAGAGTCCAGATTTTAATGGAATCAGGAAACTTTAATTCAGCTAAAGAAGCCATCACTAGATTTACCACTCTTTCAGTAGAGTCGGGCTCCACAGAAAGTTTCCAAAATAATACTATTTTTTATGCCCAGCATAATGACCGCGGTAGACGCCGCTATAACAATAATGGTAACTGGAGAAACAACTCAAATTGGAACAATAACAACTCGAATTGGAGCAATAACGATGCCCACAGAGCGCAACGAGGCCGAAATTATTCACGCTACCGAAGAGGCGGCCGTGGAGGTGGACACAATAATAATAGACAAAACACAAATAACCAACAGAATGGTTACAACAACACAAATGTCCGAATTACCCAAAGCGACCAGGGAAACGGACAAGCTCCTCCAAATGCTCAAAATTAAAAAATAAAGTGTATTCTATTAATCTAAGTCTTAATAATTTCGTATCATTTAAGAATGCTAAAACAAATAAAAAAAAATAACATTCTTAATTGATACCGGTGCAGACATTTCAATAATAAAAGAAAATTCTGTTGTATTTCACTAAAATTAACGTACCCAATTTATGTTCCAATAACATTTAATTCTGGTAATAACTCAACACTTCTACCAGCAAGATCCCAAGTGGTACGCAAAATAGAACTATCTTCAGCAGAAGATAACATTTTAATTCCGAATCAGGAAATTAAACCGGGCGTTTATGTTGCAAACATTATTGCAACAGCCCAAAGTACTTTTGTCCAATTCTTAAATACCACAGATAAATGCCAAATAGTAGGCTTTAACAATATAAAATTTGAATCACTTTCGAACTACGATGTAGTTCAAAATACCAAAGATATAAGAAAAGAATCTGTAATTCATAAATTAAAGAAAAATTTCCCAATACTATTCAAAGACAAACTCGAAAAGTTATGCACTGGGTGCAGGAACTATTCGACCAACCCATAGAGACATTTTCTCTGGGAATTAAAACAAAAAGTGGATATTTTTTTGTTTTTTGTTTTTAAAATATGGTTACTTGGGATGATATTATAGGAAGTGCTAGAACACACGCACAAGAATAACTAAATCTTGTAAGTGCCTCTCGCAGAATAGGGAAACAACCCAAGACTCAGTAACCAAACACACGAAAATAATAACCGAGAATCTCCAAGCTATTAGAGCTGTATTAACTGAACACTATAGCAAACTAAAGATATGGCAAAAAACAGCCGCAAATGCGTTCTACAGTGATTGCAAACAAAAAGCAATAACTGTGCAGACACAATATTGAATTTAATCAAACATCTGATTTGGAAACTTCAATAGTACTGGAAGAAAAAACGCAACTAATGGCTGATGAAGAAATACGTCAAGAAGAATCATCAGTGAGCTCTGATCAATCAATCATAAGTCTTAAAAAACCTGCAATTCCAAAAGAAAACAACAAAATGACACAAACTGTGGTAGAATTCATAAACACAGCCATCAGGCTGCTACCATACTTCGATGGTGATATTAAAAATCTACCGGGTTTCCTTGGAGCGCTTCGCGTACTTAACACCATAAAAGAAACGCAGCAGTAGCCATCGAAATCATAAAAACAAAATTAAAAGGTCAGGCGGGTAATACCCTATGTTCTGAAACAACGATTGATGAAGTAATACGAAAACTATCAAGAATCTTCAAGTGTGAATCAGTGGATTTTTTAACAGCAAAAATTAAAAATCTGAAAAGAAACCTTAATAACTGTTTTTCATACACAAAGGAGATTACTGAGTTGACCGACGCCCTCAAAGGCGCATATATTTCGGATGGTCTTCCAACTGAACAAGCCATAAAATACACTACCAAAGTGGCATTAAGTAAGTCATACCAAAAGTCAAAGAGTCCAGATTTTAATGGAATCAGGAAACTTTAATTCAGCTAAAGAAGCCATCACTAGATTTACCACTCTTTCAGTAGAGTCGGGCTCCACAGAAAGTTTCCAAAATAATACCATTTTTTATGCCCAGCATAATGACCGCGGTAGACGCCGCTATAACAATAATGGTAACTGGAGAAACAACTCAAATTGGAACAATAACAACTCGAATTGGAGCAATAACGATGCCCACAGCGCGCAACGAGGCCGAAATTATTTACGCTACCGAAGAGGCGGCCGTGGAGGTGGACACAATAATAATAGACAAAACACAAATAACCAACAGACTGGTTACAACAATACAATTGTCCGAATTACCCAAAGCGACCAGGGAAACGGACAAGCTCCTCCAAATGCTCAAAATTAAAAAAATAAAGTGTATTCTATTAACCTAAGTCTTAATAATTTCGTATCATTTAAGAATGTTAAAACAAATAAGAAAATAACATTTTTAATTGATACCGGTGCAGACATTTCAATAATAAAAGAAAATTCTGTTGTATTTCACTACATCCAAGTAAACAAAACTGTAGACATTCGAGGCATAGGAGAAGGAGTAATAAACTCCAAAGGCCTAGTCTCAATAGAATTGCAGACAGATAAATATATTATTCCATACGAATTTCACCTGCTTCATTCAGATTTCGCAATCCCATGCGATGGAATAATGGGATTAGATTTCATAAAAACTTTTAATTGCAAATTAGATTACAGTAATTCAGAAGATTGATTTATACTTAGACCACGAAAATTAACGTACCCAATTTATGTTCCAATAACATTTAATTCTGGTAATAACTCAACACTTCTACCAGCAAGATCCCAAGTGGTACGCAAAATAGAACTATCTTCAGCAGAAGATAACATTTTAATTCCGAATCAGGAAATTAAACCGGGCGTTTATGTTGCAAACATTATTGCAACAGCCCAAAGTACTTTTGTCCGATTCTTAAATACCACAGATAAATGCCAAATAGTAGGCTTTAACAATATAAAATTTGAATCACTTTCGAACTACGATGAAGTCAAAATACCAAAGATATAAGAAAAGAATCTGTAATTCATAAATTGAAGAAAAATTTCCCAATAATATTCAAAGACAAACTCGAAAAGTTATGCACTGAGTATAGTGATGTGTTCGGACTTGACACCGAACCGATCACAACAAATATTTTCTATAAACAAAAATTAAGACTTGAGGATGATGAACCGGTATATGTGAAAAATAACCGGAGTCCGCATAGCCAAATAGACGAGATCCAGCGACAAGTTGGAAAGTTAATCGAACAGGATATTGTTGAACCGTCTGTTTCGCCTTATAATAGCCCTCTCTTACTAGTCCCAAAGAAAACACTTTCGGGATCTAAAGAAAAAAACTGGTGATTAGTAATTGACTATCGCCAAATAAATAAGAAATTGCTGTCAGATAAATTCCCGCTCTCCAGAATTCATGATATTCTTGATCAATTGGGAAGAGCAAAATATTTTTTTTGCCTTGACTTAATGTCAGGTTTTCACCAAATTGAACTAGAAGAAAAATCAAGAGATATAACGTATTTTTCAACGAGCAATGGCTCATATCGTTTCACACGATTACCTTTCGGTCTAAAAATAGTGTGGCGACACCGAAAATACTGGTTCGGCCTCTGTTTGTCGTTTACCAATTCTGAACGGAATTGCTAGTATTATTAAGTTAGTCAACACTACTAATGTCTCTTCTAAAACTTGTCTAGACGCGTCAAGACGCTTTGATCCGACTTCCAATAAACGTTTATAAATTTTAAGCATAAATGGCTGCATTGTAAATAACAGAGTAGCCAAAGTGGTGACCCCGACGTGATCTTATGCATCACATAACGTTCCTGGGAATCTGTCCGGTCTACTAGCAAATTACTTTATAGGGTCGGAGAAGCTTCCTTCTGCCTGTTTTGGCGACTTAAATATACCATTTTACCCTATGGGTGTATGGTATAACAATAAAACATTCTAATCTTTGCTCTCAGAGCGAATTTCAATATTCAACTCTCGTGTTTTCACCATTTTGGTTCTCGAATTATCAATCTTAATATTTTAATTGGAACTTTTTTAGTCCCAATGAAAGCAAAACCAACCTATTTTTAGAAACTGAAGTCAAAGAATAAGAGTACATTTTCATTATGAAAATACTTTTGTCGCAAACAATAACTGTGTAATGTAAGATGTCAGTTATTTAGGCATTCTGTTAAATGTTCACACATATATCGAAGCCCGTATTTTAAGTATCGATTTTTAGTAGTAAGTCAGTATTTTAAGTATCGATTGTTAGTATTAAGTCGCCTATGGAAAATATCGGTATGCGGCCTAAGGCCACACTGGAGAGTTCCTCTTTCTTCTTCGGGCAACGAGACAACGAGACAGACGCACTAGCTGCGCAGCTAAAAATAAATCTCTGGCCATCGCTAATTATATTTGTAATTTCAGAAAATAAATAAGTCATTATAGCTCAGAAGTGGGATGACTACCCTAAAGGATATATAATTCGGTACACGGCAGGCCACACGCTCCGCCTCAAAGGTGGCCGCCTCCACGCCCGCCGCTGCCACTGACTCAATTGCTGTGTCTGCTGCGGCCGCGGCCCCCGCCGTGCCCACTGCTGTGCCTGCCGCCGCAGTAACCGTTACTGCTGTGCCCGCCGCTGTCATATACGCCTGTGCTGTGCCCACCGCTGCCGCGCCCATATAAAATACAAAAAAAGGAAAGAATTTTTTTTTTTCAACGCGATAATACAACAACAACAACGACATCAAAAATAAAAGGAACAACATGAAATACGTATGAACAACAGTGAAGATATTCCCTTTGCGGAGTCTGCTCCTATCGAGCAAAGGGATGCACCGACGCTAGAAGAAGCGTTAGAGCTGTATCCCAACGATCGGCCGCGCCCACACACAATAGCTGAGTACCGGGCCAGCAACACAAAATCTACAAAGCCAAAGAAGACCAAAAGAGGAGGCCAAGTACGTAAGCTGCTCCAGCAGAAGAGGGTGGAAGTAGACTTACTGGCCATTCTGAAGACAGAGGAAGACCGACAACGCTGCATAGATATAAGCTTAATAGCAACTTGAAGCATGAAATGTCAACTTGCGAAATACAAACTGTCTGATAGGCTTTTACTAACAATGTGGTTGGAGATTTTTTTTAAAACAAATGATATGTATGCCTGAATTGTGAGCCAACCACATTCTCTATAATTTTTCCATGTCTCTGGCTCGCTGTGCAAGACACAGTTGAGATAAATTTTATTTCTCGCTTACTTTTTTTCTTCACGAATAATTTAAATAAAAAAAATTTTTTTTCTTATTATAAATATGCATGAATCCATAACAATTTAATTTTAATATTTTAAATAATATTCAAATTCAAGCAAATATGTACCAGACAAAACATATTTATGAAAAAAAATTAAAGTAATTGCTAAACAAAAGGTTTTAACCTGTCTTTATTAACTTTATTCCGTATTTTTGTATACTTGTAATAAATAAAAACAAAAATCCCATACGTATGTTCGATAATAGCATAAGTAAATTTGATGATATATCCGTTATACCCACAATGGGGTTAATCGAAATAAAATCAGTGGACTCCACTGCAAATGTCATAAATAAAATTGAATCATCAAATGCTAATATGAGATTAACGAACATACTACTATTAATAATTGTCATAATATTGTGCGCATATGTATTATATATGGCTTACCTATTACCCAATAAATGTGTAACAAAAAGAGCTCTAAGCCAAGCTAATGATCTAGATAAGATCTAAAAATACATATGCAATTATAAATCAAAACCTTTTTAACAAAAGATTAAATACATATATATAAAATATATTGAAACAACAGGCACCCTAGCAAAGTCCAAGACTTAATTGAGGTTTTTAGGAGCGAGGGAAGTAACTCACCTCAACGCTCCATAAACTTGGTACAAATTAGGTTAGCTTACCTTGACATAACGGGCGAAGATTTCCCAGTTAAAGGAGGCACTAGGGAACAGATGAGTTTTATTCTCACGGTACCATATGTATGCTGTTTTTCAAACGCAGCAGGCACACTGCGTTTCTACCTAATGGAGGAACCACAGCAGTAAAGAACTAAATACATCCATAATCAGTTTAATAGGCTTAGGCAGTTAGTGTAGAATATGTATGAAATAGAAACCCAAAAACTGCAAAATTATTTACCTTTCCTTGATTTCCTGATACATTCAGGTGAAACAAGTTACAAATACAAAAGAAAAATCCATAAAGTTAGCTTATAGTAGATTGTTAGCTAAGACCCCTGTAAAAAAAGACGTGCCCAGATGGGTCCACGAACTTTTCAAGGACTCAATCGCATTGTTAGATATAGCAGAATCAAGTTTACAAACAATAGATTTAACAGACTCAGATGTAGAAATAATAGATATAGAATAGTAAAACCATAAACATTTTCAAAAATTTTGTTACATTAAAAACAGGTCTAAACGACCAAATTTTTTTTTATGTAAAATGGGTTCTCAAGAATCCAAAATAGAAATAGAAATTAATCTTAGTAGCCATAAATCTGGCTTTGAAAAATATAATTCTACCTGCCTGGGTGCAAAAACTATTCGACCAACCCATAGAGACAACTTCTCTGGGAATTAAAACAAAGAGTGGATATTTTTTTTTTTTTTTTTTTTTTTTTGTTTTTAAAATATGGTTACTTGGGATGATATTATAGGAAATGCTAGAACACACGCACAAGAATTAACTAAATCTTGTAAGTGACTCTCGCAGAATAGGGAAACATCCCAAGACTCAGTAACCAAACACACGAAAATAATAACCGAGAATCTCCAAGCTATTAGAGCTGTATTAACTGAACACTATAGCAAACTAAAGATATGGCAAAAAACAGCCGCAAATGCGTTCTACAGTGATTGCAAACAAAAAGCAATAACTGTGCAGACACAATATTGAATTTAAACAAACATCTGATTTGGAAACTTCAATAGTACTGGAAGAAAAAACGCAACTAATGGCTGATGAAGAAATAGGTCAAGAAGAACCATCAGTGAGCTCTGATCAATCAATCATAAGTCTTAAAAAACCTGCAATTCCAAAAGAAAACAACAAAATGACACAAACTGTGGTAGAATTCATAAACACAGCCATCAGGCTGCTATTAAAAATCTACCGGGTTTCCTTGGAGCGCTTCGCGTACTTAACACCATGAAAGAAACGCAGCAGTAGCCATCGAAATCATAAAAACAAAATTAAAAGGTCAGGCGGGTAGTAAGTAATACGAAAACTATCAAGAATCTTCAAGTGTGAATCAGTGGATTTTTTAACAGCAAAAATTAAAAATCTGCAAAGAAACCTTAATACCTGTTTTTCATACACAAAGGAGATTACTGAGTTGACCGACGCCTCAAAGGCGCATATATTTCGGATGGTCTTCCAACTGAAAAAGCCATAAAATACACTACCAAAGTGGCATTAAGTAAGTCATACCAAAAGTCAAAGAGTCCAGATTTTAATGGAATCAGGAAACTTTAATTCAGCTAAAGAAGCCATCACTAGATTTACCACTCTTTCAGTAGAGTCGGGCTCCACAGAAAGTTTCCAAAATAATACCATTTTTTATGCCCAGCATAATGACCGCGGTAGACGCCGCTATAACAATAATGGTAACTGGAGAAACAACTCAAATTGGAACAATAACAACTCGAATTGGAGCAATAACGATGCCCACAGAGCGCAACGAGGCCGAAATTATTCACGCTACCGAAGAGGCGGCCGTGGAGGTGGACACAATAATAATAGACGAAACACAAATAACCACCAGAATGGTTACAACAACACAAATGTCCGAATTACCCAAAGCGACCAGGGAAACGGACAAGCTCCTCCAAATGCTCAAAATTAAAAAAAATAAAGTGTATTCTATTAACCTAAGTCTTAATAATTTCGTATCATTTAAGAATGTTAAAACAAATAAGAAAATAACATTTTTAATTGATACCGGTGCAGACATTTCAATAATAAAAGAAAATTCTGTTGTATTTCACTACATCCAAGTAAACAAAACTGTAGACATTCGAGGCATAGGAGAAGGAGTAATAAACTCCAAAGGCCTAGTCTCAATAGAATTGCAGACAGATAAATATATTATTCCATACGAATTTCACCTGCTTCATTCAGATTTCGCAATCCCATGCGATGGAATAATGGGATTAGATTTCATAAAAACTTTTAATTGCAAATTAGATTACAGTAATTCAGAAGATTGATTTATACTTAGACCACGAAAATTAACGTACCCAATTTATGTTCCAATAACATTTAATTCTGGTAATAACTCAACACTTCTACCAGCAAGATCCCAAGTGGTACGCAAAATAGAACTATCTTCAGCAGAAGATAACATTTTAATTCCGAATCAGGAAATTAAACCGGGCGTTTATGTTGCAAACATTATTGCAACAGCCCAAAGTACTTCTGTCCGATTCTTAAATACCACAGATAAATGCCAAATAGTAGGCTTTAACAATATAAAATTTGAATCACTTTCGAACTACGATGTAGTTCAAAATACCAAAGATATAAGAAAAGAATCTGTAATTCATAAATTGAAGAAAAATTTCCCAATACCATTCAAAGACAAACTCGAAAAGTTATGCACTGAGTATAGTGATGTGTTCGGACTTGACACCGAACCGATCACAACAAATAATTTTTATAAACAAAAATTAAGACTTGAGGATGATGAACCGGTATATGTGAAAAATTACCGGAGTCCGCATAGCCAAATAGACGAGATCCAGCGACAAGTTGGAAAGTTAATCGAACAGGATATTGTTGAACCGTCTGTTTCGCCTTATAATAGCCCTCTCTTACTAGTCCCAAAGAAAACACTTTCGGGATCTAAAGAAAAAAACTGGTGATTAGTAATTGACTATCGCCAAATAAATAAGAAATTGCTGTCAGATAAATTCCCGCTCTCCAGAATTCATGATATTCTTGATCAATTGGGAAGAGCAAAATATTTTTTTTGCCTTGACTTAATGTCAGGTTTTCACCAAATTGAACTAGAAGAAAAATCAAGAGATATAACGTATTTTTCAACGAGCAATGGCTCATATCGTTTTACACGATTACCTTTCGGTCTAAAAATAGTGTGGCGACACCGAAAATACTGGTTCGCCCTCTGTTTGTCGTTTACCAATTCTGAACGGAATTGCTAGTATTATTAAGTTAGTCAACACTACTAATGTCTCTTCTAAAACTTGTCTAGACGCGTCAAGACGCTTTGATCCGACTTCCAATAAACGTTTATAAATTTTAAGCATAAATGGCTGCATTGTAAATAACAGAGTAGCCAAAGTGGTGACCCCAACGTGATCTTATGCATCACACAACGTTCCTGGGAATCTGTCCGGTCTACAAGCAAATTTCGTCATCCGAAGTCAAACTGGTCATAAATTTTTTTGGCGGGTATATGACACAGAGACGCCACGTCTTGCGCGCGCTCCCAAAAAGACGACTAGAATTTTAACAAGAGACGCCCTTTGAAAATTTCACGATGGACGAAATGAAAAGGGAACTAGACGATCTCAGAAGCCAATTGGAGCTTCTGCATGCAACTGGCAACGCCACCACAAATAATGCGGCAACCGGCCAACGTGCGCCCATGCGCTTGCCACGTTCGCTCAAATCGAACGCTTATTTCGCTTGCACAACATTGACGACGACACAGACAAATTTGATCTGATCACAGTGCATATAGACGAGGAGATCATCATTGCTGTAGAAGATTTGGTTTTACGACCACCTACGACTGACAAATATCGCGCCATCAAGAATCGTCTGCTTGAGAAATTCGCCGAATCGGCTGAATCAAAATTTAGACGTCTACTTCACGGCGATGGAGCATCTGGATCAAAACCATCCGAAATTCTGGCAAATATCCGACGCCTCGCTCCGGATCCGGCAAGTGAAAGCTTAATTCGCACACTCTTTCTTGCAGAGATGCCTCAGTCAATACGTCCAATGCTGACAGTGTGGGAGGAGACCAACTTAGACATCGCTTAATTCGATGGAACCCAACAATGCCATTTGCTCTGTGACACCTAATGATTCAACTTCAGATGTTATAGAGAGCATACGTTTGCTCAACATAAAGTTCGAGAATCTTCAAAAGGAGCTAAAAAAATTTCGATCACATGATGCTCAGTCTCGCTCACGTAGCGCATCAAGTGGCCGACCGCAATGGAGCAACTCATCGCCCAGAAAAACAGAGGAACAACAATCCAAACTTTGTTTCTACCATCTTAAATTTGGGGATGATGCCAAGAAATGTCGTTCTCCTTGTGTACATTTCCAGTCGTCAAACTAATAAAGCTGTCGTCTAAAGAGCTGGTCGGCGACAGCACACTCAACACCGGCGATCCCAAACCACAACACAACTCCAGTATCGAACCACGCCAGCACATAACTGATCGCATCTCCAACATACGTTTTCTCATTGACTCAGGGTCTGTGATTTCCGTTGTTCCACGATCATTCTGCAAGCAAAAAACCAAACCTTGCGATCTCATTTTATATGCTGCCAATCAATCAATCATCAACACGTACGGTCAATACGTTGCAGAGCTCAATCTTGGCCTACGCAGCAGCTTCACCTGGCCTTTCATCATCGCAGATGTCCAAGTAGCCATCATTGGAGCTGACTTTCTAACCAAAAACGAATTACTCATTGATTTGGCAAATAAACTTCTCATTGACTTGATTACAGGTCTTTCGACGCCTGGATGCTTAGCTGCAACGCGACAACATTCCATATCAACAGTAGAAGACCCACGCAAATATCCGGAAATCCTTCACGAATTTATTGACATAACGAAACCGTCAATGAAAACTAATATCCATAACGACGTGTTTCATGTCATCGAAACGCATGGTAGACCTGTTGCGGATCGGCCTCGTCGCCTATTGGGTGATAAGCTAGTCTCAGCGAAACAGGAATTCAATCTTCTAATCGAACAGGGAATTTGTCGTCCGTCGAAAAGTCCATGGTCAAGCCCACTTCATTTGGTAATTAAAAAAGATGGAGGTTGGCGTGCCTGCGGCGATTATCGGAAACTAAACTCAATAAGGGTTCCGGATCGTTATCCTATCGCTCATATCAACGATTTAACCGATCAACTATATGGGAAGAAAGTTTTTTCGACGCTCGATTTGGTAAAAGCTTACTATCAAATCCCCATGGAGCCAAGCGACGTCCCAAAGACAGCTGTCTGCACGCCTTTTGGACTCTTCGAATTTTTGTACATGCTCTTTGGATTAAAAAATGCGACCCAAGCCTTTCAAAGATTCATGGACAACATTTTTCGTGGCATTAACTTTGTATTCTGCTATATCGACGACATTCTCGTCATGTCGAACTCTTTGGAAGAGCACAAAGAACATCTTCGCTCGGTTTTTCAAATTCTTCAAAACCATGGTCTAAGTATTAACCTTAGTAAATGCCAATTTGAAAAACGAGAGGTCAACTTTCTTGGATACACAATCAACGACTGTGGAATAAAGCCGCCAACTGATCGGATAAATGCTATCCTTAACTATCCAAGACCTCAAACAATATGCCAACTTGGCCGATTTCTGGATGTGATCAACTACTATCGAAAATGCCTTCAACATGCGTCAGACATACAAGCACCATTGACTGAATTGCTCAGAGATGTGAAGAAGAACGACCAACGAAGGATCGAATGGACACCGACACTCATTGCTACCTTTGAGAACTGTAAGCAAAGCATGGCTAATGCAACACTTTTATCGTTTCCGTCACCAGACGCAAAACTCAGTTTAACCTGCGACGCTTCTGACTCGGCCATCGGCGCGGCCCTCGAACAACAGATAGATGACATCTGGAAGCCACTAGGGTTTTTCTCTCAAAAACTCAGCATCACGGAACGAAATTACAGCACGTGCGATAGAGAACTCTTAGCAGTCTTCGAGGCAATTAAATACTTTAAACACCTGGTAGAGACACGAGCCTTTATCATCAGGACTGATCATAAGCCGCTTGTTTATGCCTTCAATCAAAAACCTGAAAAAGCATCGCCTCGTCAGCTTCGACACTTAAGCTATATTTCGCAGTTCTCCACGACAATCCTGCACGTAAAAGGCGAACATAACATTGTCGCAGATGCCTTCTCAAGATTATGTGCCATTCGGATGCCCACTTCAGTAAACTTGTCTGAAATCGAAGAGGCACAGGCCACAGACCTTGAATTATCGGAGTTGTTAGAAGGAAATTCATCGCTAACTCTAAAAAGCATTAGATTCGACAACAATGTTTCATTATATTGCGATGTTTCATCGGGACACAACCGACCGTATGTACCTAAATCTTATCGTTCCAAAATTTTCTCTTTCTTCCATAGTTTATCACATCCAAGTGGTCGGGCTACGTTAAAACAAATTCGCCAGAAGTTCGTTTGGCCATCAATGAACAAAAACATCACCCAATGGTGCCGAAACTGCCTCCCTTGTCAGCGTGCTAAAAACCAACAAGCACAACCACGTACTACCAGAGAAGATACCCGTTCCGGATAACAGATTCGACCACGTGCACTTGGACATCATAGTAATGCCTTACTATCAAAACTTCCGCTACTGCCTAACGATGATCGACCGATTTTCACGTTGGCCCGAAGCTGTCGCTCTCACTGACATCACTGCAGAGACAATTGCAAATACCTTCTACGCCCAGTGGATATCACGTTTTGGAACGCCCAAAACCATAACAACAGACCAAGGCTCGCAGTTCGATTCCGCTGTCTTCAAAGAACTCGCACGACTCATCGGCAGCAAACAGATACATACCACTGACTATCACCCACAATCCAACGGTTTAATCGAACGATGGCATAGATCTCTTAAAGCTGCATTGATGTGCAACGACGGCACACCTTGGACAAAACTTTTGCCAACTGCGCTGCTTGGACTAAGCACTTGTTTTAAACCGGACATCAACGCATCAGCTGCGGAAATGTTGTATGGAACGGCATTACGACTACCCAATAATTTTTTGAAGATTTGGACAAGCCATCAACACCTGCATCATTTTTAAGCCCTTTTCGTGAACATATGCAAAAACTTCGCCCAAAGCCCACGGCTCATCATATCAAGGAAAGAATGTTCATTTTAAAAGGCATTGATCAATGTTCACACGTGTTCATCAGAACTGACGCAGTCAAGCAACCGCTTGAACCTCCGTATTCTGGCCCTTACGAAGTTATAAAGCGCCAAACGGATCGAGTCTTCGTTCTAAAAGTCAATGGAAAGCAGGTCGCCGTTTCTGTGGACAGACTCAAGCCAGCATTCATAGCAAACGAAGAACAACAACCCGAGACTCAAGACACGAAACGCCCTGCACCAAGGACATATGAGAAACATCATCGAGTTCGTTTTTCATCTTGAAATTCATAACTACCTCATTGGACGGGGAGTACTGTCGCGACACCGAAAATACTGGTTCGCCCTCTGTTTGTCGTTTACCAATTCTGAACGGAATTGCTAGTATTATTAAGTTAGTCAACACTACTAATGTCTCTTCTAAAACTTGTCTAGACGCGTCAAGACGCTTTGATCCGACTTCCAATAAACGTTTATATATTTTAAGCATAAATGGCTGCCTTGTAAATAACAGAGTAGCCAAAATAGCACCTAATTCATTTTAGAGAATGATGACAATAGCATTCACGGGGCTTGAGCCAAGTCAAGCTTTCCTCTATATGGATGATTTAATCGTTATTGGTTGTTCTGAACAACATATGATTAAAAATTTAGTAGATGTTTTTAAACTTTGCAGAAAAAACAATCTGAAACTGCATCCAGAAAAATGCTCATTTTTTATGCATGAGGTGACATTCCTAGGTCACAAATGCACAGACAAAGGAAGCTTGCCAGGCGACACAAAATTTGACGTCATCAAGAATTATCCAGTCCCTAATGATGCAGATAGTGCTAGACGTTTCGTTGCATTTTGCAATTACTAAAGACGTTTCATAAAAAATTTTGCCGAATATTTCCGGCACATAACAAGATTATGTAAAAAGACTGTTCCATTCGAATAGACATCAGAATGCAAAAATGCATTCCAATACTTAAAAGAAAAGCTCGTTCAACCTAATCTATTGCACTACCCAGATTTTAGCAAAGAATTTTGCATAATCACAGATGCAAGCAAACAAGCATGTGGAGCAGTTTTAACACAAAACTATAATGGACTCCAGCTTCCAGTTTCATATGCATCAAGTGCATTCACTAAAGGTGAAAGCAACACGAGTACTACAGAACAAGAGCTAGCAGCAATACACTGGGCAATAACATTGTTAAAATATGTATATAACCACCGCAGTATGTCTATCTCTTTCTTATTATTCTCGAATGATCCGATCTGTGCATTGTAACGGACATTCTTTCATTTCTGCTTTACGTTCTTTTTCTGGCTGCCTGGGCTGCGAATATCCTTATGCATAAGTTTAGTCTCTAATAAATCTCTACTCGAATAGGTTATGGGCCCAGGCAGCAGAAAGTAAAACTGTGCGGGTTAGTCGAAAAGACTTGTAAGAGATTCGTTTTGTTAATTATAGTTTGTGATTAACTAATTTGTTCAAGATGAGTACACAATTTTCAATCGAAAAACTAGATGGTGAAAATAATAGTGTATGGTCAGTACAGATGAAAAGTCTGTTGATTCATTCTGATTTGTGGTCGGTGACATGGGGTCGGTTTAAAAAAGGGGTGTTTGATACGGCTGAACAAAAGGAGTTGTTTGACAGTAACGACGAGAAATCCCTCGCAAGTATATTGTTGTGCGTAAGTCCGTCGCAGATCAACGGTATAAAACATTGTAAAACCGCGAGCGAGACATGGGCAAAGTTGTCCGCGACTCACATGCCCTCCGGTCCGGCTAGAAAAATACAGTTGTTTAACAATTGTTGTATTCTAAAATGTTGGCTACAGACAGTATTCGAGAGCATTCAAATAATTTTTCTAATGTCGTAGAAAAGTTAAATGAAATTCAGGAACAAGTGCCTGATGAAATGCTCGTTATAATTTTGTTGGCAAGTTTAAGTGATGATTTCGAAAATTTTATACATAGTTGCCATAGAAACGCAAGACTCGTTGCCATCGCTAAGCGCTCTAAAAATTAAATTGCTTGAACAGGGAGAGAGACGCAAGAGTGGCGAAGTAGAGGAGAAAAGTGAGAATAAAATGTATTCGTCGCGTCAAGAAAACGGCAAAAAGAACAAAGCAATGAGAGAACCAAAAAACATTGAATGTTGGTTGTGCAGTCGTCGCCGGCATTTCGCGTCGAAGTGTGGTTCGAAAGAGAGAAAAGACAACGCGAGCGAAAAGAACAGTAAAAAGTCTTTTTCGGTGCTCTCTACTTCTGGAACACGAATCGGTTTGTCGAAAAATGCGTGGTGTGTAGACAGCGGGGCTGCAGCTCATTTGTGTGCGGACAAATAAATGTTGACGATAATGCGTGAGCACAAAGAAAAAATTAGGTTACCAGGTGACAGTTATATAAAAGCCGAAGGTTGCGGCACGGTGGAACTAAAATGGAAAAATATCAAGATCGAATTGGTTGACGTGCTATATGTAAAGAACTTACAATGTAATTTTATGTTGGTATCAAAGGCAACAGAAAATAGCTTGAGAGTAAATTTTGTCAAAAACAAAATGTTTGTTAAGGACAGTAACAATCGCGATTTCATGATCGCAGAGCAACATAGCGATTTGTTTTTGTTTGAAAGTAAAACAAAAACAGTGTTTGCTGCAGAAGCAGATATGAATCAGCTGGTCGAACGGCATGACATTTGATATTTAAATTTCGATAGCTTAAATAAAATGATTACGCAGGAAATGGTATATGGTGTCAATGCTAGAGTGTGTAGTACAAATGACCTTGTATGTGAAACGTGTGCAAAAAGTAAAATTTGCGTTAAAAAGTTTTCGGAAAGTCGCTCGAAGGGATTGTTGGTTTTGATTCATACAGACATTTGTGGACCTATGCGTACAGCGTCACAAGGTGGTGCGCGCTATTTTGCAACTTTCATAGACGATAAATCGCGTTATGTATCGGTATACATGTTAAAGAATAAGAGCGGTATTTTCCAGAAATTCAAAGATTTCAAAATTCCAGCAGAAAATCAGACGGGTAAGCGTATAAAAGCCATACGAAGCGACAACGGTCGTGAGTACCTGAGCGATGTATTTGAACAGTTCTTATCGAGTCATGGAATAAAAAGACAACTCACTGTATCCCACACTCCACAACAAAATGGTGTGGCGGAGCGCGCCAATAGAACCTTGGTGGAGATGGCGCGAAGCATGATAGTGCATGCTGGAGTTGGCGAATCTTTTTGGGGCGAGGCGATAATGACGGCTGCATATTTACGGAATAGAGCAGAAACTGCAGCTTTGCCTGACAATACTCCATACGAGGTTTGGTATGGGAAAAAGCCGAGCGTATCCCATCCTAAAGTATTTGGTATGAAAGCTATTGTATTAAGAACAAGTTTTCAGCGAAAGGGAAGCAGCATATTTTGGTAGGTTACTCCGAGACTGCCAAGGCTTATCGTCTTTACAACCCTGTCTAAAGGACCGTAGTAGTATCCCGAAATGTCGTGTTTTTGGAGCACAAGTTCATGAAAGAGCACGGTCGAGAATCATCATGTAAGTCAGATGGTATAATCATTCAGCCAAGTGAAAAACTTGATTGCGAGCATAACGATGAAATCCAAGAAAATTCTGTGGAGCAGCAAATTCCAATTGTTGATGAGCAAAGTGGTGACGAAGAAAATGCTGAGGAGGAGCAAACATATACCCGAAGAGGAACAGGGAGACCATAGATTGTTCGCACTGGGCGTGCTGGTCGTCCACGAAGAGAGTACAATATGCTGAATGTACTAGATGCGAAAGACGTTATTGTTCCTACCTGTATAAATGAGGCATATAAGTCAGAGCAGTCGGAAAACTGGAAATCAGCAATGCAGAAGGAGTATGACAACCTCGAAAACATTAAGACATGGAGTTTGGTTGATCTTCCTGCAAACAAAAAGGTTATAGGTTGTAAATGGGTTTTTACCACTAAACGCGATGAGAGTGGCAAAGTTCAGCGTTTTAAGGCAAGATTGGTCGCAAAAGGGTGTGGTCAACAATATGGAATTAACTACAAGGAAACCTTTTCCCCGGTTGCACGTTATTCCTCAATCAGACTGGTGATTGCGTTGGCGGTGGAGCACGAGATGCACTTGCACCAGATGGATGTCTCTGCAGCATACCTCAATAGTGAGCTACAAGATGACGTTTATATGCGACAACCTGAAGGTTTTGTCGATGCTGATCATCCCAAGCGTGTACTCAAGCTACATAAATCGCTGTACGGCTTGAAACAGAGTGGGCGTGAGTGGAACCAAAAGCTGGATAGCGTACTTTTGAAGATTGGTTTCGTTCCGTGTGCAAGCGAACCGTGTATATACACGAGCAAAGTCAATGGGTATTTATCTATTATTGTTGTATATGTTGACGATTTTATACTTGCATGTACCAGAAAAGACGACGTGGCCTACATAAAGCAGCTCATATCAAACGAATTTGATGTGGTCGACGGCGGTGAACTCCATCATTTTTTGGGGATGGAAATCGAACGAGATGGCAAGACTGGCAATGTCTCCATAGGCCACAAGCAGTACATCGAAGGCTTGTTGCATTAATATGGTATGCAGGACTGCAAGCCGAACGCGACTCTAGAGGTGGGGTTGCAGACGAAGTGCGATAGCGATGATTGCGGTTAGGTGGACAAGACACGCTATCAATCACTCATTGGTTCGTTATTGTATTTGGCGTTGACTACACGGCCAGATATAATACACTCTGTAGCTAAATTGGCGCAGAGAAATGCAAATCCGCACAAGGAACATGAGGTTGCAGCCAAGAGGGTATTGAGATATCTAAGAGGTACCTCAGATGTGAGACTTCATTAAAGCAAAACTGGTGTTCCTATCCACTGTTTTGTCGATGCGGACTGGGCTGGCGATTGCAACGATCGGAAGTCGTTCACCGGTTGGTCATTCCTTATTGCTGGAGCGGCGGTGTCATGGGAATCAAAGAAGCAAAATCTGGTTGTCCTCAGTAGCACGGAGGCCGAGTACGTAGCACTTTCTACAGCAGCCAAAGAAGCGATATACATCAGAAAGCTGATCAACGAGATGGGATTCGGGCCGATAGCGAAGCTGATAATTTATAGTGACAACCAGAGCGCACAATGTCTTGCTAAAGATGCTACATTTCATTCACGTAGCAAGCATACTGAAATGAAATATCATTTTGTAAGGGAAATGTATAAAGAAAATGTAGTAGATATCAAATACATTCCCACAGATAGTATGACCTCAGATATATTAACAAAGAACTTATGTAAGGTCAAACATGTAAAGTTTACAGAAATGTTGGGATTAAAATAATTTTTGTACAAGATAGACTTCGCGTTGAGGAGTGTTAAAATATGTATATAACCACCGCAGTATGTCTATATCTTTCTTATTATTCTCGAATGATCCGATCTGTGAATTGTAACGGACATTCTTTCATTTCTGCTTTATGTTCTTTTTCTTGCTGACTGCGCTGCAGCGAATATTCTTATGCATAAGTTTAGTCTCTAATAAACCTCTACTCGAATAAACATATTTTCGACCATCTATATGTATATGGAAAACATTTCACATTAACATATTTGTTCTCCATGGCCAACCCGAGTTCAAAACTAACACGCATGCGACTAGAATTGGAAGAGTACGACTTTACAGTAGAGTATTTGAGAGGTAAAGATAACTTTGTGACAGACGCCCTATCAAGGATAACAATATCCGATCTAATTGACATGAGCAAAAAAGTCCTAAAAGTCACTACCAGGTACCAAAGTAGACAAAACAATTTCTGCGCAGAAAATAAGCAAGAACTATTCCCAAGGTAAAGTCTTGAAAAAGCTTCCAAGCCCAACGTATATGACGTTATTGTAAATGACGAAGTACGAAAAGTAGTGACCTTGCGAATAACTGATTCCTCGAACACATTCAAACATGGCAAAAAAGTTATAGCAAGAATTGACATTTTCGATATGTATACCAATGGAATTCTCGACTTAGGTCAGTTTTTTCAAAGGCTCGAAAAAGAAGCCGGTATGATTCTATTTCAATAGAATCTTTCAAAAATAAAACAATTACAAAAATAAAGAGACGATATTATTCGAAAAACATGACTAAATGTGTAAAAAAGTACATTAATAAATGTCCAAAATGCCTGACGTCGAAAACGACAAAACATACAAGATCACCTATGATTATAACCGAAACACCACTATATGCTTTTGACAGAATGATAGTAGACACGATCGGTCCACTACCACATTCGGAAAATGGGAATGAATATGCAATCACATTAATATGTGACCTGACAAAGTATTTAGTAGCAATTCCTGTTGCAATCAGCAACAGCTGTAGCAAAAGCCATATTCGAATCTTTTATTCTGAAGAACGGTCCAATGAAGACGTTCATTACGGACATGGGAACAGAATATAAAAATTTCATTATTACTGACCTGTGCAAATATTTGAAAATAGATAACATAACATCTACAGCACACCATCACCAGACATTAGGTACCGTTGAAAGAAGTCATAGGACCTTCAACGAGTACATTCGTTCATATATTTCAGTAGATAAAACTGATTGGGACATATGGTTACAGTATTTCGTGTATTGTTTTAACACAACACCATCAGTAACACATGATTATTGCCCATATGAACTAGTATTTGGTAGACAAAGTAACCTACCAATTCAATTTAATAGCGTTAATACCATAGATCCAATATATAATATAAAAGACTATTCTAAGGAAGTTAAGTTTAGATTAGAAAACGCGTATAAAAGAGCTAGAATACTTTTAGAAAACAATAAAATTGAGCAAAAAAGAAATAAATGATAAAAAAGTATCAGATTTTAAAATAGATATAGGAGACAAGATTTTCTTAATAAACGAAACTGGTCATAAGCTTGATTCAGTGTATTTAGGACCCTTCGATGTTGTAGAAATAGGTAAAAATAACAATATAAAAATTAGAAACAATAATGGTAGGATACAAAAAGTACAGAAAGATAGATTTAAAAAAAGAGAAGAAATATATAATATCAAAAAGTAATTAAAAAAAAAATATATATATATAAAATATTTTATGGTTTCATCTATTATTCAAAACATATTCATATGATTTCGAAAAAAAGAAAATTTGTCTGACCAGACACAAACTAAAACGAAAAACAATGTTTTCCTAATATACACATTTACCTTACCTTTATTTTACCTTTACTCAATTATCTAATGATTATTAATAACTCCATAATATTACGTTATTCTCTAAAAAGGGGAGGTGTAGTATATTCATACAAATAATCATTCAATACAATGAGCTCAACTTGTAACACTCTGTTGCAAGTATAAACAATTAAACATATACGCATTAAAATATAACTGTGCCATTGAATATGTTTATATATAATATATATATATTATATATACATTGATGTATGTACATAAACATATTCACATAAATCTACAGCTAAGCATGATCATATATGTATGTACATTTGTATATGCAGATACATATATTCACATAAGCAATTCGACGTCAAGAAGGGTCTCCTTTGGACTGTCTACGTACCTCGTTGCGGGGACTCCTCTGCCGCCTGTGGGCTGGCCCCGAAACTTGTTTGCTAAACCTCCACTTGGCTGGACCATTGGAGTCGGTAGGGGCGAGGGAGAGGCTGCAGATCGCCTCTCTTTGGTTTTTTTCCCGCCTCTCTCATCGCTTGCTCCTGTCTTTGCTGGTGTGGGTGAGAAATATCTTTTTTATCCACCTTTCTCCAAACTTTCCTTGTTGTTGCACGACGTGTTCTTAGCCGTCACACCGCCACGTACCAGCTGATTGCACCAGTGTTGGAAAACGAGGAAAGACATGGGGTAGCCCCTAGCCATAAATCGGCAGGTGGCGCCTCTGGGACAACCGTTTCGAAGCTTCTTCTTACTTCGGATTCAAATTTAAATTCACAAACTGCAACCGATACTTTCCAGCCAGCCATATGAACAAATCTGTGGTATCCATCGACCACCAAGCCCGATGCGCAATGGCAGATGTGCAGAATACCCAATGGGAAGAGTCTGCTTTCGGCAGTCGTCCACGGCTCTTGCGGTCACCGCCCCTGAGCACAGACACGCCGGTAAATGTAAATGTTGCAAAGAACCCAGATGCACGAGCTATACAGGTGCAAGCATTAAATAACTTTGATGCTCCATTAGTAACTTCACAAATAGAAGAGCTAAACGAACTGGGAAATCTGATCTGGCAGCTGGACAGTATGTTCAACAGAGCTGACGATGGGAGGAAGCCAGTTCGTCACGTAAATCTGAGTACTAAGAACTCAATAGTGCGTATGATGGAACTGCATGAAACACTGTGCCGAAAAATGACCGATAGCCACCCCGCAAAAATGGTCCAAAAGGACGTCATCGCCACGCAAACAACACCGGTGATGAATAACCATCTGGGTTTTCCCATAAGTCTGAGCCAGCCAGCTAAAACAGCTACGCCCAAACGCCAGAGAGAGTATGCCGCCATTCAGCGGAAGACTCCACCAACTTCTCTTACGCCCAAATTCTTGGTATGGTTACAAGGCGAACCGATAGCAAACTCGATGGAGTCAAAAACAACGTAAAGCGCACAACAAAGACCGCCAAGGGCGACCTGCTTCTAGAACTCAAGCGAGACGGCGATCCGGACTGCCAAAAACTGAGGAACGAGCTTAGCCAAGTTCTAGGCCAGCAAGCGTCAGTAAGAGCATTAGGAGCCGAAGCTTGGATGGAGATACGCAAACTCGATGCCCTGGTATCTCCAGACCATATTATAGAAGCATTAACGAAAATTATTGGCGATGCCACCGCAAATGTGCGAGTCCGAAGTTTGCGCCATACTTTTGGTGATACACAGTTGCCGCGCTCAACTGCTGACTCCTTGCTTAAGACGGGATCAATTGCAATAGGATGGTCGCACTGCCCGATTCGGGAACGGCAATCAAAGCAAAGATGCTACAAATGCTTAAACTTCGGCCACACGGCGGCAAAGTGCAGTAGCTCAATCGATCGCACAAATTGGTGTCTCAAATGTGGGGCGACAGACCACAAGGCAGCCTCATGCAGCAACTTTCCTGTCTGCTTCAACTGCATAGACGCCAAACGACAACAGGTGGGGCATTACACTGGCAGCCGACGTTGCCCAATGGCGAGTGCAGGAGCGAACCAGCAACAAAATCTATGAAGCTACTACAATCATTGTGCGGCGGCGCATGATTTACTAGCGCAATCAGTAAGGGAAATGAATATAGACGTGGCGATTCTGAGCGAGATCGGCAATGGACCAACTTGCTCTGGATGCCACAGGAAAGGGTAAAACAATAGTAGCAGGCGATTTTAACTCGTGGTCCAAAGAATGGGGCAGCGCCCGAACAAACTCCAGGGGCCGCACAATTCTTGAGAGCCTCGCCTCACTCGAACTTGTCGTGCTAAACACGGGCAACAGGCACACATTCTGCAGAGCTGGCTATGGATCAGTGATCGACGTCACAGACCAACTGGCAATTGTGTAGCCATTACACGGCTAGCGACCATTTAGCCATTTTGTGCACAATCGGCAACCGCCCCACTGAAAACGCAACCAAAACGTAAAAATGTTTAGAGTGGATACTTTAAATAGCACAACATTCGAGGAATCCCTCAGAATCCCACCCCTCACTGGCAACGCAAACAAGTTTGCTAAAACGCTCGTAGATGCCGTACTAGCAGCCTGTGATGCCAGCATGGTAGCCCGTAGATGCCACAACAAACAAAAGGCCCCTGTCCATTGGTGGAATGCATCTATAAATGAGGCAAAAGGCCCCAGGCCCAGATGCAATACCAAACAAGGCGCTAAAACTGGCGGCACGCCTCCAGCCTAAAAAAATTTGCAGAAGTCTTCAATAAATGCATGCACGATGGCATTTTCCCAGACAGTTGGAAATTGCAAAATCTAGTGCATCTGACCCATCAGCATACAAGCCAATCTGCCTTCTAGATTCGGTCTTGAAACTGTTCGAAAAACTGCTGGCGCAGAGAGTTGAGTCCGCCATTAAGAACTCTGGCGACCTCTCACCGATGCAGTTTGGATTTAGACGCGCAAAGTCCACAATGGACGCGCTACAAACGGTAGTTGACATAGTCAGCAATGCCATCGAGGGCCAGCGATGGAAGGGTGGCAAGAAAGAATACTGCTTGGTGACCACTCTAGATGTGAGAAACGCCTTCAACACCGCAAACTGGAGTCGGATCCTAAGCTCTCTTCGGGAGTTTCGGGTACCAGAGTACCTAGTCCTCATGGTGGAAGACTATTTCCGAAATCGTATCCTGCGCTACAACACCCAAAGTGGCTGGCGCACACATGTCGTCAAAAGAAGTGTCCCGCAAGGCTCCGTTCTGGGCCCAATCCTATGGAACGTGATGTACGACTGCGTGCTTAGGCTTTCTCTTCCACCTGGAACCCAGATTGTCGGTTTTGCAGATGACGTGGCGATAGTTGTGGTAGCGAAGCATCTACATGAGACGGAGAGCAAAACGGCCGTGGCAGTCCACATAGGCAAAGGATGGCTAAACAATGTAGGCTTGCAGCTTGCAGTTCAAAAAACTGAAGCTGTCTTGATCAGAAGCCGCAAAGTCGTGGAGGTAGCTGAAATTTCTCTAGATACATGCAAAATACGATCATCCAGGGCAATACGCTATTTAGGCATTTTATTAGACCCGCCTCAGCTTCAAGGAACACCTGGAGCACGCAAATACAAAAGCTGCAGAAATAGGCCGCTGCATTACACGGTTTTTGCTCAACTCCAGAGGCCCAAGCCAACGGCAACGGGTACTATTGGTAAATGTCGTGAGATCGATAATGCTCTACGGAGCCCCTATTTGGGCAACGGCTATGCGGCAGAAATCATATCGCCAAGGGCTCGAATCAACGTACAGATTGGGAGCCATACGAGTGTGTCGAGGCTATCGATCTCCTGGCGAAGGAGTCCCAGTACACCTACAATAGAAGGCAAACTAGCGAATGGACGCCACTGGCAAAACAAGAGGGCAAAAGAGCAGCCAGAAGAGCGAGCTTAGAAGACTGGCAAGCAAGATGGACATCCTCAACCAAAGGCAGATGGACGTTTAGATTGATCCCGAACCTGGAGCCCTGGATCTCGAGAAGTCACGGCGAAGTAACGTTCGAGTTAACCCAAGTGTTAAGTGGCCATGGGTGTTTCAATTCATACCTACACCGATTTGGGCACGAAAGCAGTCCAGAATGCATGCTATTGCAAAACGGCGTAGTGGAGGATGCCGAGCATGTATTTTTCTGCTGCCCGAGATTCCAGAGTGAACGCCATGAGCTCGAGGAAGCGTTGGGGAACTACTTACAGTCGAGAACACTGCCAACATAATGTGTGCTAGCCAACGAAAATGGTCCGCGGCCTGCACATTTGCAAAAAAAGTTATGGACGCTCTTCGCCGCCTGGAGAGGCAGCGAAACGCCTGAGGGGCTTTCTAGCCTGCGAAGCAATACCCCCCGGCAGTCCCGCAGGTTAAATCGGCACCCAAAACATCTATTTCTTCAATGTCCTTTCGCACTTCTACTTTTTCCTCACTATACTCTTCCATCTTTCTCTAAATTGTTACATTTTTCTTTGTTAAATAAATGAATTTAAAAAAAAAAAAAAAAACATAAGCAATGTATGCACAAGCGTAACATGAGCTAGAGACAGGCCAGCGTGTGAACGCTGACCAAGCACTTTGGTGCAAGCGCTCCAACAATATGTATGTATGTACTGACACTCTCCCTCTCTTTTGTAGCTGTCGCATAAGTAGCAGCATAAGAATATATATGTAAACTTAGTTTAAGGAAAAAAATAATTTGGAATAAAGAATCAATCTGAAAACAACAATGAATGGACACTGACGTGTCTGTCCTCACAATTAATTCATTTTAAAGGATCCGGGTCCCTGCTCTTTTCACAGTTTCAGACGTGGAAAGATTCCACAGGACTGTAAACGAAAAGCTAAGAGTTATTAAGTCTTCTAGTATAGAAGACAAACAAACTAAATTTGAAACTATCCTTTCCTTTACACATATAACCATAAGACTAAACATCTAACGACAAACAGAACACCAGCGGATATCTTTATTTACGTAGGCACACCTATTTTTAATACACAAGCTAACAAAGCAAAACAAATTGATAAATTAAATGAACCCAGGAACGATTTTGAAATAAATACACAGTATAAACAAGCCCCTTTAGTTAGATCGAAAACGACAACACCCTTTAAGAAAACAGGTGAAATTACCCAAGTTGACGACAAACATTATATTGAAACAAACCGAGGTAGACAAACAACACACTACAACTCGAAATTCAAAAAGAAAACTCATCAAAGTAAATATACTAATTAATTTCAGAGATCCCAACATTACTATTTCTACTCTTATCAATGGTACACTCGACGCATAATCAAAGCATTGAAATTAATTCCATAAAGGCACCTAATAGATATCTTGTATTCAAAACAGGAACCATGGATTAACCCTCAGATTTCGAATATCATTATTTAACTGTAAATTTAACCAACTTACAAACCACTTACAACAACTTGGTTGAGAACTTATAGGAACATAGTCCACATTCAGTATTTAGTCGAAAAATTAAATCGCGAAATGAACGGCATAAAAATAATAAAGTGAAATAAGCGAGGACTTATTAACATAATAGACACAGCACATAAATATCTTTTCGGCACCTTAGACCAATACGATAAAGAAGAACTTAAACAAAAAACTGATAGTCTATCAGCAAATAGCTTCCAAAATAATGAACTTAATCATATCATTGAAGCAGAATACATAGAAGACATAGAATTAGGAATGCAGTTGACAAGACTAGGAATATTTAATCCAAAACTTTTACACAATCAAGAAATATTTAACATAAATACAGAAAAACTTTTAAACATAAAAACATCTACTTGGTTAAAATCAGACACAAATGAAATATTAATAATTTCGCATACACCTAGACAAATATCTAAAACATCACTATTCAAAATTATATCCTATCCAGATGAAAATAGTAACACTTTAACAGAAAACATTCAAGAATAAAATATTCATAGAAGGAAACAACATCATAAAAATATACGACTGTGCTATGCAGTTAAATGAAATATCAATAGTAAATACATTACAAGATTATACAAAAAATATTTATGTAACCAACAATGTAACAAAACTAGAACCAATATCTTATATCCAAGCTAAACAAATCATTTCCGAAAAAACTGCGTATAACAAAATATTTAACATCATAACTACCACAACATTTTTAATTATACTAATAAGTTTAACCCTATATCTTATCTATAAATTTAAGTCAAAATCAAAAAAAAAAATAATTATTACACAAATTAAGAATGAAACTTTTGTACAATCAAGTGACTCAGCTTTTGACAATCCCGTTTTACATGAATTGTCCCCATCCCAAGAAATTTCACTTGCAACACAGCAAGCACCTCCAACTCTATACCCTGTATTTCCCGCCTGAGCAAAGGCTATTTTCTACGTGTTGGGGGAGTAATATATCCGACACTATATCCACTCACACCACTCAGTTTCTCCCTCCATTCACCCACATAACTTGACCCCCCTTTAATCTAGAAAACAGCGGATGTTTACTGCAACCGAGACTAAACAAAACTCCTATAAACAAATGTCCCCAAAAAATCTTCCAAGCGTGAGAGCGCTTAGTAGGCAAAAACCACTAAACCAATCAAAATCCAAATCCCTTGTCAGCAGATCAAAAGCTCCCAATACTAATATTAAAAGCTTTTTAGCCGAACTTTAATCATATCTGTATGAATAATCATAAGTTAGTTCTTAAGACGCTTTGTTTCAATAAAGATCGTTTTTAAGTCTCACCAATCCATTTTTTTTTAATTACTACAGAATTGAGCGGTAGTAGATCCGGCTCCAAGGACAAATGTTTGTGGAAATAAAGATCAATACTTGAAGGTGCCAATTTCTTCTAGTCTGGTGAGTTGTTACAAATATCACAAATCACTTTTATTTATTGAAGGCAGAAATGGAAATGGTTCGGTTAAAAACAAACTGGATTTTATGCAAGTATGGGTGGATGTGAAAATTTTTCGGAATAGAATGGCAATGGCGAAAAAACAATCAAAAGTGAATATCTGTTTCTTTACTTTCTACTCTAGGTTTGAAACTGCCAAATTCAGAATAAAATTTCCAGGCCGATAATTCGAATGCTAAAAAAATCCATGGCTAAAGCTGACTTTTCCAGATAAACCTTCAAATTCAGTTTCTTGAATAAGTCGGGAAAGCAGCTTAGTAATATCACTAGTTCTTAAACCATTGACTGCATGCTTGTTTTTTTGCAAAAGTTGGTGAGCAGTGACGGCAAAGGTGCATACAGCGTCATAGGTATATCTAGCATAGTTTGAAACAAATTCATCGCTTGATTTATACGTGTCAATCCAGGTCTCAATGAATTGGCCTTCTTGCATTTGACTTTTACGGTCGCCGAACGGAAAATGTCTCACACTAAAATGACCGTCGATAGCCTGTAGAAGAACTTATAAATTAAGTGTCACCACAATTGACTATAACTCTTATTACATTGTGAAACTCTGAACCAGTGCAGCTATTATCAATGTATCTTCTCCAAGTGGTGAAGTCACCTAACACCAATGATTGGAAAAACCAAATATATTCCTGTTTTTGAGTCATATGAAAATATTGCTATTAATTAGAATAATTGTTGAATCTACTTTTAAATTAGGCTCTAATAACAAGAAGTTTGAGATATTTTTCTTAATCTAGTTCTTAAGATAAATCCTGGGGATATTGCAGGCGGCCCTAATCACTTATTATTGGGTTGGTCTGTCATTTCTTTTAAGACGAGTTCTATTATTAGTTCGCGTAAGGGAATTGGTAAGGACATTAGGGTGTGCATCCAGTTTCGCAGAATACTTCAATTGTTGACTACCTATTTCAGATTTTACGCTAGGTATATTTAGATCATTTTGAATGTTGTAGTTCCGTATGTAACACGGAGCCCCGTGATTGATCTTAAAGTCATCGACTGCGCCCTTTGTATAATGTCGACATTGCTGGTACTTGCTTATCCCCATAGTACGGCACCGTAAGTCCAGATGGGTTTCAGGACCGATCATTGATGATCCAATGTAAGCTACTCACTTTCAGTTTAAGCTGTGACTTTTTTGCTTCGATGTGCGCCAAGTTAGTCTTCTGTCTGTTGAACAGTTTGTAGATGTATTCATGATCATTTTCGGTGTAATTAGGTCATGGCCAGGAGTTTTGTTCGGCTTTATGTGGTTTTAAATAACTGCAGTGATCTCATCTGGTTGGAGTTCCGAGTACTCGCTATCCGTTAATGTGCTCGACGGGGGAAGGACAAATGAGGTTGATAGTGGATTTGGCTGGAAAACCATTTTAAGATGTGTAGCAAATACGGATGCCCTTTCTTCGTCACTGCGAAACTGAAACTGTCTCTGTAGGAGCGCTTAAAGTTGGGTGGGCTTTCCACAGAGGATGTTTAGTGCTGGTTGGACTGAGCTTTTCTATGTATTTCCTTTTAACCCAGCTTTCCTCTTGTCTTAACTCCTTGGAGAGATTGCGATTGGCATGCCTTAGGCGAAGTTTTGTTGCTGGTGATCGAGTAATCTGCCATTCTCTTCTTAGACGTCGTTTTTTCGTTACTAGTTGTTCTATCCACCGGTTCGTAGGCCTGTCAACAGGTTTAAAGTAAGTAGGGGCATGTGGAGTAGATACTCTTGCTGCAGCTCCCAGCACTAACTCAAGTGCAGAGACGCACATGTCAATGTCCTCTGCAGCATCCAGTTTCGGCGAACAGTCAATGTGGGCACTCATGTACATTTTAAATTTAAGCCAATTTGTTTGTTGTTTGTAAGCCTATATGGGCGATCAAGTACTTGAGGTCTTGTTAATAGTGTGAATAGCACTGGAGAGTGATCGGAGGTTAAATCTAGCAGTATATCCGCAGTGATCCGATTACGCGGAATCCTCTTGGTTATTTCGAAATCAATCAAGTCAGGCATTTTCTGTTGGTCTGTGGGCCAATAAGTAGGCCTACCCGGTGAGACGCAATCCATCATATTAAGTGGGTTAACTATTGTGTTGTACAACTGCTTGCCTTTAGGATTCACCAAGCGAGACCCCCCGTGCGTATGTTTGGCGTTATAATCCCCTGCTGCAATGAAGAGATCTCCGAGTGTGTCTGGTTTTGATTCCGCATCAGTTCCTGCCTGCAGTTTTGCATGTACGTCATAAAAGTGGTCATGTTTTGATTTAGTGAGATCAATAGGGCCTTTAAGCCACTTGGAGTTTGCTGGCCAAGTTCTGGTGCGCTAGCAGTTTTTACACTGCGGTGGTTGGTATCTCTTATGGGGCTCCTCTCTAAAGGGGGTGGTCGAGCCGACTTAACTTTATCTACAGCGCCAGCTTGATCGTCTTGCTGATCGAAAAGAATTTTAAAAAAGAATTCCGCTTAGGAGTGCTACTCGTTCATAACTAGCTTCCGCTTAGTTATTTTAATATATCCATTCCAGAAGGCGTTGGGTTTATTCTTGTGGCTGACTCTGCGCGACTTGTCCTTGACGGCAGGTCAATACTTCGGGAGACGTAGCAGTAGTTGCTGTGAACGAGCTGACGGTGCTGGTCGGTGCAATCGGTGACCCAGTTATCGATATTGATGGAGAAGCACACTGCTCTCTCCACGGTAAATTTTCTGTTTGTTGATGAGTGGCTTCCACTTTCGGTGTTATTGCTTACGGTAGCATTCAGTGAACTCGGCGCACCACCGAAAATTATGCGTTGTTGCGTTGGACCGAGAGTCGACGCTCACGTTGTTCTTGTACAATTAGTTCTTGTAGCTGTTGCTGGTGGTGAACGAGAGAGCTTGGGTCCGAATTGGTGGACGTGGCATTTCCAAAAAAATTACGCACTTTGTTGTTGCAACTTAGTATTTATTGCTATTAGAACAAACCAATAGCAATATGATTGTAAATAGGAGTTTCTGAGGCGACTGAGGGCCCTACACAATTTTTGCAAACGCGATCTTTTTTATTTTTACACTAAATTTTGCGGAGTGCATTAAAAAACATGTCTGCACACAGCGGCTGTTTAACTGGTTTTATTACTTACTGTAAATTTTTTAGCTTTGCATATTGCCATTGCAGCGTTATGACCATAAATATTTGCTATTATTATTTTAGCTTGTGCTTTTTTTAACTTATGCAAGTGCTAAATATAAAATTGTTAAAATTTTGACCTTTAGTTATGTTGTTAGACTTAACAACCAACCTTTCTCATTTTAAATGCTGTTGCGTTGATCCATCCTATTCTATCCTATCCAATCCAAAATAGCGGAGGTTGACGATACTTTTCGCAGTACGTTAAAGTGGACCCTGCGATACCAGCACAAAGCCTGTTACGCACGAGCCCAAGCAGATATCAAGAAATATTTAACATAAATACAGAAAAACTTTTAAACATAAAAACATCTACTTGGTTAAAATCAGACACAAATGAAATATTAATAATTTCGCATACACCTAGACAAATATCTAAAACATCACTATTCAAAATTATATCCTATCCAGATGAAAATAGTAACACTTTAACAGAAAAAATTCAAGAATAAAATATTCATAGAAGGAAACAACATCATAAAAATATACGACTGTGCTATGCAGTTAAATGAAATATCAATAGTAAATACATTACAAGATTATACAAAAAATATTTATGTAACCAACAATGTAACAAAACTAGAACCAATCTCTTATATCCAAGCTAAACAAATCATTTCCGAAAAACTGCGTATAACAAAATATTTAACATCATAACTACCACAACATTTATAACACTGTGATAGTCGAAAAAAAAGACATGGCAAAATTCGATGGTTTCACCCTATTTCGGGTCCTTCGAATCGAACTGCATCATTAGTTTTTTAAGTTATCACGATGGTTTCATACAAAATTTTTGCGGAAGTTTTTCATCAAAGTTGCCATTTTTTCGTAAAGGATGTTTTTTTCATTTGCTTCTATCTTCTAAAATATTCATTTTTTTTACAAACTTTCTTTAGCAAAGTTTTTTAGAATTGAAAGAGCTACAAATGTTGGGAAGTTATCTAGCCTCTAAATCCGTCCGTTCCCGAGCATTGGGACAAAATGTAAAAAAAATCGAATCTTGACCAAATTTTTTTATGTTTTCTTTCTCGCATTTTGCTAAAATTGATATTATTCCATTTGAAGCTTAATAATTATATGAGAACTTATTTTGCTCAATGACAGCAGAAGAGACACCAGACCTATCTAATTTACGATTTATAATATAATCACATAATCAAATTGAATTTTTTTAGATGTCAACAAAATTAAACTAACTGTAGTTTTTTAGTGTTTCAAAAATATTCATACAGTCGGTATAATAACTGCATATAAATTGTTTGACAACAATAGTTGTTGTCAAGGGCGTAGCCTGGATTGAGCCTGGATTGAGCACTGTGATGGGGGAGGGGTGCATTTAAATCAATTTACTTAAAGTACCCAAGTACTTACTTTACTTGATAATGCATTATAAAAGTTATGATAAGAGAAAAAAAATGTTACCCCTTACAAACTTAAATACTGGTTACGCCCTTGATATTAGAAATATTTATTTCCTATGATATTCTACTGATATCGGTGGGTACTTATGAGAGCAAATATTACCTCTACTGATCGTGTAAGCATAGATGTTAATCGTAATTTTGACTTGCGAACAAGTCTCCGACAAGTTTTGCCGGATTTTGCTACGTGTGTGGAAAATTTACGAGCCCACAATGCAATAACAATTTGCAAAATTGGTCAAAACGGTTGCGCCCAAAAATGGGTTTCGGCATTCCAATGATTTAGATAGATTCACAATCATACGGATAACTGCTACGCAAGCCAGAATAAACTCGCAAAACTAAAGAAGAGTTTTATGGTCTATAATAGTGTTCAATCTGCACAGTACCTCATTCGGAGTATATTACAATTACAAAGATGTCAAAGACCAACAGAAAGGTATAATTCGCCAACTTTGTCACCGAACCTGAAGAGTAACTTTCAACGTATGATCCATCCCAAATCGATAAAACTTGTCAACATCTCTAGATATCCCAAGCTCAATTATATACGATGGTACGACAACTAAAATTGTCACAAAGGTAAGCGAACTCTTTAGCACATCATTTACGATCTGTTAACATTTTGGCTAAGGATGTAAAAGTGTACGGGTATAGGAAGAGACTTTTTGACTTTTTCGAAATAAACGGCAATAATACGTTTGCATACTGCAAAAATATCGTTGGGTTAATGGAACATATGAATTGCACGTACAAACTAAAGGAGTGGCGATTGGTTTTCGAAAAGTTGTTGCTCTACTCACTGGCTTACAAGCGGGTTATACGAAAAACATGTGCTTCATTTGTCATTGGGATACCACATTATACCGACTGTATGAATATTTTTGAAACACTAAAAAACTACAGTTAGTTTAATTTTGTTGACATCTAAAAAAAATTCAATTTGATTATGTGATTATATTATAAATCGTAAATTAGATAGGTCTGGTGTCTCTTCTGCTGTCATTGAGCAAAATAAGTTCTCATATAATTATCAAGCTTCAAATGGAATAATATCAATTTTAGCAAAATGCGAGAAAGAAAACATAAAAAAAATTTGGTCAAGATTCGATTTTTTTTACATTTTGTCCCAATGCTCGGGAACGGACGGATTTAGAGGCTAGATAACTTCCCAACATTTGTAGCTCTTTCAATTCTAAAAAACTTTGCTAAAGAAAGTTTGTAAAAAAAATGAATATTTTAGAAGTTAGAAGCAAATGAAAAAAACATCCTTTACGAAAAAATGGCAACTATGATGAAAAACTTCCGCAAAAAATTTTGTATGAAACCATCGTGATAACTTAAAAAACTAATGATGCAGTTCGATTCGCAGGACCCGAAATAGGGTGAAACCATCGAATTTTGCCATGTCTTTTTTTTTTTTTTGAAAAAAATTATCACAGTGTAATTATATTAATAAGTTTAACCCTATATCTTATCTATAAATTTAAGTCAAAATCAAAAAAAAATAATTATTACACAAATTAAGAATGAAACTTTTGTACAATCAAGTGACTCAGCTTTTGACAATTCCGTTTTACATGAATTGTCCCCATCCCAAGAAATTTCACTTGCAACACAGCAAGCACTTCCAACTCTATACCCTGTATTTCCCGCCTGAGCAAAGGCTATTTTCTACGTGTTGGGGGAGTAATATATCCGACACTCCATCCACTCACACCACTCAGTTTCTCCCTCCATTCACCCACATAACTTGACCCCCCTTTAATCTAGAAAACAGCGGATGTTTACTGCAACCGAGACTAAACAAAACTCCTATAAACAAATGTCCCCAAAAAATCTTCCAAGCGTGAGAGCGCTTAGTAGGCAAAAACCACTAAACCAATCAAAATCCAGATCCCTTGTCAGCAGATCAAAAGCTCCCAATACTAATATCAAAAGCTTTTTTAGCCGAACTTTAATCATATCTGTATGAATAATCATAAGTTAGTTCTTAAGACGCTTTGTTTCAATAAAGATCGTTTTTAAGTCTCACCAATCCATATTTTTTTTTTAATTACTACAGAATTGAGCGGAAGTAGATCCGGCTCCAAGTACAAATGTTTGTGGAAATAAAGATCAATACTTGAAGGTGCCGATTTCTTCTAGTCTGGTGAGTTGTTACAATTATCACAAATCACTTTTATTTATTGAAGGCAGAAATGGAAATGGTTCGGTTAAAAACAAACTGGATTTTATGCAAGTATGGGTGGATGTGAAAATTTTTCGGAATAGAATGGCAATGGCGAAAGAACAATCAAAAGTGAATATCTGTTTCTTTACCTTCTACTCTAGGTTTGAAACTGCCAAATTCAGAATAAAATTTCCAGGCCGATAATTCGAATGCTAAAAAATCCATGGCTAAAGCTGACTTTTCCAGATAAACCTTCAAATTCAGTTTCTTGAATAAGTCGGGAAAGCAGCTTAGTAATATCACTAGTTCTTAAACCATAGACTGCATGCTTGTTTTTTTGCAAAAGTTGGTGAGCAGTGACGGCAAAGGTGCATACAGCGTCATAGGTATATCTAGCATAGTTTGAAACAAATTCATCGCTTGATTTATACGTGTCAATCCAGGTCTCAATGAATTGGCCTTCTTGCATTTGACTTTTACGGTCGCCGAACGGAAAATGTCTCACACTAAAATGACCGTCGATAGCCTGTAGAAGAACTTATAAATTGAGTGTCACCACAATTGACTATAACTCTTATTACATTGTGAAACTTTGAAGCAGTGCAGCTATTATCAATGTATCTTCTCCAAGTGGTGAAGTCACCTAACACCAATGATTGGAAAAACCAAATATATTCCTGTTTTTGAGTCATATGAAAATATTGCTATTAATTAGAATAATTGTTGAATCTACTTTTAAATTAGGCTCTAATAACAAGAAGTTTGAGATATTTTTCTTAATCTAGTTCTTAAGATAAATCCTGGGGATATTGCAGGCGGCCCTAATCACTTATTATTGGGTTGGTCTGTCATTTCTTTTAAGACGAGTTCTATTATTAGTTCGCGTAAGGGAATTGGTAAGGACATTAGGGTGTGCATCCAGTTTCGCAGAATACTTCAATTGTTGACTACCTATTTCAGATTTTACGCTAGGTATATTTAGATCATTTTGAATGTTGTAGTTCCGTATGTAACACGGAGCCCCGTGATTGATCTTAAAATCATCGACTGCGCCCTTTGTATAATGTCGACAGTGCTGGTACTTGCTTATCCCCATAGTACGGCACCGTAAGTCCAGATGGGTTTCAGGACCGATCATTGATGATCCAATGTAAGCTACTCACTTTCAGTTTAAGCTGTGACTTTTTTGCTTCTCCAAGTCTTCTGTCTGTTGAACAGTTTGTAGATGTATTCATGATCATTTTCGGTGTAATTAGGTCATGGCCAGGAGTTTTGTTCGGCTTTATGTGGTTTTAAATAACTGCAGTGATCTCATCTGGTTGGAGTTCCGAGTACTCGCTATCCGTTAATGTGCTCGACGGGGGAAGGACAAATGCGGTTGATAGTGGATTTGGCTGGAAAACCATTTTAAGATGTGTAGCAAATACGGATGCCCTTTCTTCGTCACTGCGAAACTGAAACTGTCTCTGTAGGAGCGCTTAAAGTTGGGTGGGCTTTCCACAGAGGATGTTTAGTGCTGGTTGGACTGAGCTTTTCTATGTATTTCCTTTTTACCCAGCTTTCCTCTTGTCTTAACTCCTTGGAGAGATTGCGATTGGCATGCCTTAGGCGAAGTTTTGTTGCTGGTGATCGAGTAATCTGCCATTCTCTTCTTAGACGTCGTTTTTTCGTTACTAGTTGTTCTATCCACCGGTTCGTAGGCCTGTCAACAGGTTTAAAGTAAGTAGGGGCATGTGGAGTAGATACTCTTGCTGCAGCTCCCAGCATTAACTCAAGTGCAGAGACGCACATGTCAATGTCCTCTGCAGCATCCAGTTTCGGCGAATAGTCAATGTGGGCACTCATGTACATTTTAAATTTAAGCCAATTTGTTTGTTGTTTGTAAGCCTATATGGGCGATCAAGTACTTGAGGTCTTGTTAATAGTGTGAATAGCACTGGAGAGTGATCGGAGGTTAAATCTAGCAGTATATCCGCAGTGATCCGATTACGCGGAATCCTCTTGGTTATTTCGAAATCAATCAAGTCAGGCATTTTCTGTTGGTCTGTGGGCCAATAAGTAGGCATACCCGGTGAGACGCAATCCATCATATTAAGTGGGTTGACTATTGTGTTGTACAACTGCTTGCCTTTAGGATTCACCAAGCGAGACCCCCCGTGCGTATGTTTGGCGTTATAATCCCCTGCTGCAATGAAGTGATCTCCGAGTGTGTCTGGTTTTGATTCCGCATCAGTTCCTGCCTGCAGTTTTGCATGTACGTCATAAAAGTGGTCATGTTTTGATTTAGTGAGATCAATAGGGCCTTTAAGCCACTTGGAGTTTGCTGGCCAAGTTCTGGTGCGCTAGCAGTTTTTACACTGCGGTGGTTGGTATCTCTTATGGGGCTCCTCTCTAAAGGGGGTGGTCGAGCCGACTTAACTTTATCTACAGCGCCAGCTTGATCGTCTGGCTGATCGAAAAGAATTTTAAAACGAATTCCGCTTAGGAGTGCTACTCGTTCATAACTAGCTTCCGCTTAGTTATTTTAATATATCCATTCCAGAAGGCGTTGGGTTTATTCTTGTGGCTGACTCTGCGCGACTTGTCCTTGACGGCAGGTCAATACTTCGGGAGACGTAGCAGTAGTTGCTGTGAACGAGCTGACGGTGCTGGTCGGTGCAATCGGTGACCCAGTTATCGATATTGATGGAGAAGCACACTGCTCTCTCCACGGTAAATTGCTGTTTGTTGATGAGTGGCTTCCACTTTCGGTGTTATTGCTTACGGTAGCATTCAGTGAACTCGGCGACACCACCGAAAATTATGCGTTGTTGCGTTGGACCGAGAGTCGACGCTCACGTTGTTGTTGTACAATTAGTTCTTGTAGCTGTTGCTGGTGGTGAACGAGAGAGCTTGGGCCCGAATTGGTGGACGTGGCATTTCCAAAAAAATTACGCACTTTGTTGTTGCAACTTAGTATTTATTGCTATTAGAACAAACCAATAGCAATATGATTGTAAATAGGAGTTTCTGAGGCGACTGAGAGCACTACACAATTTTTGCAATCGCGATCTTTTTTATTTTTACACTAAATTTTGCGGAGTGCATTAAAAAACATGTCTGCACACAGCGGCTGTTTAACTGGTTTTATTACTTACTGTAAATTTTTTAGCTTTGCATATTGCCATTGCAGCGTTATGACCATAAATATTTGCTATTATTATTTTAGCTTGTGCTTTTTTTTACTTATGCAAGTGCTAAATATAAAATTGTTAAAATTTTGACATTTAGTTATGTTGTTAGACTTAACAACCAACCTTTCTCATTTTAAATGCTGTTGCGTTGATCCATCCTATTCTATCCTATCCAATCCAAAATAGCGGACGTTGACGATACTTTTCGCAGTACGTTAAAGTGGACCCTGCGATACCAGCACAAAGCCTGTTACGCACGAGCCCAAGCAGATATCAAGAAATATTTAACATAAATACAGAAAAACTTTTAAACATAAAAACATCTACTTGGTTAAAATCAGACACAAATGAAATATTAATAATTTCGCATACACCTAGACAAATATCTAAAACATCACTATTCAAAATTATATCCTATCCAGATGAAAATAGTAACACTTTAACAGAAAACATTCAAGAATAAAATATTCATAGAAGGAAACAACATCATAAAAATATACGACTGTGCTATGCAGTTAAATGAAATATCAATAATAAATACATTACAAGATTATGCAAAAAATATTTATGTAACCAACAATGTAACAAAACTAGAACCAATCTCTTATATCCAAGCTAAACAAATCATTTCCGAAAAAACTGCGTATAACAAAATATTTAACATCATAACTACCACAACATTTATAATTATACTAATAAGTTTAACCCTATATCTTATCTATAAATTTAAGTCAAAATCAAAAAAAAATAATTATTACACAAATTAAGAATGAAACTTTTGTACAATCAAGTGACTCAGCTTTTGACAATCCCGTTTTACATGAATTGTCCCCATCCCAAGAAATTTCACTTGCAACACAGCAAGCACTTCCAACTCTATACCCTGTATTTCCCGCCTGAGCAAAGGCTATTTTCTACGTGTTGGGGGAGTAATATATCCGACACTCCATCCACTCACACCACTCAGTTTCTCCCTCCATTCACCCACATAACTTGACCCCCCTTTAATCTAGAAAACAGCGGATGTTTACTGCAACCGAGACTAAACAAAACTCCTATAAACAAATGTCCCCAAAAAATCTTCCAAGCGTGAGAGCGCTTAGTAGGCAAAAACCACTAAACCAATCAAAATCCAGATCCCTTGTCAGCAGATCAAAAGCTCCCAATACTAATATCAAAAGCTTTTTAGCCGAACTTTAATCATATCTGTATGAATAATCATAAGTTAGTTCTTAAGACGCTTTGTTTCAATAAAGATCGTTTTTAAGTCTCACCAATCCATATTTTTTTTTTTTTTAATTACTACAGAATTGAGCGGAAGTAGATCCGGCTCCAAGGACAAATGTTTGTGGAAATAAAGATCAATACGTGAAGGTGCCGATTTCTTCTAGTCTGGTGAGTTGTTACAAATATCACAAATCACTTTTATTTATTGAAGGCAGAAATGGAAATGGTTCGGTTAAAAACAAACTGGATTTTATGCAAGTATGGGTGGATGTGAAAATTTTTCGGAATAGAATGGCAATGGCGAAAAAACAATCAAAAGTGAATATCTGTTTCTTTACCTTCTACTCTAGGTTTGAAACTGCCAAATTCAGAATAAAATTTCCAGGCCGATAATTCGAATGCTAAAAAATCCATGGCTAAAGCTGACTTTTCCAGATAAACCTTCAAATTCAGTTTCTTGAATAAGTCGGGAAAGCAGCTTAGTAATATCACTAGTTCTTAAACCATAGACTGCATGCTTGTTTTTTTGCAAAAGTTGGTGAGCAGTGACGGCAAAGGTGCATACAGCGTCATAGGTATATCTAGCATAGTTTGAAACAAATTCATCGCTTGATTTATACGTGTCAATCCAGGTCTCAATGAATTGGCCTTCTTGCATTTGACTTTTACGGTCGCCGAACGGAAAATGTCTCACACTAAAATGACCGTCGATAGCCTGTAGAAGAACTTATAAATTGAGTGTCACCACAATTGACTATAACTCTTATTACATTGTGAAACTTTGAAGCAGTGCAGCTATTATCAATGTATCTTCTCCAAGTGGTGAAGTCACCTAACACCAATGATTGGAAAAACCAAATATATTCCTGTTTTTGAGTCATATGAAAATATTGCTATTAATTAGAATAATTGTTGAATCTACTTTTAAATTAGGCTCTAATAACAAGAAGTTTGAGATATTTTTCTTAATCTAGTTCTTAAGATAAATCCTGGGGATATTGCAGGCGGCCCTAATCACTTATTATTGGGTTGGTCTGTCATTTCTTTTAAGACGAGTTCTATTATTAGTTCGCGTAAGGGAATTGGTAAGGACATTAGGGTGTGCATCCAGTTTCGCAGAATACTTCAATTGTTGACTACCTATTTCAGATTTTACGCTAGGTATATTTAGATCATTTTGAATGTTGTAGTTCCGTATGTAACACGGAGCCCCGTGATTGATCTTAAAATCATCGACTGCGCCCTTTGTATAATGTCGACAGTGCTGGTACTTGCTTATCCCCATAGTACGGCACCGTAAGTCCAGATGGGTTTCAGGACCGATCATTGATGATCCAATGTAAGCTACTCACTTTCAGTTTAAGCTGTGACTTTTTTGCTTCGCCAAGTCTTCTGTCTGTTGAACAGTTTGTAGATGTATTCATGATCATTTTCGGTGTAATTAGGTCATGGCCAGGAGTTTTGTTCGGCTTTATGTGGTTTTAAATAACTGCAGTGATCTCATCTGGTTGGAGTTCCGAGTACTCGCTATCCGTTAATGTGCTCGACGGGGGAAGGACAAATGAGGTTGATAGTGGATTTGGCTGGAAAACCATTTTAAGATGTGTAGCAAATACGGATGCCCTTTCTTCGTCACTGCGAAACTGAAACTGTCTCTGTAGGAGCGCTTAAAGTTGGGTGGGCTTTCCACAGAGGATGTTTAGTGCTGGTTGGACTGAGCTTTTCTATGTATTTCCTTTTTACCCAGCTTTCCTCTTGTCTTAACTCCTTGGAGAGATTGCGATTGGCATGCCTTAGGCGAAGTTTTGTTGCTGGTGATCGAGTAATCTGCCATTCTCTTCTTAGACGTCGTTTTTTCGTTACTAGTTGTTCTATCCACCGGTTCGTAGGCCTGTCAACAGGTTTAAAGTAAGTAGGGGCATGTGGAGTAGATACTCTTGCTGCAGCTCCCAGCATTAACTCAAGTGCAGAGACGCACATGTCAATGTCCTCTGCAGCATCCAGTTTCGGCGAATAGTCAATGTGGGCACTCATGTACATTTTAAATTTAAGCCAATTTGTTTGTTGTTTGTAAGCCTATATGGGCGATCAAGTACTTGAGGTCTTGTTAATAGTGTGAATAGCACTGGAGAGTGATCGGAGGTTAAATCTAGCAGTATATCCGCAGTGATCCGATTACGCGGAATCCTCTTGGTTATTTCGAAATCAATCAAGTCAATTTAATTTAACTGCCGCCGTGTACAGACGTGTTTCTTAATGCACTCCGCAAAAATTGAGTGTAAAAAAAGACCGCGTTTGCAAAAATTTGTGTAGGGCTCTCAGTCGCCCCAGAGACGCCTATTTACAATCATATTGCTATTAGATTGCTAAAATAGCAATTGCTAATAGCAATAAATACTAAGTTGCAACAACAAAGTGCGTAATCTTTACAAAAGACATGTCCACCAATTCGGGCCCAAGCTCTCTCGATCCCCAACAGCAACAGCTACAAGAACTAATTCTACAACAACAACGTGAGCGTCGACTCTCGGTCCAACGCAACAACGCGTACTTTTCGGTGGTGTCGCCGACCGCACTGAATGCTAGCGTAAGCAATAACACCGAAAGTGCCAGCCACTCAGCAATCAAAAGCAACTTACCGTGGAGAGAGCAGTGTGCTTCTCCATCAATAACGATAACTGGGTCACCGATTGCACCGACCAGCACCGTCAGCTCGTTGACAGCAACTACTGCAGCGTCTGCCGAAGTATTGACCTGCCTCAAGCCGTCAACGACAAGTCGCCCTGAGTCAGCCACAATAGTAAACCCAACGACTTCTGTCCAAACTGGAATGGATAGATATATTAAAATAACTAAGCGGAAGCTAAGCCCGCAAAAGAAAAAAAGTGGCAACACGCCGAAAATAACCAAACCAAATGAACGAGTAGCACCCCTTAGCGGGAATCGTTTTAAAATTCTTGCCGATCAGCAAGATGATCAAGCCGGCGCTGTAGATAAAGTTAAATCGGCTAGACCACCCCCCCTTATACATCCGTGGAGCCAACTGCAGCGCCCTGATTTCGAAGCTAGTAGAAATAGTAGGGGCAAATAACTTTGTTGTAACCCCTCTCAATAGGGGTAACATTAAAGAAATTAAATGCCAAACCCAAACTGAGGACAATTTCCGCATCATCGAAAAGTACCTCCGTAATGCTAACATCAACTTCTATACCTACCAACTAAAAAGCAGTAAAGGGCTCCAGGTTGTGTTGAAGGGGATTGAGCCATCGGTCCCTACTCAAGAAATAGCAGACGCGTTGGTCGAAAAAGGGTTTGCGGTCAAATCCGTTGTCAACATCATCAACAGGAACAAAGTCGCACAGCCGCTCTTTAAAATCGAGCTCCAACCAGATGCAAAGCGGTCGAAGCCAAATGAAGTGCACCCAATCTACAACCTACAGCTCCTATTGCACAGAAGAATCACCGTAGAGGAGCCCCATAAGAGACACCAACCACCGCAGTGTAAAAACTGCCAGGAATACAACCACACCTCTAACAACTGCAATCTCAGGTCAGTGTGTGTTGGCTGTGGCGAACATCATAAAGATGGCATTTGCACCAAGGACAGAAACAATGTCGCACTAAGATTATGCAGTAACTGTGGAGGGAACCACACGGCCAACTACAGAGGATGTCCTGTCTTCAAGGATCTTAAATCTCACCTAAACGGGCGCAAACCCCCAGCTGGACCAAAAATCACCGTCAACGCCTCTAAAACTACACCGGAGGTATTCTTTGCCAAGGCTGTTAGATCATCTAACTTGCCTGCTACATACAGTCCTAGTGTATCCTTCGCTAGTGTGCTCCGAACTGGACAGACGGAGCCCGCAAAAGAGACCCCGTCACTCCACCATCTACAGAATCCGCAACCTAGCGCACCAGAGCTTGGCCAGCAAATTCCAAGTGGCTTAGAAGCCCTATTGATCTCACTCAATCAAAACATGACCACTTTTATGACGTTCATGCAAAACTGTATGCAAGAACTGATGCGGAATCAAAACCTGCTTATCCAGAAGCTTATCGAGAATAAATAATGGCTTCCCTACGTCTATGTCTTTGGAATGCTAACGGCATCTCCAAGCACAAAAATGAACTGCAACTATTCCTAGACTCAAGTGAAATCGACGTTTTGCTGATTTCGGAAACACATTTAACATCAAAAAATAATTTTCAAATACCAAAATATACCTTCTATGCAACAAACCATCCAGACGGAAAAGCTCATGGCGGGGCTGGTATCCTAATCAAAAACCGTATAAAACACTCGTTCCTCAACAGATTTGAAACACAGCACCTACAAGCAACTGCTATAACCGTCCAAACCAGCTGCGGCAACACTACATTGGTTGCCCTGTACTGCCCACCACGCTTCTCAATCTCTGAAAAGGAATTTACCGATTTCTTTAACACACTAGGAGATCGCTTCATTGAAGCAGGGGACTATAACGCCAAACATACGCACTGGGGATCTCGCCTGGTAAATCCTAAAGGCAAGCAGTTGTACAACACAATAGTCAATCCTCTCAATAAGATGGATTGCGTCTCACCGGGTAGGCCTACTTATTGGCCCACAGATCCACAGAAAGTGCCTGACTTGATTGATTTCGCAGTAACCAAGAGGATTCCACGTAATCGGATCACTGCGGATACACTGCTAGATCTAACTTCCGATCACTCTCTAGTACTATTCACACTATTAACAAGACCTCAAGTACTTGATCGCCCATATAGGCTTACAAACAACAAAACAAATTGGCTTAAATTTAAAATGTACATGAGTGCCCACATTGACTGTTCGCCGAAACTGAATGCTGCAGAGGACATTGATATGTGCGTCTCTGCACTTGAGTCTATGATGGCAGCTGCAGCAAAAGTATCTACTCCACCTGCCTCTTCTTACACTAAACCTGTTGACAGGCCTACGAACCGGCGGATAGAACAATTAGTAACGGAAAAACGACGTCTAAGAAGAGAATGGCAGATTACTCGCTCACCAGCAGCAAAACTTCGCCTAAGGCATGCTAATCGCAACCTCTCCAAGGCGTTAAGACAAGAGGAAAGCTGGGCTCAAAGAAAATACATAGAAAAGCTCAGCCCAACCAGCACTAAACATCCTCTGTGGAAAGCCCACCCAACTTTAAGCGCTCCTGCAGAGACAATTTCACCGATAAGGAGTCCAACCGTAGGATGGGCCCGCAGCGACGAAGAGAGGGCATCCGTATTTGCCACACATCTTAAAATGGTTTTTCAGCCAAATCCAACATCAAACTCATCTGTACTTCCCCCTTCGAGCACACTAACGGATAGTGAGTACTCGGAACTCCAATCGGACGAGATCACTGCAGTTATTAAAAACCACATAAAGCCAAAAAAAGCCCCTGGCCATGACCTAATCACACCGAAAATGATCCTGGAACTCCCTATCATTGCCATACAATACATCTGCAAACTGTTCAACAATATAATAAGAATTGGCTACTTCCCAAGAACATGGAAAAGGTCCACTATCATCATGATTCCTAAAGTGGGAAAGGACAAAACCCAGCCATCATCCTATAGGCCAATTAGTTTGCTGCCATGTCTTTCGAAGCTTTTTGAAAAGGTCCTGCAGATCCGACTAAACTCATTTCTGGCATCGGAGAACACAATCCCTTCACACCAGTTCGGCTTCCGCGAAAAACATGGTACAATTGAACAAGTCAATCGCATAACATCCGAAATACGAAAAGCATTCGAACTAAAAGAATACTGTGCGGCTGTCTTTCTCGACGTTGCCCAGGCTTTCGATAGAGTTTGGCTGAAGGGTCTGATGTTCAAAATCCGGCAAAAACTGCCACAGTACACCCACAAACTCATGGAACCTTTACAATAGGCAATTCGCTGTAAGATGTAATGGCTCCGTCTCGGCTGATTTTGAAATCAAAGCTGGTGTACCGCAAGGCAGTGTACTCGGCCCATTGCTCTACCTACTGTACACTGCAGACTTACCAACGAGTTTAGGACTTACAACGTCCACTTTTGCCGATGACACGGCAATCCTCAGCAGATCCAAATGCCCAATACAAGCCTCTGCAAAATTAGAGGAACACCTCAAGGTGGTAGAGGAATGGCTAGCAACCTGGCGTATCCGGGTCAACGAGCAGAAATGCAAACATGTTACATTTACGCTTAACAAAAGAATCTGTCCAGCTCTAATGCTAAACAACGTACCAGTTCCTCAAGCCGAGGATGTCACTTACCTTGGCATCCACCTAGACAGAAGACTAACTTGGCGCAAGCACATCGAAGCAAAAAAAGTCACAGCTTAAACTGAAAGCAAGTAGCCTACATTGGATCATCAATGCTCGGTCCCCTCTACGTCTGGAATATAAAGTCCTCCTATACAACACCGTACTGAAACCCATCTGGACTTACGGAGCCGTACTATGGGGGAAGGCAAGTACCAGCAATGTCGATATTATACAAAGAGCGCAGTCGAAAATTTTAAGATCAATCACGGGGGCCCCGTGGTACATACGGAACGACAACATTCAAAATGATCTAAATATACCTAGCGTAAAATCTGAAATAGGTAGTCAACAACTAAAGTATTCTGCGAAACTGGATGCACACCCAAATGTTCTTGCCAATTCCCTTACGCGAACTAATAATAGAACTCGTCTTAAAAGAAATGACAGACCAACCCAATAACAAGTGATTCGGGCCGCCTGCAATATCCCCAGGATTTATCTTAAGTACTAGATTAAGAAAAATATCTCAAACTTGTTGTTAGGCTCTAATTTAAGAGTAGATTCAACAAATATATATTAAACGTTAAAAAAAAAAAAAAAAAAAAAAATCAAGTCAGGCATTTTCTGTTGGTCTGTGGGCCAATAAGTAGGCCTACCCGGTGAGACGCAATCCATCATATTAAGTGGGTTGACTATTGTTTTGTACAACTGCTTGCCTTTAGGATTCACCAAGCGAGATCCCCCGTGCGTATGTTTGGCGTTATAATCCCCTGCTGCAATGAAGTGATCTCCGAGTGTGTCTGGTTTTGATTCCGCAACAGTTCCTGCCTGCAGTTTTGCATGTACGTCATAAAAGTGGTCATGTTTTGATTTAGTGAGATCAATAGGGCCTTTAAGCCACTTGGAGTTTGCTGGCCAAGTTCTGGTCCGCTAGCAGTTTTTACACTGCGGTGGTTGGTATCTCTTATGGGGCTCCTCTCTAAAGGGGGTGGTCGAGCCGACTTAACTTTATCTACAGCGCCAGCTTGATCGTCTGGCTGATCGAAAAGAATTTTAAAACGAATTCCGCTTAGGAGTGCTACTCGTTCATAACTAGCTTCCGCTTAGTTATTTTAATATATCCATTCCAGAAGGCGTTGGGTTTATTCTTGTGGCTGACTCTGCGCGACTTGTCATTGACGGCAGGTCAATACTTCGGGAGACGTAGCAGTAGTTGCTGTGAACGAGCTGACGGTGCTGGTCGGTGCAATCGGTGACTCAGTTATCGATATTGATGGAGAAGCACACTGCTCTCTCCACGGTAAATTGCTGTTTGTTGATGAGTGGCTTCCACTTTCGGTGTTATTGCTTACGGTAGCATTCAGTGAACTCGGCGACACCACCGAAAATTATGCGTTGTTGCGTTGGACCGAGAGTCGACGCTCACGTTGTTGTTGTACAATTAGTTCTTGTAGCTGTTGCTGGTGGTGAACGAGAGAGCTTGGGCCCGAATTGGTGGACGTGGCATTTCCAAAAAAATTACGCACTTTGTTGTTGCAACTTAGTATTTATTGCTATTAGAACAAACCAATAGCAATATGATTGTAAATAGGAGTTTCTGAGGCGACTGAGAGCACTACACAATTTTTGCAAACGCGATCTTTTTTATTTTTACACTAAATTTTGCGAAGTGCATTAAAAAACATGTCTGCACACAGCGGCTGTTTAACTGGTTTTATTACTTACTGTAAATTTTTTAGCTTTGCATATTGCCATTGCAGCGTTATGACCATAAATATTTGCTATTATTATTTTAGCTTGTGCTTTTTTTTACTTATGCAAGTGCTAAATATAAAATTGTTAAAATTTTGACATTTAGTTATGTTGTTAGACTTAACAACCAACCTTTCTCATTTTAAATGCTGTTGCGTTGATCCATCCTATTCTATCCTATCCAATCCAAAATAGCGGACGTTGACGATACTTTTCGCAGTACGTTAAAGTGGACCCTGCGATACCAGCACAAAGCCTGTTACGCACGAGCCCAAGCAGATATCAAGAAATATTTAACATAAATACAGAAAAACTTTTAAACATAAAAACATCTACTTGGTTAAAATCAGACACAAATGAAATATTAATAATTTCGCATACACCTAGACAAATATCTAAAACATCACTATTCAAAATTATATCCTATCCAGATGAAAATAGTAACACTTTAACAGAAAACATTCAAGAATAAAATATTCATAGAAGGAAACAACATCATAAAAATATACGACTGTGCTATGCAGTTAAATGAAATATCAATAGTAAATACATTACAAGATTATACAAAAAATATTTATGTAACCAACAATGTAACAAAACTAGAACCAATCTCTTATATCCAAGCTAAACAAATCATTTCCGAAAAACTGCGTATAACAAAATATTTAACATCATAACTACCACAACATTTATAACACTGTGATAGTCGACAAAAAAGACATGGCAAAATTCGATGGTTTCACCCTATTTCGGGTCCTTCGAATCGAACTGCATCATTAGTTTTTTAAGTTATCACGATGGTTTCATACAAAATTTTTTGCGGAAGTTTTTCATCAAAGTTGCCATTTTTTCGTAAAGGATGTTTTTTTCATTTGCTTCTATCTTCTAAAATATTCATTTTTTTTACAAACTTTCTTCAGCAAAGTTTTTTAGAATTGAAAGAGCTACAAATGTTGGGAAGTTATCTAGCCTCTAAATCCGTCCGTTCCCGAGCATTGGGACAAAATGTAAAAAAAATCGAATCTTGACCAAATTTTTTTTATGTTTTCTTTCTCGCATTTTGCTAAAATTGATATTATTCCATTTGAAGCTTAATAATTATATGAGAACTTATTTTGCTCAATGACAGCAGAAGAGACACCAGACCTATCTAATTTACGATTTATAATATAATCACATAATCAAATTGAATTTTTTTAGATGTCAACAAAATTAAACTAACTGTAGTTTTTTAGTGTTTCAAAAATATTCATACAGTCGGTATAATAACTGCATATAAATTGTTTGACAACAATAGTTGTTGTCAAGGGCGTAGCCTGGATTGAGCCTGGATTGAGCACTGTGATGGGGGAGGGGTGCATTTAAATCAATTTACTTAAAGTACCCAAGTACTTACTTTACTTGATAATGCATTATAAAAGTTATGATAAGAGAAAAAAAATGTTACCCCTTACAAACTTAAATACTGGTTACGCCCTTGATATTAGAAATATTTATTTCCTATGATATTCTACTGATATCGGTGGGTACTTATGAGAGCAAATATTACCTCTACTGATCGTGTAAGCATAGATGTTAATCGTAATTTTGACTTGCGAACAAGTCTCCGACAAGTTTTGCCGGATTTTGCTACGTGTGTGGAAAATTTACGAGCCCACAATGCAATAACAATTTGCAAAATTGGTCAAAACGGTTGCGCCCAAAAATGGGTTTCGGCATTCCAATGATTTAGATAGATTCACAATCATACGGATAACTGCTACGCAAGCCAGAATAAACTCGCAAAACTAAAGAAGAGTTTTATGGTCTATAATAGTGTTCAATCTGCACAGTACCTCATTCGGAGTATATTACAATTACAAAGATGTCAAAGACCAACAGAAAGGTATAATTCGCCAACTTTGTCACCGAACCTGAAGAGTAACTTTCAACGTATGATCCATCCCAAATCGATAAAACTTGTCAACATCTCTAGATATCCCAAGCTCAATTATATACGATGGTACGACAACTAAAATTGTCACAAAGGTAAGCGAACTCTTTAGCACATCATTTACGATCTGTTAACATTTTGGCTAAGGATGTAAAAGTGTACGGGTATAGGAAGAGACTTTTTGACTTTTTCGAAATAAACGGCAATAATACGTTTGCATACTGCAAAAATATCGTTGGGTTAATGGAACATATGAATTGCACGTACAAACTAAAGGAGTGGCGATTGGTTTTCGAAAAGTTGTTGCTCTACTCACTGGCTTACAAGCGGGTTATACGAAAAACATGTGCTTCATTTGTCATTGGGATACCACATTATACCGACTGTATGAATATTTTTGAAACACTACAAAACTACAGTTAGTTTAATTTTGTTGACATCTAAAAAAATTCAATTTGATTATGTGATTATATTATAAATCGTAAATTAGATAGGTCTGGTGTCTCTTCTGCTGTCATTGAGCAAAATAAGTTCTCATATAATTATCAAGCTTCAAATGGAATAATATCAATTTTAGCAAAATGCGAGAAAGAAAACATAAAAAAAATTTGGTCAAGATTCGATTTTTTTTACATTTTGTCCCAATGCTCGGGAACGGACGGATTTAGAGGCTAGATAACTTCCCAACATTTGTAGCTCTTTCAATTCTAAAAAACTTTGCTAAAGAAAGTTTGTAAAAAAAATGAATATTTTAGAAGTTAGAAGCAAATGAAAAAAACATCCTTTACGAAAAAATGGCAACTATGATGAAAAACTTCCGCAAAAAATTTTGTATGAAACCATCGTGATAACTTAAAAAACTAATGATGCAGTTCGATTCGCAGGACCCGAAATAGGGTGAAACCATCGAATTTTGCCATGTCTTTTTTTTTTTTTTTGAAAAAAACTATCACAGTGTAATTATACTAATAAGTTTAACCCTATATCTTATCTATAAATTTAAGTCAAAATCAAAAAAAAATAATTATTACACAAATTAAGAATGAAACTTTTGTACAATCAAGTGACTCAGCTTTTGACAATCCCGTTTTACATGAATTGTCCCCATCCCAAGAAATTTCACTTGCAACACAGCAAGCACTTCCAACTCTATACCCTGTATTTCCCGCCTGAGCAAAGGCTATTTTCTACGTGTTGGGGGAGTAATATATCCGACACTCCATCCACTCACACCACTCAGTTTCTCCCTCCATTCACCCACATAACTTGACCCCCCTTTAATCTAGAAAACAGCGGATGTTTACTGCAACCGAGACTAAACAAAACTCCTATAAACAAATGTCCCCAAAAAATCTTCCAAGCGTGAGAGCGCTTAGTAGGCAAAAACCACTAAACCAATCAAAATCCAGATCCCTTGTCAGCAGATCAAAAGCTCCCAATACTAATATCAAAAGCTTTTTAGCCGAACTTTAATCATATCTGTATGAATAATCATAAGTTAGTTCTTAAGACGCTTTGTTTCAATAAAGATCGTTTTTAAGTCTCACCAATCCATATTTTTTTTTTTAATTACTACAGAATTGAGCGGAAGTAGATCCGGCTCCAAGTACAAATGTTTGTGGAAATAAAGATCAATACTTGAAGGTGCCAATTTCTTCTAGTCTGGTGAGTTGTTACAAATATCACAAATCACTTTTATTTATTGAAGGCAGAAATGGAAATGGTTCGGTTAAAAACAAACTGGATTTTATGCAAGTATGGGTGGATGTGAAAATTTTTCGGAATAGAATGGCAATGGCGAAAAAACAATCAAAAGTGAATATCTGTTTCTTTACCTTCTACTCTAGGTTTGAAACTGCCAAATTCAGAATAAAATTTCCAGGCCGATAATTCGAATGCTAAAAAATCCATGGCTAAAGCTGACTTTTCCAGATAAACCTTCAAATTCAGTTTCTTGAATAAGTCGGGAAAGCAGCTTAGTAATATCACTAGTTCTTAAACCATAGACTGCATGCTTGTTTTTTTGCAAAAGTTGGTGAGCAGTGACGGCAAAGGTGCATACAGCGTCATAGGTATATCTAGCATAGTTTGAAACAAATTCATCGCTTGATTTATACGTGTCAATCCAGGTCTCAATGAATTGGCCTTCTTGCATTTGACTTTTACGGTCGCCGAACGGAAAATGTCTCACACTAAAATGACCGTCGATAGCCTGTAGAAGAACTTATAAATTGAGTGTCACCACAATTGACTATAACTCTTATTACATTGTGAAACTTTGAAGCAGTGCAGCTATTATCAATGTATCTTCTCCAAGTGGTGAAGTCACCTAACACCAATGATTGGAAAAACCAAATATATTCCTGTTTTTGAGTCATATGAAAATATTGCTATTAATTAGAATAATTGTTGAATCTACTTTTAAATTAGGCTCTAATAACAAGAAGTTTGAGATATTTTTCTTAATCTAGTTCTTAAGATAAATCCTGGGGATATTGCAGGCGGCCCTAATCACTTATTATTGGGTTGGTCTGTCATTTCTTTTAAGACGAGTTCTATTATTAGTTCGCGTAAGGGAATTGGTAAGGACATTAGGGTGTGCATCCAGTTTCGCAGAATACTTCAATTGTTGACTACCTATTTCAGATTTTACGCTAGGTATATTTAGATCATTTTGAATGTTGTAGTTCCGTATGTAACACGGAGCCCCGTGATTGATCTTAAAATCATCGACTGCGCCCTTTGTATAATGTCGACAGTGCTGGTACTTGCTTATCCCCATAGTACGGCACCGTAAGTCCAGATGGGTTTCAGGACCGATCATTGATGATCCAATGTAAGCTACTCACTTTCAGTTTAAGCTGTGACTTTTTTGCTTCGCCAAGTCTTCTGTCTGTTGAACAGTTTGTAGATGTATTCATGATCATTTTCGGTGTAATTAGGTCATGGCCAGGAGTTTTGTTCGGCTTTATGTGGTTTTAAATAACTGCAGTGATCTCATCTGGTTGGAGTTCCGAGTACTCGCTATCCGTTAATGTGCTCGACGGGGGAAGGACAAATGAGGTTGATAGTGGATTTGGCTGGAAAACCATTTTAAGATGTGTAGCAAATACGGATGCCCTTTCTTCGTCACTGCGAAACTGAAACTGTCTCTGTAGGAGCGCTTAAAGTTGGGTGGGCTTTCCACAGAGGATGTTTAGTGCTGGTTGGACTGAGCTTTTCTATGTATTTCCTTTTTACCCAGCTTTCCTCTTGTCTTAACTCCTTGGAGAGATTGCGATTGGCATGCCTTAGGCGAAGTTTTGTTGCTGGTGATCGAGTAATCTGCCATTCTCTTCTTAGACGTCGTTTTTTCGTTACTAGTTGTTCTATCCACCGGTTCGTAGGCCTGTCAACAGGTTTAAAGTAAGTAGGGGCATGTGGAGTAGATACTCTTGCTGCAGCTCCCAGCATTAACTCAAGTGCAGAGACGCACATGTCAATGTCCTCTGCAGCATCCAGTTTCGGCGAATAGTCAATGTGGGCACTCATGTACATTTTAAATTTAAGCCAATTTGTTTGTTGTTTGTAAGCCTATATGGGCGATCAAGTACTTGAGGTCTTGTTAATAGTGTGAATAGCACTGGAGAGTGATCGGAGGTTAAATCTAGCAGTATATCCGCAGTGATCCGATTACGCGGAATCCTCTTGGTTATTTCGAAATCAATCAAGTCAGGCATTTTCTGTTGGTCTGTGGGCCAATAAGTAGGCATACCCGGTGAGACGCAATCCATCATATTAAGTGGGTTGACTGTTGTGTTGTACAACTGCTTGCCTTTAGGATTCACCAAGCGAGACCCCCCGTGCGTATGTTTGGCGTTATAATCCCCTGCTGCAATGAAGTGATCTCCGAGTGTGTCTGGTTTTGATTCCGCATCAGTTCCTGCCTGCAGTTTTGCATGTACGTCATAAAAGTGGTCATGTTTTGATTTAGTGAGATCAATAGGGCCTTTAAGCCACTTGGAGTTTGCTGGCCAAGTTCTGGTGCGCTAGCAGTTTTTACACTGCGGTGGTTGGTATCTCTTATGGGGCTCCTCTCTAAAGGGGGTGGTCGAGCCGACTTAACTTTATCTACAGCGCCAGCTTGATCGTCTTGCTGATCGAAAAGAATTTTAAAACGAATTCCGCTTAGGAGTGCTACTCGTTCATAACTAGCTTCCGCTTAGTTATTTTAATATATCCATTCCAGAAGGCGTTGGGTTTATTCTTGTGGCTGACTCTGCGCGACTTGTCATTGACGGCAGGTCAATACTTCGGGAGACGTAGCAGTAGTTGCTGTGAACGAGCTGACGGTGCTGGTCGGTGCAATCGGTGACCCAGTTATCGATATTGATGGAGAAGCACACTGCTCTCTCCACGGTAAATTGCTGTTTGTTGATGAGTGGCTTCCACTTTCGGTGTTATTGCTTACGGTAGCATTCAGTGAACTCGGCGACACCACCGAAAATTATGCGTTGTTGCGTTGGACCGAGAGTCGACGCTCACGTTGTTGTTGTACAATTAGTTCTTGTAGCTGTTGCTGGTGGTGAACGAGAGAGCTTGGGCCCGAATTGGTGGACGTGGCATTTCCAAAAAAATTACGCACTTTGTTGTTGCAACTTAGTATTTATTGCTATTAGAACAAACCAATAGCAATATGATTGTAAATAAGAGTTTCTGAGGCGACTGAGAGCACTACACAATTTTTGCAAACGCGATCTTTTTTATTTTTACACTAAATTTTGCGGAGTGCATTAAAAAACATGTCTGCACACAGCGGCTGTTTAACTGGTTTTATTACTTACTGTAAATTTTTTAGCTTTGCATATTGCCATTGCAGCGTTATGACCATAAATATTTGCTATTATTATTTTAGCTTGTGCTTTTTTTTACTTATGCAAGTGCTAAATATAAAATTGTTAAAATTTTGACATTTAGTTATGTTGTTAGACTTAACAACCAACCTTTCTCATTTTAAATGCTGTTGCGTTGATCCATCCTATTCTATCCTATCCAATCCAAAATAGCGGACGTTGACGATACTTTTCGCAGTACGTTAAAGTGGACCCTGCGATACCAGCACAAAGCCTGTTACGCACGAGCCCAAGCAGATATCAAGAAATATTTAACATAAATACAGAAAAACTTTTAAACATAAAAACATCTACTTGGTTAAAATCAGACACAAATGAAATATTAATAATTTCGCATACACCTAGACAAATATCTAAAACATCACTATTCAAAATTATATCCTATCCAGATGAAAATAGTAACACTTTAACAGAAAACATTCAAGAATAAAATATTCATAGAAGGAAACAACATCATAAAAATATACGACTGTGCTATGCAGTTAAATGAAATATCAATAATAAATACATTACAAGATTATACAAAAAATATTTATGTAACCAACAATGTAACAAAACTAGAACCAATCTCTTATATCCAAGCTAAACAAATCATTTCCGAAAAAACTGCGTATAACAAAATATTTAACATCATAACTACCACAACATTTATAATTATACTAATAAGTTTAACCCTATATCTTATCTATAAATTTAAGTCAAAATCAAAAAAAAATAATTATTACACAAATTAAGAATGAAACTTTTGTACAATCAAGTGACTCAGCTTTTGACAATCCCGTTTTACATGAATTGTCCCCATCCCAAGAAATTTCACTTGCAACACAGCAAGCACTTCCAACTCTATACCCTGTATTTCCCGCCTGAGCAAAGGCTATTTTCTACGTGTTGGGGGAGTAATATATCCGACACTCCATCCACTCACACCACTCAGTTTCTCCCTCCATTCACCCACATAACTTGACCCCCCTTTAATCTAGAAAACAGCGGATGTTTACTGCAACCGAGACTAAACAAAACTCCTATAAACAAATGTCCCCAAAAAATCTTCCAAGCGTGAGAGCGCTTAGTAGGCAAAAACCACTAAACCAATCAAAATCCAGATCCCTTGTCAGCAGATCAAAAGCTCCCAATACTAATATCAAAAGCTTTTTAGCCGAACTTTAATCATATCTGTATGAATAATCATAAGTTAGTTCTTAAGACGCTTTGTTTCAATAAAGATCGTTTTTAAGTCTCACCAATCCATATTTTTTTTTAATTACTACAGAATTGAGCGGAAGTAGATCCGGCTCCAAGGACAAATGTTTGTGGAAATAAAGATCAATACTTGAAGGTGCCGATTTCTTCTAGTCTGGTGAGTTGTTACAAATATCACAAATCACTTTTATTTATTGAAGGCAGAAATGGAAATGGTTCGGTTAAAAACAAACTGGATTTTATGCAAGTATGGGTGGATGTGAAAATTTTTCGGAATAGAATGGCAATGGCGAAAAAACAATCAAAAGTGAATATCTGTTTCTTTACCTTCTACTCTAGGTTTGAAACTGCCAAATTCAGAATAAAATTTCCAGGCCGATAATTCGAATGCTAAAAAATCCATGGCTAAAGCTGACTTTTCCAGATAAACCTTCAAATTCAGTTTCTTGAATAAGTCGGGAAAGCAGCTTAGTAATATCACTAGTTCTTAAACCATAGACTGCATGCTTGTTTTTTTGCAAAAGTTGGTGAGCAGTGACGGCAAAGGTGCATACAGCGTCATAGGTATATCTAGCATAGTTTGAAACAAATTCATCGCTTGATTTATACGTGTCAATCCAGGTCTCAATGAATTGGCCTTCTTGCATTTGACTGTTACGGTCGCCGAACGGAAAATATCTCACACTAAAATGACCGTCGATAGCCTGTAGAAGAACTTATAAATTGAGTGTCACCACAATTGACTATAACTCTTATTACATTGTGAAACTTTGAAGCAGTGCAGCTATTATCAATGTATCTTCTCCAAGTGGTGAAGTCACCTAACACCAATGATTGGAAAAACCAAATATATTCCTGTTTTTGAGTCATATGAAAATATTGCTATTAATTAGAATAATTGTTGAATCTACTTTTAAATTAGGCTCTAATAACAAGAAGTTTGAGATATTTTTCTTAATCTAGTTCTTAAGATAAATCCTGGGGATATTGCAGGCGGCCCTAATCACTTATTATTGGGTTGGTCTGTCATTTCTTTTAAGACGAGTTCTATTATTAGTTCGCGTAAGGGAATTGGTAAGGACATTAGGGTGTGCATCCAGTTTCGCAGAATACTTCAATTGTTGACTACCTATTTCAGATTTTTCGCTAGGTATATTTAGATCATTTTGAATGTTGTAGTTCCGTATGTAACACGGAGCCCCGTGATTGATCTTAAAATCATCGACTGCGCCCTTTGTATAATGTCGACAGTGCTGGTACTTGCTTATCCCCATAGTACGGCACCGTAAGTCCAGATGGGTTTCAGGACCGATCATTGATGATCCAATGTAAGCTACTCACTTTCAGTTTAAGCTGTGACTTTTTTGCTTCGATGTGCGCCAAGTTAGTCTTCTGTCTGTTGAACAGTTTGTAGATGTATTCATGATCATTTTCGGTGTAATTAGGTCATGGCCAGGAGTTTTGTTCGGCTTTATGTGGTTTTAAATAACTGCAGTGATCTCATCTGGTTGGAGTTCCGAGTACTCGCTATCCGTTAATGTGCTCGACGGGGGAAGGACAAATGAGGTTGATAGTGGATTTGGCTGGAAAACCATTTTAAGATGTGTAGCAAATACGGATGCCCTTTCTTCGTCACTGCGAAACTGAAACTGTCTCTGTAGGAGCGCTTAAAGTTGGGTGGGCTTTCCACAGAGGATGTTTAGTGCTGGTTGGACTGAGCTTTTCTATGTATTTCCTTTTTACCCAGCTTTCCTCTTGTCTTAACTCCTTGGAGAGATTGCGATTGGCATGCCTTAGGCGAAGTTTTGTTGCTGGTGATCGAGTAATCTGCCATTCTCTTCTTAGACGTCGTTTTTTCGTTACTAGTTGTTCTATCCACCGGTTCGTAGGCCTGTCAACAGGTTTAAAGTAAGTAGGGGCATGTGGAGTAGATACTCTTGCTGCAGCTCCCAGCATTAACTCAAGTGCAGAGACGCACATGTCAATGTCCTCTGCAGCATCCAGTTTCGGCGAATAGTCAATGTGGGCACTCATGTACATTTTAAATTTAAGCCAATTTGTTTGTTGTTTGTAAGCCTATATGGGCGATCAAGTACTTGAGGTCTTGTTAATAGTGTGAATAGCACTGGAGAGTGATCGGAGGTTAAATCTAGCAGTATATCCGCAGTGATCCGATTACGCGGAATCCTCTTGGTTATTTCGAAATCAATCAAGTCAATTTAATTTAACTGCCGCCGTGTACAGACGTGTTTCTTAATGCACTCCGCAAAAATTGAGTGTAAAAAAAGACCGCGTTTGCAAAAATTTGTGTAGGGCTCTCAGTCGCCCCAGAGACGCCTATTTACAATCATATTGTTATTAGATTGCTAAAATAGCAATTGCTAATAGCAATAAATACTAAGTTGCAACAACAAAGTGCGTAATCTTTACAAAAGACATGTCCACCAATTCGGGCCCAAGCTCTCTCGATCCCCAACAGCAACAGCTACAAGAACTAATTCTACAACAACAACGTGAGCGTCGACTCTCGGTCCAACGCAACAACGCGTACTTTTCGGTGGTGTCGCCGACCCCACTGAATGCTAGCGTAAGCAATAACACCGAAAGTGCCAGCCACTCAGCAATCAAAAGCAACTTACCGTGGAGAGAGCAGTGTGCTTCTCCATCAATAACGATAACTGGGTCACCGATTGCACCGACCAGCACCGTCAGCTCGTTGACAGCAACTACTGCAGCGTCTGCCGAAGTATTGACCTGCCTCAAGCCGTCAACGACAAGTCGCCCTGAGTCAGCCACAATAGTAAACCCAACGACTTCTGTCCAAACTGGAATGGATAGATATATTAAAATAACTAAGCGGAAGCTAAGCCCGCAAAAAGAAAAAAAGTGGCAACACGCCGAAAATAACCAAACCAAATGAACGAGTAGCACCCCTTAGCGGGAATCGTTTTAAAATTCTTGCCGATCAGCAAGATGATCAAGCCGGCGCTGTAGATAAAGTTAAATCGGCTAGACCACCCCCCCTTATACATCCGTGGAGCCAACTGCAGCGCCCTGATTTCGAAGCTAGTAGAAATAGTAGGGGCAAATAACTTTGTTGTAACCCCTCTCAATAGGGGTAACATTAAAGAAATTAAATGCCAAACCCAAACTGAGGACAATTTCCGCATCATCGAAAAGTACCTCCGTAATGCTAACATCAACTTCTATACCTACCAACTAAAAAGCAGTAAAGGGCTCCAGGTTGTGTTGAAGGGGATTGAGCCATCGGTCCCTACTCAAGAAATAGCAGACGCGTTGGTCGAAAAAGGGTTTGCGGTCAAATCCGTTGTCAACATCATCAACAGGAACAAAGTCGCACAGCCGCTCTTTAAAATCGAGCTCCAACCAGATGCAAAGCGGTCGAAGCCAAATGAAGTGCACCCAATCTACAACCTACAGCTCCTATTGCACAGAAGAATCACCGTAGAGGAGCCCCATAAGAGACACCAACCACCGCAGTGTAAAAACTGCCAGGAATACAACCACACCTCTAACAACTGCAATCTCAGGTCAGTGTGTGTTGGCTGTGGCGAACATCATAAAGATGGCATTTGCACCAAGGACAGAAACAATGTCGCACTAAGAATATGCAGTAACTGTGGAGGGAACCACACGGCCAACTACAGAGGATGTCCTGTCTTCAAGGATCTTAAATCTCACCTAAACGGGCGCAAACCCCCAGCTGGACCAAAAATCACCGTCAACGCCTCTAAAACTACACCGGAGGTATTCTTTGCCAAGGCTGTTAGATCATCTAACTTGCCTGCTACATACAGTCCTAGTGTATCCTTCGCTAGTGTGCTCCGAACTGGACAGACGGAGCCCGCAAAAGAGACCCCGTCACTCCACCATCTACAGAATCCGCAACCTAGCGCACCAGAGCTTGGCCAGCAAATTCCAAGTGGCTTAGAAGCCCTATTGATCTCACTCAATCAAAACATGACCACTTTTATGACGTACATGCAAAACTGCAGGCAGGAACTGATGCGGAATCAAAACCAGACACACTCGGAGATCACTTCATTGCAGCAGGGGATTATAACGCCAAACATACGCACGGGGATCTCGCCTGGTAAATCCTAAAGGCAAGCAGTTGTACAACACAATAGTCAATCCTCTCAATAAGATGGATTGCGTCTCACCGGGTAGGCCTACTTATTGGCCCACAGATCCACAGAAAGTGCCTGACTTGATTGATTTCGCAGTAACCAAGAGGATTCCACGTAATCGGATCACTGCGGATACACTGCTAGATCTAACTTCCGATCACTCTCTAGTACTATTCACACTATTAACAAGACCTCAAGTACTTGATCGCCCATATAGGCTTACAAACAACAAAACAAATTGGCTTAAATTTAAAATGTACATGAGTGCCCACATTGACTGTTCGCCGAAACTGGATGCTGCAGAGGACATTGACATGTGCGTCTCTGCACTTGAGTTAATGCTGGGAGCTGCAGCAAAAGTATCTACTCCACCTGCCTCTTCTTACACTAAACCTGTTGACAGGCCTACGAACCGGCGGATAGAACAATTAGTAACGGAAAAACGACGTCTAAGAAGAGAATGGCAGATTACTCGCTCACCAGCAGCAAAACTTCGCCTAAGGCATGCTAATCGCAACCTCTCCAAGGCGTTAAGACAAGAGGAAAGCTGGGCTCAAAGAAAATACATAGAAAAGCTCAGCCCAACCAGCACTAAACATCCTCTGTGGAAAGCCCACCCAACTTTAAGCGCTCCTGCAGAGACAATTTCACCGATAAGGAGTCCAACCGGTGGATGGGCCCGCAGCGACGAAGAGAGGGCATCCGTATTTGCCACACATCTTAAAATGGTTTTTCAGCCAAATCCAACATCAAACTCATCTGTACTTCCCCCTTCGAGCACACTAACGGATAGTGAGTACTCGGAACTCCAATCGGACGAGATCACTGCAGTTATTAAAAACCACATAAAGCCAAAAAAAGCCCCTGGCCATGACCTAATCACACCGAAAATGATCCTGGAACTCCCTATCATTGCCATACAATACATCTGCAAACTGTTCAACGCTATAATAAGAATTGGCTACTTCCCAAGAACATGGAAAAGGTCCACTATCATCATGATTCCTAAAGTGGGAAAGGACAAAACCCAGCCATCATCCTATAGGCCAATTAGTTTGCTGCCATGTCTTTCGAAGCTTTTTGAAAAGGTCCTGCAGATCCGACTAAACTCATTTCTGGCATCGGAGAACACAATCCCTTCACACCAGTTCGGCTTCCGCGAAAAACATGGTACAATTGAACAAGTCAATCGCATAACATCCGAAATACGAACAGCATTCGAACTAAAAGAATACTGTGCGGCTGTCTTTCTCGACGTTGCCCAGGCTTTCGATAGAGTTTGGCTGAAGGGTCTGATGTTCAAAATCCGGCAAAAACTGCCACAGTACACCCACAAACTCATGGAACCTTTACAATAGGCAATTCGCTGTAAGATGTAATGGCTCCGTCTCGGCTGATTTTGAAATCAAAGCTGGTGTACCGCAAGGCAGTGTACTCGGCCCATTGCTCTACCTACTGTACACTGCAGACTTATCAACGACTTACCAACGTCCACTTTTGCCGATGACACGGCAATCCTCAGCAGATCCAAATGCCCAATACAAGCCTCTGCAAAATTAGAGGAACACCTCAAGGTGGTAGAGGAATGGCTAGCAACCTGGCGTATCCGGGTCAACGAGCAGAAATGCAAACATGTTACATTTACGCTTAACAAAAGAATCTGTCCAGCTCTAAGGCTAAACAACGTACCAGTTCCTCAAGCCGAGGATGTCACTTACCTTGGCATCCACCTAGACAGAAGACTAACTTGGAGCAAGCACATCGAAGCAAAAAAGTCACAGCTTAAACTGAAAGCAAGTAGCCTACATTGGATCATCAATGCTCGGTCCCCTCTACGTCTGGAATATAAAGTCCTCCTATACAACACCGTACTGAAACCCATCTGGACTTACGGAGCCGTACTATGGGGGAAGGCAAGTACCAGCAATGTCGATATTATACAAAGAGCGCAGTCGAAAATTTTAAGATCAATCACGGGGGCCCCGTGGTACATACGGAACGACAACATTCAAAATGATCTAAATATACCTAGCGTAAAATCTGAAATAGGTAGTCAACAACTAAAGTATTCTGCGAAACTGGATGCACACCCAAATGTTCTTGCCAATTCCCTTACGCGAACTAATAATAGAACTCGTCTTAAAAGAAATGACAGACCAACCCAATAACAAGTGATTCGGGCCGCCTGCAATATCCCCAGGATTTATCTTAAGTACTAGATTAAGAAAAATATCTCAAACTTGTTGTTAGGCTCTAATTTAAGAGTAGATTCAACAAATATATATTAAACGTTAAAAAAAAAAAAAAAAAAAAAAATCAAGTCAGGCATTTTCTGTTGGTCTGTGGGCCAATAAGTAGGCCTACCCGGTGAGACGCAATCCATCATATTAAGTGGGTTGACTATTGTTTTGTACAACTGCTTGCCTTTAGGATTCACCAAGCGAGACCCCCCGTGCGTATGTTTGGCGTTATAATCCCCTGCTGCAATGAAGTGATCTCCGAGTGTGTCTGGTTTTGATTCCGCATCAGTTCCTGCCTGCAGTTTTGCATGTACGTCATAAAAGTGGTCATGTTTTGATTTAGTGAGATCAATAGGGCCTTTAAGCCACTTGGAGTTTGCTGGCCAAGTTCTGGTCCGCTAGCAGTTTTTACACTGCGGTGGTTGGTATCTCTTATGGGGCTCCTCTCTAAAGGGGGTGGTCGAGCCGACTTAACTTTATCTACAGCGCCAGCTTGATCGTCTGGCTGATCGAAAAGAATTTTAAAACGAATTCCGCTTAGGAGTGCTACTCGTTCATAACTAGCTTCCGCTTAGTTATTTTAATATATCCATTCCAGAAGGCGTTGGGTTTATTCTTGTGGCTGACTCTGCGCGACTTGTCATTGACGGCAGGTCAATACTTCGGGAGACGTAGCAGTAGTTGCTGTGAACGAGCTGACGGTGCTGGTCGGTGCAATCGGTGACTCAGTTATCGATATTGATGGAGAAGCACACTGCTCTCTCCACGGTAAATTGCTGTTTGTTGATGAGTGGCTTCCACTTTCGGTGTTATTGCTTACGGTAGCATTCAGTGAACTCGGCGACACCACCGAAAATTATGCGTTGTTGCGTTGGACCGAGAGTCGACGCTCACGTTGTTGTTGTACAATTAGTTCTTGTAGCTGTTGCTGGTGGTGAACGAGAGAGCTTGGGCCCGAATTGGTGGACGTGGCATTTCCAAAAAAATTACGCACTTTGTTGTTGCAACTTAGTATTTATTGCTATTAGAACAAACCAATAGCAATATGATTGTAAATAGGAGTTTCTGAGGCGACTGAGAGCACTACACAATTTTTGCAAACGCGATCTTTTTTATTTTTACACTAAATTTTGCGGAGTGCATTAAAAAACATGTCTGCACACAGCGGCTGTTTAACTGGTTTTATTACTTACTGTAAATTTTTTAGCTTTGCATATTGCCATTGCAGCGTTATGACCATAAATATTTGCTATTATTATTTTAGCTTGTGCTTTTTTTTACTTATGCAAGTGCTAAATATAAAATTGTTAAAATTTTGACATTTAGTTATGTTGTTAGACTTAACAACCAACCTTTCTCATTTTAAATGCTGTTGCGTTGATCCATCCTATTCTATCCTATCCAATCCAAAATAGCGGACGTTGACAATACTTTTCGCAGTACGTTAAAGTGGACCCTGCGATACCAGCACAAAGCCTGTTACGCACGAGCCCAAGCAGATAACTGCCCACCTCCCACCCGACAGACCGAGGGGTGTAGCCGTATAACGCACAGCCCGAAACGCGTGGTTCCTAGCTGGGCCTGTTGAATTGAAAGGATTTACAGTTGAATTTCTATTATGGTAGTTATTATTAGCCCGATTGTTAATGTTAGGCTGAGAAATGGTTGAATTATTTTTAAGTAAATGGCTTCTATTGTTAGAATAGGGGTTGTTGTTTGGTTGATTTCTTATGTTTTGGGGGCTTAAGTATGGTGTTACCTGTGCTCGAAAATTTTGGCTAGTATTTGGTTTTGCGACTAGAAGGTCTTTTCGACACGGCAATGTTCATAGGCTTCCTTGATATTTTGTGGATTTTTTGATTTTATTTAAGTTTTAAGGGGTTCTCGTAGATTAATGAAAGAGGTGTTCAAGCATTTCTCGTCATATAATTTTGGTTTGTCAGTTGAGTTTTGATTTGTGTTTTGTAAAATGTCTGTCAATTGTGATCTTATTTTCAAAATACTATAAAATAGTTGACCTAATGACAAACTATCGGGAAAGTTTTGTAAAAAAACATAGCTTCGCTTTTCTTGCTACCATAATGCTGATGAGTGCAGTATTGGATAATTTTAGGGCGTCATTAGCTCTATCTACGATTTTGTTCCTGATGGCTCTACACAGAATGGAGCTGTATGGTGTCTGGTCAGTTCCTCTGATCAATGCGAAAACTTCTTCCACATTGACAATGAAGTCTTGCAGTTTATTAGAGATGCCGTCAAAAGTAGGTAGCTCCTTGATAAAGGCAAGGATGTCAGTTGGATTTAAAGATGTTGGTTTGTTGGCTATGCTGCTTATTGTAGGCGTAACGTTTGTAGTCGATATAGTTGTGGGAAATGACTCTGAGCCGTTTCCAGAATCCATTGCTACTTCGTTGGGTGAATGAGCTGGATCTTTACAAATGAGTCTTGCCGCTCGTCTGGCAGATGTTCTTTTTGTGGTTGCTTGGAATGTAGATTTTTTGCCATTTATGTTGACAAGATTTGTTGACGTGAATGTTTCTAAATTCTGCAATGTTTTTCACATTATTATATTTATTTATATACACCTATGTACATGTAACACCCACATACACATGCATAACGGTTGTCCTGAATCGCCTGTCGCCCGGTCGCGATTCCGCCTAAAACCTACTAGGGCCGTCGGTGGTCATCTGATCAGGGGTGAGGGGCGCCAGTAGCTCTCCCCACCTTTTCTCGCGATCGCGAGTGTAGTAGTGAGGTGGTCGCACCCTATCATCATCAATAACTCATACAAAAAGTTTCTTTTCCTGGTTCGAGTCTCCTGTTTTTAAATATATATACACAATTGTCTTTTTTCTCCAACCTCTTTTTTTCTACTAAAAGCTGGATAGCTCGTGGTGCTTGTACCAGATGTGCCCTGGCCAGGCCAACCTGGGCTTAAAAGCCCCGATATTGGCCCCTGCCAACTCTGCAAATCTGCGTAAAGCTTTTAAGCGGAGCTTTAAATTGATCAGGAAAAGTGCGGCATACTTTTAGGGTCCTTAGAGAATATAGCTGTGTTTCAGCCCTCCAGCTGTCAACTCGGTATGTGGGCCCCAAGACAAGCACTCTGCCTTGGAGGCGAAAGTACCGGTCCAACCAAAAAAATCTAAGTTGCAACAATTTAGGGGCAAGAGCGAGGTGGCAGAAATGGGAGCACTACTAGAGGAAATAGCCGAACGCATCAAGCCAGAAAAGGAGGGGGGCAAGAGAGCAATTACGAACGCGCTGCCCCAAATGCACCATAGCGCCACCGAAGTCCTTCGCTACCAAAGGACAGCAAACTGAGAACTTACAAAAGCCAAGGATGCCCCGCCAAAGAACAGTCGCCAACACTTCGGAAAACTTTTTGCTGCAGGGCGAAAATTTTCCGGCCGCAAGGAAATTTTTCACAAACGCAGGCCAGCAAGCAGAGCCCGCTTGGCAGCGGCGACCAGCGAACAATGCGATACCCAAGAAGCGTCCACCTGCTATTTTGGTCCAGGGAAAAGGTAACATCTCGTACAGCGAAATGGTGAAGCTAGTTACTAGGAGCCAGGACGAAAAGCTCATTGCTGTGGGCGACAGCGTTCGCACGGTAAGACGGACTGCCAAGGGAGACCTGCTTCTGGAACTAAATCCATCTGGCGCCGAAATAGTCGGAAAGCTGAGACAGGACATAGAAGTGGCCCTAGCCGGGCAGGTTGAGGCGCGCGCACTGTCAAACCTCACCAGGATAGATGTGCTGGATATGAACGGCGAAACCACGAGAGAAGAGATAGTACGCGAGTTATCAGAGCAACTGAGCGTGCGAATTGAAGACTCGCAAATAAAAAGTCTGCGCCCAGCCCACGACGGCTGTCAAAGGGGAATCTTTTGCGTCCCGTCAGCAGTGGCCGAGATCATTATGAAGGTTGGCAACCTCAAGATAAGATTTTCTGTGTGCCGCATCCGCAAAAAGACATCGGCGGTCAGATGTTACAGGTGTCTGACGTTCGGCCATGTAGCAGCTCGCTGCTCGGACCCGGTGGACAGGACAAACTGGTGCCTGAGATGCTGTGGTAAGGCGAAGGAGTGCAGGAACGCACTTAATTGCTGTCTATGCGAGGCGGCGGGCGTAAGCAATAGAGCCCATGCGGCCGGTAGCCAGCGATGTCCAGCAACAACGGGTGTACCACCAAAGTTGATCAAAAAGGGCCACCAAAATGAGTAGACTCCTTCAGCTGAATCTTAACCACTGAGAGGCAGCACACGACCTACTTGAGCAGCGGTTCATAAGCGAGCCCTTCAGGAAAAAGTCTACCGGCATTTGGGTGGCCAGTACCTCCGGTAAGGCCGCACTCTGGTCATGCGGCGCCTCCCCGATCCTACTGCGACACCTTATGGCAGGAGAGCACTTTGTACGAGCACAGGCAGACTGAAAATGGGTCTATAGCTGCTACCTGCCCCCCACCGTGAGCCTTGATAATTTTTGTAGAGCGCTCGACGAGATAGTCAACGACGCGCGTTCTCGCAGCCCACTCGTTATTGCAGGGGACTTTAACGCATGGGCCCTTGACTGGGGAAGCGCGGTTACCAATGCGAGAGGACGATCGCTTCTGGAAGCCTTTGCATCGCTGGACTTAGTCCTTCTGAACAGAGGGTCAAGCTTCACATTCAGCAGAGCAGGCGGCGGTTCCATTATCGACCTCACCTTCGTCAGCGGCGGGCTATATAGGTCGTCATCATGAAGCGTTGGTGAAATCTACACGGCCAGCGACCACGAGGCGATAAATTCACCCTAGGCGTCACCAAACACCGTCACGCGGCGCTGCCTCAAAGCAGGGTACACAAGAGGGACACTCTGGACGTAAGAGCCTTCGCCGAGGCAGTGGCAACACACGAGTGAACCCAGAGCACAGCCCAGCGGATGGCAGACCAGGTATCCAGCTTGCTGGCTGCATCGTGCCACGCGAGCATGGCGGTAAGGAAGCCTTTTAAGGGACGTCAGCAACCGGTTTTCTGGTGAAAAAGCTCTATTGGAGACATACGAAGAACGTGCCTAGCCTCTAGGCGGCGTTACCAGAGAGCAAGGAAGCGAGGATTGGAGACTTGGCCGCAACTATGTGCAGCCTATATCGTATGCAGGAAGGAGCTGAAGAAGGCTATATATGAAGCGAAGCGGGAAGTGTACCTCAGTCTCTGCAACACGGCCGATCAGGACCCTTGGGGCAGGGCATACAAAATCGTGGTCAAGCGAGTCTACGCCAACAGATTCTCTTCTCCAACTGAAGCCAGCGAGTTGAAACGTATTGTCTGCGATCTTTTCCCCCAGCGAGCGGACTCCCTAAACTGTTGATCATGTTGCTTCCCGCTACCACGTACCAGTCACCACCGATGAAGTGCTTGCGGCCGCCAGGTCGCTGAAACAAAACAAGGCCCCGGGACCGGACTCCATCCCCAACCGTGCACTTCGGCTGGCAATGGCAACTCGCCCGGAAATATTCGCGGCAACCTTCGACCAGTGCCTGAAGGAGGGAGTATTCCCATCTCAGTGGAAGTTGCAAAAGCTGGTGCTGCTCCCCAAGCCTGGGAAAACAGCAGAGGAAGTGTCGTCATATCGTCCAATCTGCGTCGCGGACTCCGAGGGTAGGGTGCTGGAAAACCTCATCAGCGCCAGACTGAGCGAGGCGATCAACGATGGGGACGTGAAGAATGCCTTCAACACGGGGGATTGGGGCTGCATTCTTGATGCTGCCAGAAGCCTCGGTATTTCATCGTACCTGTACGAGGGCACCGGCCATGGAGGTCGAAAGCTACCGTCGCCTCATCAGTCCAACTTATCGACTCTGCGCTCTCAGAGTCTGTAGTGCCTTTAGGACTGTTTCGGAGGATGCGGCCTTAGTAGTCGCTGGCATGGTGCCCATCGACATTCTGGCAGGCGAAGTTCGGGCCACTGCAGAGGCCACCAGCAGGGGCATTCCGAAGAGTGTCGCCAAAGCAGACGCTAGAAGGCTCAGTTTGAGGAAATGGCAGGACCGATGGGACGCTGCACCAAACGGCAGATGGACGCATCGCCTCATTCTCCATATTGAGGCTTGGGTCGGTAGAAAGCACGGGCAGGTGAGCTTCTACCTCACGCAAGTGCTGACCGGACACGTCTGCTTCCGCCAATACTTAAACAGGTTCGGCCACGACCACTTCTCAACGTGTCCTGCGTGTCCTGAAGGAGCAATCGAGGACGCCCACCATGTCGTATTTCGGTGAGGATAGACAGCGGGCGATCGGCCAGTCCCTATCGGTGGCCAGCTTGGTACCCAGCATGCTTGAGAGCAAGGATAATTGGCGGCGGTGAGCACCTTCTTTGGAGTCATCATGCGCGAGCTTAGGAGACTGGAGCGAGAAAGAGTCGGTTCAGCATAGAAGTTGGCACAACCCTGGCGAAGCAATTCCCAATAGTACGTACCGCCGGGCGGGCATTTTTTATGTTTCCATGTTAATCGATTTCTCTTGTCAGTCTGGTTGTATTCTGTTGATCTCTTTTTTATATATGTTAATAAATGAATTAAAAAAAAAAATAACACTCTAGGTACTAACAGACCACACACACACGCGTATGATCTAAGTGCATCGCGATCTACATTATTTGACACTTTTAGTCAACTAAACAACCCACATCTTTCATTTCCTGTAAACATTTAACACACTTAGCCAAGTAAGCAACTTATATTTCCTAGTATTTATGCGACCCAAGCAGATATGTGATCCAAGACGATCCATGTTGGGTCACACTAGACACTTCACTTCCCTTTTCTAGCATAAGCAATTTTGTACTATTAGCCAAGCCATTCTTTGACTATTGCCGATACGCAGAATTCACCGGAAGAGGCGACCCACTTTGCACACGATCCCAACGCCGCTGCCGACGGCATGACGCTGCGGCTAGCGCCCATAGGGCATCTTGGGGTATTATTAAAGGACCACGCTCCACAGACCAGGCAGTCTTAGTTTAGACATAGAACTAGTTACATCAAGTACAATTAAATAAAACAATCTTATAACGTTCTAACCAAGTGTTGGGTTGTGTCTCACCACGGAAAACCAGAGTTCCCAGGTCCAATCCTTATTCCCAAGGAAGGATATGGTAAGAATCCACCAATGAAGGACATAGGAACTCCTAACTGGCGCCCGAGCAGGGACCCGTAAATTTTCTAGAAGCCATAATGGCGCTACTCACTTAGAGAAAAACTAGGAATATTACGGGTCTAGACAAAACTAGGAAGAGCTCCTCAGTTAAATGCAAGCCATAAAGAATGTTAAAATAATATAAGTAATTGCTCAGGCACAAACATGACCTATCCCAAATTTTAAAAAAAAAATATCTATATATAGGCCACTATGCCAACGGGAAATGCTTCACCTGATTATGGTGACACTTGAAACCAACTCGTACCTCGGCTGGCATAAAACTGCTGACTCTTCAAATAACAATCCCGAACGCGTTTTGCTAACCACTGCACTCTTAAGCCAGCAGAATCAGGCAAAGGTGGAATCAGCAAACGAAGGGAAATTTTGCGCCTCTTGCATTTTCCGGTGTCTTGCTACGATAAATGTCTGGTTGAAAAGCCAAGCCCTCCTTCTCGACAAGTAGCCGCGGAAAAAGTCCGCGGGCAGGAGTGGGATACCTCCACTTGAGTATACCCTTCAAATTGGGACACCCAGCTCGCCTTCTATTTTCCTCATAACGGAAAACTGACTCCAGAGATCGTCTCTTCAAGCTGTGTATAGTGGAAAGCAACCCCTCAAGTGGTGGAGGATTATCCAAATATTCCTGAATGATCAACTCGGGAACATTAATCGGCTTAGGGAACGGGAAGGGGATTGTTTCCTCATCGTCATCCGGGTCAGGCCCGATAATTCTTGAGCTGGGAAGGTCATCCTCCCATAAATTGTAGCTCTGATCAAAGCTCGGTGACCCACCTCTGAATCCCCATCGGATTCAGAACTTGAATCCGCTATTATGATTTCCTCCCCCATGGTATCGTCATCGGAAGAAGAGTCGCAATAAATTATTTCCGCTTGTGTAGTTGGATTAAAAATTTCGTCCGATCGTTCCATGTTCTTAGCTGATACTAAATAAAACCTTACACCGACTTTGACCACTACGGGTTTCTGAGGAACACAAAATGCGAATATGCTTAGTCAGACGCTTGAGGAAAAAAAAAAATGAAAAAAAGAGAAGAAAAAATCAACGCATAAAAGGGGTGAAAGGAGAAATGCGAAACACATGCAAATGCATTTCCAATTATGTACACTCAGCAGAAACTAACGCGACAACCAAAAATTGTTACACTTTTTATGGGATTTTTCACAGCATAAATGAGCTACTAAATTGGTGGCTCATTGGCACTCATAAAAAACAAGTATCGCGTCCTACAATAGGGAATATAGAACTATTTAAAAATTGAAAACAGTTGCTGTAAACAAAACTGAAATGAGTGACAATGAAAACTTGGGCATTTTACTGCAGGAGGCCGTCTGTGCCATAGCCGAAAGGGACGCTGAAATAGATAGACTACGAGAGGTCATCAATCAATTGGCCGAACGGGATGCTCAACTCGAGCAATATATTAATATTTAATATTTAAAACAGGAACCATGGATCTACCGACAAACTTTGAATATCATTATTTAAAAGTGAATTTAACGCTAATAGACATTACATATAACAATTTAATGCAACAAGCACAGGAATTCAAAACCATAATCCATATTCAAACCTTAACAAAAAAACTATGTAGGGAAATTAATGGAATACAAATTGTAAAACGTAACAAACGAGGACTAATTAACGGAATCGGTTCAATATACAAATATCTTTTTTAGTACTCTTGATCAGGACGATAAAGATGAATATGAATTAGAAGAAAAAATAAATAATCTTGAAAGCAATAGCATACAAGCAAACGAATTAAATTACGTAATAGACACTGTTAATAAAGGTTTAGAAGTAATAAACAACCTCAGGGAAGAAAAAGAAAAATCAGTAAGATTAGAAGTTCTACTCTTTAATTTTGAGTATTTCACAGAATACATTGAAGACATAGAAATGGGCATGCAGCTCACTAGACTAGGCATTTTCAAAACAAAACTTATAAAACATAATCACTTAAGTCATGTTAATTCGGAATAACTATTGAATACAAAAACTTCCACCAGGCTTAAACCAAATTCAAACGAGATATTTATCATTTCCAACATTCCTCAAGAAATATGAAAAACCCCTATCTTTGAGATACTTTCTTATCCAGATGAAAATAAAAATATTTTAACAGAGAATTCATACGAAAAATACTATTTTGACAACAACAATTTGTTTAATAAAAATACAAAACAAATAGAAACTAATGAATGTATAATAGGCATTTTAAATCAAATCCCAACCACTTGTAAATACACTAAAATATATAAGAATTTTCAAGCTAATTACATTGAACCAAACATAATTGTAACATGGAACTTACCGAAAACTAAACTTAATCAAAATTGCGTAAAAAACGAGTTAATAATAGAAGTCAACAACATAATAAAAGTTTACGATTTATCAATAATAAATTCATTGCTTGACTATAGCCAAAGCATTTATGTAACAAACAATATAACCTGGCTAGAACCTATTTCCTTTATCCACACCAAAGAGATAATTAACGAACACACCAAAAATTATACTGTATTTCAAACTATTACATTAACCACTTTTGTACTTACTATAATAAGTTCAATTACATACTTAGTCTATAAGCTTAAGACAATGCCACAAAAATTAATAATTAAGCATTCTCGATCAAATGACAATCGAGCTCCCACAGATTAAATTGAAATCCCAATTATTGAAAAAATTGAGTCCCAAATTATAAACAAAATTGATACTCCAATCTATACAGCTGAGAAAAACCACTCGCTATATCCCAATGTATCCGCCTGAGGACAGGCTATTCTCTTTAGGATGGGGGAGTCATATATCCAACTCCAATACCCAATAACATATAAAGAATTTGATGACCCCTATACAACTAAAGTTCTTTTTACTTCGCTTGTCCGTCCTATTTTAGAGTATGGATCTTGCATTTGGTCGCCTCAATATGAGTCGCACCAGATCAGATTTGAATCCGTTCAAAAGCAGTTCTTGCTATTTGCTCTTCGTGGCTTAAGCTGGGATCGCAATGTCAATTTGCCTTCGTATTCTAGTAGACTTCTCTTGATTAACCTTCCGTCCCTAACTAACCGTAGAATTATGCTTGGTGTCATTTTTATGCACAAGCTCCAATTGATGATATCGACTCGACCGAGTTATTAGCTCAGGTGAATCTGTCGGTACCATGTAGACGGAGTAGACATCCTTTGATACCTTTATCCCTTAGTCGTTGTTCTTCTAACTATGCTATGCATGAACCTTTTAGGGTTCTCTGCTCTGATTAGAACCTTCTATTCCCTGTAATCGGCTCAGAGTTTTCTATTAATATGCTTAAAACCTCTATCCCATTCCCATTTAGTTAATAGATAGCTATAGTATTATTTGTTTGTCTGTTTTTTCTATTGTGTATTTGTCCACGCGATTCGTGCCGTGCGTTATACGGCTGCACCCCTCGGTCAGTCGGGTGGGAGGTGGGCAGTTATCTGCTTGGGCTCGCGCGTAACAGGCTATGTCCTGGTATCGTAGGGGCCACTTGAACGTACTGCGCATAGTATCGTCAACGTCCGCTATAAAAAACATATAAATTTTCGCCCCCTAAAATTCATAACGTTAAAATAAACATCCGTTTTTATAAACAATTGTCCCTCTCAAAATCAAAGCGTGTGAACCGTAACTCATAATTAACATAAACAATTAAACGCTTGCAATAATAATTGTCCCCCTAAAAACCAAAAGCGTGAGAACGCTAATTAAATTCGGGCAATTTAAGTCGCATCAATATCAATCACGCCACTAAAGGGCTCACAAATTTAGCTTATAAATATAACCACAAGACATTTTTGTAACTCAGTTTTAAGTTTTCATTCAAATAATAAAGTACGTTGCTTTTAACTCACAATATCTTTTTTTCCTCTTTGGCAAAACCAGATATTTAAAAATATATATACATATATGGGCACAATAATGGTTGAAAAAAATTTATATGTGTATATTTATTATAAATATGGACGGATATATATATAAGATAGCACACCCATCATCTTTCTCCTCCTCTCACATAACAAGCACCCCTGGGGCGCCTTTTCCCTTACAAACCAGACCATGCCCCGCACCCCGGCCTCTCACATTACAAAGGGACTCGATCAGCACACTCTACCAGAAACGCCTGAACGAGTATCGGGTAAAATACCCTCCCTCGATCTAAGTACTACTAACCCTTGACCACACACACACTTCCATACACTCTAGGTACACACACAGAAACAACTCGAAGCTAGAGGAACGACGCTGATTCGACGCTCCGTAATAATCCTGTTTTTTCGCTAGTCTACGAATCGCCTGGCACCCGGTCGCGATTTCGTTTGAAAACCTGCTGGGGCTGCTGCGGTCATCCGTCCAGGGAGGTGAGGGGCGTAAATTGCTCTCCTCGCATCTCTCGCGCGCGTGTGTAGTAGTGGGGTGGCCGCACCCCTATCACCATCATCGACATCGATAACACCAACTGAAGTGTATCCTGGTCTCTCTTCTAATATATATATTTACATACATACGTACATACACAAATATTTTTTTGGTCTCTGTTTTTCTTTTTTCTTTTTCTCCCACCTTTTTTCCGCAGCTGGATAGCCGACTCGTGGTGCAGGTATCAGCTGTGCACTGGTCAGGACAACCCGGGCTTAAAAGCCCCAACATTGGCACCTGCCAACTCCGCGAAATCGCTGAAAGCTTAAAAGCGGAGCTTAAAGTGAGCTTCAAAGTGATAGCAAAGTGCGGCATACTTTTAGGGCCCAAATAGTATCTAGCTGTGTTTCAGCCCTCCAGTTGTCCACCCTGTGGAAAATTTTTCAAATTTTCAATTGGAGTATTTTTTGTTTTTTGTATAGAGATTAATTGTCAGAGACAAGCACTCTGCCTTGGAGGCGAAAGTACCAGGTTAAAATCCGTCCTGTGAAAAATTTTTCAATTAATTTTTTAATTAAACTGCGTAAAGTTTCCCAGAGTCCTCCAGCAGGCGGTGCGATGCAACCAAAGAAATCTAAGTTGCAACAAGTAAGGGGCAAGAGCGAGTTGGCAGAAATAGGAGCGTTACTGGAGGAAATAGCCGAACGCATCAAGCCAGAAAAGGAGGTAGGCAAGCGAGCCATTACATTTTGCCTAAAAATCGCCGAAAAAACAGAGCCTGCATGACAGACAGTGACGGCGAGACGAACGACACGGACTCTACCAAAAAAGCGTCCTGCAGCTATTTTGGTACAACGAAAGAGTGAGATGGCATATAGCGACATGCCAAAGCTGGTGACAACGAGCCAGGACACCAAGCTGCAGGCAGTAGGCGAAGGCGTGCGCTCCGGTAGCAGAAGCAATCCTGAAAGCAGCCCACCTGAAGATTGGATACTCGGTATGCAGGGTACGCGTAAGCACTTAGAATTTGGACATATGGCGGCAACGTGCAACAGCCCCGTCGACAGGACAAACTGGTGCCTAAGATGCGGCGGCAAGGACCACAAAGCGAAGGAATGCAGCAATGGTTATAACTGCTGTATATGCGAGTCAAGAAGAATCACCGAGCGAAAACACGTAGCAGGCAGTCAGCGGTGCCCCTCAATAACGCAGGCTGGGCCTATGAAGCCGTCTCGACCAAGACGAAATGTTTAGCTTTAGCTTTTTATGTTTAGCACTTCATCAGGGCACAGGTCATAGGGTTATGGCTGTACAATTGCTATTTGCCGCCCAGTCTGTGCCAGCCTGGTGGGGGATCAGTGATAGATCTTACGTACGTAAGCAGTGGCCTTGCGAGGACATCAGCCTGGAAACTGGATAATTGTTACACGGCGAGCGACCATGAGGCGATCTGTGTTACTATAGGCCGTGAAGCGGACAGACGACAGCACGCAGCGCACCCCCTCCCTGTCGACATGCCCTTCAAAGAAGACACGATGGACCCCCAGGCGTTCTCTTCAATGCTCGGCTAGAAGGTTCCTCAAGAAGACCATCCTTTCCGCGGAAAGGGAAGTTTATTTGCAGTTGTGTGACTCCGCAGAAAACGACCCATGGGGAAGAGCATACAAAATAGTGGTTAAGCGGATACATGCAAACCGCCAGCTCATCCCATCTGACGCTGAAGAAGTCTCACAAATTATCGACGGCCTATTCCCCAATCGCCCGGTCTCCCCAAGCATAGCTCAGCATCCAGTTCCAGCATCACACACCATTGATGCGATCTCGTCGGATGAAGTCCTGGCGGCGGCCAAGTCACTCCAACTCGGCAAAGCACCCGGTCCGGATCGGATCCCAAACCGCGCCGTTAAACTGGCCCTGTCTCTACGACCAGATGTCTTCGCAGCCGTCTTCAACCGCTGCCTCACCGAGGGAGTCTTTCCCGAGCAATGGAAGATCCAGAAGTTGGCCCTTCTTCCAAAGCCGGGGAAGCCAACGGATACTTCGCCCTCCTATAGACCGATATGCCTAGTGGACTCTATAGGCAAGGTGTTTGAAGGTCTCATCGGAACGAGACTGAACGCTTACGTCAGCGAGTGCGGCGGTCTCTCAGCCAACCAATTCGGTTTTCGCAAGGCAAGATCCACCATTGACGCAGTCAGCAAGGTGGTTGGCATCGCCAGCAGCGCCATCGAAGGAACAAGATGGAAAGGAGGCTCCAAACAATATTGCCTTGTTGTCACGCTTGATGTAAAGAACGCCTTCAACACCGCAGCTGCATACTCAGTACCATCCATGCTCTCGGCGTCCCCCCCTTACCTCCTTGGCATCATTCGGAGCTTTTTTAGGCAGAGGATCCTGAGATACGGCACCTCCGACGGCCCTAAGAGTCGTAATGTGTCTGCTGGAGTGCCACAAGGCTCGGTTCTGGGTCCGCTTCTTTGGAACCTGATGTACGACGGAGTGCTGCGTCTCCCACTCCCGCCAGATTGCGAAGCCATCGGATATGCTGACGACGTAGCTATTGTTGTTGTTGCCAAGGAGCTGGAGAAGGCAGAATCAGTGGCCTCGCAAGCTATAGCCAGCATCACGCGGTGGCTTCAGTCGGTTGGCCTAGCCCTGGCAGCCGAAAAAACGGAGGCCGTTCTGATCAGCAGTAGGAAAACAGTTGAGCATGCCTCAGTGCAAGTAGAAAGTTCCACAATCACCTCAAAGCGAGCCATCCGGTACCTGGGCGTGTGGCTAGACACCCGTCTATGCTTCAGAGAGCATTTGGAGAACGTTCAACGGAAAGCGGCGAGCACAGGACAGGCGTTATCGAGGCTAATGCTGAACACGAGAGGACCGAAACAGGAGCGGAGACTACCCTTGATGAGTGTGCTGGGATCGGTCATTTTGTATGAGGCACAAATCTGGGACAACGCCATACACACTAAGGCGTTCAGTAGGGGCATTACCGCTACCTACCGTCTCTGCGCGCTAAGGGTCTGCAGCGGTTTTAGGTCGGTCTCTGAGGATGCTGCGCTGGTGGTTGCAGGCATGATCCCCATCAACTTACTTGCGGACGAGGCCAGGAACATCGCGGACGCAAAAAGGAACGGTACACCAAAGCGGACAGCTAGCGACGACGCAAGGATGCAAAGCTTAGCCATCTGGCAAGAGCGGTGGAATTCATCTAGCAAGGGTAGGTGGACCCACACCAATATCCCCACGATCAGGCCATGGATTGAACGGAAGCATGGACAGGTGACTTTCCATCTGACACAGTTCATCACAAGACATGGCTGTTTCAGATCCTACCTCTACAGATTCGGACACGAGGCTGAGCCGTACTGCCTGACATGTGGTGAAGGAATGGTAGAGGACGCGGAACACGCCCTCTTCGCATGCAGGCGATTCACTAGTCAACGGCGGCTCCTGGAGGAAACGGTCGGCACTGTGCTGACTACCGAGAATCTGGTGCCTATAATGCTGGCAGACGCGGCGGCGTGGGAAGCAGTAAGCAGCTTTACAGGCTTCGTGGGAATCAGCCTAAGAAAGGCAGACCGTGAACGAAATGGCCATACCTAAAGGGTTATAGGTTTTTGCGAAGCAATTCCCCATGGGACGTCCTTCAATTTGTGATATATATATTTCTTGTTATTTATGTAACAAATGAATTTAAAAAAAAACACTCTAGGTACACTAACAGACCACACACACGCGTATGATCTAAGTGCATCGCGATCTACATCATTTGTCACTTTTAGTCAACTAAACAACCCACATCTTTCATTTCCTGTAAACACTTAACACACTTAACCAAGTAAGCAACTTATATTTTCTAGTATTTATGCGACCCAAGCAGATATGTGACCCAAGACGACCCATGTTGGGTCACACTAGACACTTCACTTCCCTTTTCTAGCATAAGCACTTTTGTACGGCATGACGCCGCGGCCATCGCCCATAAGGCATCTCGGGGTATATTTAAAGCACCACGCTCCACAGAGCAGGCAGTCTTAGTTTAGACATAGAACTAGTTACATCAAGTACAATTAAATAAAACAATCTTATAACGTTCTAACCAAGTGTTGTGTTGTGTCTCACCACGGAAAGCCAGAGTTCCCAGGTCCAATCCTTATTCCCAAGGAAGGATATGGTAAGAATCCACCAACGAAGGACTCCTAACTTATATATATGGGCACAATAATGGCTGGAAAAAAAATATGTATTTATAAATATGGATGCATATCTATATATATATGGGCAAAATAATGGCCGGAAAAAATTATATATGTAAGATGTGTGCTGGGTTGCTGGTCGTTTTTGTAGCCCTGGCGATTGAGAGAAAAGGCAGAAAGTTGGCGAGAGTCGGAGAAGTAGCATTATCGGTGAAAAAGTTGTCTGCGAGAAAAGTCTAAAGTCGTCGGTAAAAAATAAGTAGAAGAATCAAGTCGCTTTAAACGTTGTATTTAATTAAGCCTAAGTTGTGAACCCGCCATATTGGTACTAATTTGTTTTTGTAAACTGATTTAGCACTATAACACTCTATTTGTCTTTATACAAATAAATTCATTACATTTGGGGGGCTCGTCATCGTGCTATCGGCTAATATAAAGACAACCAGTGCTTAAGTTGTGAAATGGTTTTTAAAAGTTGGTAAAAATCATTTAAAGTTGTAAGTTGCTATTGGAAAATTTGCGAGAACAGTTGTGAAATTAAAAGAGTTGTTGTTGTTGAACAAAATCGGTTATGACAAAAACGAAGCGTACTCCGGCAAAAAACACTGAGAAAAAACGCTCGGGCGCCGAAATGTTGCGACAAAACGAGACCTTGGAAAATCTGACGAAATTGAAATACACGAAGAGAAGCAAGAAGTTGGATGCATAACAAGAGCCAGAGAAGTAGGCAAAGCGTTGATGCTGGATTTAGTCGAAAAACGAGAAGAGAATACGAAAGAGAATAATATGGAAGAAGAGAACAACACCATGTTGAAAAATTTGATACAGTTGCTGACGCTGAAAATCGAAGCTGACGAAGTGAAACAGGGTGACTCAGGCATTCAAGCAGACGATTTTGCTAAAGTGGCACCCAACTATGATGGACAAAGTATGCCTGTGGAGATGTGGTTCAATAATTTTGAACTGAATGCTGAGGCCTATGGACTAACTATGAAGCAGAAATATGTTCAGGCACGATCTAAAATGACTAAAGTTGCAAAGTTATTTTTAGATTCAACTCCAGTACGCAGTTATGACGATCTTCGTGTCCAATGGGAAAACGAATTCGGCATGGACGACGTATGTAGCGCTAATAAACATCAGAAGCTGCGTGAGCGTAAGATGCAGAAAGAGGAAACCTTTCGAGAGTACATGTTTCATATGAAGTCAATCGCAGCAGAAGGCAATATAGATATGAAATCGGTACTGCGCTATATAGTAGACGGCTTGAACATGAAGAACGACTTAAAGATCAACTTATATTCCGCCCAGTCGTTCAGAAAGCTACGTGAAAAATATGAAATCTTTGAACCCGCAATGGAAATGGCAAAGATCGATGTGCCACAAGGTCTGAAGAAAGTGAGCCAGAGAAACTACGAGAACAAGCCTCGTTGCTTTAACTGCGGATCGAGCGAGCATCTTAGAAAGGAATGCAATGTGACAACAAAATGTTTTCGCTGCAATGGTGAGGGTCATATCTCAAAGAACTGTCCAAAGATTGCGAATATTGATGCAGTGTATAATTCGAAGCGCATGGAGACTGCAAACATTGCTATAGTACAAAATCCAAAACGCATAAAGGAAGTCGACATAAAAGGTTGCAACATTAACGCTTTGGTTGACACAGGAGCGGATGTGTCTTTGGTGTCCAGAAGCGCTGTAGAGAAGATTGGAGTTAAAAGTCTGGAGAAAGCTGTCAAGAATTTGGTGGGTCTAGGCGGAACTGTTACTCATCCGCTTGGTACTTTTCAAGCTGAGGTCAAGGTGGACGACGTCCAGACAGTCCAAAAATTTGTTGTGGTCGCAAACGATGATGTGCCGTATGATGTGGTACTCGGCTATGACTTTATGGAAAAGTTCTTCGTTACGTCGTTAAAGAGAGAACCCAGAATGCTGCAGAAGTAACTGATGCAGTTACTCTACAGATTGTCCCAGATGGTGTTATCTTGCCGTTTCGCCAAGCACCAAGTCGTCTGTCGGCTATTGAAGCTGCAGCAGTGAAGCAACAAGTCGACGAATGGCTCAATGCTGGAATCGTTCGCCGATCGTCATCCAATTTTGCCAGTCGAGTCGTTGTGGTCAAAAAGAAAGATGGCTGCTATAGAATCTGCGTAGATTTTCGAAAGCTGAACAGTATGGTGTTGAAAGATGGGTTTCCGGTTCCGATAATTGACGATGTCCTAGAGAAGCTGCAGGCCGCAAAGTTTTTTACGGTCATGGACTTAGTGAACGGATTTTTTCACGTGCCGATTGAAGAAACAAGTAAAAAATACACAGCATTTGTGACCAAGGAGGGATTATTCGAATTCAACAAAGCTCCGTTTGGATTCTGTAATTTACCTGCAGTATTTATCCGATATGTGACAAATGTTTCTCAACCGTTGTTAAATGCGGACGTGCTGGATCTATATATGGATGATATTATAATCCATGCAACGACAGCAGAAGAATGCCTTAATAAGATGAAGAAAGTTTTTACACAGCAGCAGCGTTTGGACTTAAAATTAAATGGAAAAAGTGTCACTTTTTAAAAAACACTGTTGATTTTTTGGGCCATCCGATCTGCGACGGACAATTTAAGCCAGGACAAGAGAAGACCAAAGCTGTCAATAAGTTTAAAGTACCAGAAAATATAAAGGCAATTCAAGCATTTCTGGGCTTAACTGGATTTTTTCGCAAGTTTATTAAGGAGTATTCTATTATTTCCCGACCATTGAGTGATCTTTTGCGTAAAGACGTTGCTTTTAGGATGGATGCGGTTGCACTCAAGGCTTTTGAAGAATTAAAAAGAGCTCTCACTGTCGAACCAGTACTGAAACTGTATGATCGCAATGCCAACACAGAAATTCGCACAGACGCGTCAAAAATGGGATTTGGAGCAGCATTGTTGCAATAGAAGGGTGGCCAGTTGCATCCAGTGTGGTTTTGCAGTAAAAATTCTTCGGAAACTGAAGCTCGACAGCATAGCTACATTTTGGAAGCGAAAGCAGTATACCTTGCCTGCCAAAAGTTTAGACAATACGTTTTGGGCATCAAGTTTAAAGTTGTTACTGATAGCGCAGCTTTTAAGCAGACAATAAACAAGAAGGATGTTTCTAGAGACGTGGCGCGATGGATTGTCTATTTGCAGGATTTTAACTTTGATGTGGAGCAAAGAGCTGGAGAGAGACTTAAACATGTGGATTGTCTCAGTCGCTATCCACAAGGAATTATGATTATACGATCGTAAACGTCGGCAAGATTTAAAAAAGCACAGCAAGAGGATGCAATGTCAAAGGCTCTGATTGAATTGTTGCAAAATCAACTCTGTCAAGATTTTAAATTAAAAGGCGGTCTTTTGGCGGTAGTGAACTTTTGGTTGTCCCGAAACAAATGGAAAAAGAGATCATTGTTGAAGCCCACAATGTTGGCCACTATGCGATGCAAAAGACAATGCATGCAGTTCAGAAGTCTTATTGGATACCGCATTTAGAGTCAAAAGTTGCCCGAATAATAAATAACTGCGTCAAATGCATAATTTATAACAAAAAGTTTGGCAAAAAGGAAGGATTGATGCAGGTGATACACAAAGGAGATAGACCATTAGAAACGATACATGTGGATCATCTTGGGCCTTTAGACGCAACATCAAAACAATATAAGTATATATTTGCTATGGTCGACGCCTTCACGAAATTTGTTTGGTTATATCCAACAAAAACAACAAGTTGCGAGGAAGTTCTACGAAAGTTAAAAGAGTGGTCTGCTATATTTGGTAACGCTGTTCGAATTATCAGTGACAGAGGATCTGCGTTTATAGCTAAAGATTTCGAGGAATATATTAAGCCGAACGGAATTCACCATGTTTGGACAACAACGGGCGTTCCAAGAGGCAACGGTCAGATCGAACGTGTCAACAGATCTATCATTACGATTACTTCCAAGCTGTCTGCGGATGAACCGACAAAATGGTTTAAGTATGTGCCAAATGTGAAAAGAGCTATTAATTCTCATGTCAATGTATCAACGAAAAGATCACCATTTGAACTAACGCTGGGTGTTCAAATGAATAATGGGCCAGAGAATCGGATTCTTCAGTTGTTACAGGAGGAAGTATGCGATAAATTCGATGAAGAGAGACAGTCGATGAGAGCTTCTGCCAATTGGGAAATTACTAAAGCCCAGGAAGCATAGAAGAAACAATATGATTCAAAACGCAAGATTGATAACGTATATAAAGTTGGAGATTTGGTAGCGATTCGGCGTACACAGTTCGTTGCGGGTCGCAAGCTTGCGAGTGAATATCTTGGACCGTACGAGGTTATAGCAGCTAAACGATGCGGAAGATATAATGTTAAGAAAGCAGCAGCAGAAATCGAAGGGCCAATGCTCACAGCTACTAGCTCAGACAATATGAAGTATTGGCGGACCAACCAAGATTCGGACGAGTTGTCATCGGGGTCGGATGACTAAGTTCAGGATGGCCGAAAGTAAGATGTGTGCTGGGTTGCTGGTCGTTTTTGTAGCCCTGGCGATTGAGAGAAGAGGCAAAAAGTTGGCGAGAGTCGGAGAAGTAGCATCATCGGTGAAAAAGTTGTCTGCGAGAAAAGTCGAAAATCGTCGGTAAAAAATAAGTAGAAGAATCAAGTCGCTTTAAACGTTGTATTTAATTAAGCCTAATTTGTGAACCCGCCCTATTGGTACTAATTTGTTTTTGTAAACTGATTTAGCACTATAACTCTCTATTTGTCTTTATACAAATAAATCCATTACATATATATATATTTATTTATAAATATGGACGCAAAAAAAAAATATATATATATATTTATAAATGTGGACGGATATATATATATATATATATATGGGCAAAATAATGGCCGGAAAAATTATATATATATATTTATTTATAAATATGGACGGGTATATATTTAGGCAAATTATAGAAATCAGAAAGAATGTAATTTGAAATTGGCGCACTCGAGCCTCCTATCGACATCACGACTCGACGACTCACGTGTCACCACTACTCTGAAACAGCTGCCGGCCAATGTTCATATATTTTGTGGTTGAGCGGAAATCCAAAAAAACGGATGCTTTTCACACACCGCGAGTGCTGTGCGCGGAAGAAAAAAAACATCAAAGAAGTTAAATTCGGCTATGCCGAAGTTTATATAATCTTGCAGTCCTTGACAATAATAATTTTACATGTTCAAAAAAAAAAATTCATCAATATACAAACAAAACAATTTTACTCTTCATACTACAATTTGTTCTTCTTCTTCCCTCATTCCCTAAGCAAAACAACGCACGTAGAGACATACAGTTCATGTAGCGTTGCGTCTGTGTGTGTATCCATGTGCTCTGTTGATTTGATGATGACTTAGTAGGCAGCAAGCAGCGCTGCCGGCAGCGATTGATCCGATTTATACTGACTGTAACTTGTATGCTATTTATCCGATCGGAGTTAAATTTTGGAATCTGAGTTTTTATATCCAATACTATCATTGTATGAAAATGTTTGTTTTGGAGCTACATGACTAATAACGTCTAGTCTTTGCATTCATTATCAAAATGTAAGAGGACTTCTTACCAAGCTGTCGAACCTTTTCTGTGATAGCCAAACCTTTTCGGCTGACATATTAGCTTTCTCTGAAACTTGGCTTAACTCCTCTGTTTTAGATAATGAAATTCTTTCTAATAATTTTATTTCTTATAGGCTTGATCGTGTTGGTCGTCGTGGCGGTGGAGTACTCATTGCTGTAAACTCGAATCTGTCTTCAAGTGTGGTGCCGATTGATCTCCCCTTAGGTGTTGAGTTTATTTGCGTCGAAGTTACATGTTCTAACTTTAGCCTATATATCTCTTGTTCATATATTCCTCCAGCTTCTGATATCATGATCTACGTGCACCATGCTGATGCTTTACGAACTATTTTTGGTCGTCTTAAAGATCGTGATGTTCTTATAGTTTTAGGTGATTTTAACTTGCCTAATATTTCTTGGCTTGTTGATGATAATCTATCTTTCTTAATTCCTTCATCTCAACATGTTTTTCTTGATAGCCTACTTGAATGTCCACTATATCAGTTGAATTCTTTCCTTAACTGTTCTAAAAGAATCCTTGATCTTGTTTTTGTCTCTGATCCCACTGTTAGTGCTGTATCGCAAACACAGCCACTAGTGAAACCTGAAGATCCTTATCATCCTACCATTGAAGTTACTATTTCTTACAATTCCGTTACTAATTTATTTAAAAACATTTCAAATTCTCGTCGTAGATGTTTTCGTAAAACAAATTTCAATCTTCTTAACAGCCTTATTTTCTCTTTTGATTGGTCGTTTCTATTTGAGTGCTGCGATATAGATTGTGCAGTGAAGTTTTTCTATTCTGCTCTTAATTCTCTAATTGATAAATGCGTTCCTTATGTGAATGTCTCTACCGTCTCCAGCTCGCCAGTCTGGTTCACACGTAGGCTCTCTAATCTTCGCAACATTAAATCGAGATATTTTAAAAGATTTAAAAAAACTGGTTCGCGACTTGACTATGCAAATTATTGTATAGCTAAATCTCAATTTTGTCTTTTAAATACTCAATGCTACAACAATTATCTCGTTCGCTGTAAGGCTGAATTTTATAATAACCCCAAAAGATTTTACAACTTTGTCAATTCCAAAAGACGCTCTAATGTCCTACCTTCCACCTTCAGACTTAACGATCAGTCTGCTAATAATGATTTAGATATTGCAGATCTGTTTGCTAAATTTTTTCAGTCGACATATTCTACTACTGCTTCGGATCCCACACCCTATCCCTTTTCAATCCCACATTTAAATTGTATGTTTTTTCCCAGTATTACTGAAGACTGTATTCTCTCTAGCTTGTCATCTATGAAGCCTTCCTTCGTTCCCGGGCCTGATGATATACCTAGTTGCATCCTTAAAATGTGTTCGATTTCCCTATCTAAGCCTTTAGCTCGGTTATTCTTTATATCGAGTGAGACTTGTAGATTTCCTGATATTTGGAAGGAGTCATTTATTATTCCGCTTTTTAAAAAGGGTTGCAAATCGGATGTTTCCAACTACCGTGGCATTGCCAAACTTTCGGCAATACCTAAACTGTTTGAGAAAATTATTACGTCTTCCCTTCAACATCTATCCAGATCCACTATTTCTCCTTGCCAGCATGGTTTCATGAAAGGTCGTTCGTCGCTTACCAACCTTTTAGAATTGACTACCCTAGTACACCATGGCTTCCGTAAAAAGTGTCAAACTGATGTTATTTATACTGACTTCAGTAAGGCTTTTGATACGGTTGATCATTCTTTGCTTCTCGCGAAACTTAACATCATGGGTTTTTCACCAAAATTATTGGGTTGGTTAAAGTCGTATCTTATTGGCAGAACCCAAAAGGTGTCTTTTCGTTCCTCGATATCTAAAACTGTTCGAGTTACGTCAGGTGTACCCCAAGGCAGTCATCTGGGCCCACTATTATTTACATTGTTTATAAATGATTTGCCTTTGGCCTTGGCTCATTCACGCGTGCTCATGTTTGCGGATGACGTCAAGATTTGTTATTCCTATAATGATCCTTCTTTCCAACAGTACTTGCAATCAGATCTCGATGCGTTCTGTGATTGGTGCCACGTTAATAAATTACACCTTAATGCCTCTAAATGTTCTTTTATGACTTTCAGTCGTTTGTCTCCGCTCCTAGCTCATTACTCTATTAAGTCTGTTCTGTTAGATAGATAAACTAGTCAACGGCGAAGTCATTTCTACGAATTTACTAGATACGCTGTATTTTTGTGTTCCCTCACGTCGGACCAGAAACTTTTTTCCTATTCACCTTAGTAGATGTCTGACTAACTACTCTCTTCACGAACCTCTTCGTGTTCTTTGCCAATCTTTTAACAACCTTTCTCACCTTATCTCTCCTCATCTTTCTGTCACTTCTCTTCGCGCTATACTTTTTAATCATCTACAGCGAAACCAATGAAAATATTCTTGACTTGGATTGGCTGCAACTCATCCCTGGCCACATTGGCTGTGAATCGGGGCATAGCTGGCACCTTGTGCAAATAAAACACCTCCACCGGGCTGGGGATGTTTAGTTGTATATAAAGCTAAGCTACCTTCTTCATTTAATTACTATCTGTCTTTAGCTTAAGCTTTTTCGTCGACTGCTGTGTTAGTTGACGTAAATAAATAAATAAATAAATGATATAGTGGTCCGATCCTGACAATTTTCATACTTTATCTAACCCGGGAAATAAAAAGACAAAAAAAAAAAATTTAATCGCGATAGCTCTTAAGATGGCTGAGACGCATACGCACCGACGGACGGGCGGACAGACGGCCAGACGGACATGGCTATATCGACTCAGCTTCTCATGCTGATGAAGAATATATATACTTTATGGAATCGGAAACGTCTCTTTCTGTGCGTTACAAACATCTGACCAATTTTATAATACCCTCTGTAAGGGTATAAAAACGATCAGTGCACATGGACACTATTATTAGTATGTAGGAGATTAATGAAATGCAAATAAAGAAATGTTGTACTTATCGGGAGTTCCGCCGATGCAAGCTAGATGAGCGGAAGGATATCCGGCTCGAAGGACCCATGCTTGTGGAGAGGCGGAAGGATCCAATGAGACTACAAACTTGGCTGGTGCCAGTTTCTTCGTGGTATGGTGAGCGACTGATTAATTAAGAACGCGAGTTACCAACCCAACAACCTGGTCACTTAATTTGGGAATGACTCCCAGGAAAGAAGACGTGGAATCGGCTCTTTCCTATTCCCATAGATCATCATACATATGTACATAAAACATACATACAAACATGCATTAATTCGATTGTAACAGACACACAAATACAGACAAAATGTAGAGACCCAAGAACATTATTAATAAACGATACTTCTGTTTTAACATTTGAATCGAAGAGACGTTTGAGTTACTCTGGCAAACAAAAAAAATTGCTGTGTCTTAAGTGCACTGGTAATTGCAACTGAATCAATTGTTGATAATTGTTGATTGTTTGTCGCTCATTCTGCTTCAATTTTATATTTCGGCGGAATAGCCAAAACGCTACAAAACCACAATATTGCGTTTCGGGCGAAATCGATGCGCTAGCAGAACTACCCTGAACAGACGACGCTAAAAAGTTAGCAATTTCTGGCGAAACTGATCAGCTATCTGAAAAAAAAAAAATCAATATTTACCTCACGGTGTTTACATATAAAAGTACATGTACATGTTACACACATAGAAATTGGCCTACAGAACTGCTGATAACTGCAGGTCAATCATACATAAGTGAAAACAAAATTATTTTAGTAAAAGTATGGGCTGAAAACATACGTTGATAATCTCCACATACAAAAACGACACTGGAAAGTTTGCAATTTCTGGCGAAACTGATCAGATACCTGCGATGGGCAGACGAAGCAGCAAAAGCGGCAAATTCTAGTGAAATCGATCTTCTAAGCAGATCTGCAATTGGCAAACGAAGTTTTCATAAGTAGTAGCGTTTTATTGTAGGCTCATTTACAAGAGTGAGCTTGAGTTGCAAAGGCGTTGATAAAATTAGAAGTTCAGTTTAAAGTTTCTTGACACGAAGTTTTAAAAACAATTTATTATTAATACATGCAAATGCTGCCATAACAGTGACATACAAATTTAGAATCACATTCACGTTGTTAAATCAAGTTACCCCAAATGTGAAGAAGACACCAAATATAACAAAGAATTTAGAATCGCTCTCACGTGCTGAATCAAATTCACTTTATTATCAAGAGGATTAAAGTAATAAAGGTTTGTTACAAAATATTTTAAAAGAACATTAACAACAATATAGTGGCACATATATAAAAATAAAAAACAAAATAAAAATATATATTTATATATATATGTATATATATGTGTAGAGATATATATGTATATATGGGAATGTATGTATCTATATGTGCCTATATGTATGTATGTGTCCTTTTTTTTTTTTAATTCATTTATTAAAATATAAAAAAGATCAACAAATACAACCAGACTGACAACAGAAATCGAGTATCTTGGATACATAAAAAATGCTCGCCCAGTACGTCCCATTGGGAATTGCTTCGCCAGGGTTATGGCAACTTCTATGCTGAACCGACTTTCCAGTCTCCTAAGCTCGCGCATGATGACTCCGATGTAGGCGCTCACCGCAGCCCTGTTATCTGCAGTGGCCCCAACTTCGCCTGCCAGAATGTCGATGGACACCATGCCAGCGACTACTAAGGCCGCATCCTCCGAAACAGTCCTAAAGGCGCTACAGACTCTGAGAGCGCAGAGTCGATAAGTCGGACTGATGAGGCGACGGTAGCTTTCGACCTCCATGGCAGGTGCCCAGATCTGGGCTGCGTACAATATTTGGGATTTAACCACGCTCATCAGCAACATTCTCCGATCCTGTTTGGGCCCTCTTGTGTTGACCATGATCCTGGCGAGTGCTCTACCTGATTCCGCTGCCTTCCGCTGTACCGCCGCTAGGTGTTCTCGGAAACACAATTTTGTGTCGAGCCACACTCCTAGGTAGCGAATTGCGAATTTCACCTCGATACCGTCGATTGTAACGGTGGCCGTTTCCACTAGCTTCCGGCTGCTGATTAGCACCGCTTCTGTCTTGTGCGCCGCTCGTACTAGGTCCACTGAGCGCAGCCAGGTCGTGATGGATGCAATGGCTGTATTTGCCGTTGACTTTACATCCTTCAGTTCCTTGCCCACCACCACGACCGCAACATCGTCCGCGTAGGCGAATTCCAAAGGGAATACTCCCTCCTTCTGGAATGGTCCACCAGTCAAGGGCCCATGCGTTGAAGTCCCCTGCAATAACGAGGGGGCTGCGAGAACGCGCGTCGTTGACTTTCTCGTCGAGCGCTCTACAAAAATTATCATGGCTCACGCTGGGGGGCAGGTAGCAGCTATACAAAGTGCACTCCTGCCATAGGGTGTCGCAGTTTGATCGGAGAGGCGCCGCGTGAGCAGAGTGCGGCCTTACCGGAGGTACTGGCCACCCAAATGCCGGTGGACTTTTTTATGAGCGCCGATGTGTTTTTGCGGGTGCGGCACACAGAAAATCTTATCTTGAGGTTGCCAACCTTCAAGAAGATCTCGGCCACTGCTAACGGGACGTAAAAGATTGCCCTTTGACAGCCGTCGTGGGCTGGGCGCAGACTTTTTATTTGCGAGTCTTCAATTCGCACGCTCAGTTGCTCTGATAACGCGCGTACTATCTCTTCTCTCGTGGTTTCGCCGTCCATATCCAGCACATCTATCCTGGTGAGGTTTGACAGTGCGCGCGCCTCAACCTGCCCAGCTAGGGCCACTCCTATGTCCTGTCTCAGCTTTCTGACTATTTCGGCTCCAGATGGATTTAGTTCCAGAAGCAGGTCTTCCTTGGCAGTCCGTCTTACCGTGCGAACGCTATCGCCCACAGCAATGAGCTTTTCGTCCTGGTTCCTAGTAACCAGCTTCAGTATTTTGCTGTACGAGATGTTACCTTTTCCCTGGACCAAAATAGCAGGTGGACGCTTCTTGGGTATCGCATTTTTCGCTGGTCGCCGCTGCCAAGCGGGCTCTGCTTGCTGGCCTGCTTTTGGGAAAAAATTTTCTTTCGGCCGGAAAATTTTCGCCATGCAGCAAAAAAGAAGAAGAAGTGTTGGCGACTGTTCTTTGGCGGGGCATCCTTGGCTATTGTAAGTTCTCAGTTTGCTGTCCTTTGCAATTGTTTCATCTGGATAAGAAAGTATCTCAAAGATAGGGGTTTTTATTATTTCTTGAGGAATGTTGGAAATGATAAATATCTCGTTTGAATTTGGTTTAAGCCAGGTGGAAGTTTATGTATTCAATAGTTTTTCCGAATTAACATGACTTAAGTGATTATGTTTTATAAGTTTTGTTTTGAAAATGCCTAGTCTAGTGAGCTGCATGCCCATTTCTATGTCTTCAATGTATTCTGTGAAATGCTCAAAATTAAAGAGTAGAACTTCTAATCTTACTGATTTTTCTTTTTCTTCCCTGAGGTTGTTTATTACTTCTAAACCTTTATTAAGAGTGTCTATTACGTAATTTAATTCGTTTGCTTGTATGCTATTGCTTTCAAGATTATTTATTTTTTCTTCTAATTTATATTCATCTTTATCGTCCTGATCAAGAGTACTAATTGTTATATGTAATGTCTATTAGCGTTAAATTCACTTTTAAATAATGATATTCAAAGTTTGTCGGTAGATCCATGGTTCCTGTTTTAAATATTAAGTAACCGATTGGTGCTTTTACTGGGTTTATGTCAATGGATTGGCTGCATGTTGTTTTTAATGTTAAAAGTAGCATAATGCACAAAAAAGTCATCTTGAGATGTTGACCTGTAATTAATTAATTGTCGTATTTGCTTTTATTAACTTTCTTTTTCTACTTGAATTTTGATTTGTGGTGTGGGACTTTTTGTCTTCTATTTCTTTTTTCAAAAAGTTTCTCGTCTAACTGATTTATTTCTCCTGTCTTTTTGAATAGATTTGTCGTTTTTAACTTTCCTAGTGTCGATTTCGAAGTCGTGTCTATCTTCATTTAAATTGTTTATTTGATGTATTATTTTTGTTTGGGTATTATAGTCGGGGGATCCTGCATAGATTAAAATGTCCGCTGGTGTTCGGTTAGTTGTTTTATGTCTCGTCTTATGGTTGAAAAAATTCAAATTTGATTAATTTATCTTCAATGTCATTTTCACTATTTATAATTCTGAGTTTTTCATTTACTCTTTTATGGAATCTTTCTACGTCTGAAATGCCGTTTTTACTTGATGTGATTTCTAACTTTACATTTTCTTCTTGTAGCCAATTTTTCAGTGCTATTCACAGAAATGCTGAATCTTTGTCTGATTTTATTTCTATTGGTTTGCCCATTTGAGTGTGTAAGATTCCAATTATTTACAAAGTCTGTTAAATGCTCATGTATATACCGAAACCGGTATTGTAGTATCGATTGTTAGTAATAAGTATCGATTGTTAGTAATAAGTATCGATTGTTAGCGATAAGTCCTCGATAGGTTGAGAGACGGCGTCTCTCTTCTCTTCCGGCGACGCAACGAGCAAGTTGCATCTGCGCAGAAAAACCAAAGATAAAATCCAAGAAATACCAATTAATCGTTATCATTTTCACCCAATAAATAGGTGTTTACAACTCAGAAGTGGGATGACCACCCGAAAGGATACATATTTCGGGACACGGCGCGCCACACGTTCCACATCTAGGACGGCCGCCTCCACGCCCACCGCTGCTGGTGCACCCACTGCTGTGACTACCGCTGCAGTACCGACGGCCACAGGAGCCGCCGCTGCTGCGCCTGCCGCTGCAGTACCGAGAGCCGCTGTGCCAACTGCCGCCACACTCGCCCCTGCTGGGCCAAGTGCTGACATGCTCGCCCCCGCCGGGCCAACTGCTGCTATACTCGCCCCTGCCGGGCCAACTGCTGACATGCTCGCCTCCGCCGGGCCAACTGCTGCTATACGAGCCCCTGCTGGGCTAACTGATGCCACCTCCGCCCCTGCTGGGCCAACCGCTGCGACACTCGCCCCTGCCGGGCCAACTGCTGACATGCTCGCCCCTGCCGGGCCCGCCGCTGCTGGGCCAACCGCCGCCATACGAGCCCCTGCTGGGCTAACTGATGCCACCTCCGCCCCTGCTGGGCCAACCGCTGCCACACTCGCCCCTGCTGGGCCCGCTGCTGACATGCTTGCCCCTGCCGGGCCCGCCACTGCTGGGCCAACCGCCGCCATACGAGCCCCTGCTGGGCTAACTGATGCCACCTCCGCCCCTGCTGGGCCAACCGCTGCCACACTCGCCCCTGCTGGGCCCGCTGCTGCCGTCATACTCGCCCCTGCCACTGCTGTGCCCGCTGCCGCTGCTGTGCCCGCCGCCTCTGCGACCGCTGCCACTGTTGTACCAGCCGCCGCTGCCGCTTCTGCACCCGCTGCGGCCTCTGCGCCCGCTGCCACTGCTGTACCAGCCGCCGTCGCCGCCTCTGCGCCCGCTGCCACTGCTGTGCCCGCCGCCGCTGCCACATCCACTGTGCCTGCGGATGCTGTGCCCTCCGACTATGTGTCTGCCATGCGGGCTGCGGCCTCGCTCGCCGCCCCCGCCACTGGTCCCGACGCGGACCCATGGGAGGAGATGCCCGCTTTAGTGCCCTCCTTATCGACTGCCGCGGCCGCCATCACACCGGCCACTTCCGCTTCCCCCAGCCTGGATGAGCAACTGGGGACGCTGCAGAAACAACATGAGTTGCTACAGCTACAGCATCAAATCCTCAAACTGCAGCAGGGGATTGACGAATTCCAAGCACCGAGACAGCAAGTCAGCGACGTGAGTGTCATTGAGAGCATGGTGGCTCGATTTTCAGCGGATACCGCATACGATGTGAAGAAATGGCTGAACGATCTGGAAGACGCATTTGAAATTCTGCAGTTGAATGACCGCCTACGGTTGGTCGCATGCCGTCGTATGCTGGAAGGTACGGCGGCGGTGCTGCTGCGCACGGTATCGGTGCACAGCTACGAAGAATTGAAGGCAATCCTCTTGCGAGAATTTGGACGCTCGTGTAGCATCGAGGAAGTGTACCATGCTCTGCGTGGCCGGCGCATCAGGGCAGGCGAGGGATGTTTAAGATTCGCAATCGAGATGCAGGAGATTGCCATGAATGCTCCGATTCCGGAGAACGAGCTGGTCGACCTGATCATTGATGGATTGCGGGACAATTCTACTCGAGTCGGCATGCTGTACTCAGCTCGGACAATGGCTGAACTGAAGCCCCTACTGGAACGCTACGAGCGCCTCCGTATGCAGGCCGCTGCCTCCAGACAAAGCAATAGTGTGAAGGCGCAGCCAACAACAACTGCCGTGGCGCCTGGAAATAAATCGTCAGGCACCGTCACGAGTGAGACCAGATGCTTCAACTGCTCAGGATGGGGGCATTACAAGAGTCAATGCCCGAAACCAATTAGACCTCCGAATTCATGTTTCAAGTGTGGCATAGTGGGCCACAGCTACAAAAACTGCCCGTCTCGAATTGGAAATGCCACCAATATCACTGCTGCCGCCGCCGCTGATGAAGCGGGAAATCGACTAGACCATTTACAACTGGTGAGTGTTGCTTTTGTTTGTGATGGGAGATTTATAGATATGTTTGCTCTCCTTGATTCGGGCAGTCCAAAGAGTTTTATCCGTCAATCTGAAGTCCCCTCCAACTGCCGTCTTAGCCCCCGTACATTGAACTGCCGTGGTTTAGGAAATAGCCAACTTCTGTCCTTAGGCCAAGTCCAGTGTAGGGTTCGCCTCCGCAACACACATACAATACATACGTTTGAAGTCCTGACGAACCAAGCAACCGAACTGCCGATGATTATAGGTAGAGATCTTCTGTATAAAATTAATATTAGACTCTGTAAACTGAAGGAACTGAAATATGAAAAAGAATCGTTGATACTCATGAATAAACCGACTGAATGTATAAATCCAAATTTTACCGCTGTTCTGACGTCCTTTGACATATTTATGAAAGAGAGAGTGATACTGCCGTATGATAGGAATGAGATTGTATCTGCCGAATTGTTGTCTGATTCTCCCCTTCCGAAAACTTCTGCTGTACCTTCGGAAACATTGAACGATGCACTTATGGCGATAAATGCCATTGAGCTCCCTGCTGTCAGTGAATTAGACTTTGATATAGAGCCCGCGTTACGGGAAGAGCAAACCGCAGCCCTTAAGTCTATTATTTCCACGTCGTATGTACAAGTTGATCCAGATTTAATCAAGCCCATGAACTATGAGATGAAAATAGAATTGACTAGCCAAACTCCGATTTTCTGCCGCCCCCGCCGTCTGTCGCACCACGAACGCATCGAGGTGCGTGAGATTTGTGACGATCTCTTGAAAGCTGGCATTATTCGCCACAGTAGTTCCCCTTACGCTGCCGCGATTGTCCCTGTACGCAAAAAGGACAACACCCTAAGGAAGTGTGTAGATTACCGCCCGTTGAACAAAATTACAGTTCGAGATCATTTTCCGATTCCTCTGTTAGATGATTGCATTGAACATCTGGGTGGCAAATCATTCTTCACTATCTTGGACTTGAAGAACGGTTTCCACCATGTGAAAATGCACCCAGACTCAATTAAATATACTGCCTTTGTAACCCCTGATGGCCAGTTTGAATATGTACGCATGCCCTTCGGACTTTGTAATGGCCCTTCCGTGTTCGCTAGATTCGTTTATTTTGTCCTTAAGGAATTTATAAACCGAGGTCAACTGGTGATATATATGGACGACATTCTAGTCGCGTCGCATGACTTTGAAACCCACCTTGAGATTCTGAAGGAAATATTGTATGTGTTAAGAGTGAACGGGCTTTGCCTGAAGCTGACGAAATGCCGTTTTGCGTATAGGGAACTAGAGTACTTGGGCTACTTAGCCAATTCCGCCGGTATCACGCCTAAACCAGCTCATATTCAGGCGATACGGGATTTGCCCATTCCAAGGGATAGCAAGGAACTAGAGCGTTGCCTAGGCCTATTCTCATACTTCCGCCGATTTGTATCAGTTTTCGCTAAGATTGCGTGTCCGCTGTCCCGATTGTTAAGAAAAGATACCCCTTATGTCTTCTCCGATGAATGCCTTGAAGCTTTCCGAACACTGAAGTTGAAATTGATCGAATCCCCCGTGTTATCTATTTACAACCCGAAGTCTGAAACAGAGTTACACTGCGATGCTAGTTCAATTGGTTTTGGAGCAGTGCTCCTCCAGAAACAAACAGACGGTAAATTACACCCAGTGTCCTACTTCTCTAAGATGGCCTCCGCCGCTGAATCGAAACTACACAGTTATGAGCTAGAGACGTTAGCTATAGTGTATTCCTTGAAACGTTTTGAGACATACCTTAAGTTCATCCCGTTCAAAATCGTGACCGATTGTAATTCCCTTGCCCTGACACTGAGAAATGGTGGACATTCCGCCAAGATTGCTCGCTGGGCCCTGCTGTTGGAAAACTATAACTACACGATTGTACACCGCTCGAGGGTTGGTATGCCCCATGCTGATGCTCTAAGCAGAATAGAAACTGCCGCATACGTTGACGATATAAACCTCGACTTCCAACTGCAGTTAACCCAGAACCGGGACCCTGAGATTGTCAAACTCCGAGATGAGTTAGAGAAATATGAGATAGCGGATTTCGAACTGCGAGATGGAGTAGTGTACCGCCTGTCCTCGACGAGTGTACCCCAACTTTATGTCCCTTCCGAAATGATAAATCATGTCATACGAGTAGTGCACGAGAAGCTTGGCCATATGGCCACGGAGAAATGTTGTGCACAGATCAAGAAGCATTACTGGTTCCCGTGTATGAAGTCTTATGTTAACAATTACATTAAAAATTGCCTCAAGTGTATCTACTACTCCGCGTCCGCTTCGGACCACCGTGTCACGCTACATAGTATTCCGAAAGTGCCCCTTCCGTTTGATACCGTCCATATTGACCATTTGGGCCCCCTTCCGTCCATACGTTCTAAGAAAAAGTATCTTCTGGTTGTCATTGACGCTTTCACCAAATTTGTGAAGCTGTACCCTGCCGCCACGACGAATTCACGTGAAGTATGCCAGACATTAGAATCTCAGTATTTCGCAAATTACAGTAGACCCCGCCGAATCATCAGCGATTCAATCATCAGCGATTCAAACTCGGAGGAAGTAAAGCAGGTACCTCACCTGCTTTACTTCCTCCGAGTTTGAAGAATTTCTGAAGGCCAATAATATAATTCATGTGCTGAATGCCACTGCCTCACCCCGGGCCAACGGCCAAGTCGAGCGGGTTAACCGCGTGTTGGGCCCCATGTTGGGTAAACTGACGGAACCTGTGGACCATGCAGATTGGGTCCAACAACTGCCGAACATAGAGTTTGCATTGAATAACTCCGTCCACTCCACAACCAAATTTGCCGCTTCCGTACTTCTATTCGGTGTTGAACAACGAGGTGTGGTAGTAGACGAACTAACCGAACGGTTGGGTGAGAGAACGGAGGAGGTCGATGCCTCAGAGGTAGACGTCCGGAGATTAGCCTTCCGTAACATTGTTAAGTCCCAAGAATATAATTCGGAATATTATTCGAAGCATCACCTCCCTGCCGTTAGTTTTGAGGAGGGGGGATTTCGTAGTTATTAAGAATGTGGATACTTCGGCAGGCACAAACAAAAAGCTTATCAGGCGGTATCGTGGTCCGTATGTGGTTCATAAAAAACTTCCGAATGACCGATATGTAATCCGGGATGTAGAGGGCTCCCAAATCACCCAACTACCATATGATGGGGTCCTAGAAGCCTCCAAATTAAAGCTATGGGTTGCCCCTGATCAAGATTGCACTTCTGATAGCCAAACAAAGGCGACACCAGCCACTTAAGATTCTTATTTACCCCCCCTTCGTTGTTAACCATTGGAATCGAGGTCGATTCCTCGTCAGGACGGCCGAGTTGTAAGATTCCAATTATTTACAAAGTCTGTTAAATGCTCATGTATATACCGAAACCGGTATTGTAGTATCGATTGTTAGTAATAAGTATCGATTGTTAGTAATAAGTATCGATTGTTAGTAATAAGTATCGATTGTTAGCGATAAGTCCTCGATAGGTTGAGAGACGGCGTCTCTCTTCTCTTCCGGCGACGCAACGAGCAAGTTGCATCTGCGCAGAAAAACCAAAGATAAAATCCAAGAAATACCAATTAATCGTTATCATTTTCACCCAATAAATATGTGTTTACAAGTGAATACTTTCATAATTGCTCTCTTGGCATCTAACCAATCTCTAGACTTTACTTCTACAAGTGTTGCAAATTTGGAGTAAATGTCAATGCATGAAAGAAATTGTAAATTGTCCATGACGTATTTTTCTCTGATATTAAAAGTTTCTGGTGTTATTTCAAAAGTTAGTTTTGTATTTCTATTTTCTGTCTTTGCGATATTGCATACTAATAATGTTTTGAATTAAGTTTTGAAAATCGGGAAAATAATATTTTTCTTTAAACAAATTATCTTTATGTTGTTTTAGAATTATTTATTTAAATTGTGCAAACGTTTGAAGGTCCTCTAACTTAATGCTAGATTTCGAGGTTTTTATATTTGCATTCGATTTTAGTATTTCAATAAAAGCTTGTTTGAATATGGCAAAATCTTGTTCATTATGAAAATATAGTGCAGTGTTCTTACTGCAAAGATATCTTATGATTATATCCCTTGCGTAAGCATTGGTCATTTCTTTGTATGTTATTTTTATGTTTGTTTTATAAAAATAAGTTGTTGTTTCTGCTTTGTCTTCTGAACCTATAATGAATTCTATTTGCCTGTTGAAATAATTAATGGGTTTTTCTACTATTGGAATGTAATTTTCATTATCCTCATGAGCACTATGTATTGTAGCTGCTGTGCTTTCTGTTGATCCTAAAAAGTTTTCCTCTATTTTAATTCTGCTACGTAATTTTCTTTGCCAGGTAAATATTTAATTTTGTAATCAAACTCATTTAGTTTTATTTTCCATCTTTGAAGTTTCATATTTGGTTCCTTTATATTGTTGAGCCATACTAAAGGCTTATGGTCGCTTAGAATCTCGAAGGTTTTGCAATATGTGCAAAGTTGGGTATAAATTTCCGGAAGAATCCCCGTAATCCTAAGAATGATTTAATTTCTTTTGGAGTTTTAGGTATCGGAAATTTTTGAATTGCTTTGACTGTATCTGGGTTAGGTTTTATACCTTCTGTTGTTATTATATGACCAAGGAATGCTGTTTCCTTTTTCATAAATTCGCATTTGTCGAGTTGGAGTTTAAGATTAGCTTTGGAATGTTTTGGAATGTTGCCGGGGCATTTTTAAGATCAAATGGCATACGTGTGTATTCGTAATGGCCATGTTTAGTTGAGAAAGCTGTTTTTGCAATAGATTCAGGATCCATTTGAATTTGATGAAATCCCTTTGCTAAATTAATGGTGGTTGTCGTAGCTTATTTGTATCATATTAAGAGGCCTCGAACAATATCGATACATCTAGTATTTTAAGTTTCGATTATTTCAATGTATTCTCATTTTAACAAGATACGGCCACACTCGAAAAAAGACAACGCCGACAATAAGAACATTTTAAAACATACTATTAAGAAAAAATTCAAATAAAGTTATTAAGCGTCTCAAAATATAATTAACATAGTGGTCCTTCGAGCCGGATAGCTTAAATAGCAATCAGCGATAGAAATACAGTCCATAATCAAAAACAAAACTAATTAAAAATGTGGCAGTGGAGCAAACACCAGCTTGGCCGCATTGATTCGTGGAAATCGCAAACATTACGAGATGTACATTTTGCGATCTACCTGAAATTTGTTACGGAACCATTGATAAAACGACAGCTTCGTCCGTTCAAAGGTTTAAATAATAACAATGCTGAAAAGGCAGAACATGAGCAGGCAATCTCAAAGGAACTTGGCGCAAACGCTTTATTGCGCGTCTGTGTGTTTCTTGACATCGGCGTCGGTGAGAAAGAGACAAAAATGATTTGGCGGCAAAAATTGTTGACGCCATATCATTTGTCAGCACCGGAGACTCTGATGGGTCAAATGCAATAGTTCTGGAGCAGCGACTAGTTATACTGGAACAAATTGAAAATGTGGATACAGCATACGTAGACGTCAAGCGTAAAATGTGCGAAAAGGAGAAAAATCTTATAAACAACAAACGGATATTGCCAGAGGCAGATAACAACCCAATCGCAAACTCAGAGATAGACTTAACTAGTATGCACAATGAAATACTTATAGTTCAAAGGGAACTAGAACTTCTTCAAGCGGAAGAAGAAGCACTGGTAAGTAAGAAAAATGTTCTGAAAACCAAGGTCGCAGTAACAGATTGTTCTTCCCGCATGTCCGAGCGATTTGAAACATCTGTGCGAAATGAGCGAACTTCAATGTGGGTTCGTTCGCAATCTGAAGAGTGTCAGAATAACTTGGATGAAACCAATAATCCGAGCATGGCAACAAGAGCCATGAACCAGATGCTGGCGCGGCAGAGCTTAAGCAGTAAACACTTGGAGTTTGATGGTTTATCGGCGTTGAATTGGACACACTTTATCCAAGAGTTCAATGCTACGAGCAAACATTGCGGATTCTCCAAAGAGGAAGATGTTCAACGATTATCAAAAGCTCTAAAGGGAGTGGCTAAGGAAAAGGTTTCTTTGCTACTAATCTCTGCAAAAGATCCAGATAAAATCATATCGATCTTAGATAAAGCGTACGGTGGAGCCGAAAATATTTCACTAGAGTTGATGTCAAGAACGTGCCAAGTAAAGCCAGTCAATTATATCGACAATTTCGAAGAATTCAATAACACTGTTCAAAACATAAGTTCTGCTTTGGAATACACTGATAACCGGTGAATCGACACACAACGATTACTGGCTATGATGATCGGAAAACTGTCCGAAAACTATCTACAAAAATGGGGCGCATATCTACGAGATGCAAACGTGCGCGCTTCATTCTGTACATTTGACAAGCTATCTGAGTGGGCACAAAGACAAGCAGATTTAATCAAAGATGTCTCATTTTTTAAAAAGGTTACATCAATTAACCAGCAGTCGTCATTCGCAGAGCAATATAAAGTAACCCAATCCCAACAACAGGAAACAGAGGCGGTAAACCAACCAAAGCCAAAACCAAAAGCAATTTGCTTAATTTGCGGCGAGGAACAACACCCTCTAAGTAAGTGCAACGTATTCTTAAAAGCAGATATTAAAAAGAGATGGGATTTAGCTTATCGTAACAAAGCGTGTTACAGCTTTCTAAAACTCCATAAAAGCCAATGCAATGCAATCCAATGCCAATGCAAAGACAAGCCTGCGAAATTGACAATTGTAAAAAGTTTCACAACCCATTACTGCACAAGAGACACTTACAAGTAAATCTAGCAGCCACCACAAACGTCACAGGATGCGTATTTAATTCACCAAAATCTGCATTACTCAAAATGGTACCAATAACAGTACACGGCGAAAAAGGGTCGAAAGAAACTGTCGCATTTTTGGATGATGGATTGGAGGTACTACCACAATCATGGAAATGAGCTTGGCAAGAGAGGTTGGCATAAAGGGTGACGCAAAACCATTTTGTTTTACTTGGACAGGTGGTGTCTACAGATATGAGGCAGATGCGGAATCGGCAACCATTAATATCAGTGGAAAAAAAGGGTCCGAAACATCAGCTAAATGGAGTTTGGTTAGTCAACGATCCAAATACCAACACAACAACTTGACTATAAGAAGCTAACAGAACTTGTACCAAAAAATATGGTAGACCACATGAAGTTGCAGGATAGGCAACCCATGGTATTGATAGGACAACGCCATGCTAAATTAATTACCGCACGAGCCGTTATAGATTGCAATGAGCATCGGCCAATGTTATCTAAAACCAAATTAGGCAGGGTAGTACATGGACCAGCACAAACCAATCTACAAGCATCACATTTTACTTGCTGTCAAATAGAAGATGTTTGTCTACAACAAATGATTAAGCAACAATTCAGTATTGAAAACTTCGGTGCCTGTACAATAAAGATCGACAAAACGCGGTCTGTGGATGAGCGGTTAGCAATAGCAAAGGCCGAAAGCTCAATTAACCAAAAGGGTGACTTCTACGAGATTGGATTGCCATAAATATCGGATGACATAAAACTACCGGAAAGCAAGTCAATGGATTTTCAACGACTCAAATGTCTTGAGCGAAAGCTTTTGAGAGACAAGGATACCGCAGAAGCATATAAGAACGAAATAACAAAACTTTTGGACAAAGGTTACGCCGTCCAATTAACAGACATTAACGTTCTCAACTCCCCAAAACTGTTGTTTTTACCACATTTTGCTGTTATTAACCCAAATAAGCCCGGCATGGTTCGACTTGTGTTCGACGCTGCGGCTACGGTACGTCCCTCAAAAGCAACCTGCTTACTGGCCCAGACTGGTCAACGTCTATAATAGGAATTTTGATACGATTTCGGCTACATGCGGTAACAGTCGTAGCAGACATTCGCGAAATGCTCAATCAGGTGAGCATTTCAGAATGTGATACTGCAGCACAATGTTTCTTATGGAGAGATCTTGACCAAAATAGAGAGCCATCAATATTTCAAATGAAAGCAATGTTGTTTGGAACTACTTGATCACCATTTCTGGCTCAATTTGTTAAAAATTACAATGCTAGCAAATTTAAAGATGAACAACCCGACGCAGTAAAAGCTATATTGGAAAATCATTACGTAGATGATTATCTCGATTCCAAACCTGGTGTGTATGAAGTCATCAACATCAATAAAGCAATCACGAAAATACACTCAAAGGCTGGATTTGAATTGTGTCAATTTATATCACACAGCGACGAAGTGCGGCAATACCCAATTCCCAAAACACTCAGAGCGAACAAGTCTACAGCAATGATAGGGGAAAAAATGGACGTACAACAAAAGGTGCTAGAGTATTATGATGATCTGCTTTCTGGCAAAGTTACACCAACAAAGAGGAATGTATTGTCAGTAGTTAATTCGCTATATGACCCATTGGGACTCATGACACCAGTCACAATTAAAGGACGAATCCTTATGCGAGATGTATGGGAGTCTGGAATAGGCTGGGATGACCAAATCAAGGGAGATCTAATAAACAAATGGCGAAATTGGATAAAGGCATTAATATCAATTGAGGGCACCAAAATTCCAAGATGTTATAGCTCTAATCTGAACAATGCCGATCGCGTTGAAATGCACATATTTAATGACGCAAGCCACGAACTACAAATCAATATAGATCAACGTTACTTTTGGACTTATTAACGTAAGGTTCTTACCTGGATTAACAGCGATAAACGTATGGACGTTTTTGTCGCAAATCGAATAGGTGAGATTTGTGAAAAATCGGTAAGATCAGAGTGGCGCTGGCTATCAACAATTGAAAACATCGCTGACGTCATAACGCGTGACAACATATCAGAGCATAAACTTCATTGGTGGTTGACGGGACCCGAATTTCTTCAAAGACCCGAATCCACGTGGGATCTTCAAAATCCCATTATAGAAGAATTCGACCAAACGGGGGTCGTAATGGTACTTCAAGAGATGGAACATCCAATGGATATACTCATACAAAAAATTTCCGGATACAATAAATTGATTCGCAGTACTGCCTGGATTGGAAGATACATAAATAACTTAACGAAACGGTTAAAAGGTAATCGAAAATTAAATGAGTTAAGTGTCGGAGAAATCGAATGGGCGGAAACTGTCTAGTGGAAGGTTGTACAGCAATAACTATTTCAGGACGATCTAATCAGCTTAAAAACCGAAAGCCTTCTTCAAAATTGAGGTTGTCAAAATATTGTGTACGCCTGGATGACAATGGCATAATGCGAGTGGATAGCAGAAAAGAACGTGCAAAAGAGGTATCGACATATACCAAAAGCCCAGTTGTTCTCGATGGCAAACATATCTTTACTCGGATGCTGATCAATAAAATACATGTCGACGCACAACATGTCGGAACACAGGTAGTAGTACATCAGTTCAGGAAGGCATACTGGATGCCAAAATTAAATAGGATCATCAGAACGACGGTCAATGCTTGTGTTTGGTGTAAACGCAAAAAGGCAAAACCACAAACACCAAAAATGGGATTTCTGCCCGAAGAAAGGTTTTTCACCCACAAAAAGCCATTTACAGCAACAGGCGTCGATTACTTCGGTCCATTTTACACCAAAGCAGAAAGAGGAACTAGAGCCTCAAAACACCTCCGCAAGCGGTACGGTCCTGCATAATGGCAGTTCGTAGAATGATGACTCGACGTGGACCTATACAAATCATCTGGTCAGATAATGGCACAAATTTTCGCGGAGCAGCACGAGAGTTACAAGAAACCCTGAATACTTTCACTCGTTGCAGAGGACGGACGTGTTTTTTTTGCGCTTATCAATTTTTATTTTTTTCTCGCGATTAAATACTTTTACAAATTTCTTAAATTCATTATCGGTTTAATTAATAATAATTTCAACATCCGAATTTTATTTTCATTTCGCGAATTCTTGCTGTCGCTTTTGTTTAAATTTAAATAAAATCAAAACTTACAACAATACTTGCATTAGCGGTGTTGTTGTTTTGCTTATCTCTTTTGCGTTTGTGTCTTTACCGTTTTAACTAACTCTCGCGCTCTTGCGTACAAATTGTTGTTGCATGTGTTTAATTTGACGCGCTCTCCCGCTCTTACCTATTCTTGATTGATTTGCGCTCTCGACTTTTGCCTACCCGCGACTCTGTGATACGTGTTTTTGTTTTTGTGCTTTCATCTCTTTTTATTCTTTAGTTGTGAAGGTTTACTCTGCACATTAACCCTTGTGTCAGAACTGGTCAGTATATTCTTATACACAGAATTTTTACCCTTAGAATTTTTATTTTTTATTTTTTGTATTTCCTTTTTTAATTAAATTAAACTTTTTGATAAAATGGTTGTCTGCTCAAAAAATAATTACATAGTTGCCACTAATGCGGTTGACTCCCATGATTATATTCTTTGTTGGTTGTGTGACAATGCGGTTAACGTTAAGTGTGCAGGTTACACAGGCGGAATCAAGGAGTCTATTGCTAAAGGTGGTGGCTTAACATATGGATGTGATGCTTGCCGTGGGGTCGAGAATGAGATGCGCTCATTCATGGGGCGGACCAGAGATAGTTTTGACACTTTAAGGGCAGGTTTTAACAAACTCCAAGCGGAGTTTACTGCGGTGGAGACTCAGTTCAGAAGCAGAATCAAGGAGTCTATTGCTAAAGGTGGTGGCTTAAAATATGGATGTGATGCTTGCCGAGAGGTCGAGAATGAGATGCGCTCTTTCATGAGGCGGACTAGAGATAGTTTTGACACTTTAAGGGCAGGTTTTAATAAACTCCAAGCGGAGTTTACTGCGGTGGAGACTCAGTTCAGAAGTTTATCGCTTACGAATGAGTCTCCGAAACGTAAAAGGACCAGTCCTTGGGGTGTTTTCTGCAAAGCTAAAAGCAATTTGCTTAATTTGCGGCGAGGAACAACACCCTCTAAGCAAGTGCAACGTATTCTTAAAAGCAGATATTAAAAAGAGATGGGATTTAGCTTATCGTAACAAAGCGCGTTACAGCTTTCTAAAACTCCATAAAAGCCAATGCAGCGAAAGACAAGCCTGCGAAATTGACAATTGTGAAAAGTTTCACAACCCATTACTGCACAAGAGACCCTTACAAGTAAATCTAGCAGCCACCACAAACACAGGATGCGTATTTAATTCACCAAAATCTGCATTACTCAAAATGGTACCAATAACAGTACACGGCGAAAAAGGGTCGAAAGAAACTGTCGCATTTTTGGATGATGGATTGGAGGTACTACCACAATCATGGAAATGAGCTTGGCAAGAGAGGTTGGCATAAAGGGTGACGCAAAACCATTTTGTTTTACTTGGACAGGTGGTGTCTACAGATATGAGGCAGATGCGGAATCGGCAACCATTAATATCAGTGAAAAAAAAGGGTCCGAAACATCAGCTAAATGGAGTTTGGTTAGTCAACGATCTAAAAATACCAACACAACAACTTGACTATAAGAAGCTAACAGAACTTGTACCAAAAAATATGGTAGACCACATGAAGTTGCAGGATAGGCAACCCATGGTATTGATAGGACAACGCCATGCTAAATTAATTACCGCACGAGCCGTTATAGATGGCAATGAGCATCGGCCAATGTTATCTAAAACCAAATTAGGCAGGGTAGTACATGGACCAGCACAAACCAATCTACAAGCATCACATTTTACTTGCTGTCAAATAGAAGATGTTTGTCTACAACAAATGATTAAGCAACAATTCAGTATTGAAAACTTCGGTGCCTGTACAATAAAGATCGACAAAACGCGGTCTGTGGATGAGCGGTTAGCAATAGCAAAGGCCGAAAGCTCAATTAACCAAAAGGGTGACTTCTACGAGATTGGATTGCCATAAATATCGGATGACATAAAACTACCGGAAAGCAAGTCAATGGATTTTCAACGACTCAAATGTCTTGAGCGAAAGCTTTTGAGAGACAAGGATACCGCAGAAGCATATAAGAACGAAATAACAAAACTTTTGGACAAAGGTTACGCCGTCCAATTAACAGACATTAACGTTCTCAACTCCCCAAAACTGTTGTTTTTACCACATTTTGCTGTTATTAACCCAAATAAGCCCGGCATGGTTCGACTTGTGTTCGACGCTGCGGCTACGGTACGTCCCTCAAAAGCAACCTGCTTACTGGCCCAGACTGGTCAACGTCTATAATAGGAATATTGATACGATTTCGGCTACATGCGGTAGCAGTCGTAGCAGACATTCGCGAAATGCTCAATCAGGTGAGCATTTCAGAATGTGATACTGCAGCACAATGTTTCTTATGGAGAGATCTTGACCAAAATAGAGAGCCATCAATATTTCAAATGAAAGCAATGTTGTTTGGAACTACTTGATCACCATTTCTGGCTCAATTTGTTAAAAATTACAATGCTAGCAAATTTAAAGATGAACAACCCGACGCAGTAAAAGCTATATTGGAAAATCATTACGTAGATGATTATCTCGATTCCAAACCTGGTGTGTATGAAGTCATCAACATCAATAAAGCAATCACGAAAATACACTCAAAGGCTGGATTTGAATTGTGTCAATTTATATCACACAGCGACGAAGTGCGGCAATACCCAATTCCCAAAACACTCAGAGCGAACAAGTCTACAGCAATGATAGGGGAAAAAATGGACGTACAACAAAAGGTGCTAGGAGTATTATGATGATCTGCTTTCTGGCAAAGTTACACCAACAAAGAGGAATGTATTGTCAGTAGTTAATTCGCTATATGACCCATTGGGACTCATGACACCAGTCACAATTAAAGGACGAATCCTTATGCGAGATGTATGGTAGTCTGGAATAGGCTGGGATGACCAAATCAAGGGAGATCTAATAAACAAATGGCGAAATTGGATAAAGGCATTAATATCAATTGAGGGCACCAAAATTCCAAGATGTTATAGCTCTAATCTGAACAATGCCGATCGCGTTGAATTGCACATATTTAATGACAAGCCACGAACTACAAATCAATATAGATCAACGTTACTTTTGGACTTATTCACGTACGGTTCTTACCTGGATTAACAGCGATAAACGTATGGACGTTTTTGTCGCAAATCGAATAGGTGAGATTTGTGAAAAATCGGTAAGATCAGAGTGGCGCTGGCTATCAACAATTGAAAACATCGCTGACGTCATAACGCGTGACAACATATCAGAGCATAAACTTCATTGGTGGTTGACGGGACCCGAATTTCTTCAAAGACCCGAATCCACGTAAGATCTTCAAAAACCCATTATAGAAGAATTCGACCAAACGGGGGTCGTAATGGTACTTCAAGAGATGGAACATCCAATGGATATACTCATACAAAAAATTTCCGGATACAATAAATTGATTCGCAGTACTGCCTGGATTGGAAGATACATAAATAACTTAACGAAACGGTTAAAAGGTAATCGAAAATTGAATGAGTTAAGTGTCGGAGAAATCGAATAGGTGGAAACTGTCTAGTGGAAGGTTGTACAGCAATAACTATTTCAGGACGATCTAATCAGCTTAAAAACCGAAAGCCTTCTTCAAAATTGAGGTTGTCAAAATATTGTGTACGCCTGGATGACAATGGCATAATGCGAGTGGATAGCAGAAAAGAACGTGCAAAAGAGGTATCGACATATACCAAAAGCCCAGTTGTTCTCGATGGCAAACATATCTTTACTCGGATGCTGATCAATAAAATACATGTCGACGCACAACATGTCGGAACACAGGTAGTAGTACATCAGTTCAGGAAGGCATACTGGATGCCAAAATTAAATAGGATCATCAGAACGACGGTCAATGCTTGTGTTTGGTGTAAACGCAAAAAGGCAAAACCACAAACACCAAAAATGGGATTTCTGCCCGAAGAAAGGTTTTTCACCCACAAAAAGCCATTTACAGCAACAGGCGTCGATTACTTCGGTCCATTTTACACCAAAGCAGAAAGAGGAACTAGAGCCTCAAAACACCTCCGCAAGCGGTACGGTCCTGCATAATGGCAGTTCGTAGAATGATGGCTCGACGTGGACCTATACAAATCATCTGGTCAGATAATGGCACAAATTTTCGCGGAGCAGCACGAGAGTTACAAGAAACCCTGAATACTTTCACTCGTTGCAGAGGACGGACGTGTTTTTTTTGCGCTTATCAATTTTTATTTTTTTCTCGCGATTAAATACTTTTACAAATTTCTTAAATTCATTATCGGTTTAATTAATAATAATTTCAACATCCGAATTTTATTTTCATTTCGCGAATTCTTGCTGTCGCTTTTGTTTAAATTTAAATAAAATCAAAACTTACAACAATACTTGCATTAGCGGTGTTGTTGTTTTGCTTATCTCTTTTGCGTTTGTGTCTTTACCGTTTTAACTAACTCTCGCGCTCTTGCGTACAAATTGTTGTTGCATGTGTTCAATTTGACGCGCTCTCCCGCTCTTTCCTATTCTTGATTGATTTGCGCTCTCGTCTTTTGCCTACCCGCGACTCTGTGATACGTGTTTTTGTTTTTGTGCTTTCATCTCTTTTTATTCTTTAGTTGTGAAGGTTTACTCTGCACATTAACCCTTGTGTCAGAGCTGGTCAGTATATTCTTATACACAGAATTTTTACCCTTAGAATTTTTATTTTTTATTTTTTGTATTTCCTTTTTTAATTAAATTAAACTTTTTGATAAAATGGTTGTCTGCTCAAAAAATAATTACATAGTTGTTACTAATGCGGTTGACTCCCATGATTATATTCTTTGTTGGTTGTGTGACAATGCGGTTATTGCTAAAGGTGGTGGCTTAACATATGGATGTGATGCTTGCCGTGGGGTCGAGAATGAGATGCGCTCATTCATTGGGGGACTAGAGATAGTTTTGACACTTTAAGGGCAGGTTTTAACAAACTCCAAGCGGAGTTTACTGCGGTGGAGACTCAGTTCAGAAGCAGAATCAAGGAGTCTATTGCTAAAGGTGGTGGCTTAAAATATGGATGTGATGCTTGCCGAGAGGTCGAGAATGAGATGCGCTCTTTCATTAGGCGGACTAGAGATAGTTTTGACACTTTAAGGGCAGGTTTTAACAAACTCCAAGCGGAGTTTACTGCGGTGGAGACTCAGTTCAGAAGCAGAATCAAGGAGTCTATTGCTAAAGGTGGTGGCTAAAAATATGGATGTGATGCTTGCCGAGAGGTCGAGCATGACATGCGCTCTTTCATGAGGCGGACTAGAGATAGTTTTGACACTTTAAGGGCAGGTTTTAACAAACTCCAAGCGGAGTTTACTGCGGTGGAGACTCAGTTCAGAAGTTTATCGCTTATGAATGAGTCTCTAAAACGTAAAAGGACCAGTCCTTGGGGTGTTTCTGCATCTGTAGGTCCGCCAGCGTCACTTATCGTCCCCGACCGGTCTCATGCACCGTCCACTCCTAATGTACAGCAATTGATTTCGTTTAAGAGCCCGTTTGTGAATGCTATTAGTAAGGAATTACCGGTATCACCTGGGAATGATCTCTTAAAAACGATGCCTATTGTAGTGTCCGATGTGTCCGGGCAATTACCCATTCCAATGGAAATTGCCGATAGTTCTAAAAGTATCGAGGGCCCCGTAAGCAAGTTGACTGCTGCAGTGGGTGACTTGTCCAACGTTACTGCTGCGGCTGACGCTTCGGGACCGCGGCCTCTCGTTGGCATACCACCAAAGAAACATATATTTGTTTCTAGGCTAGACCCTGTTGTCACATTTGATGATGTAATAGCCTATATTCGGAAGAAAGTTAACGTCTCGAATATTGCGGTGGAGAAGTTTAAATTTTCTTATTCTCGGGACATTTCGTCCTTTAAAATTAGTGTTTCTGCCAATATCTTCGACACTATATGTCGAGAAGATTTTTGGCCAAAACATTTACTAGTTAAGGAATATACTGTGAAAAAGAAAAATCGGAAACCGATTCGCTTGCCAACAACAACAACTAATACTATTCCTGCCACATCAGCATCTGCTGGTGTGTCAAAAAACTAGCTTCGTCCTTTAACCTGGGTTACCAGAACGTTAGAGGGCTGAAATCTAAACTTTCTAATCTCTATGTAGATAGTCTTTCTTTTGAACATAACATTCTAGCTTTTACAGAGACGTGGCTAAAACCTGATATTGCTGATGCATCGGTTTTTTCCACAAACTTTTCTATATTCAGACGTGGCCGGATTTCTCGTATAGGTGGTGGCGTTCTAATAGCTGTTCATGCTGCTTTATCATCTGAAATGATTCAATTTTCTAGTACCCAGGAGATTGAGTTTGTCGGTGTTAAAGTAAATTTTAAATCTTTTAATGCTTTCATTACTTGCTATCTTTATCCCAAGTCAATCCCGTCTTAAATTCTAATAGAAAATCGTTAGATCTTATTTTTGTATTGGATTCTTCTTATTGTGAGGTTTCTAGGATCGAACCATTTGTTCTTCTAGAAGACAAATTTCATCCTACATTAAATTTAAAAATTGATTTGCCCTTGCTTTCACCATTACTTGGTTCAAATGAGTTACCTCTAACTAGGTGCTTTCGTAAGACTGACTTTGCCAGCCTTAATGAAAACATTGCTACTACCGATTGGTCTTATCTGTACAATTGTAGAGATATGAACTCAGCTGTTCGTTTTTTCTATGATACTCTGAATTCACTCTTTGATATTTGTGTGCCTCTTGGTAGGCTGGAGCGGCTTAACAAACCTCCCTGGTTCTCTCGTGAGTTATCCAAATTGAAAAATGTGAAGACACGATATTATAAGAAGTTTCAAAAAACACGTCGTTCATCACGTCGACCTCTGTATACAGTCGCTCGTTCAAAATTCATGATGCTTAATACACAATGCTATAAGAATTATCTTCAGCGGTGTAAGCTTCAGTTTTCTTCCGACCCTAAACAATTTTATAACTTTGTTAATTCTAAACGTAAGACCTCTGTGCACCCATCTTTTTTGTCTTTTCAAATTAAAAAAGCAAGCACTGATCAGGCAATTGCCGATATGTTTGCGAGTTTTTTCAAAACAACTTATTCCTCAACGGAATATCGAGCAAGTCCGTATCCTTATCATTTAAAAAAGGCTAATTGCATTTTCAATCCAGTGATTGATAAAAGTTCTATTCTTAGCGAACTTAAATTAGTTTAACCTGTTTATTCTCCGGGGCCAGATGGTCTTCCTGGATGCGTACTCAGGTTCTGTGCAAACGCATTATGTAAACCCATTTCAAAATTGTTTCTATTGTCTGTCGAATTTTCCTCTTTTCCATCTATTTGGAAGGAGTCGTATATCATTCCTCTGCATAAAAATGGCAAAAAGTCCGAAGCCTCTAACTATAGGGGGTATCTCAAAATTGTCCGCTATTCCGAAAGCTTTTGAGAAAATTATAACTTCTCAATTGCAACATTTTTGCAGCTCTATTATTTCGCCATCCCAACATGGGTTTGTGAAACGTAGATCTACAACCACTAACCTTTTAGAATTTACCTCTATAATTATCAAGGGGTTCAAAAATGCTAAACAAACTCATGTCATATACACTGACTTCAACAAAGCTTTTCATTCTGTTAATCATACTCTATTACTTTCTAAACTGAACAACATTGGGTTTCCATCCCTTTTCCTTTCTTGGGTTCGTGAATATTTAACAAATAGAAAACAGAAGGTACTTTTTAAGTCTTCCTTTTCCAATTCCATTCCTGTGACTTCTGGTGTACCTCAAGGTAGTCATCTTGGCCCTCTGCTCTTCACACTATTTATTAACGATCTTCCATCAGTCATTGTTCATTCGCGTGTGCTTATGTATGCTGACGATGTCAAGCTTTGTCTTACTCATAAAGATACAGATTTATTTAGTCTGCTACAAGCTGATCTTAAAAACTTTCAATTCTGGTGCCATTTTAATCTACTAAATCTTAACACTACCAAATGTAAGGTAATGACTTTTTTCCGTAACTCTCCTCAACTGGTCACTTATTTTCTAAACAATAGCGCTTTAGAACGTTTAAATAATATAAATGATTTGGGCGTACTTATGGACCATAAGTTAAATTTTAACCCCCACATTTCCACCACGGTCGCAAAGGCCATGAGTGTCCTGGGTTTCATTAAAAGATGGTCAAAAGAATTTGATGACCCCTATACAACTAAAGTTCTTTTTACTTCGCTTGTCCGTGTAGACGGAGTAGACATCCTTTGATACTGTTCACGCCACCGGGTGAACAGCAGTGAGCGGCGAAGAGCAGTGAGCGGTGAGGAGTGAGGAGGGTTTTTTGATCCTCGGCGTCTACGGTCACACCAGGAGGAGTGACTTGATTTTTTCCAATGGGCACCGCCATCACTAAGAATCGAGCCTTTCACCCGAACACCCGTTCTCTTGCATTTTTTTACGATTTGTTAATCACTTTCAACCCGAACCATTTCCGTGTGTGCCGGTTTACCTGTGAATATTATATAAATAATAAAACCTACATTTAGTTAACCGAAGTTTCTCGTGCGTTTTAATTCACCACTCGCTCACCACAAACTGAAGAAATTGGCACCCGCCAACTCCTTGTATTTCATTTGGATCCTTCCGCCCCCCCACGAACATTGGTCCTTCGAGCCGGATATCCTTCCGCTCCTCCAGCTTGCATCGGCGGAATTCCTGATAAGTACAAAATTTCATTATTCATTTCATTTACATACTACTAAAAGTGTGAGGTTTTCCCGCTTCTCCATAGCGACCTACACACTTTTACATATTGTATGTACATACCTGACCTGTTCCAAGGTTTCATGGTAGTTCCTAATCCTTAGCGTGATTGTCCAACGTTCTCATTTTACATTCCACGATTATCCATTTTCATTTATGTTTTTTTTTCCTCGCACTTGTCCAAATCCACCTTTTTTACATATGCATTCACATGTACATGTAATTTCCACAGCTGTTTGCCAAATCCGCGTAAAAGTTTAAAAAAAAAAAAAAAAAAATTATTAAAGTGTTATAAAAAATAGGGAAAAATAAAAATCAAAGTGTTCACCGCGTTTTCTTATGTGTTGGAATAATAATCTTTAATGCCAAACTTATTTCCACACGCGCGTATCTACGTACATACATACATCGTCACCTGTTGATGTACGCGCATATGTACATACATATCCATATACATACAATCCCTTCGCACATTTACCACGACACAAAAGGCAAAAAAAATATTCTTTTTTTTTTAAATAGCACTTCACGTATGCACCGCGATTTCTTGCGCGTTCGAATTAGGTGCGAAATTAATTTCCTCACGCGCGTCTTTGGATACCGGTGCACTTGCTTACATACGTACATACATACATATGTATATGCTTACATAGTCATACATTGCACATACATATGTACATATCCACAACGCATAATACATTTCGGTGTCGCGCATTGATTTAACACAACCCCACATCCAATTAAATTACAATTACTTACGTTTTTTTTGTTGTTGTGAACAACGCGTGTGCATACATATCTATACTCACCTGTGTACTTATGCATGTACGTACACACATAGATCAAAGCATCTGTCCATATGCATTGATCGGTTGTTTTATTTGCGCACAACACTCGCTTGTTTTTCCGCACAACACTTGTTCTTGGTTTTTCCGCACAACCACAAAAAAAAAATTATTCACATACATAATTAAACAACAAAATCAAAAACCAAATATATAAACAGCGGCCGACAGCTGTTTTCGGAGTAGTGGTGACACGTGAGTCGAGTCGTGATATCGATAGGCGGCTCAAGCGCGCCAAATTTAAATCACATTATTTCCGATTCTCTTTTTTCGCCTAATTATATATCCGCCCATATTTATAAAACAATACATATATATTTTTCCAGCATTATCGTGCCCACATTTATATATCCGTCCATATTTATAAATCATTTATATAATTTTTCCGGCCAACTTTTTGCGCTCACATATATATATCCGTCCATATTTATAAATTATATATATAATTTTTTCGGCCAGTATTTTGCGCTCATATATATATCCGCCCATATTTATAAATAAATACATATATATTTTTTCCAGCACTATCGGGCCCATATTTATATATCCGTCCATATTTATAAATTATATATATAATTTTTTCGGCCAGTATTTTGCGCTCATATATATATCCGCCCATATTTATAAATAAACACATATAAATTTTTTCCAGCACTATCGGGCCCATATTTATATATCCGTTCATATTTAAAAACTATATATATATTTTTTCCGGCCAGTATTTTGCGCTCAATATATATCCGCCCATATTTATAAATAAACACATATAAATTTTTTCCAGCACTATCGGGCCCATATTTATATATCCGTTCAGCTTTAAAAACTATATATATATTTTTTCCGGCCAGCCTTTTGCGCTCATATATATATCCGCCCATATTTCTAAATAAATACATATATATATATTTTTTCCAGCACTATCGGGCCCATATTTATATCTCCGTCCATATTTATAAATTATATATACAATTTTTTCCGGCCATTATTCTGCGCACACATATATATCCAGATCCAGATTTATATAAAAACGTATTTTCCTTTTATCCTATACATCTTTGTTTATATATTTCATCCGTGTTTTGTTTTATACGTACTCCCATCGGTAATTTTCAATCCGCATTCGTGCGTTCGTATATTATTCCGCATCTATCCCCATTAAAGAGGCTTCGTTTCCGAGCCACACGCGAGAAAATTCTCCCGCAATCCTGCGGTGCACAGTGAGGAAGTTCTTGCGTCCCCATACAGTCCACTTCTCACTTCCAAAACAAAAAAAAAGGGACGCGCACAAACGCGGTGTTCGTCGGTAAGCTCGTCCCCTGAGTATGTCCACGGAGCCGTCCAAGACTGCGCCGAAGTCCAACAGTCTTTCGTCTCCCTCTGCAACTCCGGAGAAGGTTCGGCCTCCGACAACTCCGGTGACCGTGAAGCGTACGGATATTTCGCGCAAGTTCTCGTCAGTTCGCAGCCGCAGCGAATCCCCAAGGTCCCGTCCGTCTTCGTCCAGCTTACCTGAGGGTCGCAGATTCTCGGTTAAAGACTCGAGGGAACACCAAGGTCGTTCCAAGCTTTCAACTCAGACCCAGATTCCGCACGTTGTTGTGACGCACTGTTCTGACGCTCCCGTCACCCGATCCGTATCACAACAGCGTAGAGAACACTCCAGAATGTCCCTTTCCGATTTCGTTATAGCGTGCGACGCATTGACTCTGTTTGAAGCTCGCGAGAGTGAAGCTCTAACTTCTGAAGTGCCCTTGTTTTCCATTAAAATGCACTTAGAGCAGCTCAAATCCCTTTGGTCAACTGTCGAGATGGAATACTCCCGTTGTCACAAGGCCTTGACAATCCAAGCCGACGAGGAAAGCTTGGCAAACATAAGCCACATCAAGGCGAAGCACGAATCCGCTTACGCGGCATATGTGCGATGCGGGACGTTGTTCGGAGAACGCATCGAACAGCTCTCGGTACAGATGACGACTCTTAGGCGTCAGCCAACCGCTCCGTCGGGGCCACCGGGGCATAGAGTTCCTCCGTGTGAGGTAGAGACATTTGATGGCGACAGCCTAGCATGGCCCACATTCCGCGATTTGTTCGCCGCCATTTATATCGCCAATCCGTATTTGTCACAAGTGGAGAAGCTCTATCACTTGAACGCCAAGACGCGAGGGGAAGCGAGAACCATCGTGGCTAAGTCCCCCCTGACGAATGAGGGTTTCCAGGCCGCGTGGGAGAACCTCACCGCACGGTACGAAAACAGCCGTCTGCTGGTCATGACTCAAGCCAGACAACTCCTTCAGATTCCCGCGGTGGCACAAGAGTCGGGCAAATCCTTGCGAGAGCTGCAGACCGCGTTTCAAGGGTGTCTTACCGCACTTGAGCGTTCGGGTGTTAGTACTGAGAATTGGGATGTCCTACTTATCGCCATCTGCACTAGTAAATTGCCGAAGGCCACAATCCTCCTGTGGGAGCAATCAGTGCCCAATAAGACTGTCGTCTCAACGTGGTCCGATTTGAACCAATTTCTTACCGATCGGTATCGGGTCCTGGATGCCACCGACGAACATAAGTCGGCCCCAAGTGTCCAAGCCATCCCCATTGGCCCCCGCAAATCCTCTGCAACGATGAAAGTCCAAGCGTTTCCAGCGAAAGCTCAGCTCAAATCGGCGTCTTGCAAGCTGTGCCATCGGGAAAATCACCCAATACGGCTCTGCCCTAGTTTCCTTGATATGCCTGTTCAGAGGCGGCTGGAAACCATTAGACAGCAGGGACTTTGTCTGAACTGTTTTGCCCGCGGTCATCAAGTGAAGGGCTGCTCCAGTGCGCATAATTGCCATACCTGCAAGGAACGTCATCATACGCTGTTGCATCCTAGTGATGTGTCCGTGCCCTCGCCATCCGCTGCGCAAGTCCCACCATCCAGCGTCACAGAGCGCCCGTCCGCGAGCGACCAGCTCACAAATGCTCAAAGTTATTTTGCATCTACCCCAGGCAGAGGCCTTTTAGGCACTGCGATTGTCACTCTGCACCATCGTGGTGTGGATCATCATATTCGGGCGTTGATCGACTCGGGAGCCGATTCAACTTTTCTCTCCGAACGCGTCTTCAGCATGGTCCAGCCCCCCTTCTACCCAGTAGACGCCGCGGTTACTGGCATGGGCCAGAGTGATGGAGGCTGCGCCGACAAGGTGTGTCTGCTAATGCTGTCTCCCCCGTGTGACAGATTGAACAAGATTGAGGTCTCCGCCCTGGTCGTATCCAAATTGTCAGGGGCCATTCCAACAGCTCCATTCCTTAATACGGTTCCGACGCAGTGCCTCGATCGCCCCCTGGCTGACCCGTACTACAACAAGCCCGCGCCTATTGACATGATCATCGGTGTAGACCTGTTTCCCCACATCCTCGGAGAACGGATCAAAAAGGATATTGGTGATTTTGTCGGGCTAGAAACCATCTTTGGATGGGTTCTGTGTGGGGCTATCACTCCTGACCCCCCGGTGTCTAGATCCGTTTTCGCGGCACAGACGCGAGTTAGTCCCGAAGCAAAGCTTGATGTACTCCTCACCAAGTTTTGGGAGGTGGAAGACCTTCCCGCAAAGCCGGAAAAGGAGGATGACGCATTCTGCGAGCGGAACTTCCAGGAGACCACCCAAAGGGGAAAGGACGGCCGATATGTTGTGTCCCTACCGTTCAAAGGTCCGAATAGCGTTGACTTGGGCCACTCAAGACCGATCGCGCTGGCTCAATTCCTGCGGAATGAGGCACGCCTTCTCAAGGATCCGGTTCTAAAAACGCAGTACGATGCCATTATTCAAGAATATGAGGAATTGGGTCATATGATTCGGGTGACGCCGCCTCAAGATGGGAAAAACTTCTATCTCCCCCATCATGCGGTGTTTAAGCCCGATAGCACCACCACTAAGGTACGCGTGGTATTTAACGCGTCGAGCCCCTCCACACAAGGCGTCAGCCTCAACGATGTCTTGCACACCGGTCCTACTCTTCAGGCCGACCTCACGCTTCAGGTACTGAAATGGCGGTTCTTTCAATTCGTTTTCAATGCCGACATAACGCAGATGTATCGACAAATCCGAGTCGATCCCAGGCATACCCCCTTTCAGCGGATCCTCTACCGAGACCGCTGCGGCAATATTCAGGATTACGAGTTACAAACTGTCACGTTTGGGGTTAACTGCGCGCCATTCTTGGCGATCCGAGTCCTTTTACAACTGGCACAAGACGTGCAAACGATGTATCCTCAGGCGAGCGAAATCCTTCGGAACTACATGTATGTTGATGATGTCCTTGCCGGCGCTCACACTGAAGCCGACGCTCGTCTCGCCATACGAGAGCTTCAAGCGGTCCTCCAATCTGCGGGATTCCCGCTTCGGAAGTGGACTTCCAATAAGAAGGAAGTACTTCAAGCCATTCCGAGAGAGCACCTGCTGCGAGAGGACTTTCTCGAGCTGGAAGACGCGAGCACCGCAAAAACCTTGGGTATTCGATGGCAAGCTGCTGAGGACGTCTTCTTCTTCACCACAGCGGACCCCCCCCTTGAAGGAGTCGATCTCCAAGAGGCAGGTTCTGTCTCATATCGCTAAGCTCTTCGACCCCGCTGGGTGGCTAGCCCCATTTGTCATCCGAGCGAAGATATTCATGCAGCAAATCTGGCTTACCGAACTGGGCTGGGATGATGCTCTGCCGCCTCTCCTGCTGCAGCAATGGCATGAATTCCTGCAGGATTACCCAGGCCTCAGTCGACTCCGCATTCCCCGTTGGCTAAACACCAGCGATAAGCTCTCGTGGGAGCTTCATGGCTTCTGTGACGCGTCACAGAAAGCGTATGGAGCGGCCCTATATGTGCGGGTTCGGTACGGCAATCAAGTAGACGTCCATTTATTAACGGCTAAGACCCGTGTAGCTCCAGTCAAAACAGTCTCGCTGCCTCGGCTAGAGTTGTGCGGAGCGGTTCTGCTAGCCGATCTCTGGGCGTCGATCGTTCCTGAACTTCCAATCCGACCTGCAACCTCCCAGTTTTGGACCGACTCTACCATCGTGTTGGCTTGGCTCAATAAACCTCCGTGCAGTTGGTCCACCTTCGTGGCCAATCGCGTATCCAGGATCTCCGAAAGCACTAGTGGCCAAAGCTGGTCACATGTGCGCTCCGAGGACAACCCCGCGGATCTGGCGAGCCGTGGAGTCTCCGCGGCCGAGCTATCGGCCAGCAGCCTCTGGTGGCATGGGCCGGACTGGCTCCAGAGAGCCCCCGAGTATTGGCCAACTCCCCATAACGAACTCCCAGACACCCAGCTGGAGCAACGGGTCCAGTGCCACACCACCGCGACCACGCTACTCGAGGACGTCAGCGAACGGTTCTCGAATTATGGTAGGGCTCTACGAGTCATCGCGTACATCCTACGCTTCGCCACCAAGAGGATTTCGACGCCTTCCACGGTTCGCCTCACCAATGACGAACTTCTTTCCGCCGAGCGCGCCTTGATTCGGACCTCTCAGCGGCGGGAATACCTCGCGGAGATACGGGCCCTGGGCGAAGGGCGACCCCTGCCATCATCCAGCACTCTACTCAATCTGAACCCATTTCTCGACCAGCATGGGTTACTCCGCTCCTGCGGACGACTCCGGGCCGCTGAGTCCCTCCGATATGATGAACGTCACCCTATTCTCCTCCCATATAGTACTCATTTCACTCGCCTGCTTGTCGCATTCGCCCACCGCATCACGTTGCATGGCGGCAATCAACTGATGGTGCGGTATTTGCGCACCAAATTCTGGATCCCACGGATAAAGAACATGGTAAAGTCCCACATCAAGGGGTGCAAGGTCTGCATCGTTCATCGTCGACGACTACAGACCCAGATGATGGGTGATCTCCCTCGAGAACGCATCACGTATTCCAGGCCCTTCACCCACACGGGCATTGATTTCGCAGGGCCGTTCGAGATCAAAAATTACACCGGGCGTGCGTGTCTCATAACTAAGGGTTATGTCTGCGTCTTTGTGTGTTTCAGCACGAAGGCAATCCATCTCGAGGCTACCTCCGACCTCACCACTGAAAGATTTCTGGCAGCCTTCTCTCGGTTTGTCGCACGGAGACAATGTCCACAGCGCATTTACTCCGACAACGGCAAAACCTTCGTAGGGGCCTCAAAGGCGCTCGAAAAGATTTCCTGAACGCCACCAAGCTTGAAATAATGAAGGCATTCCCCCAGCACATCCTATCCTGGCAGTTCATTCCGCCAAGCGCGCCCCACATGGGAGGACTGTGGGAAGCAGGGGTCAAAAGTTTTAAGACCCTGTTTTACAAGTCCTCGTCCACTGTCAAATACACCTTCGAGGAACTTTCCACTCTCCTGTGTAGGATCGAAGCGTGCCTAAACTCCAGGCCAATCTCTCCCATGAGTGAGGACCCAGAGGATCTACTGGCCCTAAGCCCGGGACATTTCCTGATTGGAGGACCACTCTTAGCCATTGCGGAACCGGAAATTCTGGTCGAGCCTATGTCGCTGATCAACCGATGGCAGCGACTAAAGGCAATCCAGCAGGCTTTCTGCCGCCGCTGGAAGAGTGAGTACCTCAAGGAGCTTCACAAACGGAACAAGTGGAAATCACCGACTCGCAGCATCCAGACCGGCGACCTCGTGATCGTGTCCGAAGATCATCTCCCCTCCAACGAGTGGCGCTTAGGGCGAATTGAGCGCACTCTGCCCGGGGCTGACGGCCTCGTCCGAGTGGCTGATGTCACCACCGCGCGTGGGTCTATCCGAAGACCCGTAGCGAAGCTCATTCTGTTGCAAGACAGCAGGAGTCCTGAGTCTAAAACCTTATCGTGACTCCTAATCCCTCTATGTTTCCTCCGAATGTCCTCGTCTCCGTGCATGTTTCTCGTTCCCGTGCATAGACTAATCCACTCCCCCATACGTAATTTCTTTCGTTACAGTTCATTCAGCTCGCCCTTTCATAGCGACATGGCCCCCACGCGTCTGCCGCACCACCGCAGCAAACGAGCTCCACAGGGCACGAACGTGTACCGATGCCGGGTCTGTCGGGGGGTTCATGCACTCCGGCAGTGTCAGCGCTTCCTAAACCTCCGAGGGGAAAAGCGGCTTCGGGCGGTGCTCATCAATAAATATTGTCCCAATTGCTTGGCCCACGAGCATTCATCCGACGCGTGTCGGACTCGCCATGGTTGCCGACGATGCGGGCAAAGGCACCATACCCTGCTCCACATGGCCGACCAACCGCCGAGACGACGTGCCTCCGCCCGGCGTCGCAGCCGATCACCCCCCTCCAGTCGTGCTGCACCCCCGCTACAACCCCGTTCCCGATCATCGTCCGACCGCTCCGCTTCCCCAGAAGGCGCACCCGAGATTTCGTTATCCTCCCTGCTCCACGCCAGGACGACGACTGTCCTGCCCACCGCAGTCCTACGGTTGGGCAATGGCTCGAAATCCTTCGAGACCCGCGTCCTTCTTGATGCGTGTGCGGCTGAGAGCCGCATCAATCTCTCCTTTGCCCGGTCCCTGGGGTTAGCTGTGACCACGGTCGGGGTCGACCAAGCCTGTACGGCCGTCCTCGAGTCGAGGTCCGACAAGACGTTCCGACGGAACGTTATATTCCGGGTCGAAGAGGACTTGCTCATCCGCACTCCCATCCGGGAAGTGGCGGCGCCGGTCCGAGAGAAGTTCGCAACCCTGATCCTGGCCGACCCCTACTTCTATCGGCCGGCGTCGGTATCCGTGGTGCTCGGGGCAGACCTCTATCCTGAGGTCATCCAACCAGGCTGTGTGCCCGGTCATAGCGGTACTCCCGCAGCCCAGAGCACCGTGTTCGGATGGGTCGTCTCCGGCTCCTGTGGGATCTAGGCGCTCCAGGACGTTGCCGTCCCCCATCCTTTATATGTCCAGGGTGACAATTGCAACATGTTGCAAGGGGGGCGGTATGTTCACGCCACCGGGTGAACAGCAGTGAGCGGCGAAGAGCAGTGAGCGGTGAGGAGTGAGGAGGGTTTTTTGATCCTCGGCGTCTACGGTCACACCAGGAGGAGTGACTTGATTTTTTCCAATGGGCACCGCCATCACTAAGAATCGAGCCTTTCACCCGAACACCCGTTCTCTTGCATTTTTTTACGATTTGTTAATCACTTTCAACCCGAACCATTTCCGTGTGTGCCGGTTTACCTGTGAATATTATATAAATAATAAAACCTACATTTAGTTAACCGAAGTTTCTCGTGCGTTTTAATTCACCACTCGCTCACCACAAACTGAAGAAATTGGCACCCGCCAACTCCTTGTATTTCATTTGGATCCTTCCGCCCCCCACGAACAGATACCTTTATCCCTTAGTCGTTGTTCTTCTAAGTATGTCATGCATGAACCTTTTAGGGTCCTCTGCTCTGATTACAACCTTCTATTCCCGGTAATCGGCTCAGAGTTTTCTATTAATATGCTTAAAACATCTATCCTATCCCATTTAGTTAATAGATAGCTATAGTATTATTTGTTTGTCTGTTTTTTCTATTGTGTATTTGTCCACGCGATTCGTGCCGTGCGTTATACGGCTGCACCCCTCGGTCAGTCGGGTGGGAGGTGGGCAGTTATCTGCTTGGGCTCGCGCGTAACAGGCTATGTCCTGGTGTCGTAGGGGCCACTTAAACGTACTGCGCATAGTATCGTCAACGTCCGCTAAAGCCCTAGAGGACCTGGATGAGTGTGCCGTGAAAGAGTATATGGCAAGTATTAAAATAATTTGGAATTTCATTTCAGCAAATGCTGTTTTAAACGGGCAATTGAAGCAGTTTTAACAGTAATCGCAAATCCAAGCGATGAAACGTTGCAAACAATTTTTATGGAGGCAGAATATCTGGTCAACAGCAGACCGTAAATACTGGAATCTGATGACCCCGACGACGAAGTTGGTCTGTGTCCAAACGATAGTTGTATCCCGCAAAGCTGCATACTCCATGGCCCAGGCAACTTTACTTCCAATACGATGGAAAAACGAGCTTGGAGAATCACGCAGTACCAGATAGACTTATCGTCGCCCGGTTAACCGTCTACGCAAAGTAGGAGTCAAGCGCTACGATGAGAAGGATCGTGCTCAAATAAGGGATTCCGCACCAATGGCCGATATGTCGTAGCTTATTTGTATCGTAGTAAGAAGCCTCGAACAATATCGATACATCTAGTATTTTAAGTATCGATTATTTCAATGTATTCTCAGTTTAACAAGATACGGCCACACTCGAAAAAAAACCACGCCGACAATAAGAACATTGTAAAACATACTATTAAGAAAAAATCCAAATAAAGTTATTAAGCGTCTCAAAATATAATTAACAGTGGTGAAGTATTGGCATTTTCCCAGTTTGTCGAGAATTTCGTCCATGACTGAAATTGGAAAGTTGTCATATATTGTGACTTCATTTAAATTTCGATAGTCAATGACTAATCTGAATTTTTGAATGTGAATACTGAATGTCACTGAATTCGTACAAGACTTTTTTCAGTTTTTGAGTTTCTTTGTTGTTTAAATGGTCGAGTCTATACTCATTGCATTCTATTATTTCATTTTCAATCGTTGTTTCTGGGTCCCTTTTTGTGGGTGGGTCCAAAACTTCTATGTTTTGTTCTTCTATTTCTTCAACATCTCTAAAATAAAATATATAGTTTCCTAATTTTTCGTATTCTTCTTCATAATCTATTTGTGCTTTGCAGGCTTTTAGGAAAGTTCTGCCTATCAGCATGTCGTATTTATTTGAAAATTTTTGTTTTGTTGGACAAAGTTTGCTGGGTGCTAGGAAAATGGTTTCTTTTAATTCTACTGCTCCTTCAATCATGTGAATTTTGGAATCTACTAAATAGGTTTTGAAATTAAAAAAGTTTTCGGACATTATATTAACTGAAGAGACTGAGTCGACTACACATCTTAAAGGTTTATTGTTCATCATTATTCTGATGAAATACTTGTCTTCTTCTTCCGATTGATCCGAGGCATTCTGATGAAAATTTTCGGATGTGTCCATTTTGCTAATTCCACTATTACTTTCTCTTTGCCTTTTTGTAGGCTGGCTTGCTACATTATTTTTTGGATAATTATTTTGCTGTTGATAATTCATTGGATTTTTGAGCCCTGTCAATATTTAATTTTTGTTGAAATTCTTGGAAAAGTTTTTGGTTTTGTGTTGTATCGGATTGTTTTTGTTGAGACGGAGTTGTACTATTGGATACAAAGGGTTTTCCACCTTTTTGATTATGATTTGGCGTTGATTTGATTTTCTAATTTCTGTTATACTATTCTCGTATAACCTTTCTCTTTGAGCTACTTGCTTCAACTTGCTGACTGTGGTTATATCGTATCTAGCTAACGTTATAAATAATCTATCGGGTAATTTTTTGCTTATTACATCTTTTATAGTGTTGTTTAAACCATTTGTATAAAGAATGGTGTTATTTGCATCGTTTTCTAGACTTAGTTTGTTTGTTATAATAGAGGATTTATCTTTTAATTCTGTTACAAACATACGAAGGTTTTGTGTATAGCTGGTGTTGTAGAGGCGTCGAAGAAGTTCCTCACAGGGAGTCTGCGTCTTCAATTCATTGATGAGCAGTGACCTTAGTTCCGGCCAGGTGTTGGCTTGTCCAATTTTTGCATCTCGATTGCACTCAACAATATGTTATGTTGCCTTATATCATGGGTTGGATATAAGTGCATAATAAAATCTATCCTCCTTTTGAATGACGTCAGATTCTCTGGTGCTCCATCATAGTTAACAAGGACAGTGCTTGATTGAGGTGGGCTTCGGTGAGTTCTACAGCCATTTTGTTTCTTCTTTCTTTTTTGTTTTAGTGGTGTTTTGTTTTGTTAATTTTCTGGGTTTTAGTTATGTTTTGTTTTGGTTTTTGGTTTTTTGTTCTCACACAAGTTAGCGTTTTTGTTCCTCAATTGGATTTAATGGTTGTAACACACAGTTGATAATTTCGCGCACAGTTGGCGTAAATATTTTTTTTGTCATTGTTGTACTTTTTTGAGCACTACCCGTAAGTTCTTGATGTCGGATCGGAGTTTTATAGTGATTATTCACTAATTCTATGTAACACACGGATAACGATTCTATGTTGCACACGGATAGAATAACAGTTCACTACAGTGATTATTCACTTATTCTATGTAACACACGGATAATAATTCTATGTGTAACACGGATAGAATAACTAGTTCACTTTTACCGATCATACCGACTACGCCAATTAAATATCTGGTTTTCCCAAAGAGGAAAAAAAGATATTGTAAGTTAAAAGCAACGTACCTTATTATTTGAATGAAAACTTAAAACTGAGTTACAAAAATGTCTTATGGTTATATTTATAGGCTAAATTTGTGAGCCCTTTAGTGACGTGGTTGATATTGATGCGACTTGATTGGCCCGAATTTAAATGCTGAATTACCGTTCTCACGTTTTTGATTTTTAGAGGGACAATTATTATTGCAAGTGTTTAATTGTTTATGTTAATTATGAGTTAGCGTTCACACGCTTTGATTTTGAGGGGGACAATTGTTTATAAAAACGGATGTTTACTTTAACGTTATGAATTTTAGAGGGCGAATAATTTATATGTTATTGGGTATTGGAGTTGGATTTATGACTATATATCCATTTCCATCAATATATATATAAAAATTTATATTCTTCTCCCATATATATATATATTTATATGAAAATTTATATTCTTCTCCCCATATATCTCTATTTATACATTTTATCCATGTTTGGTTTTTATTCCTACTTCCATCGATACTTATAAACTCGTCTAAATTTTTTGTAATCAATCCTCTTTGTCTACGTTAACATTTCGATCCGTATTATTGCGTTCGTATATTATATCCGCATACACCTTCAGTAAACGTGTTCCGTTTCCGAACCACGCGCGAGAAAATTCTCCCTTTCATCGTACGGTCCACAGTGAGAAAATTCTCTTTTTTGTTGTTTTTCCGAAACAAAGGGCGCGCAAACTCGGACTTCGTCGGTAAGGTCGTGCCCTAAGTATGTCCACGGAGCCGTCCAATACTGCGCCGAAGTCTAACAGTCTCTCGTCTCCCTCTGTAACTCCGCAGAAAGTTCGACCGCCGAAGACTCCGGTGACCGCGAAGCTTACGAACATTCCGCGCAAGTTCACAACTGCTCGCAGCCTCAGCGAATCTCCAAAGTCTCGTCCGTCCTCGTCCAGCCTACCTAAGGTTGGCAGATTCTCGGCTAAAGGCTCGAGTGATCACAAAGGCCGTTCCAAGCTTTCAATCCAGACCCAGATCCCGCACGTTATTGTGACGCACTGTTCCGACGTTCCCGTCATCCGATCCGTATCCCAACACCGTAGAGAACAATCCAGAATGTCCCTCTCTGATTTCGTTCTGGCGTGCGACGCATTAACTATGTTTGAAGCTCGTGAGACTGAAGCTCTAAATTCTGAGGTGCCCTTATTTTCCATTAAAATGCACTTAGAGCAACTCAAATCTCTATGGTCAACCGTCGAGACAGAATACTCCCGTTGTCACAAGGCCTTGACGACCCAAACAGACGAGGAAAGGCTAGCAACATAAGCCACATCAAGGCGAAGCACGAATCCGCTTACGCGGTTTATGTGCAATGCGGGACTTTGTTCTTTGTTATGCATCAGCCAACCGCTCCGGCGGGGCCTCGGGGACATAGAATTCCTCCGTGTGAGGTGGAAACGTTTGATGGCGACAGTCTAGCATGGCCCACCTTCCGCGATTTGTTCGCTGCCATTTATATTGCCAATCCGTACTTGTCACAAGTGGAGAGGCTCTACCACTTGAAGGCCAAGACACGATGGGAAGCGAGAACTATCGTGTCTAAGTCCCCCTGACGAATGAGGGTTTCCAAACCGCGTGGGCCGTCTGCTTGTCATGACTTGCTTGCCACCGGGTGAACAGCAGTGAGCGGCGAAGAGCAGTGAAGAGTGAGGAGAGTTTTGTTGATCCTCGGCGGATTCGGTCATTTTAAGAAGCGAGACTTGGATTCTGATGGGAATCGACATCTTCATTCTGGTACGAGACTTGCACTCGAATTCTTTTTTCCGTCATATATATATTCGAACCCATTGTATACTTCAACCCGAAACATTTCGTGTTTCGGGCTATCTGTGAATAAATTGAATAAGGCATAGTTTTTAAACGAAGGTTTCGCGCGTTCTTAATTAATCAGTCGCTTACCATACCACGAAAAAACTGGCACCAGCCAAGATTGTAGTCTCATTGGATCCTTCCGCCTCTCCACAAGCATTGGTCCTTCGAGCCGAATATCCTTTCGCTCCTCCAGCTTGCATCGGCGGAACTCCCGATAAGTACAACATTTCTTTATTTTCATTTGCATTTTATTTACCTCCTACATACTAATAAAAGTGAGAGGTTTCCCGCTCTTCCATAGCAACCTACACATTTTTATATGCTTGTATGTACATGCCTGACCTGTCCCAAAGGTTATAAGGTATTTCCCGACCCTAAGGGTGTTTGTCCAACGTTTTTCCATTCCACGCAAACTCACTTTTTTTTCACTTGTCACATTCCACTGTTATTTTTTCCATCCACTTACATATGTACATGCAACCATACATATGTAAAACTTGTTACAACCACATATACATATATTTTCCACAGAAAGAACAAAGAAAAGGAAATAAAAAAAGAAATTATTAAGGTGTTATAATAAAAAAAAGCAAAATGAAGCAAGTAAGTCGACTCGTCGACTTGGGTATACCATACACCAGGTGAAACAAATATTTCAAATTTCGAAAACCAAATGTACATATGTATGTCTATTAAATTGTTTTTACATGTTTCATAGTATGTGCTATCTCGCTCACTCTACGAACACACGAGCACTATAGCGCCGCTACTAGCCAACGGCCAATTCTGGCCTTGTGGACCGCTTAGTAAAATACGTTCATACGCATATGTATTTTGCATGTTTCTAGTCCGATTTCAATAAAATTTGGTAGTTTTGTAGAAATATATAAGATTAATTAGTCTGCCGAATTTGAATGCGATAGTCAAAAAAATACAGGAGAAAATCGGTTTTTTCTTAATTATGGAGGCGGAAGTGGGCGTGGCAAAATATGAAAACATATATACTCTGCGCGCATACTAAGCCAGTATACATACTAAATTTGGTGACTTTAGCTTTGTTTGTTTTTGATAAAATCAGTTTTGTTTAATTTGCGGAGGCGGAAGTGGGCGTGGCAAAATTTTTAAATAGTCAGTTTCTGCGCGTCTATTAAGCTAGTCTACATACCAAATTTGATGTCTCTAGCTATTATACTTTTTAAGAAAAACAGTTTTATGTGATTCCTGGGGGCGTAAAGGGGCGTGGCAAAAAGTTTGAACAATAAATTTCTGCGCGCTAACTAAACGGGTATACAAACTAAATTTGATGTCTCTATCTGTTATACTTTTTAAGAAAAATAGTTTTATGTGATTCCTGGGGGCGTAAGGCGGCGTGGCCGAAATTCCAATTAACTCTATATATGTACATAATACACGAGTATACATACCAAATTTGGTGGCTCTAGCTCTTATAGTCTCCGAGATCTGCGTGTGCATACGGACGGACGGACGGACGGACGGACGGACGGACAGACGGACATGGCTAGATCGACTCGGCTGTTCATCCTGATCAAGAATATATATACTTTATAGGGTCGCAGAAGCTTCCTTCTGCCTGTTACATACATTTTGGCGACTTTAATATACCATTTCACCCTATGGGTGTATGGTATAAAAATTAAAGTGTTCACCGTGATTTCTTGTGTGTTAAAACTAGTTCAATGGTCCAATTGTCCAATTAATTTCCTCACGCGCGTACCCGCATACCGGTGCACATACATACATACATCGTCATATGTTGATGTACGCACATACATATGTACATACATATAATCCATTTCGGTGTCGCACATTTATTTAAAAAAAAAAATTTAAAAGGGACTCGACAAGGGCAATGAATTTCCTATAATCCGATCGAGTTAGCTATATAACAAATTACTTACGTGTTTTTAAACAGCTTGCGTGCATACATACATATATATATATATACATATACCTAATTGTGTACGTACGCATATATATAAAGACATTCGTCCATATGCACTGATCGTTTTATACCCTTACAGAGGGTATTATAAAATTGGTCAGATGTTTGTAACGCACAGAAAGAGACGTTTCCGACCCTATAAAGTATATATATTCTTCATCAGCATGAGAAGCTGAGTCGATATAGCCATGTCCGTCTGGCCGTCTGTCCGCCCGTCCGTCGGTGCGTATGCGTCTCAGTCTCTTAAGAGCTATCGCGATTAAATTTTTTTTTTTTTTGGGGTTTTTATTACCCGGGTGAGATAAAGTATGAAAATTGTCAGGATCGGACCACTATATCATGTAGCTCCAAAACAAACATTTTCATACAATGATAGTATTGGATATAAAAACTCAAATTCCAAAATTTAACTCCGATCGGATAAATAGCATACAAGTTACAGTCAGTATAAATCGGATCAATCGCTGCCGGCAGCGCTGCTTGCTGCCTACTAAGTCATCATCAAATCAACAGAGCACATGCATACACACACAGACGCAACGCTACATGAAATGTATGTCTCTACGTGCGTTGTTTTGCTTAGGGAATGAGGGAAGAAGAAGAACAAATTGTAGTATGAAGAGTAAAATTGTTTTGTTTGTATATTGATGAATTTTTTTTTTTGCACATGTAAAATTATTATTGTCAAGGACTGCAAGGGTATATAAACTTCGGCATAGCCGAATTTAACTTCTTTAATATTTATACCCTTGCAAAAAGGGTATATCAATTTTGATCAGAAGTGTGCAACGCACAGAACGAAGCATCTCCGACCATACTAAGTATATATATTCTTGATCAGCACGACGAGACGAGCTCAACTAGCCATGTCCGTCCGTCCCTACGTCCGTCTGGATCAACGCAAACTCCTCCTAGACCGTAAGAGCTACAGAGCTGTATATACTGCAGGGGTTGTATATCTCGGATTCAGCCGGATCGGACCACTATATCATATAGCTCCCATACAAACCCCAAAGACACGAACAGTGACTTTTCTCAATAGCTTCGTTATTTTCTATGTTATTATCGTGAAACTTAGTATTAGAGAGTTTATTACGCTTATAAACGACTGTGCCAAATTTGATAAAGATCGGGTGACTATATCACATAGCTCCCATAGGAACGATCGGTGGAAAACAGTGACTTGTAAATAACTTCGTTACTTTTAACGCGATTGCTTTCACATTAAGCACTTCTCAATTTAATATATCTGTTCATGACTGTGCCGAATTTGATAAAGATCGGGTGACTATATCATATAGCTCCCATAGGAACGATCGGTGGAAAACAGTGACTTTGATCAATATCTTCGTTATTTCCTATGATTGTAGGCCATTCATTCGCAAACATAACCCTTTTTAGATAAAAAGTTCTAACACATTGATGGCTAATAGGTAAGGAAAGAGTTACCAAAAAAGTTGCAAAGGTATACAAACTTTGACGCGGTCGAAGTTAGCCCCGGCTCTCTGGTTTTGAAGATATATTCTTCTATTCGGGGTGGAAACAAATACAACAAATCAAAAACTATGAAAATTGGTTCAGAAGATCTCGTCTTATAAGTGTTGTAACTAACACGACTTTTTTTTTTTTGTATATGTCGGAGAATGAATCAAAGCCTACTATGTTCTTTTATCAGGTGTCAATGAATCAAAGCCTACTATGGTGCTTTGAGAATTGTCAGGTGTCGGTGCATTGTGTAGTTTACAACACTGTCGTGCAGCGTTTGCAGACTGACATCTGACTAATAAGTCAAAGCCTACTAGTTAGTTCCAATGTATTGACAGGTGCGTCAGTTGTAGCCCTGGTTGAGCATCTAAGCAACCTTAGCAACTAATGTTGAGAGCTGTCTTCAGGTCAGGTCCTATATAAAGGGGGGGCCTCGGGCTAGAGAGCACAGTGTTCAACTTCCCCGGGAACTAGCCGTACAGTTCAAAATACAAGTAAAAAAAGTACAAAAAACAGTAAAAAGACAATGAGTGATTTAAATAAAACAGGCTACGCCCCGACATCAGAAGTGGGGTTGTCTCCACCGCAAATTAATCCTGATCACCGTAGTTTAATCGATGTGATCAGTGCAGTTAAAAGTGGACGACTGGAGCAAGGTCGTACAAAATCAGTTGTCTTACCAAAGTTTGACCCTGACTCTTTGGGATCAAGTGCTGCTGCATGGTGCTCGACTGTGGACCTAATACTGGCGGAGAATTCGTTGGAGGGCAGCGCACTTCTCATGGCCCTAAGCAAATCGCTGGAAGGGAATGCGTCCAATTGGGTACCCCAAATTTCTTTTGCTGGTATGACGTGGAACCAATTCAAGGAATTGTTTCTGCAGCACTTTGAAGGCACTGAAACCCCAGCTGCTACAATTTTTAACATTCTCAATGGCGGTCCGAACGAAGGAGAGTGCTTGTCATTGTACGGAAGCCGACTACTCATGTCACTGCTGTCAAAATGGAAAGGGATGACTATAGAGCAAGCTGCTATTTTAGTAATTTTAGCACTCACTGCTCAGGTCGAGCCGAAGCTGCAACGAACAATTTTTACAACCACCAGAGATGAAGAGAGGACCAATTATTTGTTTCAAATGCGGAGTTGCTGGACACATGAAGTCTGCTTGCCCTGAAGGATCGTCATCATTGATACCGAAAAGAATTGAAGAAAGACGTGTAAACTTGTGCCAAGTTAAAGAACCCATTGGTACCCTAACCCAATCCGTTGAGCCGTACCCATTTTACTTTGATTCCGGAGCTGAATGTTCTCTTGTAAAGGAAGCAATATCACATAAGCTTTCGGGAAAACGAATTAACAATTTAATCCTCTTGAAGGGCATTGGAAACCATACAGTAACTAGTACTTTGCAAATTTTGTCAAATGTTAAAATAACTAATTATTTCCTTGAAGTTCTGTTTCATGTTGTTTTAAGCGATAGCTTAAATTACGAGATTATAATAGGTCGTAAAATTCTTTATCATAATTGGTCATATTATCATGTGATAAGGTCGAATTTCTGAAAACAATATCTGTATGTGCTGTGACTGTCTCTGATACCTCTTCAAATCCGTCTAATATCGATATTGAGTTGTGTGGCGTTGATAAGTTCAAGTTTTTTTATTGACGGAATTCCAAAGAGTCAAGTTACAACCGGCCAATTGGAAATTCGTTTGATTGATCCAAACAAAACTGTTCAGAGACGACCATACCGGCTTAGTTTAGATGAAAAAGAAATAGTAAGGGGTAGGATTGAGGAGTTAATAGAGTCAAAAATTATTCGGCTTACCTGTTCGCCATTTGCCAGTCCTATACTGCTTGTCAAAAAGAAAAACGGCTCTGACAGGCTTGGCGTTGACTATCGCGCGTTGAATTTAAATACTGCGGCCGACAAGTATCCGTTACCTTTAATTAATGATCAAATCTCTAGACTGGGTGGGGCAAGATATTTTTCCTGTCTGGACATGGCAAATGGTTTCCATCAGATTCCTATTCACTCAAATTCAATTGCGTTATTGCGTCAATTCAATTTCGTTACACCGGAGGGACAATATGAGTTTGTGTTTCAGTGCGCTGTAATGAAGGCATTGGGTGACCTTGCTCACTCGTTTGTCATAGTTTACATGGATAACAAATTGAGTGTTTCTCAAACAAAGGAAGAGGCGTTTCAAAGACTAGAAACTGTTTTGAAGGTTTTGTCACGATCCGGGTTCTCCTTTAATGTTTCAAAGTGTTTTTTTTTTAAGTCGAGTGTAGAATACCTAGGTTTTGAGGTCAGAGAAGGAGAAGTTCGACCTAATCCTCTGAGACTTCTTCGATCATTTCTAGACTTCAAAATGACGAGTTGGAGGAGGGTATGGAGGAGGAATGGTAAATCTAGATGCCTTCCTGTTATACCCAGACCATTTAGGTGGTCGGTAGTGAATCACGTTCATGAGGCAATTGTACATCTCGCTTGGGAAAAGACTTTGGATAAAATGTACGAGTTCTACTGGTTCGAGAATATGCGTAAATATGTCCGTAAATTTGTAGATAATTGTATTACCTGCAGACTCACTAAACCGCCGTCGGGCAAAATACAAGTAGAGCTTCATCCCATTCCTAAAGTAGATATACCATGGCACACGGTGCACATAGATATAACTGGCAAGCTGAGTGGAAAAAGCGATAAAAAGGAGTACCTTATAGTATAAATCGATGCGTTTATCAAGTTTGTTTATTTGTATTATACTGTAAAAGTAAATACTGAAAGTTACGTCAATGCTTTAAAGTCATCGATATCACTTTTCGGCGTACCGAATAGAATCATTCCTGACCAGGGAAGATGTTTTACTGGAAAGGATTTTAGCAAGTTCTGCACCAAAAGATAGATTTACACTTGATTGCAACGGGTGCTAGTCGCGCGAACAGTCTAACAGTCTAACAGTCTCTCGTCTTCCTCTGTAGCTCCGGAGAAAGTTCGGCCCCCGAAGACTCCAGTGACTGCGAAGCGTACGGACATTCCGCGCAAGTTCACAACTGGTCGCAGCCTCAGCGAATCTCCAAAGTCTCATCCGTCCTCGTCCAGCCTACCTAAGTTTGGCAGACTCGGTTAAAGGCTCGAGTGAACACAAAGGCCGTTCCAAGCTTTCAATCCAGACTCAGATCCCGCACGTTATTGTGACGCACTGTTCCGACGTTCCCGTCACCCGATCCATATCCCAACACCGTATAGAACAATCTAGAATATCCCTCTCTGATTTCGTTCTGGCGTGCGACACATTAACTACGTTTGAAGTTCGTGAGAGTAAAGCTCTAACTTCTGAGGTGCCCTTATTTTTCGTTAAAATGCACTTAGAGCAGCTCAAATCCCTTAGATACTCCCGTTGTCACAAGGCCCAAACAGACGAAGAAAGGCTAGCAAACATAAGCCACATCAAGGCGAAGCACGAATCCGCTTGCGCGGTGTATGTGCAATGCGGGACTTTGTTCGGAGAACGCATCGAACAGCTTTCGGCACAGACGGCGAGTCAACCGCTCCGTCGGGGCCTCAGGGCCATAGAATTCCTCCGTGTGAGGTGGAAACGTTTGATGGCGACAGCCTAGTATGGCCCACCCTCCGCGATTTGTTCGCTGCCATTTATATTGCCAATCCGTACTTGTCACAAGTGGAGAAGCTCTATCACTTGAACGCCAAGACGCGAGGGGAAGCGAGAACCATCGTGGCTAAGTCCCCCTGACGAATGAGGGTTTCCAGGCCGCGTGGGAGAACCTCACCGCACTGTAGGAAAATAGCCGTCTGCTTGTCATGACTCAAGCCAGACAACTCCTTCAGATTCCCGCAGTGGCAAGAGTCGGGCAAATCCTTGCGAGAGCTGCAGACCGCGTTTCAAGGGTGTCTTACCGAACTTGAGCGTTCGGGTGTTAATACTGAGAATTGGGATGTCTTACTTATCGCCATCTGCATTAGTAAATTGCCGAAGGCCACAATCCTCCTGTGGGAGCAATCAGTGCCCAATAAGACTGTCGTCTCAACGTGGTCCGATTTGAACCAATTTCTTACCGATCGGTATCGCGTCCTGGATGCCACCGAAGAACATAAGTCGGCCCCAAGTGTCCAAGCCATCCCCATTGGCCCCCGCAAATCATCCGCGACGATGAAGGTCCAAGCTTTTCCTGCGAAAGCTTAGCTCAAACCGGCGTCCTGCAAGCTTTGCCATCGGGAAAATCACCCATTACGGATTTGCCCAATTTTCCCTGACATGCCTGTTCAGAGGCGTTTGGAAACCATTAGACAGCAGGGACTCTGTTTGAACTGTTTTGCTCGCAGTCATGAAGTGAAGGGCTGCTCAAGTGCGCATAATTGTCATACGTGCTAGGAGCGTCATCACACCTCGTTGCATCCTAGCGATGTGTCCGTGTCCTCATCGTCCGCTGCGCAAGTCCCACCATTCAGCGCCACACAGCGTCCGTCCACAAGCGGCCAGCTCACAAATGCTCAAAGTTATTTTGCATCCACCCCAGGCACTGCAATTGTCACTCTTCACCATCATGGTGTGGAGCATAAAATATTCGTGTCTTGATCGACTCGGGGGGCCGATTCCACCTTCCTATCCGCACGTGTCTTCAACATGGTCTAGCCCCCCTATTATCCAGTAGATGCTGCAGTTACTGGCATAGGCCAGAGTGATGGAGGATGTGCCGACAAACTGTGTCTGCTAATGCTGTCTCCTCCGTGTGACAGGCTGAACAAGATTGAGATCTCAGCTCTGTTCGTGTCCAAATTGTCGGGGGCCATTCGAACGGCTCCATTCCTTAACACGGTTCCGTCGCAATGTCTCGATGGCCCCCTGGTTGACCCGTACTACAACAAGCCTGCGGCTATAAATATGATCGGTGAAGACCTGTTTCCCTACATCCTCGGAGAGCGGATCAAAAAGGCTATTGGTGATTTCGTCTGGTTAGAAACTATCTTTTGATGGGTTCTGTGTGGAGCTATTATGCCTGATACTCCAGTGTCTCGATTAAGTTTCGCTGCGCAGACGCGAGTTGTCCCGGAAGCAAAACTTGATGTATTCCTCACCAAGTTTTGGGAGGTGGAAGACCTTAACGCAAAGCCGGGTCATTCAAGACCGATCGCGAAAGCTCAATTCCTGCGAAATGAAGCACGCCTTCTCAAGGATCCTGTCCCAAAAAGGCAGTATCATGCTATAATTCAGGAGTACGAAAAATTGGGCCATATGACGACAAAGTCGACAAATCCGCGTCGACCCCAGGCATACCTTTTTTCAGCGGATCCTCTACCTACATCGTTGCTGCAGTATTCAGGACTATGAGCTACAAACTGTCACGTTTGGCGTTAACTGTGCGCCGTTCCTGGCGATCCGAGTCCTGCTACAATTAGCACGAGATGTGCAATCAATGTATCCTCAGGCGAGCGAGATCCTTCGGAACTACATGTATGTTGACGATGTCCTATCCGGCGCTCATACTGAAGACGGCGCTCGTCGCGCCATACAAGAGCTTCAAACAGCCCTTCAATCTGCGGGCTTCCCGCTTCGGAAGTGGACTTCCAATTAAAAGGAAGTACTTCAGGCTATTCCAAAAGAGCATCTACTGAGAGAGGACTTTCACGAGTTGGAAGACGCAAGCACTGCGAAAACCTTGGGAATCCGCTGGCAAGCCACCGAGGACGTCTTCTTCTTCACCGTAGCAGACCCACAATTGAGTGAGTCAATCTGCAAGAGACAGGTTTTGTCCCCTATCGCTAAAATCTTCGATCCCGCCGGCTGGCCAGCCCCATTTGTTGTTCGGGCGAAGATATTTAAGCGGACGTTGACGATACTATGCGCAGTACGTTCAAGTGGCCCCTACGACACCAGGACATAGCCTGTTACGCGCGAGCCCAAGCAGATAACTGCCCACCTCCCACCCGACCGACCGAGGGGTGCAGCCGTATAACGCACGGCACGAATCGAATAATACTATAGCTATCTATTAACTAAATGTGATAAGATAGATGTTTTAAGAATATTAATAGAAAACTCTGAGCCGATTACCGGGAATAGAAGGTTGTAATCAGAGCAGAGGACCCTAAAAGGTTCATGCATGACATACTTAGAAAAACAACGACTAAGGGATAAAGGTATCAAAGGATGTCTACTCCGTCTACATGGTACCGACAGATTTACCTGAGCTTATAGCTCAGGCGACTCGATATCACCAATTAGGAGCTTGTGCATAATAATAACACCAAGCATAATTCTACGGTTAGTTAGGGTTGGAAGGTTAATCAAGAGAAGCCTACTAGAATACGAAGGCAAATTGACATTGCGATCCCAGCTTAAGCCACGAAGAGCAAATAGCAAGAACTGCTTTTGAACGGATTCAAGTCTAATCTGGTGCGACTCATATTGAGGTGACCAAATGCAAAGTTATTTTGCATCCACCCCAGGCACTGCAATTGTCACTCTTCACCATCATGGTGTGGAGCATAAAATATTCGTGTCTTGATCGACTCGGGGGCCGATTCCACCTTCCTATCCGCACGTGTCTTCAACATGGTCTAGCCCCCTATTATCCAGTAGATGCTGCAGTTACTGGCATAGGCCAGAGTGATGGAGGATGTGCCGACAAACTGTGTCTGCTAATGCTGTCTCCTCCGTGTGACAGGCTGAACAAGATTGAGATCTCAGCTCTGTTCGTGTCCAAATTGTCGGGGGCCATTCGAACGGCTCCATTCCTTAACACGGTTCCGTCGCAATGTCTCGATGGCCCCCTGGTTGACCCGTACTACAACAAGCCTGCGGCTATAAATATGATCGGTGAAGACCTGTTTCCCTACATCCTCGGAGAGCGGATCAAAAAAGGCTATTGGTGATTTCGTCGGGTTAGAAACTATCTTTTGATGGGTTCTGTGTGGAGCTATTATGCCTGATACTCCAGTGTCTCGATTAAGTTTCGCTGCGCAGACGCGAGTTGTCCCGGAAGCAAAACGTGATGTATTCCTCACCAAGTTTTGGGAGTTGGAAGACCTTAACGCAAAGCCGGGTCATTCAAGACCGATCGCGAAAGCTCAATTCCTGCGAAATGAAGCACGCCTTCTCAAGGATCCTGTCCTAAAAAGGCAGTATCATGCTATAATTCAGGAGTACGAAAAATTGGGCCATATGACGACAAAGTCGACAAATCCGCGTTGACCCCAGGCATACCTTTTTTCAGCGGATCCTCTACCTACATCGTTGCTGCAGTATTCAGGACTATGAGCTACAAACTGTCACGTTTGGCGTTAGCACGAGATGTGCAATCAATGTATCCTCAGGCGAGCGAGATCCTTCGGAACTACATGTATGTTGACGATGTCCTATCCGGCGCTCATACTGAAGACGGCGCTCGTCGCGCCATACAAGAGCTTCAAACAGCCCTTCAATCTGCGGGCTTCCCGCTTCGGAAGTGGACTTCCAATTAAAAGGAAGTACTTCAGGCTATTCCAAAAGAGCATCTACTGAGAGAGGACTTTCACGAGTTGGAAGACGCAAGCACTGCGAAAACCTTGGGAATCCGCTGGCAAGCCACCGAGGACGTCTTCTTCTTCACCGTAGCAGACCCACAATTGAGTGAGTCAATCTGCAAGAGACAGGTTTTGTCCCCTATCGCTAAAATCTTCGATCCCGCCGGCTGGCCAGCCCCATTTGTTGTTCGGGCGAAGATATTTAAGCGGACGTTGACGATACTATGCGCAGTACGTTCAAGTGACCCCTACGACACCAGGACATAGCCTGTTACGCGCGAGCCCAAGCAGATAACTGCCCACCTCCCACCCGACCGACCGAGGGGTGCAGCCGTATAACGCACGGCACGAATCGAATAATACTATAGCTATCTATTAACTAAATGTGATAAGATAGATGTTTTAAGAATATTAATAGAAAACTCTGAGCCGATTACCGGGAATAGAAGGTTGTAATCAGAGCAGAGGACCCTAAAAGGTTCATGCATGACATACTTAGAAAAACAACGACTAAGGGATAAAGGTATCAAAGGATGTCTACTCCGTCTACATGGTACCGACAGATTTACCTGAGCTTATAGCTCAGGCGACTCGATATCACCAATTAGGAGCTTGTGCATAATAATAACACCAAGCATAATTCTACGGTTAGTTAGGGTTGGAAGGTTAATCAAGAGAAGCCTACTAGAATACGAAGGCAAATTGACATTGCGATCCCAGCTTAAGCCACGAAGAGCAAATAGCAAGAACTGCTTTTGAACGGATTCAAGTCTAATCTGGTGCGACTCATATTGAGGTGACCAAATGCAAGATCCATACTCTAAAATAGGACGGACAAGCGAAGTAAAAAGAACTTAGTTGTATAGGGGTCATCAAATTCTTTTGAACATCTTTTAATGAAACCCAGGACACTCATGGCCTTTGCGACCGTGGTGGAAATATGGGTGTTAAAATTTAACTTATGCTCCATAAGTACGCCCAAATCATTCATATAATTTAGACGTTCTAAGGGACTATTATTTAGAAAATAAGTGACCAGTTGAGGAGAGTAACGCAAAAAAGTCATTACTTTACATTTGGTAGTGTTAAGATTTAATAGATTAAAATGGCACCAGGATTGAAAGTTTTTAAGATCAGCTTGTAGCAGACTAAATAAATCTGTATCTTTATGAGTAAGACAAAGCTTGACATCGTCAGCATACATAAGCACACGCGAATGAACAATGACTGATGGAAGATCGTTAATGAATAGTGTGAAGAGCAGAGGGCCAAGATGACTACCTTGAGGTACACCAGAAGTCACAGGAATGGAATTGGAAAAGGAAGACTTAAAAAGTACCTTCTGTTTTCAATTTGCTAAAAATTTTCTCGAACCCAAGAAAGGAAAAGAGGTGGGAACCCAATGTCGTTCAGTTTAGAAAGTAATAGAATATGATTAACAGAATCGAAGGCTTTGCTGAAGTCCGGGTATATGACATCCGTTTATTTAGCATTTTTGAACGCCTTGATAATTACAGAGGTAAATTCTAAAAGGTTAGTGTTTGTAGATCTACGTTTCACAAACCCATGTTGGGATGGCGAAATAATAGAGCTGCAAAAATGTTGCAATTGAGAAGTTATAATTTTCTCAAAAGCTTTCGGAATAGCGGACAATTTTGAGATAGTTAGAGGCTTCGGACTTTTTGCCATTTTTATGCAGAGGAATGATATACGACTCCTTCCAAATAGATGAAAAAGAGGAAGATTTGACAGACAATAGAAACAATTTTAAAATGATTTAACATAATGAGTTTGCACAGAACCTGAGTACACATCCAGAAAGACCATCTGGCCCCGGAGATTAAACAGGTTTAGCTAGTTTAAGTTCGCTAAGAAGAGAACTTTCATCAATCACTGGATGGAAAATGCAATCAGCCTTTTCTAAATGATAAGTATACGGACTTGCTCGATATTCCGTTGAGGAATAAGTTGTTTTGAAAAAACTCGCAAACATATCGGCAATTGCTGAAACAGTGCTCGTTTTTTTATTTTGAAAAGACAAAAAAGATGGGTGCACAGAGGTTTTACGCTTAGAGTTAACAAAATTATAAAAATTAGCATTGTGTATTAAGCATCATGAATTTTGAACGAGCGACTGTATACAGAGCGTAATCTGATGAAGGACGTGTTTTTTGAAACTTCTTATAATATCGAGTCTTCACGTTTTTCGAATTGGATAACTCTCGAGAGAACCAGTGAGGTTTGTTAAGCCGCTCCAGCCTACCAAGAGGCACACAAATATCAAAGAGTGAATTCAGAGTATCATTACAAAAACCAACAGCTGAGTTCATATCTCTACAATTGTACAGATAAGACCAATCGGTAGTAGCAATGTTTTCATTAAGGCTGGCAAAGTCAGTCTTACGAAAGCACCTAGTTATAGGTAACTCATTTGAACCAAGTAATGGTGAAAGCAAGGGCAGATCAATTTTTAAATTTAATGTAGGATGAAATTTGTCTTCGGGAAGAACAAATGGTTCGATCCTAAAAACATCACAATAAGAAGAATCCAATACAAAAATAAGATCCAACGATTTTCCATTAGAATATGAGACAGCATTGACTTGGGATAAAGATAAGCCTAGAAGGCCATCTGTAAAGACATGTGACATAGAGGGCAGCAACATGGTAGATTCATCTGTTGGTGACCATGTTGAAGCGGGTAAATTAAAATCACCTACAACTATGAGCAAGTCTTGACTGGAAGCTAAAGAGGAGACAAACTGAATTGCTCTAAATGATTTAAATATACCACCAAGTCTGACAATGGTGGAATATAGGAACAAGTAATAAAAGCATTAAAAAATTTAAAATTTACTTTAACACCGACAAACTCAATCTCCTGGGTACTAGAAAATTAAATCATTTCAGATGATAAAGCAGCATCAACAGCTATCAGAACGCCACCACCTATGCGAATAATCCGGTCACGTCTGAATATAGAAAAGTTTGTGGAAAAAACCGATGCATCAGCAATATCAGGTTTTAGCCACGTCTCTGTAAAAGCTAGACTGTTATGTTCAAAAGAAAGACTATCTACATAGAGATTAGGAAGTTTAGATTTCAGTCCTCTAACGTTATGGTAACCCAGGTTAAGGGACGAAGCTAGTTTTTTTTATCGCACCCGCAGATGCTGATGTGGCAGGAATAGTATTAGTTGTTGTTGTTTGCAGGCCAGGCCGCGGTCCCGAAACGTCAGCCGCAGCAGCAACGTTGGACAAGTCACACCTCGATACTTTTAGAACTATCGGCAATATCCATATTAATGGGTAATTGCCCGGACACATTGGACACTACAATAGGCATCGTTTTTAAGAGATCATTCCCAGGTGATACCGGTAATTCCTTACTAATAGCATTCACAACCGGGCTCTTAAACGATATCAATTGCTGTACATTAGGAGTGGACGGTGCATGAGGCCGGTCGGGAACGATAAGAGATGCTGGGAGATCAACAGATAAAAAAACACCCCAAGGACTATCTCTAGTCAGCCTCATGAATGAGCGCATCTCATTCTCGACCCCACGGCAAGCATCACATCCATATTTTAAGCCACCACCTTTAGCAATAGACTCCTTGATTCTGCTTCTGAACTGAGTCTCCACCGCAGTAAACTCCGCTTGGAGTTTGTTAAAACCTTAAAGTGTCAAAACTATCTCTAGTCCGCCCCATGAATGAGCGCACGACATTCTCGACCCCACGGCAAGCATCACATCCATATGTTAAGCCACCACCTTTAGCAATAGACTCCTTGATTCCGCCTGTGTAACTTGCACACTTAACGTGAACCGCATTGTCACACAACCAACAAAGAATATAATCATGGGAGTCAACCGCATTAGTGGCAACTATGCAATAATTTTTTGAGCAGACAACCAAAAAAAAAAGTTAATTTATTTTAAAAAGGAATAAAAATTGCAAAGGTAAAAAATCTGTTTCTAAGAATATACTGACCAGTACTGACACAAGGGTTAATGTGCAGAGTAAGCCTTCACAACTAAAAAAAAATTAATAAGCAAGAATACACAAAAACAAAAAACACGTATCACAGAGTCGCGGGTAGGCAAAAGACGAGAGCGCAAATCAAGCCAAAATAGGAAAGAGCGGGAGAGCGCGTCAAATGGAACACATGCAACAACAATTTGTACGCAAGAGCGCGAGAGCTAGTTACAACGGTAAAGACAAAAGGCAAAAGAAATAAGCAAAACAACAACACCGCTAATGCAAGTATTGTTGTAAGTTTTGATTTATGTATATTTAAAGTTTTAACAAAAGCGACTGCAAGAATTCGAGAAATGAAAATAAAATTCGGTCGCAGAAATTATTATTAGGCCGATAATGAGATTAAAAGTTATAGAAATGTATTTAATCTCGAGAAAAAAATAAGCTATCGGACAGTAGCGTCTGTTGGCATGGTCCGGACTGGCCGCCTCGTCGCCTTGCACGGTCCACCGCACCAATGACGAATTGCTCTTTGCTGAGCGCGCCTTGATTCGGATCTCCCAGCGTCAAGAATAAGTCGCGGAGATACGGGCCCTTGGCGAAGGGCGATCCCTTTTACCATCCAGCACTCTACTCAACTTGAACCCATTTCTCGACCAACATGGGATACTCCGCTCCTGTGGACGACTCCGAGCCGCTAAGTCCCTCCACTGAACGTCACCTTATTCTTCTCCCCTATAGTACCAATTTGATGCGCCTGGTCGTCGAATTCGCCCATCGCATCACGTCCCATGGCGGCAATCAACTAATGGTGCGGTATCTGCGAACCAAGTTCTGGATTCCACGGATTAAGTCCCACATCAAGGGGTGTCTGCATCGTTCAACGTCGACGACTACAGGCTCAAATGATGGGTGTTCTCCATTGAGCGCGCATCACGTACTCCAGGCCTTTCGAGATCAAGAATTACACCGGGCGTGCGTGTATTATTACGAAGGTTATGTCTGCGTATTTGTGTGTTTCAGCACGAAGGCAATCCATCTCGAGGCACCTCCGACCTCACCACTACCGCAGCCTTCTCTCGTTTTGTCGAACGGAGACAATGCCCACAGCGCATTTACTCCGATAATGGCAAAACCTTCGTAGGTGCCCCGAAGGTGCTCGAAAAGGACTTTCTGGACACCACCAAGCATAACATAATGAAGGCATTTTCGCAGCATATTTTTTATTCCACCGAGGGGAGGACTGTGAGAGGCTGAGGTCAAAAGTTTAAAGACCCTATTTTACGAGTCCCCGTCTAATGCTAAGTACACGGTCAAGGAACTTTCCACTCTCCTGTGTCGAATCGAGGCGTGTCTAAACTCCAGGGCAATTTCTTCCGGTGCGGGCAAAACCACCACACACTGCTCCATATGGCCGACCACCAAGACGACGCTCCCTAGCTCGGCGTCGCAGTTAGTCACCCTCACCCTCCCACCTCCACAAACACGTTCCCGATCACCCTCCGACCGCTCCGCTTCGCCAGAAAGCGGCTGTGATCAGACCAAATATGCGAACAATAAAATCTCTGAACACATTACCGCCTCCCAATTCGGCTACAACGCTATGGAAATTAATTGGATTGGCTTTATACTTCATACTCGTCAGTTTGTCCCTGGGTTTTCGCAAATAAAGAAACCGTTGTATTTTCTGCCATCAGACAAACGTAAGTTTGAATAAAAAATGGAGCATGAGAAAATCCGGCAGAAAATTATTAGTGTGCTAACCAATAAGCCAGATTTGTCAATTTTTGACCCTAAACATCCTATTGAACTGCAGACGTATGCAAGTGCTATTGAGTATGGAGCTTTCTTGTTGCACAGCATTGTAAATAAGCCTTATGCAGTGGAGTACTTTAGCAAGACCAGAAGTTTATATGAATCCAAGTACCATTCGTATGAGTTAGAAACATTACATGGTAGAAAGATTGTAGTTTTCACTGACTGTAATTCATTACAAGCATCCAGGACAAAATTTGAGTTATTGCCAAGAATTTATCGTTGGTGGGCATACCTTCAGTCTTTCGACTTTGACATACAATACCGGTAAACGAGGGTAAACGGATGGCTCACGTTGATTTCTTGTCTAGAAATCCATTACCTCCGAGAAACTCGAAAGAATTCTTAAAAGTTGTTAAAAAACGAATAGAGCTTACTAAAATATCTCAAGATTGAATTTGAGTGGAACAAAATAGAGATCAAGATATAAAAGAGATAATTTCTAAGTTAAAATAAAACGATTTACCATTAGAAATATGTAAGACCTATGACCTACGAGTAGGAGTCTTGTGTCGTATTGTTCAACGAAACGAAAAAAAGTCATTAGACAAAGTTTATGATTACTACTGGTTTAACGGCATGGCAAAATATGTTCATAGATTTGAAGAAAATTTAATAACGTGTAGAGTATTTAAATTTTCGTTAGGAAAAGTGCAGATTGAGCTACACCCTATCCCGAAAGTAAGCCAACCATGGCATACTCTTCATGTCGATATCACAGGTAAACTTAGTGGGAAAAGCGACCGTAAGGAATATGTAATTGTAGACAGACATTTACTAAGTAAATGTTACAAAAGCTTCACCGGGCTGAGATTCTGTTTATCACAAAAGATTCAGCTTCACTTAATAGCACTAGGAGCAAGCCGTGCTAACAGACAAGTTGAGAGGGTGATGATTACTCTCAAGAATTTGCTAACAGCTGTAGAAACAAGCTCAAGGTGTTGGCAAGAAGCACCGGGTGATGTTCAATTGGCAATTAATTGTACAGTTAATAGAGTAACAAAGGCGAGTCCCTTAGAATTATTATTTGGAAAAGTTGCGTGACCCTTGGGCTTGATTCCTATCAGCGAGTCGGAACTGAAGTTAACCTTGAAGAAACTAGGTCGAGAGCTTTAGCAATTATGTAAGTTGCGGGTGAATATGAAAAGGCAAGATTCGATAAGAACAAAGCTAAAATGCAGAAATTTAGTGTGGGAGATTTTATATTAATAAGCAGCAATGAAAGACGTCAAAGAAAATTGGATACAAAGTTTCGAGGTCCTTTCCAGATAGTTGAAGTTTTGGAGAACGACAGGTATTTGTTAAAAAATCTAAAGAGACAAGAGACAGATACCAAGCGAGTTTGAAATCGATGAGAGTCTGTCTAGAGAAACCGTTGAGAGAGACGGTATTGAAGCTGGTGAAATGGACATTATGGAAACCGTTGAAAAAGACGGTATGGAAGCTGTTGAAATAGACAGTATGGAAACCGTTGAAAGAAGCTGTTGAAATAGACAGTATGGAAACCGTTGAAGAGACGGTACTTAAGGTTTTGAAACTGACATTATGAATGAAGAAATTGAGATATATATTGAGATATACGATTATCAATCGCTGCGTGATGGTATCTGGTTCAAGAGAAGTTGTTGTATGTTGAGCTGAATATTTTATCAAATGTTAATTACACGAGAACAAGTGAATGTCATAATGGTTATCCGTCTAGAAGAGACGATGGTTATCTGTCTAGGAGAGACGATGGTTATCCGTCTAGGATAGACGATGGTTATCTGTCTAGGAGAGACGATGGAATTCCGTAAAGTAGACGAAAAATTAAGTTTGGAAAATTTGAAAAGGAAAAAAGGAAACTGTTGAAAGAGATAGTAATGAAGAAGTTAAAAAAAAATTGTTGAAAGGGACAGTATTGAAATAAGTGAAACTGATGTCTTGTTCTATCACTCAACGCAAGAGGTCGTACCTTAATCTGAGTCATCCGATTATCTTTTCACTTCTTCGTTAAAACGTACGGTACTTTAAGCTAAAAATAGCGCGTGCTTATCTGTTTCTTGCATAGCAACAACCAAAAACAATCATTAAACGTCGTAATTTGACATTTGGCGGTGCTACTGCACCTGCCAACGGTAAAATGCCTCGCACGAAAGATAAAAATTCGCCACGTAAACACAATGAAAACAATTTTTCAAACTATTTTCGTCCACTGCAGACTCTTGAAAACGAAAATATCAATGTACCTGTGCCTGAACCAGAGCCTGAGACTAGTGTAAAATTACCACCAATCACAATCATCAAACAAACAGTGCAGTTTGTCCATAATTTGCTTTCAATAAACAAAATCAGCGATTATTATGTCAAATCTATTTCAATTGGGCATAAAATATACGTAAAATCTGAATCTGACTTTAACCTGCTGTGCATTAAGCTAAAGGAAAACAGTTGTGAATTTTTCTCTTACGAGATAAGAGATACTAAGCCATACAAGGTAGTTCTCTCTGGACTAGACAAGCAGTCCAATGATGAAGTAAAAACTATGATCTTGAATCTTGGTCTCAGCTGCACTGATGTTAAGTTAGTTGAAAAAACTACAAGAAACGGTTATAAACTGATATTGTATGTTGTTTACTTCGCTCCAAAGAGTATAACTATAAGACAGTTAAGGAATGAGTATGCACACATAAACCACACCAAAGTTCGTTGGGAGTATAAAACCAAACCCACAGTAAATTGACGCAATGCTACAAGTGCCAACTATAAAGTCACGGTGCTAACCAATGCGCAATCAAGACATCCTGAGCACACTGTGCTGGCCATCATCTAACGAACGTCTGCCCTGACAAGACTGCAACAAAGTGTGCAAACTGCAAAGGAAACCATCCGTCTACAGATGTTAACTGCCCTTGCCGGCTCTCCTACCTGTCGCTATTTCAAAAGCGTTCCAAATATAACAAAAGCAACTCAAACCAAAACAATTATGCTTCCCCATCAACGCCTAGGGCCGCTGCTGTATCCAACACCATCCAGAGCGTCCCTCAAACTACATCTCTGAGCTATAGCCAAGTTGTCACTAATGGTACAAACAACTCCACCAACCAAGAAATGACTACTCTTACTAGGGAATTGATAAACAAACTTAGTCTTAATATTATTTAATTTAATATTATTATTGAACTAGCTCTTTAATATGTGTACAAATAGTCAACCAAACGCTCTTAATATCATGGCATGGAACTCACGTGCCATTTTCAATAAACGTCTAGAACTTATTAACTTTTTGAACGAAAACTAAATACATAAATGTCTTGTCAGCGAAACTTGGCTGACGAAAACAAACAGATTCTTCATCCCTAATTATTCAGTCTATAGAAACGATCGCTCTGCCATTAAAGGAGGTGGTGTTGCAATAATTGTTAAGAAATCCATTAAACAATCTCAGATCCAGAGCATTGACACTCACCTTATTGAAAATGTTGCAATAAAAGTTTGTTTAGATGCTCAAACATGTCTTCTTGTTATTGCAGCCTACTTCCCTGGCATCTCAGCTAAATGTCTGAAAAGCCAATGCATCTCACCAAATGGATCAATTCACATAAAAGATATGTTTAAAGCCGATCTTCTTAAGATTTCTCGAATCAAAGACCACTATATTGTAGGAGGGGACTTAAATTGCAGAAGCAGAGTCTGGAACTGCTCTCGAGCAAACACTTTTGGCAATACCCTTAATGACCTTTCTTCTTTGGGGAAATTCACTTTATTCCACCCCAATGATCCTACATACATACCTCCTAACTACAAGGGAAAGCCATCAACTCTTGATCTTTTTCTAACAAATCAACCCAGAAAGCTCTCTCATCCCAAAGTACACAATGATCTCTCTTCTGATCATCTGCCAATTACCGGCAAGCTTGCTACTGATACTAATGCCAGTTATGTTGAAACTTATCTGCAAAATTCTAAGTCCAATTGGGAAACGTTTAGACGTACACTTGCTAAATCAATCCAGCCTGACCTAAATGCCTTCAAAGACTGCGTCCCAGATAAAGTATTAGTTGACTGTATGACCAAGACCATTACAGAAAAAATAACACAGGCAATTGAACACTGCACCCTAAGAATACAAGTTAAGTTACATGCCCGAAAACTTCCAGACAGAATAACAGACATTATTGCTACCAGAAATGCTGTTCAGAGACAATGGATCAGAACGAGACTGCCAATCTGCAAAGCTAGAATGAACCACTTAAATAGAATCATAAAGCAGGAATTATTTAATCATAATAATACTATTTGGGGAGAAAAGCTGTCTAAACTGGGTTTTAACTCCAACCCTTTCTGGAAACTTACAAAAATAATAAAAAACAAAAAGCCGTTTATTCCCTGCTTCAACCATGATGATAAGATCTACACTACAAACTTAGAAAAGACAAACTGTCTTAGTGAAATATTTGAGTCCAAACATCACATTACAGAAACCTTCTCTAATAGTGTTACCTCTAAGTTAGTGTATAGCTCTCTCATTGAACTCGCTATTGTGACCAATATAACATGTGACTCCCTTATTTCAACTACAGAAGTAAAATCCATAATAAAGTCACTCAAAAACAAAAAATCACATGGGATAGACAAAATACCTAATATTTGTCTTAAAAACTTACCAGCAGGTGCAGTTGAATTTGTTACACTGATCTTTAATAGTTGTCTGAAAATTGGTTATTTTCCTCATGAATGGAAAACTGCTAAGATTATTCCAATTGGAAAACCAGGTAAACCTCCAAACTCTCCTTTGAGTTATCGTCCGATTAGCCTTCTGTGTGGTTTATCTAAAATATTTGAACGGATCATCAAGATCAGACTCAACACCCACCTTGAAGAAAACAATATTTTACCATCAATGCAATATGGATTTAGAGAGCACTATAGCTGTATCTTCCCTTTGGACAAATTGACTAACTTTGTCAAAACTGAGTTCGTTGAAAAGCAATCTGTTGGCTTGGTAACCATGGATGTTGAAGCTGCTTTCGACACTGTATGGCACGACGGTTTAATCCACAAACTGAGAGCCAGTAACACTCCAGTCTACCTGATCCATATAATTAGAAGTTTCCTGACTGATAGACACTTCTGCGTATATTTGAACGAAACTTTGTCAGCCAAAAAATCCATCTGTGCCGGAGTCCCACAAGGCTTTGTTCTCGGCCCTATTTTATACAATATTCACACCTTTGACTTTCCTAGGACTTCAAGTTGCAAGGCCTTAATCTTTGCAGACGACACCATACTATTTTCTTCTGGTACATGTTACTCGGAAATTCACAATAGTTTACAAAACACTCTAAACTCCATATATTAATACTTTTATAGTTGGAAAATTAAGCTCAATGCCAACAAAACCAAAGCACTATTTTTTAGCAAAAAACGTAAGCCTTCTTCGCTACCCACTTCAGATCTTGTACTGAATGGAATTAAAATCTCATGGGAGGAATCTATTAAATATTTATGAATTACTTTAGACAAAAAATTGTTATTTAGTAGCCATATAAGTAACACCGTAGATAAAATTAACAAAACTGTTCGTATTTTTTATCCATTTATAAACCGCCACTCTAAACTTTCAAATAAAAATAAGTTAACAATTTACAAATCAATAATACTTCCAATGTTAAAGTACGGATCTGAAATATGGAACTGCTCGGCAGTAACTCATTTAAAAAACTCCAAGTTGCCCAAAATAAAATTTTAAAAATGATCCTCACCCTACCAGGATATCACAGAACCACATCTCTACATAAAATAGCTGATATTAAAATGATTGATGAGCGCATCAGTCACTCTAAAACCAAATTTACAATTAAAATATCTCAGATAGCTCAGGTTTTGAGCTAATAGGGCCTTTGCCTTACTATTTATATATAGTCAATGCCTTAAGTGCCTTCTTTTGTAGTTTTAAGATAGTACCTAAGTTGCATTTAAAGGTATTTTTTTCATCCATTTTCCTTTATATTCTAAATTTATTAACAACTTATTTCTAAACATGTAAATAAAATATCTCAGCTGATCAGACATAAATTAAGTCTAAACTCTGTAAATAAAACAATAAGCTAGCTTTAAGCTAAATATGATAATATGGAAATAAAGCAATGAAAAATCTGAAGTGAAACTGTTAGAAGAGACAGTATAGATGCCTGAAAGGCTGACTTAAGAACTTGAAAAATCTGTCATAATGCAAGCACAAGTGCAAAACGAATGTTTTGATCATGGCGTGTGACGCATAACATTATGGAAACAGAAGATAATTTAAATATTCTATAGGAAAAGTTGAAGCTAAAATTTTGTAGTAATTTATTGTGGATTACACGAGGACGTGTAAAGGTCAGGATGGCCGTGTCGGATAGTGGTGGTTAAGTCAAAGCCTACTAGTTAGTTCCAATTAATTGACAAGCGTGTCAGTTGTAACCCTGGTTGAGCATCTAAGCAACCTTAGCCACAAAGGCCTCGGGCTAGAGAGCTCAGTTAAAAAAAAAAAACCCTGGGAACTAGCCTAACAGTGAAAAAGTGAAAGTGAAATTTATAACACGAGCGAAGTGATCAAAAGTCTTGGTTCCCCGACATATATTAATAGAAGACTCTAAGCAGATTACAGGGAATAGAAGGAATGTGATCAGAGCAGAGGATCTTAAAAGGTTCATGCATGGCAAAGTTAGAAGACCAATGACTAAGGGTTAAAGGTAAGGAAAGTTAATAAAAAGAAGTCTACTAGAATACGAAGGCAAATTGACATTGCGACCGCAGCATAAGCCACGAAGAGCAAATAGCAAGAACTGCTTTTGAACAAATTCAAATCTAGTCTGGTGCGAAGTAAAAAGAACTTTAGTTGTATAGGGGTCGTCAAATTCTTTTGACCATCAGAGCACTCACGGCCTTTGCGACTGTGATGGAAGTATGGATGTTAAAATTTAACTTATGGTCCATAAGTACGACCAAACGTTCTAAACTACTATTGTTTCGAAAATAAGTGACCAGCTGAGGAGAGTTACGAAAAAAGTCATTAACTTACATTTGGTAGTATTAAGATTGAATAGATTATACTCTCACCAGGATTGAAAGTTTTTAAGATCAGCTTGTAGCAGACTAAATGAATTTGTATCATTATAAGTAAGAAAAAGGTTGACATCGTCAGCATACATAAGCACACGCGAATGAACAGTGACTGATGGAAGATCGTTAATGAATAATGTGAAAAGCAGAGGGCCAAGATGACTACCTTGAGGTACACCAGATGTAACAGGAATGGAATTGGAAAAAGAAGACTTAAAAAGTACCTTCTGTTTTCTATTTGTTAAATATACTCGAACCCAAGAAAGAAAAAAGTTGGAAACCCAATGTCGTTCAATTTAAAGGGTAATAGAGTATGATTAACAGAATCAAAGGCTTTTCAGCGAAGCCTGACTGACTTCAGAGTCAGTGTATTTGACATCAGTTTGTAGTCAAAAAAATAGTCACAGCAGAACTGATTTCTGATTTATGTGTACTTTCATGTGTATGTAAGTTAAGCACTTCTATCATAACAAGGAGTCAAGTACTTTTACCATAAAACCCAAGTCCGTCAACACATGCCATTGGCCGATCATATTTCATCATCACAAGCAATTCCCATCGGTCAACCCCACTCAGTTGTCACATGTCCATTTGTCTCATGATCGCCTGTCTCAAATAACAGTCCGATCGCTAGGATAAACAACAAGTCACCCCACTCAATCGTCACATGCCAATTTGTCGCATGATCGCCTATCCTAAGTAACAGTCCGATCGCTAGGATAAACAACAAGCCTGATACCCAGAATCACTCCACAAATTTCGGCAATAAACAAAGACTGGTCCTGAACACTTGTGTAAACAAAGAATGGTCCCACGCTCTTAGTGGACTAATGGACTCAGCCAACGCCGCCGCCTGCGACGACGTCAATTATCCAAGCCTTCATCCAACTTAATCAAATCATAGAAAATCAGTCTTAAGCCTAAGTCCAAACCATCCGGTAAACTTCGCTTTAGCTCCGCGGAATTCACTCAGTCAGAATCTTTCAGTTATCATTAAGTTGTAATTGTAAAGTGACTTTAAATAAAAACTTTATTTTTTTATACCGTGAGTGAAGGAAGTGTTTAATTGGCGCCCGAGCAGGGACCCTGCCAAATAAAACTTGATCGAGTGTTAGTGAAAGATATCAGTGGTCGTGACCGAGAAAACGCGTTAAATGCCTTAAAGTGTCAACGAAATAAAAACACTATATTAAACTACACTAAGAATCAGACACGGTCAAATTTATCGCTGCAATTTCCTCCAAGATCCGTTCAGAGGAAAACTGATAACCCAAACGTGTTTGCCCAGGAGCGTTAGTACCTTCAACGTTGGAAAAGCGAGCCCTCCTACAAGCCGATCAGTACAAGCTCCGAAGATGTTATTAATTATGTAAGTTAAGCAAAATAATTTTAAGTGAAAGAAAATCAAAAAAAGAAAAAAGAATTTGTGTAAACACAGTGAGAAAAAATTTGTGAACCAAAACCAAAAGTTTAAATTTAAAAAAGAAAAAAAGAAAAACACAAGCTAAAATATTTATAAAATCCTTAATTAAATTTTTTCTTACTCAAGAAAAAAGAATCAAAAATTGATAAAGAAACTAGTAATAAGTAATCCCAAAAAAATCAATCATTTAATATTGAAAAATTTGCATAATACCACAAACTAAGTATTTAAGTATCAAAAACCATTTCCACCAAGATTAGCGGACATACCGCTATACCTTTGTCAATATTAACTAAAATCCAATTTTCGCGGCATTATATCGTTCGTGACGTCATAATATTCGCGATATCGTAACACTTATTTCCTTGAAAGAAACCTGGTTCAAAAATGTTTTCCAAAATGATTAATGACAACTGGGTTAAAGCAGCAGTCCTCCAGCAGGGTGGTAGTCAGGCAGCAGCTTCCGATACTCCGACAGCATCCACCTCAGGTGCAGCAGCCGTAAATAGAATAGAGGCACTGTCGATACAAGGATTAGATGTAGCTATCCAAACAATTTTGTCATCTCAGCTACAGGAAATAGTGAAGCAATTAAATCATTCCCTTTAGGGACCAGACAGCTAGCGTCCAGGATAACTGGCATGAATTAGACAAAGTGCCAGATATCGTAAAAAATCTTGACAAATTCTCAGGTAGTCGTGAAGAATTCTCAACATGGTTTGCTTCCGCCACACGTTTGATGGAATTGTACGCCACCATTCAGGGAACACCCAAATACTTTGCAATTCTGGTAACCATTCGAGGCAAAATTACAGGCCATGCGAATACACTGTTGAAAGTATATCGCACTGCATTACATTGGGGTGCAATCTCTCAGTGTCTGTTATCTAAGTACTCAGACAAACGAGATTTAAGCACTTTAGAATATCAGCTATTCACCATGACCCAGAAAGGCGCATCCATTCATCAATTTTACTTCGCCGTTTACCAACAGATGTCGTTAATACTAGACCAAATCGAAACACTGGGTTATACTCCCGAGACTATGGAAGCCATGGCAAAACAGGTCAGAGATGGGGCTCTAGATACCTTCATCAGAGGTCTTAACGGAGATCTCTCAGACAGAATGAGCTTGGCTCAACCCAGAGATCTGAGGCATGCATTGCAATTGTGCGAGATGTTGGACAATAAAAGGGCTAGGAACATTATCAGCCATCGTGACACTCGTCCACCAGTAGGACCAAAACCCCTGCATTATGCAAAAAATAACTTGCAACCTCAACAATCATACATACCGGCAATTCCACCCAAACCTTATAATACCAACAACTTTTATAATCAAAAACCAATGCAAAACGTGTTCATTCCCCAAAATAAATTCCCTCAAACGAAAAACCCCATGTTTTTCAATTCACCACCGAGGCCATTTGCTCCGAAGCCTCAGCCGGCACCAACTCCTATGGATGTCGACGGCTCTATTCTAACAAAAAAAGTTGACTACATGAACAAGCCAAACGCTAATTCACCACAACAATTTGCTCTCAAAAGAGTCAACCAGTCCACCGGAAATTTTCCCAATAAAGTACAGAGGCAATTCCATATCGAAACCGGTATGTCAGGTGAACAATATATCACCATACCGCCTCAAGAAGAGCATTACTCCGATATGTCCGATTATCAGTCTGCTTACCAAGGCCAAGAAGACCTTTACGAATTAGTCCCATATTCTGAGGTTCGTGAATATCAACAGCAGGAGGAATATTTTACCTCACAAGGGGACAACTCAGAGTTAGTCCCGCAGAATAAAGAGGAAACCAAATCACAATCACAGGAACCTCAACAGCCACAAATTGAGGACACTGTTAATTTTTTAGGTTAAAGTGTTCCTCTTTGCCGTACTTTGTTGTCCGGGACAAAGACGGAACCGCATACAATTTCCTAATAGATACCGGCTCCAACAAAAACTATGTCCAACCAGAAATAGCCAAAAACGTCAAAACAAATGAACACAAGTTTTACGCGAACACCGTAAGTGGTCGCATTCTAATCACCAGCCATATCCATTTGGGTTTATTTAACGAACCCAACAAACCTATAACTTTCTTCTTATTGCCTAATTTGAATCCGTTCCATGGGATTCTAGGTAATGACACGCTAAGAGAATTAAACGCCATTATTGATATAGGGAAAGATCTATTATTTGTCAACAACTCTCACGTTGTTAAAGTAAAACAGATGCGAGCTCATCAGGTCCATACGATCGAATCAGAGGAGCTCACTAATCAGCAAAAAGCAGAAAGGCACTCCAAGAGGAGTACGAATCGCTTTTCGCAGACCCAAATAAGAAGTTGATTTATGCTACTAATGTCCAAGGAGAAATCCGAACGACAACAGACACTCCAGTCTACACCAAACATTATCCGTACCCAGCTTCTCTCAATGAAGTAGTAGAAGACCAGCTACAAGAATTACTACGAGATGGTATAATACGACCCTCACGGTCGCCCTATATTTCCATACAGTGGATAGTCCCTAAAAACACGACAGCCTTGGGAATAAGAAATATAGGATGGTCATTGATTACAGAAAGCTCAGTGCAGTTACAGTTTCGGATAAGTATCCTATCCCCGAAATCGGAGAAATGGTTGCGCAGTTGGGCAACAATAAGTATTTCTCTGTTCTCGATCTAAAGAGCGGATTTCATCAGATTTCCCTTAAGGAATCTGATATTGAAAAAACAGCATTTTCTGTAAATGGAGGGAAATACGTGTTCACAAGACTCCCCTTCGGTCTAAAAAATTCCCCATCAATATTCCAAAGAGCTCTCGATGACATCTTGAGAGACCTCATTGGAAAAGTTTGCTATGTCTACATTGATGATATAGTAATATTCAGTAAATCTGAGGAAGAGCATTTCCGACATCTAGCTCTAGTATTTTCTACCTTGTCCAAAGCAAACATGAAGGTCCAAGTAGATAAATGCAAATTCCTAAGACACAGCGTTGATTTCCTAGGCGTAGTTATCTCAAGGGAAGGAGTTAAAACCAATCCAGAGAAAATTCAAGCCATTAAAAAGTTCCCCATACCAAAGAACCTAAAACAACTAAGGTCCTTCCTGGGATTAGCTAGTTATTACAGAAGATTTATCAAAGATTTTGCTAAGTTAGCTAGACTCTTGACCGCGTTATTGAGAGGAGAACATGGCAGAGCTAAAAAGAATGTCTCAAGCAAGATCGAAATCCGATTCGGTGAAGCCGAACTCGATGCCTTTGAGAAAGTAAAAAATGCACTAGTATCACAAGGTGTGATGTTAGCATACCCTGATTTTAAACAAGAGTTCCATCTAACCACTGATGCTTCAAACTTTGCATTAGGAGCTTCTCTAGAACAGAACGGTAGACCCATTACATTCCTTTCCCGTGCGTTATCCAAGGCCGAAGAAAATTATGCTACAAATGAAAGAGAAATGCTAGCAATAGTATGGGCATTGGATAAGTTAAGGATGTATGTATACGGCAAATCCAAAGTGATCATTTACACTGACCACCAGACTCTCACTTATGCTCTCAGCCCGAAAAATAACAACACAAAGCTGAAGAAATGGAAAAGTTACCTGGAGGAATATAACTACGAGTTGAAATATAAACCGGGTAGCTCAAATGTGGTAGCAGACGCACTCTCTAGAAACCCTACCAGCATAAATGCTAGCAGTACGTCAGCTACAGCCCATAGTGATGAAAGCTCAGGTCATGAACTCATTCCAGCAATGGAAATCCCCATTAATGTCTTTAAAAACCAATTGTTTATCCTCACTGGTGATAACGAATCCACTACCTTTGAAATACCGTTCCCTACATATCATAGACATACAATAGTGAGAAGCAATTATTCCGAAGAAGATCTTGTAACCATCTTGAAAGAAAAAATGGATCCTAGAATAGTTAACGGTATTTTTACTTCCGAAAGTATCAGGGGAAAAATTCAACAAATATTTCCAGAGCATTTTAGGAATTACAAGGCAAGATTCACACATATTCAAACTATAGATGTCCATGATCAGATTCAACAACAAGATATTATAATAAAAGAACACCTCAGAGCAAATAGAAATTCCGTTGAAAATAAAAAACAAATTTTATCTGAATATTTTTTTCCCCGGTATAAAGAAGAAGCAATAGTAAACTCTTGCCAAACGTGCAAACTCTCCAAATACCAAAGACACCCTCCGAACCAAGAAATACAACCAACCCCTATTCCGAAATATCCAGGTGACATTATTCATATAGATTTATATTCCACCCAAAATAAGATTATTTTAACCGCAATAGACAAATTTTCTAAATACGCGCAAGTTAAACTCGTAAACTCAAAAGCAGCAGAACATCTTAAAGTACCCTTACGTGAGTTGTTAATAGCCTTCGGTATGACAAAAACCGTGGTGATGGATAACAAAAGGCTTTAAATTCTGCATCAATAAAATTTCTTTTGAATAATCAGTTAGGTATACAAGTCCACACTAATCCACCATATACTTCGTCTAGCAACGGCCAAGCAGAAAGATTTCATTCAACATATACAGAAATAATGAGATGCTTGAAGCTAGAGCACCCCGAAATGGAATTCGAGGATTTAATATTCAAAGCCGTTGACGAATACAATAAAACCATCCATAGTACCACTAACAAAAAGCCAATAGAAGCATTTTTTGGAACAAATTTAATCCATACTCCAGAAAAATTAGCACTTGAAAGGGAAAAGATTTTTGAAACCATTTTAAAGAAACAAAATAAGGACCTAGGGTACCATAATAAAATAAAAAAACCCGTCAAAATCTACGATCCAGGTGAAATCATCTACGTTAGGATTAATAAACGGCTAGGCTCGAAACTAACGTCTAGATATAAAAAATAAATAGTAGCCGAAGATCTTAATACCAAGATTAAAACCAGGCAGGATAGTTCATAAAAACCACTTGAAGTATTGATAAACATCCTCTTCCGACAGATTGCCCACTTTGCTGGGGTCACACAACCATACTAGACTATAGTAAGTCAAGAGTGGTCATGTTGGAAACCGGGTTAGCCGCGCGCCAGAACGGAACGTTTAAAATCATTCACGCCATCGAATTAGAAAAATATCAAATGGCCATATCCGTTTTAAAAAAAAGTCGTTAAGAATTCATCAAACCTTAGTCCGTATCAACCTTTTTTGGCGTATGAGATAACTCGGATACAGAACGAATTGAGGAGGCTTCGGCCGATGAAATTCAGAAACAAAAGATCGCTTGATATACTTGGCACGGCTTGGAAATGGTTAGCGGGCACACCTGATCACGAGGATCATAAGATTGTGGTAGATAAGATCAATGAACAATTGGAAAACAATAATCGGCAGGTCATTATTAATAATCTAATAGAAAATAAGATAAACGATTTAATTAAGATAACTAATACCATATTAATTAGAGGTAAACCCGAATACAATAATAAGTCAGAAGAAATTGAAATAACCAAATTTAAATTGATTCTTTTAGGAGAATAAATAACAAATAATATTTACGCAATTGATTGGGCTAAGGTCAATACCGTAAACTCATTAATACTGTCCTCTGCTGAAATAGATTTTATTGACACAATTAAAGAAGAGAGCCTAACATTTGTAAACATTGAAGAACTAATAGAGTTTGCCGAGGTCAGCATAGCCTCAGACGGTAAATCACTCCTTTATATTGTTAGCCTACCCAGAGTAATTAATGAAATTTGTAAACAAATCCTTGCAATACCAATTAAATATCAAAAATTTGTAGAAGAAATAGACTATGAGAATAACAAGAAATACTTCGGGTTAATCAATAAAAATAAATGTAAAATTCATAATGGTAAGACAATCTGTAAACTGGAAGATCTGACTAATTTAGAAAACAGTAAATGTGTAGGAGCCTACTTGCAAAGAAGGAATCCACAATGTAAGGTCATCAACAACCAGCACGTAAAATCCCATTCAGAAATAATGCCCGGTACCTTGCTGCTGAACCAATTTCAAGGGGTCATCAACATCAATGGAGAAAACATTACCCTAGAAGACACCTTCATAATTCAAGCGGAAAACGCGACAGTCATCATAGAAGACTCCTGGTATATTGTGAAGACACGCTTTGAAGTCGAGGTTCAACCGCCGCTGTTGCAATTACTATCAGATAAGCAGCAAAGAGGTGAAAGGTTATCACACGAAATGATCAAGGAACTACACATCAATAATACTAATAATCTGGAGAAAATCCAAAGAAACAACTTGATTATGTCTTCGTCAAGCTGGATTATTCTAACCCTTCTGGCAGCTGCAATGATAACATATCACATCATCAAAAAATTCTGCAGCCACGAAACAGGCAACCATGGTCCACCAATGGAAGTCTCAATCGCGCCAGTTCAATATGTTGTTGCGACCGAGGACGTCCGCACTTAAAGGGGGAGGAGTTAAGCACTTCTATCATAACAAGGAGTCAAGTACTTATACCATAAAACCCAAGTCCGTCAACACATGCCATTGGCCGATCATATTTCATCATCACAAGCAATTCCCATCGGTCAACCCCACTCAGTTGTCACATGTCCATTTGTCTCATGATCGCCTGTCTCAAATAACAGTCCGATCGCTAGGATAAACAACAAGTCACCCCACTCAATCGTCACATGCCAATTTGTCGCATGATCGCCTATCCTAAGTAACAGTCCGATCGCTAGGATAAACAACAAGCCTGATACCCAGAATCACTCCACAAATTTCGGCAATAAACAAAGACTGGTCCTGAACACTTGTGTAAACAAAGAATGGTCCCACGCTCTTAGTGGACTAATGGACTCAGCCAACGCCGCCGCCTGCGACGACGTCAATTATCCAAGCCTTCATCCAACTTAATCAAATCATAGAAAATCAGTCTTAAGCCTAAGTCCAAACCATCCGGTAAACTTCGCTTTAGCTCCGCGGAATTCACTCAGTCAGAATCTTTCAGTTATCATTAAGTTGTAATTGTAAAGTGACTTTAAATAAAAACTTTATTTTTTTATACCGTGAGTGAAGGAAGTGTTTAATTTGTACATATGCATACGTAAAATTAAAGTAGGCCAGAAATCAGTTCTGCTGCGACTATTTTTCCGACTGCTGCTTTCGTCGACTTCCAAAATTGGCCAAAAGTAATAGTCGGAACAGTTCCTAATATTAAATCGAATAAGTTGGCTGTTGCTATCAAAGCAATCTGCTTCGGATTTTTGCTATCGCCGATGCTGTCGGGTTTCTTGCTTTCGGATTTTTGCTGTTTGTTGCTGCTGACGTGTTTTTTGATATCGGATTTTTGCTGACAGCAGCAGCAAGTCAAATAAAAAGCTGCAAAAATGTTGCGATTGGGAAGTTATAATTTTCTCAAAAGCTTTCGCAATAGCGGACAATTTTGAAATACCCCTATAGTTAGAGGCTTCGCACTTTTTGCCATTTTTATGCAGAGGAATGATACACGGCTCCTTCCAAATAGATGAAAAATAGGAAGATTCGACAGACAATAAAAAGAATTTTAAAATGGGTTTACAAAATGCGTTTGCACAGAACCTGAGTACACTTCCAGGTAGACTATCTGGCTCCGGAGAATAAACAGGTTTAACTAGAACTTTCGTCAATCACTGGATTAAAAATGCAATAAGCCTTTTTTAAATAAAAAGGATACAGACCTGCTCGATATTCCGTTGAGGATTAAGATGTTTTGAAAAAACTCGCAAACATATCGGCAATTGCCTGTTCAGTGCTATCTTTTTTATTTTGAAAAGACAAAAAAGATGGGTGCACAGAAGTCTTACCTTTAAAATTAACAAAATTGTAAAATTGTTTAGGGTCAGAAGAAAACTAAAGCTTACACCGCTGAAGATAATTCTTAAGGCATTGTGTATTAAGCATCATGTATTTTGAACGAGCGACTGTATACAGAGCGTAATCTGATGAAGGACGTGTTTTTTGATATCGATATCACACTAAGAAGAATCCAATACAAAAAAAAGATCCAACGATTTTCCATTAGAATATAAGACAGCATTGACTTGGGATAAAGATAAGCCTAGAAGGCCATCAATAAAGTCATGTGACAAAGAGGGCAGCAACATGGTACATTCATCTGTTGGTGACATGCTAAAGCGGGTAAATTAAAATCAAATACAATTATGAGCATGTCTTGACTGGAAACTAAAGAGAAGACAAACTGAATTGCCTCTAAATGATTTAAATATACCACCATGTCTGACAATGGTGGAATATAGGAACAAGTAATAAAAGCATTAAAAAATTTAAAATTTACTTTAACACCGACAAACTCAATCTCCAGGGTACTAGAAAATTGAATCATTTCAGATGATAAAGCAGCATGAACAGCTATCAGAACGCCACCGCCTATGCGGGAAATCCGGTCACGTCTGATTATAGAAAAGTTTGTGGAAAAAACCGATGCATTAGCAATGTCAGGTTTTAGCCACGTCTCTGTAAAAGCTAGAATGTTATGTTCAAAAGAAAGGCTATCTAGAAAAGTTTAGATTTCAGTCCTCTAACATTCTGGTAAGTATAGTATATACAGTATATTATACAGTATATTCCTTAACTATTATATGCTTCGGCCAAAAATCTTCACGACATATAATGTCAAAGATATTGGCAGAAACACTAAATTTAAAGGACGATATGTTTTAATTTAAATAAATTTAAACTTCTCGACCGCAATCTTCGAGACTTTAACTTACATCCAAATATAGGATATTATGTCATCAGATGTGGATGTGTTGGTGGAATGCCAACGAGAGGCCGCGGTCCCGATGCGTCAGCTGGAGCAGTCAACTTGTTCACGGGGCCCTCGATGCTATTTGAACTATCGGCAATTTCCATTGGAAAATTGTCTGCCGAACAAATCGGACACTACAATTAGCACCATTTTTAGAAGATTATTTCCTGGTGATACCGGTAATACCTTACTAACCGCATTCACCACCGGGCTCTTAAACGATATTAATTGCTGTAAATTGGGAGTAGACGGTGCATGAGACCGGTCGGTGACGATAAGAGACGCTGGCCGATCTACAGAAAGAGACACTCTCCCCTCACGTATCGCAGAGTCGCGGGTATTTAAAAGACGAGAGCGCAAATCAAAAAAGAATAGAAAAGAGCGGGAGAGCGCGTCAAATTAAACACATGCAACAACAATTTGTACGCAAGAGCCCGAGAGTTAGTTACAACGGTAAAGACACAAAAGCAAAAAAGGTAAGCAAAACAACAACACCGCTAATGCAAGTATTGGTGTAAGTTTTGATTTATGTACATATATTTAAACAAAAACACAAAAGCGACTGCGAGAATTCGCGAAATGAAAATAAATATCGGATGCTGCAATTTAATTAAACCGATAGTGAGTTTTAAAGTTATAAAAGAGTTTATAATCGCGAAAAAAAAAAAAAATAAAAGTTGATAAGCGCAAAAAAAAAAAAGTCCGTCCTCTGCAACGAGTGAAAGTTTTTATGTCTTTATTTCTTATTATCTTCATGCAACTGTTACGAATTTCCTTATATATACTGATTCTGAGCGTTTCTATGTCGCTAAAGCGTTTTATAGTCTTTACTAGTGCATTACAGTCTAGTTTGTACAAGTTCTATTGTAGCTTTTCCTTAAATATAATTTCTTAATTGATGTAACTTATTCGTATGGAACTGTAATCCATACGTGTCTAAACATTCATTTTCGAATTTATACACTTCTTTAAACAGAATCTACATACCATGGCGCCATCTTTTATATTTAGTATCCGAAGTTTAATCATCAACAGTCAATTTCAAATATGGGCGTCCCTATTGGCTGGTCACTAGCTCGTTTCAAAGAGGTTGACCACGACCCGGGTCCTTTATCTCTTGTTCTGGCTCCCTTACTCAATACCCAACCTTGAAGTTGTGCAATAGGCATCTGTTAGTCTATCGAAAAAGTGAAATGACAACTTTTAGAGCATATGCTTAAATATAGTTGTTTTAACCTTTAAGCAACCTTCATAAAAAAAACTGAGTCTAGTTTTCTTCCACACAAAATCGGTAAGCCCATCAACAATAAAATAGTTTTTCAAAGACCCTCAAGTTGCGGTTTGACTCCGCGCTTTTTTACATTATCAATCATTGGTTAACCCCTGGTAAGGGTAAGACCCAAATGAAATAAGTTCAAATAGGACTACTCCAAAAGATCAGATATCAAAAAAATGGGTAACCAAGCCGCAATTAAGTGTCTCAGGAGGCATCCAAAGTACCGGAAAAAATTTTTCAACGCCAAAATTTGAACCGATCATAATCGCTGGCCGAGCCATTCCGAAATCTCCAATTTGTACAACTCGCTGGGAATCAACTAAACAATTTCTACGAGCGATATCACGATGAACATACTTCTTTTTAACAGGCTGTGCCAAATCCTGGGCTTTATCCATTGAACACATGGTAGGGCGCTTTGCCGATGTAACAGATTCCTTTTATGTTTTCCAATCATCGTTCAACAAGAACTTCCTTATTATATATGTTGCCGAAAATCAGGCCTGAAAATAACTTTTGTACCACTATAGCTCACCGGGAACTCTGTCCGAGCAAACAGAATAACTTTAATAACTCTTTAATAACTTTAATAACTAAGAGGCCACGACTAGAGCAATTGCTATTGTTCAAACTTACTGAAACTTACTGCAAGCTACCACAAAGGTTACCATACCATTAAATGGATTAAAACTTCTTTCAAAGGTACTGGCGGAGCTAGATTAACTAGTCGAACGAACAACAATTCTTTTTAATGTCTAATAAAAATTAAGTTTAATCTTTCTAAAAGAATTTTGAGCAAATTTTTTAATTCCTACGGTGTAGTAGAGCTACGGAGAACTAAAGAGGAGGAATCCCTAGGAAAGAACAAATTTAAATTTAATCACGCGTAAGGATACGTAAAAACAGTGACACCTCGAGTTCCTGGATGTGCGAGACATGTCGCCAACTGCCTGATGAATGAATACTGAATACTTTGGACGCCCGGAACACATAATAAAACTGTTGATGGAGAATGTGCGAAATTTGCCTGCTCCAAAGGGTAAACTAGAACCGCTGATCGAGTTTGCATTTGCGGTGAAAAATATGTGCCCCACCATTAGCAAGCTGGATGCTCACCTAAACAACCCTACGTTATTGCAAGAGCTTATCGAGAAGATGGGACCTAATATGATGCTTAACTGGGCCCTGCATTCAAAATAGAAACAGCATCTAGCGGATTGGTTGTTTGAGTTGGCTGAAGCGGCGAGTCGTGTATCCACGCCAAACATATTATTAGAAAGCGACAAGAAGAGGATCAACAGATGCGTGATGAATACACATCCAGCAGTGCCCTCAGAGAGCCATAAACACATCTTTATTTCGATCTGCAAAAGACACCAAACCAGTGTCTTACGAAAAGTTGTCACGGATATCAGTCGAGATGGTACAGTACAAGTCTGAGAACTGATTATTACATTTAATAATTTGTAGTGTAGACCTTGTAGTAGTTGTTAGTTCCTTGAGTAAGTTTGTTCAACTCTGTTGCACTTCCTAAAAGCTCTCAGCAATGTCTGAGCTAGTTAATTCGGTCAGTCACCCAGGTAGTACGCACGAGTACTATTGTTTGGATCCAGTCAGCAATTTTCGAAAAAAATATAACAAATAAAAGAAATTTAAAAAATTGGTTTCAGCAGTCGTCACTGTCGTGGCGTTTATAAGTTAAAAAAGTAGGAATATAGGAAATAAAATCAACTATTATTATTCACTAAGCAAAACAGGCGACTTCTAGTTATTTCTTATTCTAATTTGTGCTACACTTGACCAATGCACACTGGTTGCGCTTATATGGGGCTGGTGGCCAAAAATACTTCTAGTGGTGGTAGGATGTTAAAATTTTCACAAAGGCTTACAAAAAATATTTAAATTTAGTGGCAAAAAGATGAAGGTGATTTATTGGAGCGCACGCCAGCTAAGCCCCATACCCCACCCATAACCAAATAAATAAATTAATCAAAAAAGATAAAAATTTAGTTCTGTGAAATTGAACTAAAACTAATTATTTTTAAAAATATTTATAACGAATCCTCTAATAAGCTATATACAGAGTCAAATAACTTTGAGTTATCTTTTTTTGGAACATTTCTCTGACCGGTTATAAATGGGTCGGACCGTAAAAGGAGTGAATGTATTATATCTGTGTTTGTAATAACGCGTGACATTTTCCGGCTGTGATTAAGTCTACATTTTTTTAATTCTTTATTATTTGATTCTGCAGCTTCCTCCGAAAGCTCTCCAATAGAAACAATTGCGTGTTCTATTATTGCAGATCCATGAATAAGAACTTTATGCACCGTAGCTGGCATATAGTACCACGGATACTCTTTGATGAGATCCTTGGCAGTATCGAGGGCATATGCGTTAAATTTGTCGGCATTAATTTTATACCCCGATGATAGAGCTTGAAGTATGGTGGCACACCGATAGATGAGATTCTCATTTATTCCTGTTATTTCGGAAGCCAACCTTGGATTGGAAAAAAATGTTCTTGCCGTATTTCCGTTTGATGAGCCTCTACCTCCATCTCTGGGCTTGTCTACAATTAAATTTTAAGTAAACATAAAAAACATTCACAAAAACGGTACAAACATATAGGTTTCTTTAAACAATAATTATACTGGAGTTAAAAAAAATAATTCAGATTTATTATTTTTTTAGTAAAAAGTAAATACCTTTAACTTGAAACTCCATTTTAAATAATTAATTTAGGAGCACTCAATCGTTTACCACACAAATTGCAAGTTCACGTTGCTACAGATTAATGCCGTTAAGCGTGCAGCTGTGCGTAAAATATGAACACGTGTTCAAGCTTTTGGTTCTATTTTTAGAAAGAACCGTTAGAATTTCAGCAAAAACCAGTTTGCACTAGTTGAGAATGGACATTTATGAGATAAATAGTGTGCATTTTTTTTCAATATTTTGTGATGATGTTTTCGAATTTTGGCCTATGGGCGGAACCACTGTGCAATGTAAGGAACAAGTCGAAGCGTTCCCTTGTACCTTTTTTCCAAGTTAACCTCCGTGCTTTGTATTATTTGTATGTAAGTTGAAAGGACGCAAGCCAAAAAGTCCTTTGGTGGCAAGACTGCCAAATTTTTAAATTTTATTATTACAGATCTCGTCAGATAAAGCATTTCAAGATTGCTGCAAAAAATATTTTTGTGTTCCAGAAGCTTCGACTGAAAGCTGAATCATAGTGAGCGTTTATAAATTATAACAAGTGGATTTCCGAGTAGCAATGATTGTTTTAAAGTATTAAGTTGAAAGATTGAATTTCTGTTTTGTAGTATTAAGTTGAAAGATTGAATTTTTTTGTTTCATATTATTAAGTTGAAAGATTGAATTTCTGTTTTGTAGTATTAAGTTTCAAAATAATTTAATTTCTGTTTTATAGTTTTAAGTTTGGAAAAAGGATGTTATTTTTAATAGAGATTTATTCACATATCATCATTACATCAACAATTAATGGTAGCAAAACGGTGCTGCCCTCTGAGTGTCACGATTTTATTGATGGCCTGCTTGAGCTTGCGTTGGCCAAGCTGAATTCGATTTCTAATACGTCTGTCAGATTTCTGGATCTGATTTTTACTTCTGATCCTAGTTTTTGTGAAGTATCTAGAACTAGTCCAATGGTGTGACCAGAGGATACTTATCATCCAACTTTAGAGTTATCTATTGAGTTTTTCAGCAGCGAGCCCATCTCCGAGTGTGATCCTACGGTACGCACCCGATGTTTGACTGACTTTGTCGTACTAAACAATGCCTCTCTTAATACCGATTGGACTAATTTATACACTTGTACGGATATGAATTCCGCCATTTCTTTACTTTATACTACTGCTGACTCAATCTTTAATGACTGTGTACTCCTAGTGTCTCCTATGGTGACCATGGTTTACCCGGGGGCTGTCAAAACTGAAGAATCTTAAGTCTAGGTATTACAAAAAGTATAAAGTCACGGATCTATCATCGGATCTTTCTCGTTACTTGGTTGCTAAATCGAATTTTATTGTTTCTAATTCTAAATGCTATAATAATTACTTACAACGTTGCAAGTTGCAATTCTCCGTAAATCCTAGTTTTATAGTTTCGTTAACTCAAAGCTTTCGCTTTGGGGAGAAGAATTTCTTCTATCTCCCTTCCATCGTTTGCAGTTTTTAATAATAATTCGGCCTCTTCTGATCAATCTATTTCTAATTTATTTGCTAACTTCTTCTCGACTACGTACATATCCACTAACTAATGACGATTAGGCCGGTACAATCACCGGGCCCAGACGGTATTCCAGCTTGTGTCCTGAGGTTCTGTGCGGAATCATTGTGCTCGCCTTTACTTAAGCTTTTTGAGTTGTCCGTTACACTGTCCGAGTTTCCAACTATATGGAAGGAACCGTTTATTTTACCTCTTCACAAATGTGGCAATAAATCCGACGTCACTAATTACAGAGGAATTTCTAAACTGTCAGCGATACCTAAACTGATTGACAAAATTATGACGTCTCAAATACATCATTTATGTAAATCTATTTTTCGCCATATCTGCATGGGTTTGTCAAGAATAGGTCTACCACTACTAACCTTTTACAGTTTACATCTTTTGTAATCCAAGGTTTTAAGAAACAAAAGCAAACTGATGTTATATATACGGATTTCAGTAAGGCTTTCGATTCGGTAAACCATGCCTTACTGTTACATAAGCTGAACTTAGTTGGTTTTCAGGATGCTCTGCTAGCTTGGATTTCACAATATCTAAGCAATAGGAGGCAGAGGGTTCTTTTTAGGTCCTTTCTTTCTAAGATCATTTGTGTTGAATCGGGAGTCCTACAGGGCAGTCACCTTGGCCCATTACTATTCACCATTTTTATTAATGATCTCCCCACCGTTCTTTTAAATTCCAGAGTTCTTATGTAGGCCTATGATGTAAAAATCGATATCCCATCGTAGACTCTCTCTCATGTCATACCTTGCAAGCTGACCTGAATGCTTTTCAGGGGTGGTGTAGGACTTACTTGTTATCTCTAAACTGTTCTAAGTGCAAAGTTATGTCTTTTTATCGAGGTTCTCCCCAATTAACGAGTTACATTTTAAATAATTTCCCTTTAGAAAAAATTAATAATACTTCCTTGGTTGTAAAAGATTTAGGGATCTTAATCGACCACAAACTTAGTTTTAATCAGCATATATCGACTACTGTTAGTAGGGCTAAAAGTGTTCTTGGCTTTATAAAGCGCTGGTCGAAGGAGTTCAAGGATCCATATACTACCAAAATACTTTTTACTTCTTTAGTCCGTCCCATATTATTGTTTGGTCTCCTCAATATGAGTTTTATCAAAACAAATTAGAATCTGTACAAAAACAGTTTTTACTCTTTGCCTTTCGTGATTTGCGCTGGGATCCAACTGTACAACTTCCATCTTATTCTAGTCGACTTCAGTTAATTAACCTTCCTTCTTTAACTAATCGTAGAACAATGCTTGGTGTAACTTTTCTTTACAAACTTTTGAATGGTGAGATTGACTCTTCTGAGCTGTTGAGCCAAATTAACATTTCTGTTCCATCTAGAAGGACCCGCAATTACACACCGCTTACACTTCCCATTTGTACAACTAACTTTTCTCTGCATGAACCTTTTCGTATACTATGTAGTGACTAAAACAGACTTTGGCACGTTATCGGTTCCGAAACATCGCTTCCGGGTATAAAAACTGCGATCTTGTCCTTCCTCGCTCGAAATTAGTTGTAATCATCTTTATTTTGACCTATCCTGTTTTCTTTTTATATGTAACCTATTATCTCATTACATTTAATATTTTCTATTTCTTTAGTTTAATTTATGTTTATATATGTAATACGCCTATGCCCTTAGGTCGGAGTGGGTAGAGGTTGTAACATTAACTTTACTTAGGGTCATTCGTAACAGGCCCGGGCCTGGTGTCATATGGGCCACTTGTTCGTACTGAGCGTTGTACGACTACGTCTATATAAATATATATATATATATATATATATAAATGTGACTTAAGTAAAATCAACTAAGTTTATTGATTGTATTAACTTAAAAGTACTTTGGAAAAAGTTACAATTATTCTTAATCTGCTGCTTCGGTTCACTTGTTTTTTCTCTCACTGCTTGCTGCTATTAAAGCTCTGTAACTCTTCATCGTACCTTACATTCGGCCATTCCTGAGCATTCATCTGTTCCAGATGATAACTCGTCTTCGTTGTTTTTTAAATAGCGCCACATTTTCATATAGTCGCAACTGGTAGAAGTAGTTGTAGGCCCTTCGACATCAGCTGCTTTTCTTACGTCGTATCTACCATTCCTCTTCACTTGCGTCACCTCATAAGGACCTAAATATTCGCTGGACAGTTTTTTCCTGCGACAAACTGCGTCCTGCGTATGGCGACTAAGTCTCCAACCTGGTATGCGGCCTCTGGCTTTCTTTTACTGCCAAAGTGCTTCTTATAAGACTTCTGCGCTTGTATAATTTTAGCTTTCGCGTTCTGCCTGATTAGTTGGCGTTCTTCATCAAAGCGTTGGTCCATCTCTTGTCCAAATTTCACCATCTGTTCATGTCGCTGCGCTACTCGATGTTTCGATTCCTCTAGCTCCTGCTCCTGCTTGGTCATGGTTTTGTCATTCTTTTCCTCCAATCGCTTGGTTTTTTTTTTTGTTTCTCCACCAGGACAAATGTCGCCTCATCGCGTTGCTGGGTTTTTTGCTCCGACTGTTTGCGAATATCGTGTCCAACATTGAACTGATTGCCTCATTTGGCCTCAACTTCATCGGTCTTTGACTGAAGAGTCTGTTGTAGTCGGCTTCATTGCTTGTCACGCTTATCTAGTTTTGCTTGCACGGCTGCCATCTGAAGCTGAGATGTGGATCGAATTTCCTGCAGATCAGCGCTTAGCTTCTCATTGATCTTTTTCAGGCTAACCACCTGTCGCTTTAGCTGAGCCTTGGCATTGGCCAAATCTGAGGCTGTCGAGATGTCTCAACAAACTATTCATCCCTGGTCTCCCGGAACCTTTGTTGCATATCCAAAAACAGCTGCCCTTGTTCCTTTACCTGTTCACGTAGACTCTGTACCTCAGCTTTGTTGACCTCTCTCTTTTCCTGCCATTGATGCTCAAGACATTTTCTCAGCGCTAGCTCTTTGGTCAAAGTTACACGCGACTCGACGAGTTGCCTCTGCAGCAAATCCATTTGCTTTTCACCATAGATATTCTCAGCAATTTACAATCGGCTTGAGGACAGCCGAAAACTAGCTGTTTTTCGCCTCACAGGTACTTTTGCTACAGCATCTGCCAACTTGTAGTTCTGAATCAGCCGATCCACATCTTTCGCATACTGTGGAGGAATATCGATTTCAACATTTGTATTTCTAATGTTGAAAATACTTATCTGGTTTATCTCCTCACAAGTTTTTACCCCTGTGGGAAAGAAAACTTGTATGAAATCAAATCCGAGGTTTTTCTTTTTTATTTGATTTTGTCTTTTATTATACCATGCACCAATAGGGTGAAATGGTATATTAAAGTCGCCAAAATAAATGTAACAGGCATCTCCAACCATATAAAGGATATATATTCTTGATCAGCATCCTATAAAGGATATATATTCTTGATAGCTAGAAAATATATTTGCATATTTTGCAACGCCCACTTCCGCTATCCCAAGTTTTTTGACTATCGCATTCAAATTCGGCAGACAAATTAATCTTATTTCATTTTATATTCCATGCGTTATGAATCAAAAACTGGTATAACGTAAAAGACTTTTTATAATCACATCCAGAACACAGATATATTTAGTTTCTTGTTAATATCTTTTAAAATTTTGCAGCTTAGATTAAAAAAGACATTTTTTTTTTTAGATATTTGCCTAATTAACAGCCAGGCTAAAAAAAACCAGAGGGGCAAAGTTTGTATACCCTTGCAACTTTTTTGGTAACTCTTTCCTTACCTATTAGCCATCAATGTGGAAGAACGTTTTATCTAAAAAGGCTTATGTTTGCGAAAGAATGGCCTACAATCATAGGAAATAACAAAGATATTAATGAAAGTCACTGTTTTCCACCGATCGTTCCTATGGGAGCTATATGATATAGTCACCCGATCTTTATCAAATTCGACACAGTCATTAACAGATATATTAAATTAAGAAATGTTTAATTTGAAAACAATCACGTTAAAAGTAACGAAGTTATTTACAAAAGTCACTGTTTTTGACCGATCGTATATAGATCGTGTATAGTCATCCCATCTTGATCAAATTTGGCGCAGTCGTTTATAAGCGTAATAAACTCTCTAATATTACGTTTCACGACAATATCATAGAAAATAACGAAGTTATTGAGAAAAGTCACTGTTCGTGACTTTGGGGTTTGTATGGGAGCTATATGATATAGTGGTCCGATCCGGCTGAATCCGAGATATACAACCCCTGCAGTATATACAAGCCTACGTGCAGCTCTGAAGCTTTTACGGTCTAGGAGGGGTTTGCGTTGATCCAGACGGACGGACGGACATGGCTAGTTGAACTCGTCTCGTCGTGCTGATCAAGAATATATATACTTTGTATGGTCGGAGATGCTTCGTTCTATGCGTTGCACACTTCTGACCAAAATTAATATACCCTTTTTGCAAGGGTATAAATATAAAAGCAGCGATTAAGTAGGAAAAAAGGTTACAAAGTAGCATGCAACGAATTATTGATGCTAGAAACTTCGGTACAAGTTCGAATCTGCGAAAATTGTTCAATTTAAGTTTTTCCTTTATTCATATGTATTGAAATACATATGTAGGTACTTTTGAGTAAAAAATACGCAAATGTTTTTATAGCTGGCTCCCTTGGAAGATTTTCACACATATATATCTATAAGTGGAAACATAAGCGTGAAAAATATGCAGCTGCATTGATCTAAGTACATACATACAAACCGCGTGCTTAGTTGTTTTTTCGTAGCTAAGAGGCCATGTGTAAGGGTGCGCTGTTTCAAACATTTAATTTTATAAATTTGCTAGCTAGACGAATATATTTGGCATTCACTATTTCTACGGCGAATTGACCTTGAGCTTTTTTTTTGGAACCGAGCTTACACGATCCACTTCCATAGAAAAGCTCATGCAAGATAAGGGCCCAAGAATGGAGCTTGAATATTGGGCGGAGAGTCTAGAATGGTCTGAGCTAGATTGCAGTCGTGCGAATAAGAGGAGGGAGAACGCGGAAAAGACCGCAAGTGCAAGCAATGCACGTGGAGTGACGTAACACTCCGGTACCCTCCACGCCTCTTTCTTTTCGAGTTACAATTTTAATGAAGGAATCCACGAAAAATACGCCACTGCCAGCGCTGTCTTGCCTCCGTTAAATGCAAGCGCGCACCCATAGTGTTAGCCACTATAAGGCCAGAAGACGACCCCATTCATGGCTTCATGTCGGACTTCTGGGGACTACGACCAAATAAATGTCGAACCGATCCATGAACTGACCATCGGATAAATTGTTGGAGAGCGATTTGGCGATAAGTGCGCACACATATCGTTGTGTGGAGCGTAGCCAGCCAGCCTAATTCTTAGGTGAACCCTCGTTGGAGTGAATGTTTTACCTGAGGACATGGGATAGCCTCTCGCAACAAAGACTGGAGATTTCTGCTGGGAAGGCGCTGCGGCAGACTCGAAACGCAGCATTTTTTTTTTTTTTTTTTTATTATAACGGGGATCTTCTATTTACGATCTGTCCGATTTGTGGAAAATAAGTAAATTATTAGTAAATTATGGGGCGTGACAGTGACTTAGGGAACTGAATTTTACAACAAATATAACAGACTATGATGTTTAGGCAAAATCATCGTTAAGGCTATGGTATTTAGGGTGGTTAGGGTTATGTGGGTGGGGGAAGGGGGGACGTTGGTGGTGGGAGCCAGTGAGCTGATCACTCCTCCAGACAGGTCCAATGGATGGAGTCTTGCCAGTGTCGTCTGCACACGTTGTCGGCATGTCGGCCGTGTACAGAGTGTACAAGACTGGGCCCAGAACGCTTCCCTGGGGGGACTCCAGCCTTGACGTTTTTGGATACAGATATTGCATCTCCGCATCTCACATAGAACATTCTGTCCTTGAGGTAAGAACGTAGCCATAGATAATGTGGCGCTGGTAGTGCGATCTTCAATTTGTGCAACAGCCCAATGTGCCAAACTCTGTCGAATGCCTATTTGACGTCAAGAAAAACTGCGTTGCAGTATTTCTTCTCCTCAAATGCTTCCAGTATTTTGTCCGTGATCCTATGGCACTGCTCGGGTGTACCATGGCACTCTCTGAAGCCAAACTGGTGTCTTACTTTGGCGCACTGGGCCCAGGGCTCCTGATACTCAGGGAGTTCCACATACTTGATACCCCTTTTGATGATTATTGCTGCACCTCCGTTGGGATGATTGGCAGGTATGACGTCATAGCCGTTAATTGAGAAATAAGATTTGCTTGTAAAGTGGGTTTCTGAGACGAGTAGAATGTCAACATGTTTAGCTATCAGAACGTGCTCGAACTCTTGCCTGCACTTACACAGGCCGTTCGCATTCCATATTACTATATGGAGGCTTAGTTGCATAGCTTGGCCATGAGAGACATGAGCATTTGCGACAGCGCCGCAAACTGGTCTAGCATTTTATACATCATGGTCTCGAGACGATCGACTCTTAATTCATTTCTTACCTCCCCATTTAACAGTTGTTCTTGCTGCTGCTCTTGTTGCAGGGGCGGCTTTTGTGATCCTCTAAGAGCGTTGGCAAATGTTAAGCCAGGTGTGACGGCTGTAGCGTTGGCGAAAGTTAAGACAGGTGTGACGTCTGTAGAGATGGGGCCTGATGGACGAGCAGGCACCTTTGTGTTGGGAAGGTAGTGTTCCTTGGCTTTTAGGTACACCTTGCATCATTTGTATATAGTAGGTTCTAAAAGTCATAACGTTGGTAACGAGAAGCAGGTTATATTTTGGTATCCTTCTTAATAATTTTAACAGCCTCTAGTGCTCCATCATCAGGCCTGCTGACTGGATTGGACTCTACAAACTGTAAGTACGGCATAGCCGCATACAATCTATTGGCGAAATATAACCACTTGCCGCGACCACAGAGTTAGTTGGTTTTTTTTTTATTTTTCAAATTGAAATAAATGCCTAACGTAAAATTTAGTTTAGATCCAATTTATACTTATAAAACACCACACACATTTTGGTACGATTACTCTCACCGAATTAGTTAGGAATTATATATATTGGAAATTATTGTTAATGCTGTTATTATTTAAGTGGGATACGAAATCCGATGGTTTTTTTTTACCTTAAAGGCGTATGCCATATTTTTCTTTGAATTTGAATATATGTATGAAATGATGAATTGCTAAGTTAGTTTATTTGGGCACCTGACGTAAGAGATTTAACAGCCACAATATGGGTAATACCGAGTCTCCTTAGATATTACAAGGTTGGGTGGGTAAAGAGATCCCTATTTAGGTGTAGTCCTTTATCCCTTATCTCTGTCTTCATTTTACTTACTTCATTTTACGTAGCGCATGTTTTGGGAGAGCACAAGAATCATCCAATTTTCCCTAAGCTCAGCCGAGCCACTTGTTAGAAAGACAGAGAGTACACTCCGACACCCGCGTGTTCTTTAAATAATAAATGGCGCCCAACGTGGGGCACGAAGAAGCAAGGATTTTTTTTTTTTGGCCTACGTGTCCTTTAACCACTCCTTTACTCCCTACAACACCTTCTACCGTTCAATATAATGGTAAAATATATCACTTTGGAGAGGCCAGCGTATGAGTATCAGATTATAGCTGGACCAAGTAAAATTGTATACCCTTTCAATAATGTTTTCTCAATTTCGAACAAATCAATTTTAGATGAATAGAACAGACAAAGTACGGAAAATTATGTAGCTTAGGAATATGTGTCTGGATAGAGTTCGGATACCTACCAGGCCATACAATTTCTTAGATCTTAAATAAAATTGTTGTAGTGTGGTGAAATTGAGAACTGTTCTTGCTGAAATTGTTACTGGCAAGTCCCTCTTTCAACGAATTACACATTCAAATACAGCTTATGCAAATAAAGTGCAGAGTGGTGGGGGTATTAATGCTGTTGAACTCTTATTGAAGGGGAAGTCCCAAATTTCTAAGGAAATTATTTTTGATATTTGGAAATTTGAATCCATAATTCGTCTTTACGAAATAGAATCGTCAAATTATCTTTAGTTGTCTTGTATCTTTCGTGATTACGAAAAATTTATACTCACCTTTAGTTTTCCAAATTTTTTTTTTAGTTTTAGTTTTTTAAAGTATGGCCGTTAGACGAAGCCCAGAAAACTTGGCTTCTGCTATGCCAAGTGAAAATGCACTCGTATGCGTAATTTGCAATGATACCAGTGGACAGAGAAGAGAAGAGAGAAGAGACCCCATGTCGGCACACGTTTCATAAACATTGTCTCAAGATTTGGCTCGAGACCAATGAATCCTGTCCAAATTGTAGGCAACCTTGTTCTAAAACTCTATGAGGTAGCGATGATAGATTGATTACTAATGTTCAACCTCCACGAGCTTCTCTTGGAGCAGAGCCGCCTCAGGAGCAATACCAAAAAGACCAAACACAAGAGCAAATACTCGTGCCAATTCAAATCAGAATCCAAGAACTGTGAGACTACCTCGACGTGAACAACCACGAAATTCAATTGCGAACCAGCCACCAGTAGTGTCAGAAGAACGCATTCAACAACTTATTTCCAATTCATTAGAAACTTATAAAGTTAATTTGGCATCGGTAATTACCGGGGAAATTCGTAACGCCATGAGAAATTAAGGCATCACGGGAGTTCGTGCGGAATCCACTGATGAACCTCAATTAGAGTGGGATTTTCGACCACCCTCAGTTGCTCCGCAAAGAAGTCTCGAAAATAGTTTTAGAACTCGACCATTTAATATACGGAGTAATCCAAATGTAATTGACCAAGAGATAGTACCAGAACGACCCGATCGAGTATCTAGTATAATTTTTAACTGGCATATACGATTCACAGGGTCCTACAAAAATATAACTGTAGAAGATGATAAATGAAATCTTGAAATATAAATGAAATTGTTTAACGACCCAAAGTTTGAATGGAGACTTTAACTTTTTTAATAAATTCGGTAATCTGCTCTTCTCGGGACCAGCCCTAACATTTTTCTGGCGATGTCATCGAACCTCGAACGAAATGAACTAGTTCGATCTATGCATTCGTTTAAGAGATAGGTATAAAGACCAAAGATCAGAGCAGACGCAAGCAGGCCTCGAAAGAAAATTTGATGAATTTCTCGATTCTATGTTGGTAATTGCAGATGCTTTGCGAGAACCTTTAAACGATTCAAAATTTATAGCTTAAGTGCGAAACAATTTAAGACCCGACCTTTTTCATGAAATTTTGCGTGCACCAGAGAAAATAAAATGATGGAATTGTGACGAATTGGGACATGGTTATCAGAACTGTTCGCAACAACGTGGCATATTTTGTTATGGGTGTAGGCTAGTAGATGTGTATAAACCAAATTGTTTAAAATTTAATCCGCGTACGGGAAACCAGTCGCAGGTTATCCGCCGATTACTAAAGGGGGATGCCCGCCCGTAGTCTTGGATAAGCCAAAGAATATAATAATCAACTCAGGCGTGACCTTAACTAATAACTCTGACTTACTTAATTCTAAACAATTCAAACCATATCATGTGCCGTTGCAAGAGTATACCAAGCGAAAATCGGAACTATTTGACAACGCGATGCCGCACTCGCGATCTAAGCGACGATTGCGAACGTTTTGGACTAATAGACACAAGCTAAAGAAACTTACCATATCAACCATAATCAACCTGGATAACGACAAACGACAAATTTACACTGCTTTACTAGACAGCGGAGCTAACAAAAGTGTAGAAGGTGGAGAATTAGCAACAAAACTTATGACCACCAAGCAATATTGCCCCAAAACGCGCGGTAACGTTAGGACAGCCGATGGGCAATCACAACAGGTGGTTGGTACGATTACAAGCAATCTCACTTATAACTCGAAAAGCGCTAACTTAAATTTCTCACAGTACCGACTATTACTCAAAATGTAATTTGTGGCATGGACTTCTGGAGAACATTTGGTCTTTCAATTTCCCACACCCAATCAGACCCTAAAATTTCTGAAGTTTCTTTTGAAGAGGATAAATTTCCATTAACATCTAGTCAGCATAATCAATTACAAACGGTTATAAATGGATTTCCAACTTAACTTAGTTTTTACGACCCTGATAGAACATATAATTGACACCGAAAACGCCAAGTCAATTAGACAAAAATTTTACCCAATATCACCAGCAAAGGAAAACTTATTATGTCTGGAGATAGACAAAATGTTAAAGCTAGGAGTGATAGAAAAAGCGCCCGCGTCCTCTTGTTCTTCCCCTTGCGTCTTGTTAGTCAAACCAGGTAAGGTAAGATTCTGCCTTGACTCTCGAAAATTAAATGCGGTTACAGTAAAAGACGCATATCCAATACCTAATCTAGAAGGCCTATTAAGTAGACTTCCCCCATGTACATTGTATTTCCAAGATTGACCTTAAAAATGACTTTTGGCAAATCGGTCTGGAAGAATCATCAAAAGGAAAAACAGCATTTACAGTTCCCAATCGCCCATTGTATCAATTTAGGAGAATGCCTTTCGGACTGTGTAATGCCCCCCAAACGATGTGTCGTTTAATGGACCAAGTTATTCCGTATCAGCTCAAAACTCAAGTATCAGTTTACCTTGACGACCTATTGATATTATCAAATCATTTCGATGAACATCTTGCTCATCTTGGTGAGGTATCTGCTCGTCTGAAGCAGGCAGGGCTAACCATTAACATCCAGAAGAGTTAATTTTGTCTGCGAAAAGTAGAGTACCTAGGATATATAGTCGGAGGGGGCACGTTAAGAGTTAACACACACAAGGTTAAAGCGATATCCTAATTCCCAGTGCCGAAAACCAAGCGACAGCTTAAGAGATTTTTAGGAATGACGGGATGGTACCAGCAATTTATTTGACAATATGCAACTATCACCTTTGCGTTAACAGAATTATTGTGTGGCAATTCTTTTTCGTGGAACGAAGAAGCGCAATGTGCTTTTGAGAACATCAAGTCTAAACTTAGCACTTAGCACGGTGGCTTATGAACCAACGAGAACTTAGCGGTCGATTAGCCCGCTGGTCAATGAAGCTGCACGGGTATAACTTCCAGATAGAACACCGGAAAGGTAGTGAAAAGCTGACGCTTTGACGATTTGAAAATGAAATAGCTTCCCTGGAAATGGAATTATTTCCTGAAATCGACTTGTCCTCGTCGGCATTTGAATCCGAAGAATATAGAACTCTAAGAGACATATATGTAAAGGCAAATCTTCCGGATTTTCAAGTTATTAATCAATATATATATCATCGCACTGACTTTATGACTGGGAATTCAGAGGATAACGATAAGATTTGGAAATTGCTAGTGCCCCAAGAACTCCATGATAGTGTTATTAGAGCAAGCCACGATCCTCCCGACTCAGCCCATTGCGGCATAGCAAAATGTTTACAGCGTATTCGGCGTACCTTTTTCTGGCCACGACTAGTTGTAGACGTTAGGAAGTACATTCAACAGTGTGAGATATGTCAAACCTGCAAATACCCAACATGTAAACTAAAACCACCTATGGGAAACCATAAGCGAACGACCATTCCAAAGACTATATGTGGATTTTATTGGTCCCTTCCCTCGCTCAAAACAGGGAAATATCGGAATTTTTATACCATACACCCATAGGGTGAAATGGTATATTAAAGTCGCCAAAATGTATGTAACAGGCAGAAGGAAGCTTCTCCGACCCTATAAAGTATATATATTCTTGATCAGGATGAATAGCCGAGTCGATCTAGCCATGTCCTTCTGTCCGTCCGTCCGTCCGTCCGTCCGTCCGTATGAACACGCAGATCTCGGAGACTATAAGAGCTAGAGCCACCAAATTTGGTATGTATACTCGTGTAGTATGCACATGTTCAGAGTTAATTGGAATTTCGGCCACGCCCCCTTACGCCCCCAGGAATCACATAAAACTGTTTTTCTTAAAAAGTATAACAGCTAGAGACATCAAATTTAGTTTATACACTCGTTTAGTTGGCGCGCAGAAACTAATTGTTTAAACTTTTTGCCACGCCCCCTTCCGCCCCCAGAAATCACATAAAACTGTTTTTCTTAAAAAGTATAATAGCTAGAGACATCAAATTTGGTATGTGTACTAGCGTAATAGACGCGCAGAAACTGGCTATTTAAAAATTTTGCCACGCCCACTTCCGCCCACGCAAATTAAACAAAACTGATTTTATCAAAAACTAACAAAGCTAAAGTCACCAAATTTAGTATGTATACTGGCTTAGTATGCGCGCAGAGTATATATATTTTCATATTTTGCCACGCCCACTTCCGCCTCCATAATTAAGAAAAAACCGATTTCCTTCTGTAGTTTTTTTGACCATCGCATTCAAATTCGGCAGACTAATTAATCTTATCTATTTCTACAAAACTACCAAATTTTATTGAAATCGGACTAGAAACATGCAAAATATGCGTATGAAAGTATTTTACTAAGCGGTCCACAAGGGCAGAATTGGCCGTTGGCTAGTAGCGGCGCTAGAGTGCTCGTGTGTTCGTAGAGTGAGCGAGATAGCACATACTATGAAACATGTAAAAACAATTTAATAGACATACATATGTACAATTGGTTTTCGAAATTTAAAAAAATTTGTTTCACCTGGTGTATGGTATACCCGAGTCGACGAGTCGACTTACTTGCTTCATTATTATTCTAGATCACTTTAGTAAAATTACCTTCTTAAAAAATGTAAAGAAATTTAACTCGAATGTAATAAAATCAATCTTAAGGGGTGATATCTTTAGCAGCTTTGGTGTGCCACAGTATATAGTCAGTGATAATGGCACTCAGTTTAAAAGCCAGGAGTTCACAACATTTATTAGGGATTATGGAGTGCAGCACGTATTTACCGCTGCGTATTCTCCACAGGCCAATGCGGCTGAAAGGGTAGACCGATCAATTAATGCGGCCTATCTCCGTTCGGATCAATGTCACTGGGATAAAATTCTCAGTAGTATAAACAGTGCCTTACAAAATCATATCCATCAATCAATTGGAATTTCACCCTATAAGGCGCTGTTTGTTCAAAACATGATAACCCACGGAAAAGACTACAAATTATTGACCAACCTCAATCTACTGAATGAAGCTACGGTTCGGCTAGATAGACTAGACGTATTAGATCTGATACTCAAAAATATTTGAGACAAAGCTTATGATACAAATCAACGGACCTATAACTTGAGTACAATACACAACTTCGAAGTGGGCCAAAAAGTCACTAAGCGTAACTTAGCAACCTAGCCAATAATTTTAATGCTAAATTAGCACCAGACGGAGTTAAAGTCAAGATCAAGAAAAAACTCGGAAATCATTTGTATGTAGTTGAAAACCTTTCAGGAAAAGATCTTGGAATCTTCCATGGCAAGGACCTTTGGTAATCAGCTTGGCACCCTTTGTTTTTTTTCAGCTTTGAGCCTCCACTTATGAAGGCGTGTCATTCAAATCTGTGGTGAAAGGGTGCGCTGTTTCAAGCATTAAATTTTATAAATCTGCTAGCTAGACGAATATATTTGGCATACACTATTTCTACAGCAAATTGACCTTGAACTTTTTTTTTTTTTTTTTTGGAACCGAGCTTACACGATTTACTTCCATAGAAAATCTCATGCAAGATAAGGGCCCAAGAATGGAGCTTGAATAGTGGGCGGAGAGTCTAGAATGGTCTGAGCTAGAGTGCAGTCGTGCGAATAGGAGGAGGGAGAACGCGGAAAAAAAACCGCAAGTGCAAGCAATGCATCTGTTAAATTTGTCAATTGAAAAAGTGAAATGACAATTTTTAGAGCATGTGCTTAAATACCTTTAAGCAACCTTCATAAAAAAAACTGGGTTGAATTTTCTTCCTAAGAAAATCGGTAAGCTTTTCGACAATTTTATGTATTATATTTTAATAAGAAAAATTAATATGAAAAAACAATGTTAATTTGATATATTATTATTGGGTCTTGGTTATATTACGTTTACGTAAAATATCAACAATTCTACGCCAAAAATAAGGTTGATCAGAAAAATAGTTTTATAATCTTAGTAGTATACATTTGTGAAAATTTTTTTTAATTCATAACGAACCTTGGCGATCGCGTCTTTTGGTGCATTATCAGGGGGGACATTATGCGATAACCATCTGGTGTAATAGTTAAAATTGAATCTGAGCTGCATGTCGGAATAGGCGTAATTTTTTCATCTCTAACGTTTGCTTGGTTAAATTTGCCTATCAAGTCATGTTGATTTAAATTATTGTTATTTCAGAAATTGAAATTGCAGTGGGACAGTCAAGACACGGAGTTAGCAAGCGAGGAAAGTTCTAATGTAATCAATAATTTCTATTGCACTTGGTCGTTTATCGGCCTCTTGAGCCCAGCAGGCTTTTAAAAGACCCTCAAGTTGCGGTTTGACACCTATTGGTATTTGCAATGTATTTTCGCTTTTTACATAATCAAGCACTTCATTATTGGTTAACCCCTGGTATGGATAAGACCTAAATGAAAAAAGTTCAAATAAGACTACTCCAAAAGCCCAGATATCAGAAGAAGGTGTAAACAAGCCACAATTAAGTGTCTCAGGAGGTTTTCAACGTACCGGGAAAAGTTTTCGAACGCACTTACGATTAAACCGATAATAATCGATTTCATATGTTGGCCGAGCCATTCCGAAATCTCTAATTTTCACAACTCGCTGGGAATTAACTAAACAATTTCTATAAGCGATATCACGATGAACATACTTCTTTTTAGCAAGATATGCCAAACCCTGGGCTATATCCATTGAATACATGGTAAGGCGCTTTGCCGATATATCAGATTCATCCATAGTTTTTTCATTAACCATATTTCTACGAGCCAAAAGGTATGTTTTCAAATCACCGTACAACATGAACTCCATTATTGTATATATTGGCTCACTTTGCACACAGACGGCCAAGAGTTTTATGATATTCCTATGGTCAAATTTTTTCATTGCTTCCGCCTCTGATAAGAAATCTAAACGATCTTCCATGGTTTGACCGGACTTCAGTGTTTTTACAGCCACTGCTGTCCATGCTCCTGGTGACAGCTGAGCTTCTCCGCCGTAAACCATACCAAATGCTCCTTCACCCAACCGTCGATTAACTACTACATTCTCCTTTGCTATTTCCTACTTGTCTAATGTATTAAAATTGCTGCGCAACGGCGACAGCAGATCAATGCCGAACATTTTCATTATCTGAGCGGAGTACTTCACTTTTCGATTGTATCGATGTTTCCAAAAAAAGAATGAAAGTAGAGAAATAAGTAAAATAAGAAAAATACATGTACTTATAGAAACTATAACGGCTGATGTTTCACACTTAATTTGAAAAGAACGGGCCAAAAACGAAAAATTGCAATCATACACCCCGTCCTCAGGAATATGGTTATTACTCCAAAATATTTTCGAATGATTTATAGTTAATAGCCAGTCATGAACGTGAATATCTGTTTCTTTACTTTCTACTCTAGGTTTGAAGCTGCCAACCACAGAATAGTTCTTACTCTGCCACTGCAAAATTTCTAGGCCGATGATTCGGGTGCCAAAAAACTCGCCATGGCTGAAGCTGACTTTTCCAGATAAACCTTCAAATTCAGTTTCTTGAATAAATTGGGCAAACAGCTTAGTAACATCACTAGTTCTTAAACCATTGACTGCATGCTTGTTCTTTTGCAAAAGATTGTGAGCAGCGAGGGCATAGGTCCATACAGCGTCGTAAGTATATCCAGCATAATTTGAAACAAATTCATCGCTTGATTTATACGTGTCAATCCAGGTCTCAATGAATTGGCCTTCTTGCATTTGACTTTTACGGTCGCCGAACGGAAAATGTCTTACACTAAAATGACCGTCGATAGCCTGTAGAAAAACTAATAAATTAAGTGTCACCACAATTGACTATAACTTTTATTACATTGTAAAACTCTGAAGCAATGCAGCTGTTATCAATGTATCCTCTCCAAGACGTCAAGTCACTTAACACCCATGACGGGAAAAACCAAACATAATCCTGTTTTTGAGTCATCTGAAAATATTGCTATTAATTAGATTTCTTATATTCGAATTATTACTTACTTTTAATTTTATAGCTTCGCATATTGCCATTGCAGCGTTCTGACCATAAATATTTGCTATTATTATTTTAGCTTGTGCTTTTTTTAACTTATGCAAGTGCTGAAATATAAAATGTTAAAAATGTTGACCTTTAGTTATGTTGTCAGCCTCAACAACCAACCTCTCTTATTTCCATTGCTGTTGCGACAGTGTTACATTTCTGATTGAAAATCAAAGTTAAATTGTGAATTTTCATTTTACTTTTCATATAAGATATATATTCCATAGTTGTGTGACTCTCTTCCGTTAAAATAGCAACACGATTCCATCCAAAAATGTTCATAATTTCCAGATAAGCATCAATAAACAACCAATCGGTACCAATTGTACGGAAAAAGTAGGGATAAGCTTCTCGATCAAATATGGCAACACTCTCTGCTGAATAACATATAACCATCATATTCATATGCTTGGAAATCGAAGCTATTGGTTGAACCGTCTCACTACAAGCAGGTCCTAGAACACCCAGGACATTTGGTTGATTATAGTAGTGTATAAATTCTTTTAATACCAAATCAGACTTGCATGCTCCATCGTTTATCCAAATACCTAAATTATACCCTGGCAGTATAGTTCGATTATTGTTTATTGCAGTAATTGCCATTTGCGCAGCTTTTTCGATATTTTTGTATCTCCGACTTGAAACATTCAATGGAAATATACCACCTATGTATAATGTTACAGAGTCATTTATTATCCAATTTTGATACACATCTTCATGTTTCATTAACCATTTACATGCAACTTCGTTATACAGGTCTTCTTTAGTTCTCTTTATTTTTCGGATGGTACCCAGTGTAAAACAATGAATCTTTTATTGTAGAAGGGGTATTTTATTTTATATAATTCAGTTAACCGTTTTATGCTGTCTTGAAATTTGTAGCTTAGCCAAATTACATTGACAAAACTTTTAGTTTCCTTCAGCTGTTCTTCGATAAAAACAGAATCTTTTCGACATCCTGCCAGAATTGTAGCGCATACATTTTTATCGCAGATGGGATTTTTAAATTGTTCAACACTGAAAAATTAATATAAATGAGTTTCACAGAATATAAAATAGATTTTTTAATGCAGTATAAGCAAGATTCCAAATTTGGCAGAATAAAAAAGTTCAAGTTTTGTTTGGGTTATCGAATAGCCGCTGCTGCAGCTGATGCTGCTGTTGCCGCTGTAGCAGTTGGTGCTATATTAACATGTTGAAAATGATTTTCTTCAACTCAATTCAGCAATCAATCTTCTTCTTCCCTTATTCACTAAGCACTGAGTCTAGTTTTCTTTCACACAAAATCGGTAATCTTATCGACAGTAACATACCTTTTCAAAGTTGCGGTTTGACTCCTATTGGTATTTGCAATGGATTTCCGCTTTTTACATAATCATGCAATTCATTATTGGTTGACCGCTTGTATACATAAGACCCAAATGAAATAAGTTCAAATGGGACTACTCAAAAAGACCAGATATCAGAAGAAAGTGCAAACACCATCACCATATAAAATGAACTCCATTAATGTTTTTTTCACTCACATTGCACACAAACGGCCAAGAGTTTTATGATATTCCTATGGTCAAATCTTTTCATTCCTTCCGCCTCTGACAAGAAATCTAAACGATCTTCCATGGTTTGACCGGACTTCAGTTTTTTTACAGCCACTGCTGTCCATGCTCCTGGTGACAGCTGAGCTTCACCGCCGTAAACCATACCAAATGCTCCTTCACCCAACCGTCGATTAACTACCTTATATAACATTTATAAAATTAATTTATTTAAGCATTAACATTATTTTTACAACAAATGACGATGATTTATGTGACAAACTAAAAAATAATCTTAAAATGGAAAATTTGAACTCGCTCAAAAAGAAGAGCTAACTTGGAAAAACCCAAACAGGCTTTTGCTATTCAATAGATTACTATCAGAAAAAAAGGCTGCGTCATGTCTGTAGTTATCAATTGACAACTCATTTGTCTCGAGTGTTTCTATGATGCTAAAGCTATTTATAGTCCTTACTAGTGCATTACAGTCTATTTTGTACAAGTCCACCTGTTTGTTTCTTCACGATAACCTCAAATATGGGCGTTCCTCTTCCAAAAAAGTTTTTTCGGCATGCTGGTCACAAGCTTGTTCCAAATGTGGGTCAACTTGCCAAAAAATCGTTGTCTCTGCGCAGACTCTGGCTTCCTTACCAATACGCAACATTGAAGTGGTGCATTAGGCATCTATTAAAATTAGTCAATCGAAAAAAGGGAATTGACAACTTTTAGAGCATGTGCTTAAAAACGTTTAAGCAACCTTCATAAAAAAAACTGAGTTGAATTTTCTTCCTAAGAAAATCGGTAAGCTTTTCGACAATTTTATGTATTATATTTTAATAAGAAAAATTAATATGAAAAAACAATGTTAATTTGATATATTATTATTGGGTCTTGGTTATATTACGTTTACGTAAAATATCAACAAATCCACGCCAAAAATAAGGTTGATCAGAAAAATAGTTTTATAATCTTAGTAGTATACATTTGTGTGGGGATGGTATGGTAACGCTGTAAGGCCAGACCTACTCCCGAAGCAGCTGATCGACGAGGTGGCAAGGAAAGAGAAGACGAAGTGGCAAGGCAGAGTGGAAAACGAAGAGTCTGGAGAAAACGACGAACGAGGAACGACGTGTGTGTGTAAACGAAGCAAGAGTATTTCATTTAAACTTTTAAATTTGTTTAAAACCAATTAATTAATATATCTTAAATATAATAACTTCCTAAATAAAATAATAATAAACCAACAATTATAATTCTTGTGGGCACAAATCCTACAAATATGGGGGCTCAACCTAACTTTAATGAAGACTAACTTTAATGTGACGGCTCAACCTAACTTAAATGAAGAAAAATGTGAAGGCTCAACCTAACCTATACGAAGAAAAATATGAAGTCTCAACCGAACTTACTCGAAGAAAAATATATATGACGGCTTAACCTAACGGAATCGAAAAAGAAGAATGACGGCTCAACTAAATTAATCAAAGGAAAAAATGACGACGCACCTTGAAATTTTTTTTTAATTTATAACGAACCTTGGCGATCGCACTTTTGGTGCATTATCAGGGGGGACATTATGCTATAACCATCTGGTGTAATAGTTAAAATTGAATCTGAGCTGCATGTCGAAATAGGCGTAATTTTTTCATCTCTAACGTTTGCTTGGTTAAATTTGCCTATCAAGTCAAGTTGATTTAAATTATTGGTGTTCTTATTACAAAAGTGAAACGATGTTTCGGTCGAAGAACATTTTGAAAATAGATCTAACTGATCGCTTTCTATTTCAGATATTGAAATTGCAGTGGCACAGTCAAGACACGGAGTTAGCAAGCGAGGAAAGTTAGAAATGTAATTAATAATTTCTATTGCATTTGGTAGTTTATCGGCCCCTTGAGACCAGCAGGCTTTTAAAAGGCCCTCAAGTTGCGGTTTGACTCCTATTGGTATTTGCAATGTATTTCCGCTTTTTACATAATCAAGCACTTCATTATTGCCATTGCAGCGTTCTGACCATAAAAATTTGCTATTATTATTTTAGCTTGTGCTTTTTTTAACTTATGCAAGTGCTGAAATATAAAATGTTAAAAATGTTGACCTTTAGTTATGTTGTCAGCCTCAACAACCAACCTCTCTTATTTCCATTGCTGTTGCGACAGTGTTACATTTCTGATTGAAAATCAAAGTTAAATTGTGAATTTTCATTTTACTTTTCATATAAGATGTATATTCCATAGTTGTGTGACTCTCTTCCGTTAAAATAGCAACACAATTCCATCCAAAAATGTTCATAATTTCCAGATAAGCATCAATATACAACCAATCGGTACCAATTGTACGGAAAAAGTAGGGATAAGCTTCTCGATCAAATATGGCAACACTCTCTGCTGAATAAGATATAACCATCATATTCATATGCTTGGAAATCGAAGCTATTGGTTGAACCGTCTCACTACAAGCAGGTCCTAGAACACCCAGGACATTTGGTTGATTATAGTAGTGTATAAATTCTTTTAATACCAAATCAGACTTGCATGCTCCATCGTTTATCCAAATACCTAAATTATACCCTGGCAGTATAGTTCGATTATTGTTTATTGCAGTAATTGCCATTTGCGCAGCTTTTTCGATATTTTTGTATCTCCGACTTGAAACATTCAATGGAAATATACCACCTATGTATAATGTTACAGAGTCATTTATTATCCAATTTTGATACACATCTTCATGTTTCATTAACCATTTACATGCAACTTCGTTATACAGGTCTTCTTTAGTTCTCTTTATTTTTCGGATGGTACCCAGTGTAAAACAATGAATCTTTTATTGTAGAAGGGGTATTTTATTTTATATAATTCAGTTAACCGTTTTATGCTGTCTTGAAATTTGTAGCTTAGCCAAATTACATTGACAAAACTTTTAGTTTCCTTCAGCTGTTCTTCGATAAAAACAGAATCTTTTCGACATCCTGCCAGAATTGTAGCGCATACATTTTTATCGCAGATGGGATTTTTAAATTGTTCAACACTGAAAAATTAATATAAATGAGTTTCACAGAATATAAAATAGATTTTTTAATGCAGTATAAGCAAGATTCCAAATTTGGCAGAATAAAAAAGTTCAAGTTTTGTTTGGGTTATCGAATAGCCGCTGCTGCAGCTGATGCTGCTGTTGCCGCTGTAGCAGTTGGTGCTATATTAACATGTTGAAAATGATTTTCTTCAACTCAATTCAGCAATCAATCTTCTTCTTCCCTTATTCACTAAGCACTGAGTCTAGTTTTCTTTCACACAAAATCGGTAATCTTATCGACAGTAACATACCTTTTCAAAGTTGCGGTTTGACTCCTATTGGTATTTGCAATGGATTTCCGCTTTTTACATAATCAAGCAATTCATTATTGGTTGACCGCTTGTATACATAAGACCCAAATGAAATAAGTTCAAATGGGACTTCTCAAAAAGACCAGATATCAGAAGAAAGTGTAAACACCATCACCATATAAAATGAACTCCATTAATGTTTTTTTCACTCACATTGCACACAAACGGCCAAGAGTTTTATGATATTCCTATGGTCAAATCTTTTCATTCCTTCCACCTCTGACAAGAAATCTAAACGATCTTCCATGGTTTGACCGGACTTCAGTTTTTTTACAGCCACTGCTGTCCATGCTCCTGGTGACAGCTGAGCTTCACCGCCGTAAACCATACCAAATGCTCCTTCACCCAACCGTCGATTAACTACTACCTTATATAACATTTATAAAATTAATTTATTTAAGCATTAACATTATTTTTACAACAAATGACGATGATTTATGTGACAAACTAAAAAATAATCTTAAAATGGAAAATTTGAACTCGCTCAAAAAGAAGAGCTAACTTGGAAAAACCCAAACAGGCTTTTGCTATTCAATAGATTACTATCAGAAAAAAAGTCTGCGTCATGTCATGTTATCAATTGACAACTCATTTGTTTCGAGTGTTTCTATGATGCTAAAGCTATTTATAGTCCTTACTAGTGCCTTACAGTCTATTTTGTACAAGTTCTATTGCAGCTTTCCTAGAATATAATTCTGTAGTGTAATCCATACGTGTCTAAATATTCATTCTCGAATTTATACACGCTATAAACAGAAGTCTACATACCATGGCTCCATTTCTTATAGTATCCGAAGTTTAATTGTTCATAGAGATGGGCTAAAAGGCGAACATGGCTAGATCCACTGGAAGATACTTATAGCTTTCTTCTGCCTGTTGCATACAGTTTAAATATACCATATCATATAATATATAATCCGATTAGTGTATGTTTTAAACAGAAAATTACAGATCGATTTTAAAGAGATCAGCTCTCCTGTATTAAATTAGCAAAACAGTTGTCGCTGTCCAAAGCGGCAAACCTTTCATAAATTTTCAATAAACAGTGATGTCCACCTGTTTGTTTCTTCACGATAACCTCAAAAATGGGCGTTCCTCTTCCAAAAAAGTTTTTTTCGGCATGCTGGTCACAAGCTTGTTCCAAATGTGGGTCAACTTGCCAAAAAATCGTTGTCTCTGCGCAGACTCTGGCTTCCTTACCAATACGCAACATTGAAGTGGTGCATTAGGCATCTGTTAAAATTAGTGAATCGAAAAAAGGGAATTGACAACTTTTAGAGCATGTGCTTAAAAACGTTTAAGCAACCTTCATAAAAAAAACTGAGTTGAATTTTCTTCCTAAGCAAATCGGTAAGCTTTTCGACAATTTTATGTATTATATTTTAATAAGAAAAATTAATATGAAAAAACAATGTTAATTTGATATATTATTATTGGGTCTTGGTTATATTACGTTTACGTAAAATATCAACAATTCTACGCCAAAAATAAGGTTGATCAGAAAAATAGTTTTATAATCTTAGTAGTATACATTTGTGTGGGGATGGTATGGTAACGCTGTAAGGCCAGACCTACTCCCAAAGCAGCTGATCGACGAGGTGGCAAGGAAAGAGAAGACGAAGTGGCAAGGCAGAGTGGAAAACGAAGAGTCTGGAGAAAACGACGAACGAGGAACGACGTGTGTGTGTAAACGAAGCAAGAGTATTTCATTTAAACTTTTAAATTTGTTTAAAACCAATTAATTAATATATCTTAAATATAATAACTTCCTAAATAAAATAATAATAAACCAACAATTATAATTCTTGTGGGCACAAATCCTACAAATATGGGGGCTCAACCTAACTTTAATGAAGACTAACTTTAATGTGACGGCTCAACCTAACTTAAATGAAGAAAAATGTGAAGGCTTAACCTAACCTATACGAAGAAAAATATGAAGTCTCAACCGAACTTACTCGAAGAAAAATATATATGACGGCTTAACCTAACGGAATCGAAAAAGAAGAATGACGGCTCAACTAAATTAATCAAAGGAAAAAATGACGACGAACCTTGAAATTTTTTTTTAATTTATAACGAACCTTGGCGATCGCACTTTTGGTGCATTATCAGGGGGGACATTATGCTATAACCATCTGGTGTAATAGTTAAAATTGAATCTGAGCTGCATGTCGAAATAGGCGTAATTTTTTCATCTCTAACGTTTGCTTGGTTAAATTTGCCTATCAAGTCAAGTTGATTTAAATTATTGGTGTTCTTATTACAAAAGTGAAACGATGATTTTGTTTCGGTCGAAGAACATTTTGAAAATAGATCTAACTGATCGCTTTCTATTTCAGATATTGAAATTGCAGTGGCACAGTCAAGACACGGAGTTAGCAAGCGAGGAAAGTTAGAAATGTAATTAATAATTTCTATTGCATTTGGTAGTTTATCGGCCCCTTGAGACCAGCAGGCTTTTAAAAGGCCCATAAGTTGCGGTTTGACTCCTATTGGTATTTGCAATGTATTTCCGCTTTTTACATAATCAAGCACTTCATTATTGCCATTGCAGCGTTCTGACCATAAAAATTTGCTATTATTATTTTAGCTTGTGCTTTTTTTAACTTATGCAAGTGCTGAAATATAAAATGTTAAAAATGTTGACCTTTAGTTATGTTGTCAGCCTCAACAACCAAACTCTCTTATTTCCATTGCTGTTGCGACAGTGTTACATTTCTGATTGAAAATCAAAGTTAAATTGTAAATTTTCATTTTACTTTTCATTTAAGATATATATTCCATAGTTGTGTGACTCTCTTCCGTTAAAATAGCAACACAATTCCATCCAAAAATGTTCATAATTTCCAGATAAGCATCAATATACAACCAATCGGTACCAATTGTACGGAAAAAGTAGGGATAAGCTTCTCGATCAAATATGGCAACACTCTCTGCTGAATAAGATATAACCATCATATTCATATGCTTGGAAATCGAAGCTATTGGTTGAACCGTCTCACTACAAGCAGGTCCTAGAACACCCTGGGTGTCCTGACATTTGGTTGATTATAGTAGTGTATAAATTCTTTTAATACCAAATCAGACTTGCATGCTCCATCGTTTATCCAAATACCTAAATTATACCCTGGCAGTATAGTTCGATTATTGTTTATTGCAGTAATTGCCATTTGCGCAGCTTTTTCGATATTTTTGTATCTCCGACTTGAAACATTCAATGGAAATATACCACCTATGTATAATGTTACAGAGTCATTTATTATCCAATTTTGATACACATCTTCATGTTTCATTAACCATTTACATGCAACTTCGTTATACAGGTCTTCTTTAGTTCTCTTTATTTTTCGGATGGTACCCAGTGTAAAACAATGAATCTTTTATTGTAGAAGGGGTATTTTATTTTATATAATTCAGTTAACCGTTTTATGCTGTCTTGAAATTTGTAGCTTAGCCAAATTACATTGACAAAACTTTTAGTTTCCTTCAGCTGTTCTTCGATAAAAACAGAATCTTTTCGACATCCTGCCAGAATTGTAGCGCATACATTTTTATCGCAGATGGGATTTTTAAATTGTTCAACACTGAAAAATTAATATAAATGAGTTTCACAGAATATAAAATAGATTTTTTAATGCAGTATAAGCAGGATTCCAAATTTGGCAGAATAAAAAAGTTCAAGTTTTGTTTGGGTTATCGAATAGCCGCTGCTGCAGCTGATGCTGCTGTTGCCACTGTAGCAGTTGGTGCTATATTAACATGTTGAAAATGATTTTCTTCAACTCAATTCAGCAATCAATCTTCTTCTTCCCTTATTCACTAAGCATACAACGCACGCATACATGTACAGTTCATGTAGCGTTGCGTCTGTTTGTGTATGCGTCCTCTCTTTGATGACGGATGACGTGGAAGTCAGCAGACAGGGGTTGGAGCACAGCCGATTTATAATAACGTGTGTTCTATTCATCCGCTCAGATTCAAATTTTTGATCTGATGCTTTATAATAGGCTTTTATTATTTAATAGATGTACTATCAGAAAAAAAGGTCCGGAGCGGTTTGATTTGTGGTCTAGCACAGACTGTTTATTTGTTTCGAGTGTTTCTATATCGCTTAAACTTTTTATAGTTTTTATTTCGTACAAGTTCTATTGCAGTATTTCCTAGAATAGAATCCTTAATTTCTGTAACTTATACGTATGCGACTGTAATCCAGAATAAGTGAAATGACTGTTTTTTGAGCATAAGGTTAAAAAAAGTTGTTTCAACCTTAAAGCAACCTTCATAAAAAACTGAGTCTAGTTTTCTTTCACACAAAATCGGTAAGCTTATCGACAGTAACATACCTTTTCAAAGTTGCGGTTTGACTCCTATTGGTATTTGCAATGGATTTCCGCTTTTTACATAATCAAGCAATTCATTATTGGTTGACCGCTTGTATACATAAGACCCAAATGAAATAAGTTCAAATGGGACTTCTCAAAAAGACCAGATATCAGAAGAAAGTGTAAACACCATCACCATATAAAATGAACTCCATTAATGTTTTTTTCACTCACATTGCACACAAACGGCCAAGAGTTTTATGATATTCCTATGGTCAAATCTTTTCATTCCTTCCACCTCTGACAAGAAATCTAAACGATCTTCCATGGTTTGACCGGACTTCAGTTTTTTTACAGCCACTGCTGTCCATGCTCCTGGTGACAGCTGAGCTTCACCGCCGTAAACCATACCAAATGCTCCTTCACCCAATATAATATAATTCATAATTATATAATTCAGTTAACCGTTTTATGCTGTCTTGAAATTTGTAGCTTAGCCAAATTACATTGACAAAACTTTTAGTTTCCTTCAGCTGTTCTTCGATAAAAACAGAATCTTTTCGACATCCTGCCAGAATTGTAGCGCATACATTTTTATCGCAGATGGGATTTTTAAATTGTTCAACACTGAAAAATTAATATAAATGAGTTTCACAGAATATAAAATAGATTTTTTAATGCAGTATAAGCAGGATTCCAAATTTGGCAGAATAAAAAAGTTCAAGTTTTGTTTGGGTTATCGAATAGCCGCTGCTGCAGCTGATGCTGCTGTTGCCACTGTAGCAGTTGGTGCTATATTAACATGTTGAAAATGATTTTCTTCAACTCAATTCAGCAATCAATCTTCTTCTTCCCTTATTCACTAAGCATACAACGCACGCATACATGTACAGTTCATGTAGCGTTGCGTCTGTTTGTGTATGCGTCCTCTCTTGATGACGGATGACGTGGAAGTCAGCAGACAGGGGTTGGAGCACAGCCGATTTATAATAACGTGTGTTCTATTCATCCGCTCAGATTCAAATTTTTGATCTGATGCTTTATAATAGGCTTTTATTATTTAATAGATGTACTATCAGAAAAAAAGGTCCGGAGCGGTTTGATTTGTGGTCTAGCACAGACTGTTTATTTGTTTCGAGTGTTTCTATATCGCTTAAACTTTTTATAGTTTTTATTTCGTACAAGTTCTATTGCAGTATTTCCTAGAATAGAATCCTTAATTTCTGTAACTTATACGTATGCGACTGTAATCCAGAATAAGTGAAATGACTGTTTTTTGAGCATAAGGTTAAAAAAAGTTGTTTCAACCTTAAAGCAACCTTCATAAAAAACTGAGTCTAGTTTTCTTTCACACAAAATCGGTAAGCTTATCGACAGTAACATACCTTTTCAAAGTTGCGGTTTGACTCCTATTGGTATTTGCAATGGATTTCCGCTTTTTACATAATCAAGCAATTCATTATTGGTTGACCGCTTGTATACATAAGACCCAAATGAAATAAGTTCAAATGGGACTTCTCAAAAAGACCAGATATCAGAAGAAAGTGTAAACACCATCACCATATAAAATGAACTCCATTAATGTTTTTTTCACTCACATTGCACACAAACGGCCAAGAGTTTTATGATATTCCTATGGTCAAATCTTTTCATTCCTTCCACCTCTGACAAGAAATCTAAACGATCTTCCATGGTTTGACCGGACTTCAGTTTTTTTACAGCCACTGCTGTCCATGCTCCTGGTGACAGCTGAGCTTCACCGCCGTAAACCATACCAAATGCTCCTTCACCCAACCGTCGATTAACTACTACCTTATATAACATTTATAAAATTAATTTATTTAAGCATTAACATTATTTTTACAACAAATGACGATGATTTATGTGACAAACTAAAAAATAATCTTAAAATGGAAAATTTGAACTCGCTCAAAAAGAAGAGCTAACTTGGAAAAACCCAAACAGGCTTTTGCTATTCAATAGATTACTATCAGAAAAAAAGGCTGTGTCATGTCTGTAGTTATCAATTGACAACTCATTTGTCTCGAGTGTTTCTATGATGCTAAAGCTATTTATAGTCCTTACTAGTGCCTTACAGTCTATTTTGTACAAGTTCTATTGCAGCTTTCCTAGAATATAATTCTGTAGTGTAATCCATACGTGTCTAAATATTCATTCTCGAATTTATACACGCTATAAACAGAAGTCTACATACCATGGCTCCATTTCTTATAGTATCCGAAGTTTAATTGTTCATAGAGATGGGCTAAAAGGCGAACATGGCTAGATCCACTGGAAGATACTTATAGCTTTCTTCTGCCTGTTGCATACAGTTTAGCAACTTAAATATACCATATCATATAATATATAATCCGATTAGTGTATGTTTTAAACAGAAAATTACAGATCAATTTTAAAGAGATCAGCTCTCCTGTATTAAATTAGCAAAACAGTTGTCGCTGTCCAAAGCGGCAAACCTTTCATAAATTTTCAATAAACAGTGATGTCCACCTGTTTGTTTCTTCACGATAACCTCAAAAATGGGCGTTCCTCTTCCAAAAAAGTTTTTTTCGGCATGCTGGTCACAAGCTTGTTCCAAATGTGGGTCAACTTGCCAAAAAATCGTTGTCTCTGCGCAGACTCTGGCTTCCTTACCAATACGCAACATTGAAGTGGTGCATTAGGCATCTGTTAAAATTAGTGAATCGAAAAAAGGGAATTGACAACTTTTAGAGCATGTGCTTAAAAACGTTTAAGCAACCTTCATAAAAAAAACTGAGTTGAATTTTCTTCCTAAGAAAATCGGTAAGCTTTTCGACAATTTTATGTATTATATTTTAATAAGAAAAATTAATATGAAAAAACAATGTTAATTTGATATATTATTATTGGGTCTTGGTTATATTACGTTTACGTAAAATATCAACAATTCTACGCCAAAAATAAGGTTGATCAGAAAAATAGTTTTATAATCTTAGTAGTATACATTTGTGTGGGGATGGTATGGTAACGCTGTAAGGCCAGACCTACTCCCAAAGCAGCTGATCGACGAGGTGGCAAGGAAAGAGAAGACGAAGTGGCAAGGCAGAGTGGAAAACGAAGAGTCTGGAGAAAACGACGAACGAGGAACGACGTGTGTGTGTAAACGAAGCAAGAGTATTTCATTTAAACTTTTAAATTTGTTTAAAACCAATTAATTAATATATCTTAAATATAATAACTTCCTAAATAAAATAATAATAAACCAACAATTATAATTCTTGTGGGCACAAATCCTACAAATATGGGGGCTCAACCTAACTTTAATGAAGACTAACTTTAATGTGACGGCTCAACCTAACTTAAATGAAGAAAAATGTGAAGGCTCAACCTAACCTATACGAAGAAAAATATGAAGTCTCAACCGAACTTACTCGAAGAAAAATATATATGACGGCTTAACCTAACGGAATCGAAAAAGAAGAATGACGGCTCAACTAAATTAATCAAAGGAAAAAATGACGACGCACCTTGAAATTTTTTTTTAATTTATAACGAACCTTGGCGATCGCACTTTTGGTGCATTATCAGGGGGGGACATTATGCTATAACCATCTGGTGTAATAGTTAAAATTGAATCTGAGCTGCATGTCGAAATAGGCGTAATTTTTTCATCTCTAACGTTTGCTTGGTTAAATTTGCCTATCAAGTCAAGTTGATTTAAATTATTGGTGTTCTTATTACAAAAGTGAAACGATGTTTCGGTCGAAGAACATTTTGAAAATAGATCTAACTGATCGCTTTCTATTTCAGATATTGAAATTGCAGTGGCACAGTCAAGACACGGAGTTAGCAAGCGAGGAAAGTTAGAAATGTAATTAATAATTTCTATTGCATTTGGTAGTTTATCGGCCCCTTGAGACCAGCAGGCTTTTAAAAGGCCCTCAAGTTGCGGTTTGACTCCTATTGGTATTTGCAATGTATTTCCGCTTTTTACATAATCAAGCACTTCATTATTGGTTAACCCCTGTGTTGAGGATCGAGTGGATTGCGTTAAATTATAAGTTTATCTTTATAAAGTGTCTATACACTTTCAATGGCGGAAAAGTAAGGAGAGAAATATACAGAGTTACAAAGCATCTTATATCGATAACCTACTAGCTTAGTATAGTCGATATAACCAGGGATAAATACAGGGCTGCAAACGGAAACATATGGTATTTTCAACACCTGTCCTCAATGTGATTCTGTGTGCCAATTACAATTTCTTTCTTAGTTTAAATTCAATAGCTTGACACAATGATTATGCTTTTGCTTAGACAAATTTTTCGTTAATATATCAGCTACCATGTCTTTAGTTGATATATAGTCCAGATCAATCTCGCCGCTTGTAACAACTTCTCGAACGAAATGATGTCTGATGTCAATGTGTTTCGATCGAGCATGAAACACAGGATTCTTGGCCAGAGATGGAGCACTCTAATTGTCTCCAAACAATTTCGTAGATGTTCCAGCGTCTCCACATCCAATCTCGATCAACAATCGCCTCAAATTCAAAGCCTCTTTCGCCGCTGAAGACATAGCCATGTATTCGGCCTCTGTGCTGCTCAACGCCACACTGCATTGTTTTTCTGACTTCCAGGAAATAGGGCCACCTGCCAAGAAAAACACGTACCCTGTGTACGATTTGCGGTTGCTCACCTCACCGCCCCAATCTGCGTCAGCGTGTCCCGTAAGAGCATCTCCACACGATCGGTAGTGCAACATAAGATCCTTCGTTGCCGCCAAATACCTCATAACATGCTTTAATTGCTGCAACATGTTCACTGTGAGGTTCCTTGTTCCTTTGCGTTAATTTGATAACTGAATGGTAGATATCAGGTCTTGCTTGTTTCAATCCATATAGACTGTGGAGCATACACTGTATAGCTTTATTCAGCCTCAACACCTAATGTGAATTTGCCTTGTTCACATATCCCTGAGGCTGCCTGATATAGACGACTTCGTTTAGGTCACTGTTAAGATAGGCTGTGCACACATCCATTTGGTGCAGATATAGTTTCAGCTCCGCTGCTATAGCCAAAACTAGCCGTATCGTTTCGTAACGATACACTGGTGAGAAGGTTTCGGTATAATCGACGCCGTATATCTTTGAGCACCCTTTAGCCACCAACCGAGACTTATACCGCTCCAAGCTTCCATCGCCACTCCGTTTGATAGTGTATACCCACTTTGAACCAATCGCTTGTTGTCCCTTGGGTAAATCTACCAGTGTCCATTTGCCAACAGAGCCTCATATTCCCTATCCATAGCAGTCTTCCAGAATGAAGATTGCTTACCTTGCATCGCATCATCAAATGTCTGTGGCAAATCCAGTTCCTTTACATGTAACTTGTTTACACGATTGTATATTTTCTTGGGACGTCCTGGCTTACCGGTGCGAATCAAACGTGTCCTTCCAGGACCGATCTGTCCTTCCTGCCGTATCTCTTGTTCCGGTTCTTGTTCTTCCGCTTGGCCAGCTTCATAATCGCTCTGCCCTAAACTCTTATTATCGGAATCTTCAGCGCTAACAAATTCCTCATTTTCCAGATCATCTTTACTTGATTCGTCCCACCGCATTTCCAAACCTGTGACTGTTTGTGTTGGACCTTGGGATTCAACAATCGAAACCACATCATTCGGATCTTTGAACATTACATCCCGTTTCTCAACGGTATGCTTTTGATACCAGTGAATATCCTTCGAGTCGATATTCTCTGCCCTTGGCCTGAAACTTGCTTCGTGGTCTCTTATCTAATGCAACTGCTATTGATCCGAAAATCCGCATACCCTGTACATTGGGTTTCCTTCCAGTCTATGCCTCATAAGGTGTCATACCAACTAAAGCTGCTGTTGGTGATCTGTTTCGAATGTAACACGCTGTCATTATTGCCTCTGCCCAGAGAAACTCCTGCATATCCGCGTGTACAAGCAAACATCTAGCCATCTCGACTAGCGTCCGGTTTGCTCGTTCAGCCACTCCATTCTGTTGAGGGCTATATGGAAACGTCAACTGACGCACAATTCCATGATCCTTTAAGTACCCATCAAAACGCCTATTGATGAATTCTCGACCGTTCACACTTCTTATTGCCTTCAATTTTTGGGCAGTCTGTCTTTCAGCCATCTCTTTAAATTCCACGAATTTCTCGAATACTTAATCCTTCGATTTTAGACAATAAGCAAATATTCGTCTCGACATGTCGTCTATGAATGTCAAGAAATATGAAGAACGTTGCTTAAAAGGTCCACATACATCGGTATGTACCCATTCCAAAAGATGCTGAGCTCTATGTTCAGACGCTGACGGGAAAGGTTGAGTATGAATCTTGCTTCTTATACAAGTCACACATGGCATCTTCTCGGAAAAATCTACATTTTTCATGCCAGTCGCCATCCTGCGTTTAACAATATTCATTAGACTTGAATAATTCAAATGACCATACCTGTAGTGCCAATATTCTGCACTTATCTGTTTCGCTCCAAAGCATCGATTGCCTGTCTCCTTAAAAACAAAGAGATTTCCTTGCCTCTCTGCTATTAGTACCATCTCGACGTCTTGGCGAACCGTCGCTGAATTTTTGTCGAAATTCCCAGTGCATCGCCTCTCGACTGCTTGATCAACCGACATAAAATTCGTCTCCAACCCTAATAAGTGCAAAACATTTTCCAGTCTCAGCTCATAAAATCCTGTTTGTACAAGCACGTCACCTCTGCCAACTGCTTTTATGACGTGGTTGTTGGCCAATACAACATTCGCAAACATACTGCGCCTGCCACATAAATGAGCCGTTGCTCCCGAATCCACACACCAGCTCGAAGCATCTAGATTTCCTGCCTGTGCCGCAGCTAGAATAGTGTACGATCGATGTTGTGATTGCCGATTTTCCTTTGGCTTTTCTTGAAACTTTGGGCAGTCCCTCTTATAGTGACCTCGCTGCCCACAACTGTAGCATTCTATATCCACCAGAGACCTTTTCTTACGAGTTGGATTTTTTCGCACATTTGCCTGGTATGCCCGTTGCTCTTCTGGGGTTGACACTCTCTCGTTACTACTTAGTCCTCCTTAATCCTTAGACTGTCCAAAGAAGGAAGACTATCACGAGTCTCCATCGCAATAACGAAGTTTTCGTATTCCTTTGGCAAACTTGAAAGTAATATGATCACCGCTAGTTCGTCTTCTAGCTTAATATTCACTTCAGCAAGTTTGTCCTTTGTAGAGAAGAACATATTGAGATAGTCGCTCATCTTGTCCCTTGCTGCAACCCAAGCAACTTTTTATATAGCGACAACCTCCGGACGGGTCCGCTTGGCTCATACGTTTCCTTGAGCTTATCCCATGCTTCCTTTGCTGTAGTACAATTCTTGAGGTAAACCAACTGAGACGGTCTTACACTCACGTTATCGTCACCAACGCTTTCTGATTCTAAGCATCCCACGCAGCAACCGCATTCGCTTCCGTAGGCCTCGTCATGCCTATGGAGTTCCATAATTCCGCATGGATCAACACGCTGCGCATTTAAACTGACCAGGAATCATAATTCCCCTCCTCCAACTTTTCTATTTGGTCAAAAGAACCCTAACTAAACAATTTCTAAAAGCGATATCACGATGAACATACTTCTTTTTAGCAAGGTATGCCAAACCCTCGGCTATATCCATTGAATACATGGTAAGGCGCTTTGCCGATACATCAGATTCATCCATAGTTTTTTCATTAACCATATTTCTACGAGCCAAAAGGTATGTTTTCAAATCACCGTACAACATGAACTCCATTATTGTATATATTGGCTTACTTTGCACACAGACGGCCAAGAGTTTTATGATATTCCTGTGGTTAAATTTTTTCATTGCTTCCGCCTCTAATAAGAAATCTAAACGATCTTCCATGGTTTGACCGGACTTCAGTGTTTTTACAGCCACTGCTGTCCATGCTCCTGGTGACAGCTGAGCTTCACCGCCGTAAACCATACCAAATGCTCCTTCACCCAACCGTCGATTAACTACTACCTTATATAACATTTATAAAATTAATTTATTTAAGCATTCACATTATTTTTACAACTAATGACGATGATTTATGTGACAAACTAAAAAATAATCTTAAAATGGAAAATTTGAACTCGCTTAAAAAGAAGACAACTCATTTGTTTCGAGTGTTTCTATGACGCTAAAGCTATTTATAGTCCTTACTAGTGCCTTACAGTCTATTTTGTACAAGTTCTATTGCAGCTTTCCTAGAATATAATTCTGTAGTGTAATCCATACGTGTCTAAATATTCATTCTCGAATTTATACACGCTATAAACAGAAGTCTACATACCATGGCTCCATTTCTTATAGTATCCGAAGTTTAATTGTTCATAGAGATGGGCTAAAAGGCGAACATGGCTAGATCCACTGGAAGATACTTATAGCTTTCTTCTGCCTGTTGCATACAGTTTAGCAACTTAAATATACCATATCATATAATATATAATCCGATTAGTGTATGTTTTAAACAGAAAATTACAGATCAATTTTAAAGAGATCAGCTCTCCTGTATTAAATTAGCAAAACAGTTGTCGCTGTCCAAAGCGGCAAACCTTTCATAAATTTTCAATAAACAGTGATGTCCACCTGTTTGTTTCCTTACGATAACCTCAAAAATGGGCGTTCCTCTTCCAAAAAGTTTTTTTCGGCATGCTGGTCACAAGCTTGTTCCAAATGTGGGTCAACTTGCCAAAAAATCGTTGTCTCTGCGCAGACTCTGGCTTTCTTACCAATACGCAACATTGAAGTGGTGCATTAGGCATCTGTTAAAATTAGTGAATCGAAAAAAGGGAATTGACAACTTTTAGAGCATGTGCTTAAAAACGTTTAAGCAACCTTCATAAAAAAAACTGAGTTGAATTTTCTTCCTAAGAAAATCGGTAAGCTTTTCGACAATTTTATGTATTATATTTTAATAAGAAAAATTAATATGAAAAAACAATGTTAATTTGATATATTATTATTGGGTCTTGGTTATATTACGTTTACGTAAAATATCAACAATTCTACGCCAAAAATAAGGTTGATCAGAAAAATAGTTTTATAATCTTAGTAGTATACATTTGTGTGGGGATGGTATGGTAACGCTGTAAGGCCAGACCTACTCCCAAAGCAGCTGATCGACGAGGTGGCAAGGAAAGAGAAGACGAAGTGGCAAGGCAGAGTGGAAAACGAAGAGTCTGGAGAAAACGACGAACGAGGAACGACGTGTGTGTGTAAACGAAGCAAGAGTATTTCATTTAAACTTTTAAATTTGTTTAAAACCAATTAATTAATATATCTTAAATATAATAACTTCCTAAATAAAATAATAATAAACCAACAATTATAATTCTTGTGGGCACAAATCCTACAAATATGGGGGCTCAACCTAACTTTAATGAAGACTAACTTTAATGTGACGGCTCAACCTAACTTAAATGAAGAAAAATGTGAAGGCTCAACCTAACCTATACGAAGAAAAATATGAAGTCTCAACCGAACTTACTCGAAGAAAAATATATATGACGGCTTAACCTAACGGAATCGAAAAAGAAGAATGACGGCTCAACTAAATTAATCAAAGGAAAAAATGACGACGCACCTTGAAATTTTTTTTTAATTTATAACGAACCTTGGCGATCGCACTTTTGGTGCATTATCAGGGGGGGACATTATGCTATAACCATCTGGTGTAATAGTTAAAATTGAATCTGAGCTGCATGTCGAAATAGGCGTAGTTTTTTCATCTCTAACGTTTGCTTGGTTAAATTTGCCTATCAAGTCAAGTTGATTTAAATTATTGGTGTTCTTATTACAAAAGTGAAACGATGTTTCGGTCGAAGAACATTTTGAAAATAGATCTAACTGATCGCTTTCTATTTCAGATATTGAAATTGCAGTGGCACAGTCAAGACACGGAGTTAGCAAGCGAGGAAAGTTAGAAATGTAATTAATAATTTCTATTGCATTTGGTAGTTTATCGGCCCCTTGAGACCAGCAGGCTTTTAAAAGGCCCTCAAGTTGCGGTTTGACTCCTATTGGTATTTGCAATGTATTTCCGCTTTATACATAATCAAGCACTTCATTATTGGTTAACCCCTGTGTTGAGGATCGAGTGGATTGCGTTAAATTATAAGTTTATCTTTATAAAGTGTCTATACACTTTCAATGGCGGAAAAGTAAGGAGAGAAATATACAGAGTTACAAAGCATCTTATATCGATAACCTACTAGCTTAGTACAGTCGATATAACCAGGGATAAATACAGGGCTGCAAACGGAAACATATGGTATTTTCAACACCCGTCCTCAATGTGATTTTGTGTGCCAGTTACAATTTCTTTCTTAGTTTAATTTCAATAGCTTGACACAATGATTATGCTTTTGCTTAGACAAATTTTTCGTTAATATATCAGCTACCATGTCCTTAGTTGATATATAGTCCAGATCAATCTCGCCGCTTGTAACAACTTCTCGAACGAAATGATGTCTGATGTCAATGTGTTTCGATCGAGCATGAAATACAGGATTCTTGGCCAGAGATGGAGCACTCTAATTGTCTCCAAACAATTTCGTAGATGTTCCAGCGTCTCCACATCCAATCTCGATCAACAATCGCCTCAAATGCAAAGCCTCTTTCGCCGCTGAAGACATAGCCATGTATTCGGCCTCTGTGCTGCTCAACGCCACACTGCATTGTTTTTCTGACTTCCAGGAAATAGGGCCACCTGCCAAGAAAAACACGTACCCTGTGTACGATTTGCGGTTGCTCACCTCACCGCCCCAATCTGCGTCAGCGTGTTCCGTAAGAGCATCTCCACACGATCGGTAGTGCAACATAAGATCCTTCGTTGTCGCCAAATACCTCATAACATGCTTTAATTGCTGCAACATGTTCACTGTGAGGTTCCTTGTTCCTTTGCGTTAATTTGATAACTGAATGGTAGATATCAGGTCTTGATGTTAATGCAAGAAACATCAACTCTCCGATTGCTGACTGATACATTGTCACATCCTGTATGACGCATTTCTCGTCACTGCACGCCACTTGGAAACCAGCATCCAATGGAGTAGCAACAGCTCGACACACTTTCATACCATGTCTTTGAAGCATGCCCTTTATGTACTGAGCTTTATTCATCACGATATTGCCTGTATCATCATACTACTACTACTTGTATGCCCAAAAACTCTCGTAACGGACCCTTATCGACGCATTTGCCTTAATTGCGATCATGTCATCCATCTTTTGGCAAGCTAAAAGTAAATCATCTACATATATTAGTACCAAACAAAGCCTACCATTTATATCCTGCTGATATAGGCACGGCTCGTTCTTGCAAGAAGTGAATCCAAGATCACATAGCGCTGCATTCAACTTGGCATTCCACTCACTTCCTGCTTGTTTCAATCCATATAGACTGTGGAGCATACACTGTATAGCTTTATTCAGCCTCAACACCTAATGTGAATTTGCCTTGTTCACATATCCCTGAGGCTGCCTGATATAGACGACTTCGTTTAGGTCACTGTTAAGATAGGCTGTGTTTCGGTATAATCGACGCCGTATATCTTTGAGCACCCTTTAGCCACCAACCGAGACTTATACCGCTCCACGCTTCCATCGCCACTCCGTTTGATAGTGTATACCCACTTTGAACCAATCGCCAATTTTGTTTCAATTTTTGGGCAGTCTGTCTTTCAGACATCTCTTTAAATTCCACGAATTTCTCGAATACTTAATCCTTCGATTTTAGACAATAAGCAAATATTCGTCTCAACATGTCGTCTATGAATGTCAAGAAATATGAAGAACGTTGCTTAAAAGGTCCACATACATCGGTATGTACCCATTCCAAAAGATGCTGAGCTCTATGTTCAGACGCTGACGGGAAAGGTTGAGTATGAATCTTGCTTCTCATACAAGTCACACATGGCATCTTCTCGGAAAAATCCACATTTTTCATGCCAGTCGCCATCCTGCGTTTAACAATATTCATTAGACTTGAATAATTCAAATGACCATACCTGTAGTGCCAATCTTCTGCACTTATCTGTTTCGCTCCAAAGCATCGATTGCCTGTCTCCTTAAAAACAAAGAGATTTCCTTGCCTCTCTGCTATTAGTACCATCTCGACGTCTTGGCGAACCGTCGCTGAATTTTTGTCGAAATTCCCAGTGCATAGCCTCTCGACTGCTTGATCAACCGACATAAAATTCGTCTCCAACCCTAATAAGTGCAAAACATTTTCCAGTCTCAGCTCATAAAATCCTGTTTGTACAAGCACGTCACCTCTGCCAACTGCTTTTATGACGTGGTTGTTGGCCAATACAACATTCGCAAACATACTGCGCCTGCCACATAAATGAGCCGTTGCTCCCGAATCCACACACCAGCTCGAAGCATCTAGATTTCCTGCCTGTGCCGCAGCTAGAATAGTGTACGATCGATGTTGTGATTGCCGATTTTCCTTTGGCTTTTCTTGAAACTTTGGGCAGTCCCTCTTATAGTGACCTCGCTGCTTACAACTGTAGCATTCTATATCCACCAGAGACCTTTTCTTACGAGTTGGATTTTTTCGCACATTTGCCTGGTATGCCCGTTGCTCTTCTGGGGTTGACACTCTCTCGTTACTACTTAGTCCTCCTTAATCCTTAGACTGTCCAAAGAAGGAAGACTATCACGAGTCTCCATCGCAATAACGAAGTTTTCGTATTCCTTTGGCAAACTTGAAAGTAATATGATCACCGCTAGTTCGTCTTCTAGCTTAATATTCACTTCAGCAAGTTTGTCCTTTGTAGAGAAGAACATATTGAGATAGTCTCTCATCTTGTCCTGTCTCAGCTGCAACCCAAGCAACTTTTTGCATAGCGACAACCTCCGGACGGGTCCGCTTGGCTCATTCGTTTCCTTGAGCTTATCCCATGCTTCCTTTGCTGTAGTACAATTCTTGAGGTAAACCAACTGAGACGGTCTTACACTCACGTTATCGTCACCAACGCTTTCTGATTCTAAGCATCCCACGCAGCAACCACATTCGCTTCCGTAGGCCTCGTCATGCCTATGGAGTTCCATAATTCCGCATGGATCAACACGCTGCGCATTTAAACGGACCAGGAATCATAATTCCCCTCCTCCAACTTTTCTATTTTTTCAAAAGAACCCTAACTAAACAATTTCTAAAAGCGATATCACGATGAACATACTTCTTTTTAGCAAGGTATGCCAAACGCTCGGCTATATCCATTGAATACATGGTAAGGCGCTTTGCCGATATATCAGATTCATCCATAGTTTTTTCATTAACCATATTTCTACGAGCCAAAATGTATGTTTTCAAATCACCGTACAACATGAACTCCATTATTGTATATATTGGCTTACTTTGCACACAGACGGCCAAGAGTTTTATGATATTCCTATGGTTAAATTTTTTCATTGCTTCCGCCTCTAATAAGAAATCTAAACGATCTTCCATGGTTTGACCGGACTTCAGTGTTTTTACAGCCATTGCTGTCCATGCTCCTGGTGACAGCTGAGCTTCACCGCCGTAAACCATACCAAATGCTCCTTCACCCAGCCGTCGATTAACTACTACCTTATATAACATTTATAAAATTAATTTATTTAAGCATTAACATTATTTTTACAACTAATGACGATGATTTATGTGACAAACTAAAAAATAATCTTAAAATGGAAAATTTGAACTCGCTCAAAAAGAAGAGCTAACTTGGAAAAACCCAAACAGGCTTTTGCTATTCAATAGATTACTATCAGAAAAAAAGTCTGCGTCATGTCATGTTATCAATTGACAACTCATTTGTTTCGAGTGTTTCTATGATGCTAAAGCTATTTATAGTCCTTACTAGTGCCTTACAGTCTATTTTGTACAAGTTCTATTGCAGCTTTCCTAGAATATAATTCTGTAGTGTAATCCATACGTGTCTAAATATTCATTCTCGAATTTATACACGCTATAAACAGAAGTCTACATACCATGGCTCCATTTCTTATAGTATCCGAAGTTTAATTGTTCATAGAGATGGGCTAAAAGGCGAACATGGCTAGATCCACTGGAAGATACTTATAGCTTTCTTCTGCCTGTTGCATACAGTTTAAATATACCATATCATATAATATATAATCCGATTAGTGTATGTTTTAAACAGAAAATTACAGATCGATTTTAAAGAGATCAGCTCTCTTGTATTAAATTAGCAAAACAGTTGTCGCTGTCCAAAGCGGCAAACCTTTCATAAATTTTCAATAAACAGAGATGTCCACCTGTTTGTTTCTCCAGGATAGTCTAAAATATGGGCGTTCCTCTTCCAAAAAAGTTTTTTTCGGCTTGCTGGTCACTAGCTTGTTCCAAATAGGTAGACTATGACCCGCGTCCCTTATGTGGGTCAACTTGCAAAAAAATCTTTGTCTCTGCGCAGACTCTGGCTTCCTTACCAATACGCAACATTGAAGTGGTGCATTAGGCATCTGTTAAAATTAGTCAATCGAAAAAGTGAAATGATAACTTTTAGAGCATGTGCTTAAAAACGTTTAAGCAACCTTTATAAAAAAAAGTTGAGTTGAATTTTCTTCCTAAGAAAATCGGTAAGCTTTTCGACAATTTTATTTATTATATTTTAATAAGAAAAATTAATATGAAAAAACAATGTTAATTTGATATATTATTATTGGGTCTTGGTTATATTTCGTTTACGTAAAATATCAACAATTCTACGCCAAAAATAAGGTTGATCAGAAAAATAGTTTTATAATCTTAGTAGTATACATTTGTGTGGGGATGGTATGGTAACGCTGTAAGGCCAGACCTACTCCCGAAGCAGCTGATCGACGAGGTGGCAAGGAAAGAGAAGACGAAGTGGCAAGGCAGAGTGGAAAACGAAGAGTCTGGAGAAAACGACGAACGAGGAACGACGTGTGTGTGTAAACGAAGCAAGAGTATTTCATTTAAACTTTTAAATTTGTTTAAAACCAATTAATTAATATATCTTAAATGCAATAACTTCCTAAATAAAATAATAATATAACAACAATTATAATTTTTGTGGGCACAAATCCCACAAATATGGCTCAACCTAACTTAAGTGAAGAAAAATGTGAAGGCTCAACCTAACCTAAACGGAGAAAAATATGAAGTCTCAACCGAACTTACTCGAAGAAAAATATATATGACGGCTTAACCTAACGTAATCGAAGAAAAAAAATGACGGCTCAACTAAATTAATCGAAGGAAAAAATGTCGACGCACCTTGAAATTTTTTTTTAATTTATAACGAACCTTGGCGATCGCACTTTTGGTGCATTATCAGGGGGGACATTATGCTATAACCATCTGGTGTAATAGGTGAAATTGAATCTGAGCTGCATGTCGGAATAGGCGTAATTTTTTCATCTCTAACGTTTGCTTGGTTAAATTTGCCTATCAAGTCAAGTTGATTTAAATTATTGGTGTTCTTATTACAAAAGTGAAACGATGATTTTGTTTCGGTCGAAGAACATTTTGAAAATAGATCTAACTGATCGCTTTCTATTTCAGAAATTGGAATGGCAGTGGGCCAGTCAAGACACGGAGTTAGCAAGCGAGGAAAGTTAGAAATGTAATCAATAATTTCTATTGCATTTGGTCGTTTATCGGCCTCTTGAGCCCAGCAGGCTTTTAAAAGACCCTCAAGTTGCGGTTTGACTCCTATTGGTATTTGCAATGTATTTCCGCTTTTTACATAATCAAGCACTTCATTATTGGTTAACCCCTGGTATGGATAAGACCCAAATGAAATAAGTTCAAATAAGACTACTCCAAAAGACCAGATATCAGAAGAAGGTGTAAACAAGCCACAATTAAGTGTCTCAGGAGGCATCCAACGTACCGGGAAAAGTTTTCGAACGCCCTTACGATTAAACCGATAATAATCGCTTTCATATGTTGGCCGAGCCATTCCGAAATCTCCAATTTTCACAACTCGCTGGGAATTAACTAAACAATTTCTACAAGCGATATCACGATGAACATACTTCTTTTTAGCAAGGTATGCCAAACCCTGGGCTATATCCATTGAATACATGGTAAGGCGCTTTGCCGATATATCAGATTCATCCATAGTTTTTTCATTAACCATATTTCTACGAGCCAAAAGGTATGTTTTCAAATCACCATACAACATGAACTCCATTATTGTATATATTGGCTCACTTTGCACACAGACGGCCAAGAGTTTTATGATATTCCTATGGTCAAATTTTTTCATTGCTTCCGCCTCTGATAAGAAATCTAAACGATCTTCCATGGTTTGACCGGACTTCAGTGTTTTTACAGCCACTGCTGTCCATGCTCCTGGTGACAGCTGAGCTTCTCCGCCGTAAACCATACCAAATGCTCCTTCACCCAACCGTCGATTAACTACTACATTCTCCTTTGCTATTTCCCACTTGTCTAATGTATTAAAATTGCTGCGCAACGGCGACAGCAGATCAATGCCGAACATTTTCATTATCTGAGCGGAGTACTTCACTTTTCGATTGTATCGATGTTTCCAAAAAAAGAATGAAAGTAGAGAAATAAGTAAAATAAGAAAAATACATGTACTTATAGAAACTATAACGGCTGATGTTTCACACTTAATTTGAAAAGAACGGGCCAAAAACGAAAAATTGCAATCATACACCCCGTCCTCAGGAATATGGTTATTACTCCAAAATATTTTCGAATGATTTATAGTTAATAGCCAGTCATGAACGTGAATATCTGTTTCTTTACTTTCTACTCTAGGTTTGAAGCTGCCAACCACAGAATAGTTCTTACTCTGCCACTGCAAAATTTCTAGGCCGATGATTCGGGTGCCAAAAAACTCGCCATGGCTGAAGCTGACTTTTCCAGATAAACCTTCAAATTCAGTTTCTTGAATAAATTGGGCAAACAGCTTAGTAACATCACTAGTTCTTAAACCATTGACTGCATGCTTGTTCTTTTGCAAAAGTTTGTGAGCAGCGAGGGCATAGGTCCATACAGCGTCGTAAGTATATCCAGCATAATTTGAAACAAATTCATCGCTTGATTTATACGTGTCAATCCAGGTCTCAATGAATTGGCCTTCTTGCATTTGACTTTTACGGTCGCCGAACGGAAAATGTCTTACACTAAAATGACCGTCGATAGCCTGTAGAAAAACTAATAAATTAAGTGTCACCACAATTGACTATAACTTTTATTACATTGTAAAACTCTGAAGCAGTGCAGCTGTTATCAATGTATCCTCTCCAAGACGTCAAGTCACTTAACACCCATGACGGGAAAAACCAAACATAATCCTGTTTTTGAGTCATCTGAAAATATTGCTATTAATTAGATTTCTTATATTCGAATTATTACTTACTTTTAATTTTATAGCTTCGCATATTGCCATTGCAGCGTTCTGACCATAAATATTTGCTATTATTATTTTAGCTTGTGCTTTTTTTAACTTATGCAAGTGCTGAAATATAAAATGTTAAAAACTTTGACCTTTAGTTATGTTGTCAGCCTCAACAACCAACCTCTCTTATTTCGATTGCTGTTGCGACAGTGTTACATTTCTGATTGAAAATCAAAGTTAAATTGTGAATTTTCATTTTACTTTTCATATAAGATATATATTCCATAGTTGTGTGACTCTCTTCCGTTAAAATAGCAACACGATTCCATCCAAAAATGTTCATAATTTCCAGATAAGCATCAATAAACAACCAATCGGTACCAATTGTACGGAAAAAGTAGGGATAAGCTTCTCGATCAAATATGGCAACACTCTCTGCTGAATAAGATATAACCATCATATTCATATGCTTGGAAATCGAAGCTATTGGTTGAACCGTCTCACTACAAGCAGGTCCTAGAACACCCAGGACATTTGGTTGATTATAGTAGTGTATAAATTCTTTTAATACCAAATCAGACTTGCATGCTCCATCGTTTATCCAAATACCTAAATTATACCCTGGCAGTATAGTTCGATTATTGTTTATTGCAGTAATTGCCATTTGCGCAGCTTTTTCGATATTTTTGTATCTCCGACTTGAAACATTCAATGGAAATATACCACCTATGTATAATGTTACAGAGTCATTTATTATCCAATTTTGATACACATCTTCATGTTTCATTAACCATTTACATGCAACTTCGTTATACAGGTCTTCTTTAGTTCTCTTTATTTTTCGTTGAGAATTTAGCTCTTGCTGTATTTCTATAAGATCTTGATCAGATATATAAAACCTGCGCAGAGCATGAATGAGGTGATTATCAGAGTTAAGACCGTTGGAATAAAATTTCAAAATGGGTGTTAGCTCATATTTACAGTTCGCACGCTCCAAAGACTTAAAATCTTCGCATAGTGGCATTGTAATTTTTGCAAATTCACCGCTAGGATAAATTAGTTCGGATGGTACCCAGTGTAAAACAATGAATCTTTTATTGTACAAGGGGTATTTTATTTTATATAATTCAGTTAACCGTTTTATGGTTTCTTGAAATTTGTAGCTTAGCCAAATTACATTGACAAAACTTTTAGTTTCCTTCAGCTGTTCTTCGATAAAATCAGAATCTTTTCGATATTCTGCCAGAATTGTAGCGCATACATTTTTATCGCAGATGGGATTTTTAAATTGTTCAACACTGAAAAATTAATATAAATGAGTTTCACAGAATATAAAATAGATTTTTAAATGCAGTATAAGCAAGATTCCAAATTTGGCAGAATAAAAAAGTTTAAGTTTTGTTTGGGTTATCGAAATTTACTTTTGTTAATTTAAAAAGTAGTCTGAGTGTCTAAATAATTGCCAAGGTATGAAACACTATTACAGCACCTCACACTCGGTATAAGATTCCAATAGCAAACACTTGAAACCCATCATAAAGGGCACCGCCTCAAAGTCATTAAATACCCCTAAAACGCATTTCAATCCTATTTTTCCACAACTAGCACGATCGTCACATAAACAATCTACAGACTAAACATTTCTAAGGAATAATGTCAAGTTCGGTATACCATATATGTATATATGTATGTACATACATATATCAAGCCGGCTATGTCCGAAAATAATTCGGCAATAAAAAAAATAGGTATCCCACGCACTTTCTGGCGCACGACAACGCCTGTTATCCAAGACTTCTTGCAAACATATTCAATAATTCACGAACCAGTCTTAAGCCTTAGTTAGAATCGCCCACGTTAAATCAACTTCGCTTTAGCTCCGCGTTCTTTGCCCAGTAGTCAGTTAATAAGATCTTCCAGTAAAGTCGAATATTGTAAACGTTTAAAATATTAATAAACTTATATTTTTCATCTGATTTACTCTTAAGGTTTAGAAGAAGTTTGTGTTGATCTAGATGATCGGACAGAGCTATTTGAACTCGTCCCGTCGTGCTGATCAAAGTTATATACAGTGGTGGTCAGCGGGATAGCCCCTTTTTTTTTTTTTTTTTTGATTTTAAATTTGATTTTCTCGGCTCCCAAGAAATTTAATGAAGAAATTTTTTCAGTTATTTGTTGGTCATTGTATTTAGATGATGACACGTAATTATTCTCATGCCAGCTTTCGACGTTTTTTTACAGGTGCGTTTGAAAAAAAAGCTCCCCCAAAATTTTTGACAATAGTTTAGCCCGGTCATTCCAAAATCTTTAATATTATAGTTAGACATGTGTATTCTTTGAAAAAGTTGTAGATCTAGGTAATCTAAGATAAACTGCATACCAAAAATTTGCATTTTAGCCCCAGTATTTATTTTGGGGCCTATCGAAATTTCGGGATTTTGTATGTAATTCTTGAGGTCTCTTTGTTTGACGACGTTTTACGATACCAATTTAAACTAAAGTAATATTTTCTTATTCTAAGTATGAAAGTGAATTGAATTTCCCGTCAAATGATACATGTTTCATAAAAATCCGACAAAAATTAGATAGATTTCATCGCCCATACTTAAAAAAAAACAGGTAAGCAAAACAACCACTTCCGCCTCCATAATTAAGAAAAAACCGATTAGTCTTATTAATTTCTACCAACTTACCAAATTTGTTTACGATCGGATCAGAAACACACAAAATATACATCATTTTACTATGCGGTGTAAATGACGGGTTTGGCCGTCGTGTGATACGTATATGCAAAAAAGGCTTTCTGCTCTCTGACGTGACGGTCGTGTTTTTGCATAGCTCCTGAGTTTTTATTAATATTTATTGTTTTTTCTCAATTTTTAATTGTGCTTAGTTTGTTTACACTTCCGCTGGTGTTGTTCGCTTGACTCCCTTGTGTTTTATTTCCATAATTCGCCAAATTAATCAGTTAAAACAGTTTTTTTCTTTTTCGTGATTAGTGTTTGGTGCATTTACATATTTTTTTTTTTTTTTTTCTTTTTCTTTCGTCATTGCTTCTGCAGTTGCTCCCCTCATCGCCCCCATCATACCATCAGTGCTAGTGGCTTTGTTGTTCTCTCTGCTTTGTGCTTGTGCTTAGCTTCTCTCCCGCGTAATCACTTTTGTAAGGCCGCCTCTCAAAGCTCGGCTTATAACTGTTCTTGCACTCTCTGTTGTGCTGTGCACTCTAGCTGTCTCTTTGTTTTATTTGTAATTATTGATTATTTTATCAATAATTATCTTTGTGCTGTGAATTTAATTTTTCTATATATTCTTATATATATATATTTTTTTTGCCTTTCTTTCGGCTTTTCAATGGCTTGTTGTCTACCTAATTGCAAACATTCTGATCGTTTTGATGATCAGTACAGAGCAATATCTTGTTGGCTCTGCGATAATCTTATTCACTTAAAATGTGCTGGCCTCAATGGCCGCGACTACGACAAATTTTCTGGTTTGTCTGTTTCTAAGCCTGAGCTTGGCTTAATGCGCTGGACTTGCCCATCTTGTGCCAGCCAGCAGCTTGATTTTAGCCGTATGTATAGGGATCTTCGTTTAAGGTTTCTTTCTTTAAACAAACTGGCCAAACAGCTGTCAAACGAGTGTGACTCTAGCGTTCAATTATTGTCGCAATTCAAATTTGTTCCACCTTCTGAGAAATTGCACAAGAAATGTACCCTTGAGTTGCCTCGTAAGCAGTCGCCAGCTCTCTCTATTACTTCCTCTCCGATTTTACTTTCGCCTACACCATCTTCTTGTCCCTCTTTATGCTCTTCTTTTCAGATTGAAGTACCCATTACAAGCCCTGGTGTACCTCAATCTATCCCTCACGGGAACTCTGATCAATCACAGGATCATGCCGGCTCTCAATCACTTGCGGATCCCAATGCTCCTCCGCCTCCACTAACTGTAGTGCCTCATCGCAAACAATTATTTATTTCTAGGCTTGCTCCAGATACTTCTGAGTCGTCTGTGGCAGCTTACATTGGTAATATTTGCCCTGCTAAGGTTTTAATTCAAAAGTTTAAGTTTTCTAGGCCTCATGAAATCTCCTCTTTTAAAATTACAGTACCAAATGAGTACTTCTCAGCTATGGTTGACCCTAATTTTTGGCCAGAGGGCCTAGTTGTACACGAGTTTGCGCCCAATAAGCGCTCTCGTCCGTTGCCTGTCCACCTTCCTACTTTATCTTCTGCTTCAAAAAACTAATAACGTCTAGTCTTTGCATTCATTATCAAAATGTAAGAGGACTTCTTACCAAGCTGTCGAACCTTTTCTGTGATAGCCAAACCTTTTCGGCTGACATATTAGCTTTCTCTGAAACTAGGCTTAACCCCTCTGTTTTAGATAATGAAATTCTTTCTAATAATTTTATTTCTTATAGGCTTGATCGTGTTGGTCGTCGTGGCGGTGGAGTACTCATTGCTGTAAACTCGAATCTGTCTTCAAGTGTGGTGCCGATTGATCTCCCCTTAGGTGTTGAGTTTATTTGCGTCGAAGTTACATGTTCTAACTTTAGCCTATATATCTCTTGTTCATATATTCCTCCAGCTTCTGATATCATGATCTACGTGCACCATGCTGATGCTTTACGAACTATTTTTGGTCGTCTTAAAGATCGTGATGTTCTTATAGTTTTAGGTGATTTTAACTTGCCTAATATTTCTTGGCTTGTTGATGATAATCTATCTTTCTTAATTCCTTCATCTCAACATGTTTTTCTTGATAGCCTACTTGAATGTCCACTATATCAGTTGAATTCTTTCCTTAACTGTTCTAAAAGAATCCTTGATCTTGTTTTTGTCTCTGATCCCACTGTTAGTGCTGTATCGCAAACACAGCCACTAGTGAAACCTGAAGATCCTTATCATCCTACCATTGAAGTTACTATTTCTTACAATTCCGTTACTAATTTATTTAAAAACATTTCAAATTCTCGTCGTAGATGTTTTCGTAAAACAAATTTCAATCTTCTTAACAGCCTTATTTTCTCTTTTGATTGGTCGTTTCTATTTGAGTGCTGCGATATAGATTGTGCAGTGAAGTTTTTCTATTCTGCTCTTAATTCTCTAATTGATAAATGCGTTCCTTATGTGAATGTCTCTACCGTCTCCAGCTCGCCAGTCTGGTTCACACGTAGGCTCTCTAATCTTCGCAACATTAAATCGAGATATTTTAAAAGATTTAAAAAAACTGGTTCGCGACTTGACTATGCAAATTATTGTATAGCTAAATCTCAATTTTGTCTTTTAAATACTCAATGCTACAACAATTATCTCGTTCGCAGTAAGGCTGAATTTTAATTAATTGGGGTTATTAAACCCCAAAAGATTTTACAACTTTGTCAATTCCAAAAGACGCTCTAATGTCCTACCTTCCACCTTCACACTTAACGACCAGTCTGCTAATAATGATTTAGATATTGCAGATCTGTTTGCTAAATTTTTTCAGTCGACATATTCTACTACTGTTTCGGATCCCACACCCTATCCCTTTTCAATCCCACATTTAAATTGTATGTTTTTTCCCAGTATTACTGAAGACTGTATTCTCTCTAGCTTGTCATCTATGAAGTCTTCCTTCGTTCCCGGGCCTGATGATATACCTAGTTGCATCCTTAAAATGTGTTCGATTTCCCTATCTAAGCCTTTAGCTCGGTTATTCTTTATATCGAGTGAGACTTGTAGATTTCCTGATATTTGGAAGGAGTCATTTATTATTCCGCTTTTTAAAAAGGGTTGCAAATCGGATGTTTCCAACTACCGTGGCATTGCCAAACTTTCGGCAATACCTAAACTGTTTGAGAAAATTATTACGTCTTCCCTTCAACATCTATCCAGATCCACTATTTCTCCTTGCCAGCATGGTTTCATGAAAGGTCGTTCGTCGCTTACCAACCTTTTAGAATTGACTACCCTAGTACACCATGGCTTCCGTAAAAAGTGTCAAACTGATGTTATTTATACTGACTTCAGTAAGGCTTTTGATACGGTTGATCATTCTTTGCTTCTCGCGAAACTTAACATCATGGGTTTTTCACCAAAATTATTGGGTTGGTTAAAGTCGTATCTTATTGGCAGAACCCAAAAGGTGTCTTTTCGTTCCTCGATATCTAAAACTGTTCGAGTTACGTCAGGTGTACCCCAAGGCAGTCATCTGGGCCCACTATTATTTACATTGTTTATAAATGATTTGCCTTTGGCCTTGGCTCATTCACGCGTGCTCATGCTTGCGGATGACGTCAAGATTTGTTATTCCTATAATGATCCTTCTTTCCAACAGTACTTGCAATCAGATCTCGATGCGTTCTGTGATTGGTGCCACGTTAATAAATTACACCTTAATGCCTCTAAATGTTCTTTTATGACTTTCAGTCGTTTGTCTCCGCTCCTAGCTCATTACTCTATTAAGTCTGTTCTGTTAGATTGTGTTCCATCATTCAAAGACTTAGGCGTTATGTTTGACCCTAAACTTTCATTTAATGTTCATATTTCTTCAATTGTCAACAGAGCTAGCAGCCTTCTCGGCTTCATTAAACGTTGGGCCAAAGAATTTGATGATCCCTATGTAACAAAGGTTTTATACACTTCGTTAGTTCGCCCTACTCTAGAATATTGCTCGCCAGTGTTGAACCCGCAATATGATGTTCACCAGCGTAGTATTGAATCGGTACAGAAGCAATTCCTTAAGTTTGCGCTCCGCGGTCTAAATTGGGACCCGGGTCTTCGCCTACCTTCTTATTCTGACAGACTTCTTCTTATTAATCTTCCTTCACTTTATAACCGTAGGCTTGTTTTTGGCATTCTCTTTCTCCATAAACTAGTCAACGGCGAAGTCATTTCTACGAATTTACTAGATACGCTGTATTTTTGTGTTCCCTCACGTCGGACCAGAAACTTTTTTCCTATTCACCTTAGTAGATGTCTGACTAACTACTCTCTTCACGAACCTCTTCGTGTTCTTTGCCAATCTTTTAACAACCTTTCTCACCTTATCTCTCCTCATCTTTCTGTCACTTCTCTTCGCGCTATACTTTTTAATCATCTACAGCGAAACCAATGAAAATATTCTGGACTTGGATTGGCTGCAACTCATCCCTGGCCACATTGGCTGTGAATCGGGGCATAGCTGGCACCTTGTGCAAATAAAACACCTCCACCGGGCTGGGGATGTTTAGTTGTATATAAAGCTAAGCTACCTTCTTCATTTAATTACTATCTGTCTTTAGCTTAAGCTTTTTCGTCGACTGCTGTGTTAGTTGACGTAAATAAATAAATAAATAAATAAATAAATATGCAATATGTTTTTTTATACCCTAGCAAAAAGGGTACATTAATTTTGGTCAGAAGTGTGCAACGCATAGAACGAAGCATCTCCGACCATACAAAGTGTATATATTCTTGATCAGCACGACGAGACGAGTTCGAATAGCCATGTCCGTCGGTCCGGCGGTCCGTCCGTCCGTCCGTCTGGATCAACGCAAACTCCTCCTAGACCGTAAGAGCTACAGAGCTGCACGTAGGCTTGTATATACTGCAGGGGTTGTATATCTCGGATTCAGCCGGATCGGACCACTATATTATATAGCTCCCATACAAACCCCAAAGTCACAAACAGTGACTTTTCTCAATAACTTCGTTAATTTCTGTGCTATTATCGTGCTATTATAAAACTTAATATTCGAGAGTTTATTACGCTTGTAAACTACTGTGCCAAATTTGATCAAGATCGGATGACTATATCATATAGCTCCCATAGGAACGATCGGTCGCAAACAGTGACTTTTGTAAATAACTTCGTTACTTTTAACGCGATTGCTTTCAAATTAAACATTTGCTAGTTAAGTATATCTGTTAATGACTGTGCCAAATTTGATCAAGATCGGGTGACTAAATCATATAGCTCTCAAAGGAGCGATCGGTCGAAAACAGTGACTTTTGTAAATAACTTCGTTATTTCCTATGATTGTAAAACGTTCTTCCACATTGATGGCTAATAGGTAAGGAAAGAGTTACCAAAAAAGATGCAAGGGTATACAAACTTTGACGCGGTCGAAGTTAGCCCCGGCCCTCTGGTTTTTTATTCAAAAGTACCTATTTCGATTCATATGAATAAAGGAAGTGTTGAGATTTATTCAACTTCCTGGGTTTTTCATAGTTATTGATGTATATATATATATTAGTAGTGAATAGACTATTTGTGGTAGAACTAAGAGAAGTACGACCGGCACAGATGGTGCCATATACGAGAGTGCATCTTGTGCGTATAGGGTTACCAGATAGGCGGTTGGCAAAGCAGGCTTCCAGATGTATTCGCAATACTTCCCCTCAGATGGCGCCTTATATGTCTATTTTTTGTACTCCCAACAGTGTCACACAGGACTCATGCTTTGCTGTTCCTAGACCTTGGGTTAAAACGTCTGCGGCATTTCACTTGTTGAGATGTAATCAATGCGAAGGTCGCCTTTGTCCACCAGTTCCCTTATAAAATGATGACGGATTGTGGAATAAAGAATTTCGTGTGAGTTGGCCAGCCCCTTGATTGTCGTTATAGATTATGGTGGAACGGAGCGAGCCAAAAATCTCTTGTAGGAAAGATCTTAGATGTACAGCCTTTTCAGACGTCTCAGATAGGGCCATGTATTCGGCCTCGGTGCTAGAAAGAGCGACAGTTCGTTGCTTACGGGATTCCCAACTTATTGGTGCGTTTGCCATCTTAAATTCGAAACCTGTAGAAGATCTACGATCATCAGTATTAGCAGCCCAGGCGGCGTCAGCATAGCCAACCAAACCTTTTCCGGTTTTTTTATATATTAGTCCATGGTCTTGAATAACCTTCAAGTAACGAAGTACCCTTTTGGCTGCAACCCAGTGTTGTTTCCCGTAACAATTATTATACTGGCTAAGAAGACTTAAGATATGTGCAATGTCAGGGCGCGTCGATACTGCAAGCCACATTAGAGCACCTATCAAGTTTTCGTATGGGATGCTTGATACTTCATCCAGGTCCGGTTTTGTCTTTGGGCACATATGATTTGAAATTTTCTCGCTGGTGTTTATAGGTGTGCTTACTGGTTTACAGTCCTCTATGTTGAATTTCTTTAGTATATCCTTTACATACCTTGATTGACCCAAAGAACATTCACCTTTGTTCTTGTTTTGATGAAATTCGATACCCAGGCAGTTAGACAGTTTTCCTAAATCCTAAGACAGTTTTCCTAAATCCTTCATTTCAAAATTACGTGTACTTGGCTTTCAGCTGTGCTAGTAGCTTGTTATTATTCGTTGCGACAATGAGATCATCGACATACATTGAAACGATAATAATCCCATTACCTTGTTTTTTCATATACACGCAAGGATCAGCTGCAAGTGGCTTCAAGTTCATTTCCTTTAATTTGTGATGCAGTTTCTTATACGACTGGCATCCACTCTGCTTTAAACCATACAAAGCTTTCCTTAATTTACATACTTAATCGTCAGTGTATTTTTGCTTTTCTTTTTCCGTAAGTGTCCCCATTTAGATATGCACTGTTAAAATCGAATTGATGGAGGTCGAGGTTGAGTTCCACGGCGATTGCTATCAGTGTTCGTATTGATCCTATACGAGCTGATTCCTCTCTCGCTTTACAGTTTCCCAAGTCTTATTCTTATCAAGGCGTTTTTCCACTCAATTGCATTTGGACCACTTAGAGCTGCGCGTGTTGACGATTCATCTCCTCATAAAACTCATCTTCCTCATTAGATTCCGGTTCTGGCTCATTTCCGATATTTGACTGCATTTGGACTTCGTTTTAGATGAGCTTGGGACGACCAGGTTTTCCTGTATGCACTTTTCTGGGTCTTCCAGGTCCACGTCTTTGTAGTACTGGTTCTTCTTCGATATTTTCTTCAATATTGGCATTCTCTTCTTGGGTATTTTCCTCGGGAACGATACGCTCCTTTTGAAAATCCTCTTCCTGACTATCTTCCTCTTGATATTCCGCATTGACTGCGGTTAGCTCTGAGATTCTTCAAATTCATGATCGTTGCCAAAAATATTTGTGAATATGACGTCACGACTTCTCAGTATCATTTTGGCTTCGGGATCATATATACTATAGACTTTGGCATCATTACAGTAACCTATAAATATACAACTTTTGGATCTTGGACTGAACTTACTCTTTGCAAGTTTGTCAACCGAGTATACAATTTGACCAAATGTGCGCAAATGTTTGATGGATGCAATTCGATGATTCCATAATGTAAAAGGGACTTCTCCCCGTAGACTTTTGGATGGGCATCTGCTCCGTAAGTAATTTGCTGTGTTTATTGCCTCAGCCCAGTAGCTAGGTGTTTGTACGGCTTGGATCATCATGCAGCAAGCCATTTCCACAAGAGTTCGATTCTTCCTTTCAGCCGTTCCATTTTGTTGTGGGGTGTATTCCGCTGAATGCTCGTGCTTTATACCTGCGGCTTTTAAATACTCATTAAACTCATTATTGGTATACTCGGTTCCATTGTCTGATCTAAAACGTTTAATCTTTTTTCCAGTTTTCAGTTCAACATATTCCTTAAACTCCTTGAATTTGTTGAAAACTTCTGATATACTTTTGATAGTATTCAATTCGCATCATTTCAAAAAATCATCTATAAATGTGTAGCAATATGTATTAATATTAAGTATATCTTACTCTTTCCCCCAGTGCAATATGTTTAGAATTAAGTATATCTTACTCTTTTTTTGTTACAAATTAGTTTTAAGTTTTATGCAGTGGTACAGTACGAGAAGCGTGCTGTCTCACTTTAAAGAAAAGAACAGAGAGGTTCAAATAAAAAGAATGAGAGCGGCTCAGTTTTTATGGAGAGCTCACCAAAAATAGACGTGTTTTACTCGCTATAATTTCAGAAGTGGTCATAGTTAACCCAGTGAAAAAAAAAAAACAGTGAAAAAGCTATAATTTATCAAAGAGGAAAAAAAATATTAAAAAAACAATAATGGATTCAATAAATCCTGATGATTTTTCGAAGTCCCAGCTACAAATCTGGTGCAAAAACCTAGGTTTACCAGATACTGGCACTAAAAATGTGCTAGCCGAACGTTTAAACCAACTCAGCCCTGTAGCGAGGGCAACATCCAAAAGATGGAGCTGCTCCTAACGGAGGACTAAGTAAACGCGCGAATCCCCCTGAAAAATATTGATTGGAGCACCTAAAGAGCATTTTGTATACATCGGACGATGGCGCCGATCAGACGCAAAATTTCGAGGCAGACTTGTCCCAAGGTCAACAGCAGCAAGAAGTAACGGCAAACGAACAGAACGAAGCAGAAAATGGACAGAACGAAGCAGAAAATGATCAAAACGATGCAGAAAGCGAGGCGCAGACAGAAAACGAGAGCATTCTGAATGAACCGCAAGAAATATCAAAAGCAACAAATGAGAAGTCAAATGAAAAGAGCAACAACGGAGAGCGCAACGCAACAAATGAGAAGTCAAATGAAAAGAGTAACAACGGAGAGCGCAACGCAACAAATGAGAAGTCAAATGAAAAGAGTAACAACGGAGAGCGCAACGGAACAAATGAGAAGTCGAATGAAGAGAGCCAAAAAGAAGAAAACATAGTAAAGTATACTTTGGAAAAAAAGCTGGAACTACTTTGCAAAGAAATCGAACTGGTTCGTAGAGAGAACGAGTTCTTGCGCCTTGCTGGCAACCCTGAGTCTGGCCACTCAAGCAGCTGGCTGGCGACGAAGACAGGTGACCAGGTCTTGGCCAAAGATGTGAAAGATTTTTTACTCGATTTTGACGGTAATGGAAATGTTTATAGTTGGATATCTTCCGTGCTTCATTTGGAAAGATCATTCAACTTGAACGAAAATAATTTACGTTTGCTTGTTTTCGGTAAACTAAAGGGCAAAGCTTTGGATTGGATACACTCAAACCCTGAGTGTTTGTGTCAGCCTGTGAAAACCATATTCGATGCCATGGGAAAAGTCTTCGAATCAAAGAAGACCAATGTAATAATTCGACGAGAGTTTGAGGCACGCAAGTGGTGCGTCGGCGAACCGTTCCTGAATAACTTTAACGACAAAGTTGGCTTGGCTGGCGGTTTGCGTTTGCCGGAGGACGAGATGGTCGAGTATATTGTTGACGGGATACCAGACCGTCACTTGCGAGAGATGGCTTGTATGCAACGTTTTGGGTCTAAGGATGACGTGTTGGCAGCATTTGTCAACATAGTGCTGCAGCGGGAAAAACCTGTATCTCTGCCAAATGTGTCCGCAAAGAAGAAGCCCACATTCAGGTGCTTCAACTGTAACTGTCTGGGTCACCTAGCAGCCGACTGTAACAAACCAATAAGAGCAACTGGTGCTTGCTTTGGATGTGGTGAAATGGGTCACCGAGTGGCAGATTGCAGTCAAAATAAGAAGAAGCCCGCGGCAATATCAGTAAGTTTGGATAATATAAGAGTTGTAAAAGTTCACATAGGTAATGATGTATTTTCCCTAGGATGCCTCATAGACTCGGGAAGCGCAGTTAGCTTAATTAAAAAGGAGTTCGTTTCAGATGAAATTAAATTGGAACCCGGTCCTGAACATACATATTTTGGTTTAAAAAAAGTAAACTTGAAGTCTTTGGAAGTATTTTATGTTACGTTGAAATATTAAATAAAAATGTTTGCGTTCGACTACTGATTGTTTCCAACGAGTCTATGGGAAGTCCAATACTGTTAGGTAGAGATTTTATGAAAATATGTAAAGCTAAAATTGTACTGCAGCTTGACGATGATCTGTGTAAAGAGTCAATGGTCGAAAGTATTAAGTTAAGCCATGACTTGAGCAAAGGAGATAATTTTGAAAACCAAATGCTAAATATTGATTGTGACGTGGTAAATTCAAAATATTATGTTGGCAAAAGTTTAAGTTTCAATGAAACGACAATGTTTGAAAATATTTTTTCTAAATTTTATCTGGAAAGAAATCGACCAAATGAACCAAAGGTTAAATGCGAAATGAAACTCACAATCAATGACATAAGTCCGTTTAGCTGTAATCCAAGACGATTTTCTTATAGCGAAAAGGCTGAATTGTAAAAAATAATTGACGAATACTTAAGCAAAGAATATATTAGGCCGAGTGAGTCAGAATATGTTTCCCCAATCGTGCTCGTAAAAAAGACTACAGGTGAACTTAGAATGTGCGTTGATTTTAGAAAATTAAACAAGGCGACTTCAAAAGATAGTTATCCTATTCCACTTATTGATGATCTGTTAGATAGACTTGCAGGAAAAGCTTTATTTTCGAAACTCGACTTAAAGAATGGGTTTTTCCATGTATACATGCATGAGGATTCAGTGAAGTTTACGTCATTTACGACACCGCTTGGTCAGTTTGATTTTTTTCGTATGCCATTTGGCCTCAGAAATGCGCCGTCTACATTTCAAAGGTTTATAAACAGGATATTTGCCGATATGATTAGGGATGAAAAAGTTATTATATATTTAGACGATATTATGGTAGCAACAAAAGATTTTGATACGCATCTAGAAATTTTAAAAGAAGTATTTGACCGATTGGTTGACAATAAATTGGAGTTGAGATTAGATAAGTGCGAATTTCTGCAGACGAGTGTTAAGTACCTAGGGTATTCGATTACAGGCAAAGGCATCAAAGCTGACGATAAGGGTATACAAGCAGTAAAGGATTTTCAAGTTCCGACTAAAGTCAGCGAGGTTCAAAGTTTTTTAGGACTATGTTCATATTTTCGTAGGTTTATTAAAGATTTTGCTACTATTGCCAAGCCATTATATGACCTAGTTAGAAAAGACAAAAAGTTCATGTTTGGGAACATCGAAACATCGTACGTTTGAAAATCTAAAGTCTAAGTTAACAGAGCCTAAATGATGAAACCGAACTGCATTGTGACGCAAGTTCTATTGGTTTCGGATCGATTTTGCTACAAAGGAAAAGCGATGGTAAATGGCATCCAGTTTTCTATTTTTCTAAAAGAACTACCGATGTGGAATCTAGATATCATAGCTTTGAGTTAGAAACGTTGGCGATAATTTATTCGTTAAAACGATTTCGTGTATATTTGCAGGGAAAGCATTTCAAGATCGCGACAGATTGTAACTCGCTTACATTGACACTTAGCAAAAGAGAAGTTAACCCCAGAATAGCCCGTTGGGCTCTAGATTTAGAAAACTAAGATTATGTGCTAGAGCATAGGCCGGTAGAAATACTAACATTATGGTTGTGGAAACTAACTCATTTGAAGATAACTTAGTAATATGTCAGAACCAAGATGATGAAATTTTAAGATTAAAGTCAATGTTAGAAAGGTCTGAACACAGTATGGAGTCACATGTCCTGTTTAAATATCATAATGAGTTAGGCCACACAGGCATAGACAAAGTTGTAGAAGTTATCACAAAGTCGTATTGGTTTCCAAAGTTACGGAAAAAAGGAGAACAACATGTAAATAATTGCCTAAAGTGTATAGTCTTTTCGTGAAAAAATGGAAAACAAGAGGGTCATATCCACAATATACCTAAACCTGATGTGCCATTCGAAGTGGTTCATATCGATCACTTCGGACCAATCGATGTCAAAGGAAGCACAAAGAAACACGTGTTAGTGGTGGTTGACGCGTGTACGAAATTTGTCAGACTTTACTTAGCGAAAACCACAAAATCTAAGGAAGCAATAGAAGCACTTAAAGAGTATTTTAGATCCTATAGTAGGCCAAAGTGCATAGTGTCGGATCGTGGAACGTGTTTTACGTCTAACGAATTTTCTAGCTTTTTAGAGTCTTGTAATATACAACATGTCAAAATTGCAACTGGTTCTCCGCAAGCTAATGGCCAGGTTGAAAGAATAAATAGAAGTCCAGGCCCTATGTTGGCAAAATTATTAGCCTCAGAAGAAAATGTTAGTTTTCGTCAGGCCATAGAGATAGTAGAGTATACCATGAATAACACTATTCATAGGTCATTGGGACAGCATCCAAGTGTCGTACTATTTGGCGTCGGCCAAAAAGGACGACAAGTAGATGAATTAAAAGACTACTTGTTAGAAGACAGGTCTGTGGAAAGAAATTTGGAGTCGGTACGAGCAAAAGCTAAAGAAAAAGAAAAGAAACTTCAAGAGTATAATGAATGTCTAGCGAATCGAAAAAGACGAGGGCCAAAAGTTTTTAAGCCAGGCGACTATGTGGTAGTTAAAAATTTTGACACTCACAAAGGGGTATCCAAAAAATTATTGCCGAGATTCAAAGGGCCTTTTAAAATCGTTAAGTGCCTCGAAAATGATCGATACGTTGTAAGTGACGTCGACGGGTTTCAGCAGTCGAAGATTCCTTATACTGGAATTTGGTCTATCGCAAATATGAAGCTATGGTTCAATTGGTCAGATGAAACTAATAAAGTTAACGTAAATATAGAGAAAGATGAAAATACGAATGAACAGATAAAAATAAATACAAACCTATGTAAATGTAAATGAAAATTCTATTAAAGAAAAAGTCAGTATGTTAAGCAAAGAAATAAGTAAATTGGAAAGCGCTAAGAATGACAACAGTACACACAACTATAATACGAGAAGCAAAGGTCATCATAAAGAAGACTAGGATCAGGTGATCCTTACTGTCAGATTGGTTGAATTGTAGCAATATGTATTAATATTAAGTATATCTTACTCTTTCCCCCAGTGCAATATGTTTAGAATTAAGTATATCTTACTCTTTTCTTTGTTACAAATTAGTTTTAAGTTTTATGCAGTGGTACAGTACGAGAAGCGTGCTGTCTCACTTTAAAGAAAAGAACAGAGAGGTTCAAATAAAAAGAATGAGAGCGGCTCAGTTTTTATGGAGAGCTCACCAAAGATAGACGTGTTTTACTCGCTATAAATGTAACAAAGTATCGACTACCTCCATAACTACTCACTGGCATTGGTCCACATACATTGAGGATGCAGGAAACGGTTTTCGTGATTGCTTCCCCTTAATGCATGCTTCGCAGATTGGTAGACTCTCATTTATATTTACGCATGCTCCATGTACTCTTTCTTTATGAGTACGTTTAAGTGCCCAAAATGATACTTGTTTTGTTTCCGACTACTAAATGGCTTTTTTCACCCATTTCCTCGACATGGTATAGGTCATGTTTGTAGTGACCGGATTTTTCCTCTAAAATATTTAACTTTCAAACGAAGAGTTTTTTTTTTTAAATCACCCGCGCTTATATAAAGATAAAATCAGAAAACGTTCACTCTGATAGGATCATGGTTAACTTAATGGCAGGGTTGAGTTTGAGCTTTGAGTACAGTTAACTGATGCATTCACATCGGCCAATGAAAAGACGCCACGTCGCAACATTTGGGAAAAGACCCGTTAGAAAGCTCTGTTTGCGAATTCTTTTGCCTAAGACGCGTGTTTGAGTTTCCAGTTCCTTCTATTCTGCTCTGCTAAAGCGATAAGTTGTATAATATATATTGTTCTTATTAAGAAATTTCAAATCCTAATACCACGTGTTTAACAAAATCGTTACCAGGCTATCTAGCCAATACTCGTGAAATTTTTAGAAACCGTAGTACAGTGCCCACTACAGCCTTTAAGTTCGTCGATTTAAAGCGAGAGTTAAAAGGTTATATTATATATTTAAGTTAGGTTATAATTCTCAGACCCGGTAAACTAAAACCATATTTTCACAGTCCCAGGCGGAACGAGAAATCTTATATTTATTACTAGCGCTGAGATAGCCTAGACCTCGGAAGCTCGTGGCTGGAGTTTCAAAATCTGAGGGGGGCCCAAACGCCACGTGGTTCACCACACAGTGACGTAAAGCGCTGAAGGATGGTGATGAATTCCGGAAAAACCTAAGACCCAGATACATCGTTTTATTTGAGCGAGCTGTCTAAGCTGAGGATAAATTAGTCTTTGTCATATGGTCACGTAAATACACTACCTCGCACATGTCGCTCATAGACCACAAAAAAAAAAAAAATGCAAAAACCGTCTGAATAGTAACCCAATGTGTTTAAAGACAGTGTTAAATTGAGTCAGCCTTTCTTAAAATCTATAAAATTTGCACATTTGTCACACTGTTACTTAAGAACAATATAAATTTAATTCATTTAAAGGCGCAGAGCCTTTAAACATTTTTTTAGTATTTAAGTAGTCTCTAGTTAAGAATCCTTCTTTAATTATTTGTTCTAATGGAGCAATATGTGTAAGGTAACCTATGGAGTATATTTCATTGTCATTTATATAATTAATCTAAAACTTCGTTAAAAACCACACCACAGCAAATTCAACGTCATCTTGGTCCCAATGATTACAACGAAACACTGTGAAGTATACCAAATTCGTGAGTAATGAGTTAATCCTTTAACAAAAATAATTATTTGAAAACATATCTGAAATATTCCTATACGGTTTACCGTAGCACAAACGTTTCATTCTTTTTATATTGAAGATACTAGTAATTTTTTTTCTTTTTTTTGATATTTAAAGTAATGAAGTCCGAAATATGAAATTTTGTCAAGCTCGTTAGGATATAAGTAAAGAAACCCAAAATTATGTTTGAACAGAAATAATGATTTGAATTACTCTAATATGGTCTGTCAAGTATCCTTGCTGAACTGTCATAAGAAGTCACTGTCATAAAAGAAATAAAAACTACACTGTTTTGGGACAATCTTCGAATTAGAACAGTTGTCATGGTCGGGTGGGTAAAGAAGAGGGTCTTCTTTCTTTAGGTTGTGGTGAATTGGCACCTTAGCAATAGTAATAATCGTAACATCACATTTAACTTTTGGTAGTTAGTTTAGTTTTATAACGCGCATTAAATTTATTAATGATAGTGAGTGTGAAAAGGGGAGAAAGAACCACGACCAATCCGACGAGCTAGACCCGAGCATAGCAAGAATGCGCAACCTCGATCCTGATCACACTATTGGTTTAACCATTTTTTTGTCATCTCAACAACTTTTCTTAAATAACACATATCTTCGTTATTGACAGTAGAATTTCTATAATATCTGGTACATTCAGTGTGTTCAAAAGGTTTGCAGAAAACTTGCAGTTTGTTTTAAAAGTTACCGACCCTATTCCATTGATTGCTGTCGTTTCGCCGTTTGCTAGTTTTAACTCTTGCGATTTTTCTGCATACGTTTTATTAAATCTTTCCTTCCCTGAACACATGTGTGATGTTGCCCCAGAGTCCAGGCACCATCCCTTTAGTCTTGTGCGTATAAGATTCGCTTCTTGTATATACATATTGTCTGGACGTTGACGCGTACAACGCGATGTACGTTCAAGTGGCCCATACGACACCAGGACAGAGCCTGTTTCGCGAGCCCAAGCAGCGCGCTGTCCACCTCCCGCCCGACCGACCGTGGGGCGCAGCCGCATATCGGACGGCACGATCGCGTGGACAAATACAAATAAAATGAGCAAACAATTAAAAATATGATTAACTACAGCTAATTACGAGCTAAATGTGCTAAAATAGAAGTTTTCACAAGGGAAAGAGAGGCTTCTGATCTGATTACGGGATACAGAAGATTGTAATCAGAACATAGGACTCGAAAAGGTTCATGCAAAGAATAGTTAGAAGTACAGTGTTTTAAGGATAGAGGAATAAAATTTCTAGTAGGTCTACGGGGTACAGATAGGTTTAACTGGTTCAATAGCTCAGGAGAGTCTATTTCACCTATTAAAAGTTTATGAATAAAGATGGCACCAAGCATTACTCTACGATTAATTAAAGAAGGAGGATTGATTAAAAGAAGCCTACTGGAGTATGATGGCATATGGACATTGCGAACCCAATTTAGACCGCGAAGAGCAAAAAGCAGAAATTGCTTTTGCACAGATTCAATTTTACTTTGGTGCGTCTCATATTGAGGTGACCATATGCAAGATCCGTACTCTAAGATAGGACGGATTAAAGAAGTATACAGAATTTTGGTTGTGTACGGATCGTCAAACTCTTTTGACCATCGTTTCACAAACCCAAGAACATTCATAGCTTTACTATAGCAGAAATATGAGGATTAAAAGTTAATTTATGGTCCATAAGAACACCTAAGTCATTGATAATATCTAACCGCTCTAAGGCAGTGTCGTTAAGATAATAAGTTGCTAAGTATGGAGTGCATCTATAAAAATCCATAACTTTACATTTAGAGCCGTTAAGGTTTAATAGGTTGGTTGAAGTAGGCAAGAAGACTATATGTCTTTAAAACTGAGGTAAAGCTTGACATCATCCGCGTACATAAGCACCCGAGAATGTGACACTACCAATGGAAGATCATTTATAAAAAGAGTGAATAGCAATGGACCCAAATGACTACCCTGAGGTACTCCAGAGGTCACTTGGATGGTCTTAGAAGATGAAGATTTAAAGAGGACCTTTTGTGTACGCTTAGAAAGATATTGAAGAATCCAATCTAGCAAAATGCTGGGGATGCCAAGTGCGTTTAATTTATATAAAAGCAGAGTATGATTAACAGAGTCAAAGGCCTTGCTAATGGGTTAGTAATTGTCGATCTACGTTTTTTAAACCCATGTTGGGATGGCGAAATGATTGAGATACAAAAATGCTGCAATTGAGATGTTATTATTTTCTCAAATGCTTTGGGTATGGCAGACAATTTAGAAATACCCCTATAATTGGAGGCTTCGGACTTCTTCCCCTTTTTATGAAGAGGAATAATATATGATTCCTTCCAGATAGGCGGGAAGGCGGAAGATGTGACGGACAATGTAAACAACTTAAGTATTGGCTTACAAAGGGCCTCCACGCAAAACCTTAATACGCAGCCTGGTATTCCATCAGGGCCAGGTGCATATATTGGTTTGACGGAACTGAGCACGCTAAGAACCGAACTTTCATCAAACACAGGGTCTAAAATGCAATTAGACGATTGCAAGTGATGAGGTTAAGGAGATTTGCTTGATAAATCGAAGAGCAATAAGTTGTTCTGAAAAAATCAGCAAACATGTCAGCAATTGCCTGATCATCGTCAGCTTTATTGTTTTCGAAAGACAAGTAAGACGGGTGCACCGATGTTTTACGTTTAACAATGACAAATTTATAAAATTGCTTTGGATCGCGAGAAAACCTAAGTTTACATCGCTGAAGATAATCCTTATAGCAATGTAAATTCAGCACCATAAAATTTAATCGAGCAACTATAAATAGGGAAAAATCAGACGCTTTACCGGATTTTTTAAATCTTTTATAACATCTCGATTTTACGTTCTTCAAGTTACATAACTCACGTGAGAACCAAGGAGGTCTATCAGACCATCCTAGAGTCACACGCGGGACACAAAAATCAAAGAACGACTCAAGAGTTTTATAGAAGACAGAAATGCGGAGTCCATATCCGTGCACTTGCACCATTGACCTTCCTTTTGGTGTTATGTCTCGACATGTATACTTATACAGATATGTCCAATCATTAGTTAACAAGAGTTTAAGTTTAGTAAAGTTTGTCTTGCAAAAACATCGGGTTGGAGGCATCGAGTTATTATGTCGAGACATAACACCAAAAGGAAGGTCAACGGTTACATCCAGAGTTGGATGAAAGTTGTCTTCGGGGATAACTAAGGGATCAGTCCTGGAAACATCGCAGTTGGAAGAATCCAACACAAATACCAGATCTACTGATCTGTTACGACTATTCCGGACAGGATTTATTTGAGTTAGGGACAACTTAAGCAGACTGTTGCCGAAATTCGGGCCTGCGAATAAACTTTGTACCACTGTATCACAAAACGGAACTCTGTCCGAACAAACAGAATGACGCTCTTTAAAAACTTTAAAACTCTCTCTCTCATTCTACTCTTGCGGTACTTTATTATACATAAGTAGACATATAAGCGCGAAAAATACGCAGCTGTATTGATCTAAGTACATACATAAGAACCGCGTGTTCTGTTGTTTTTTCGTAGCCAAGAGGCCAAGACTAGAGTAAGTGGAATGAGATTGTATAATTATTAGTTATAAGAAATTTGTAAAATAACCTGAAATTACTTGCAGAATTAAAAAGCTTACGCTGACCTAACTTGAGGATTAAATGGATTAAATTTATTTCAAAGGCACTGGCGAAGCTAGATTAACTAGTCGAACGAGCAACAATTCTTTTTAATTTCTACGGTGAAATTCAACTTAATTTCTACGTGAAATTAAACTTACTCTTTCGTAAAGAATTTTGGACAAATTCTTTAATTCCTACGGTGTAGTAGAGCTACGGAGACCTAAAGAGGAGGGACTAATACAAATCCTAAGGAAAGAACAAATTTTAATTTTATTTATTTATTTACTTATTTATTTATTTATTTATTTATTTATTTATTTATTTATTTATTTATTTATTTATTTATTTATTTATTTATTTATTTATTTATTTATTTATTTATTTATTTATTTACGTCAACTAACACAGCAGTCGACGAAAAAGCTTAAGCTAAAGACAGATAGTAATTAAATGAAGAAGGTAGCTTAGCTTTATATACAACTAAACATCCCCAGCCCGGTGGAGGTGTTTTATTTGCACAAGGTGCCAGCTATGCCCCGATTCACAGCCAATGTGGCCAGGGATGAGTTGCAGCCAATCCAAGTCCAGAATATTTTCATTGGTTTCGCTGTAGATGATTAAAAAGTATAGCGCGAAGAGAAGTGACAGAAAGATGAGGAGAGATAAGGTGAGAAAGGTTGTTAAAAGATAGGCAAAGAACACGAAGAGGTTCGTGAAGAGAGTAGTTAGTCAGACATCTACTAAGGTGAATAGGAAAAAAGTTTATGGTCCGACGTGAGGGAACACAAAAATACAGCGTATCTAGTAAATTGGTAGAAATGACTTCGCCGTTGACTAGTTTATGGAGAAAGAGAATGCCAAAAACAAGCCTACGGTTATAAAGTGAAGGAAGATTAATAAGAAGAAGTCTGTCAGAATAAGAAGGTAGGCGAAGACCCGGGTCCCAATTTAGACCGCGGAGCGCAAACTTAAGGAATTGCTTCTGTACCGATTCAATACTACGCTGGTGAACATCATATTGCGGGTTCCACACTGGCGAGCAATATTCTAGAGTAGGGCGAACTAACGAAGTGTATAAAACCTTTGTTACATAGGGATCATCAAATTCTTTGGCCCAACGTTTAATGAAGCCGAGAAGGCTGCTTGCTTTGTTGACAATTGAAGAAATATGAACATTAAATGAAAGTTTAGGGTCAAACATAACGCCTAAGTCTTTGAATGATGGAACACAATCTAACAGAACAGACTTAATAGAGTAATGAGCTAGGAGCGGAGACAAACGACTGAAAGTCATAAAAGAACACTTAGAGGCATTAAGGTGTAATTTATTAACGTGGCACCAATCACAGAACGCATCGAGATCTGATTGCAAGTACTGTTGGAAAGAAGGATCATTATAGGAATAACAAATCTTGACGTCATCCGCAAGCATGAGCACGCGTGAATGAGCCAAAGCCAAAGGCAAATCATTTATAAACAATGTAAATAATAGTGGGCCCAGATGACTCCCTTGTGGTTCACCTGACGTAACTCGAACAGTTTTAGATATCGAGGAACGAAAAGACACCTTTTGGGTTCTGCCAATAAGATACGACTTTAACCAACCCAATAATTTTGGTGAAAAACCCATGATGTTAAGTTTCGCGAGAAGCAAAGAATGATCAACCGTATCAAAAGCCTTACTGAAGTCAGTATAAATAACATCAGTTTGACACTTTTTACGGAAGCCATGTTGTACAAGGGTAGTCAATTCCAAAAGGTTGGTAAGCGAACGACCTTTCATGAAACCATGCTGACAAGGAGAAATAGTGGATCTGGATAGATGTTGAAGAGAAGACGTAATAATTTTCTCAAACAGTTTAGGTATTGCCGAAAGTTTGGCAATGCCACGGTAGTTGGAAACATCCGATTTGCTACCCTTTTTAAAAAGCGGAATAATAAATGACTCCTTCCAAATATCATGAAATCTACAAGTCTCACTCGATATAAAGAATAACCGAGCTAAAGGCTCAGATAGGGAAATAGAACACATTTTAAGGATGCAACTAGGTATATCATCAGGCCCGGGAACGAAGGAAGACTTCATAGATGACAAGCTAGAGAGAATACAGTCTTCAGTAATACTGGGAAAAAACATACAATTTAAATGTGGGATTGAAAAGGGATAGGGTGTGGGATCCGAAACAGTAGTAGAATATGTCGACTGAAAAAATTTAGCAAACAGATCTGCAATATCTAAATCATTATTAGCAGACTGGTCGTTAAGTGTGAAGGTGGAAGGTAGTACATTAGAGCGTCTTTTGGAATTGACAAAGTTGTAAAATCTTTTGGGGTTCTTATAAAATTCAGCCTTACAGCGAGCGAGATAATTGTTGTAGCATTGAGTATTTAAAAGACAAAATTGAGATTTGGCTATACAATAATTTGCATAGTCAAGTCGCGAACCAATTTTTTTGAATCTTTTAAAATATCTCGATTTAATGTTACGAAGATTAGAGAGCCTACGTGTGAACCAGACTGGCGAGCTGGAGACGGTAGAGACATTCACATAAGGAACGCATTTATCAATTAGAGAATTAAGAGCAGAATAGAAAAACTTCACTGCACAATCTATATCGCAGCACTCAAATAGAAACGACCAATCAAAAGAGAAAATAAGGCTGTTAAGAAGATTGAAATTTGTTTTACGAAAACATATACGACGAGAATTTGAGATGTTTTTAAATAAATTAGTAACGGAATTGTAAGAAATAGTAACTTCAATGGTAGGATGATAAGGATATTCAGGTTTCACTAGTGGCTGTGTTTGCGATACAGCACTAACAATGGGATCAGAGACAAAAACAAGATCAAGGATTCTTTTAGAACAGTTAAGGAAAGAATTCAACTGATATAGTGGACATTCAAGAAGGCTATCAAGAAAAACATGTTGAGATGAAGGAATTAAGAAAGATAGATTATCATCAACAAGCCAAGAAATATTAGGCAAGTTAAAATCACCTAAACTATAAGAACATCACGATCTTTAAGACGACCAAAAATAGTTCGTAAAGCATAAGCATGGTGCACGTAGATCATGATATCAGAAGCTGGAGGAATATATGAACAAGAGATATATAGGCTAAAGTTAGAGCATGTAACTTCGACGCAAATAAACTCAACACCTAAGGGGAGATCAATCGGCACCACACTTGAAGACAGATTCGAGTTTACAGCAATGAGTACTCCACCGCCACGACGACCAACACGATCAAGCCTATAAGAAATAAAGTTATTAGAAAGAATTTCATTATCCAAAACAGAGAAGTTAAGCCAAGTTTCAGAGAAAGCTAATATGTCAGCTGAAAAGGTTTGGCTATCACAGAAAAGGTTCGACAGCTTGGTAAGAAGTCCTCTTACATTTTGATAATGAATGCAAAGACTAGACGTTATTAGTTTTTTGAAGCAGAAGATAAAGTAGGAAGGTGGACAGGCAACGGACGAGAGCGCTTATTGGGCGCAAACTCGTGTACAACTAGGCCCTCTGGCCAAAAATTTGGGTCAACCATAGCTGAGAAGTACTCATTTGGTACTGTAATTTTAAAAGAGGAGATTTCGCGAGGCCTAGAAAACTTAAACTTTTGAATTAAAACCTTAGCAGGGCAAATATTACCAATGTAAGCTGCCACAGACGATTCAGAAGTATCTGGAGCAAGCCTAGAAATAAATAATTTTTTGCGATGGGGCACTACAGTTAGTGGAGGCGGAGGAGCATTGGGATCCGCAAGTGATTGAGAGCCGGCATGATCCTGTGATTGATCAGAGTTCCCGTGAGGGATAGATTGAGGTACACCAGGGCTTGTAATGGGTACTTCAATCTGAAAAGAAGAGCATTAAGAGGGACAAGAAGATGGTGTAGGCGAAAGTAAAATCGGAGAGGAAGTAATAGAGAGAGCTGGCGACTGCTTACGAGGCAACTCAAGGGTACATTTCTTGTGCAATTTCTCAGAAGGTGGAACAAATTTGAATTGCGACAATAATTGAACGCTAGAGTCACACTCGTTTGACAGCTGTTTGGCCAGTTTGTTTAAAGAAAGAAACCTTAAACGAAGATCCCTATACATACGGCTAAAATCAAGCTGCTGGCTGGCACAAGATGGGCAAGTCCAGCGCATTAAGCCAAGCTCAGGCTTAGACACAGACAAACCAGAAAATTTGTCGTAGTCGCGGCCATTGAGGCCAGCACATTTTAAGTGAATAAGATTATCGCAGAGCCAACAAGATATTGCTCTATACTGATCATCAAAACGATCAGAATGTTTGCAATTAGGTAGACAACAAGCCATTGAAAAGCCGAAAGAAACGCAAAAAAAATTATATATATATAAGAATATATAGAAAAATTAAATTCACAGCACAAAGATAATTATTGATAAATAATCAATAATTACAAATAAAACAAAGAGACAGCTAGAGTGCACAGCACAACAGAGAGTGCAAGAACAGTTATAAGCCGAGCTTTGAGAGGCGGCCTTACAAAAGTGATTACGCGGGAGAGAAGCTAAGCACAAGCACAAAGCAGAGAGAACAACAAAGCCACTAGCACTGATGGTATGATGGGGGCGATGAGGGGAGCAACTGCAGAAGCAATGACGAAAGAAAAAAAAAAAAAAAATATGTAAATGCACCAAACACTAATCACGAAAAAGAAAAAACTGTTTAAACTGATTAATTTGGCGAATTATGGAAATAAAACACAAGGGAGTCAAGCGAACAACACCAGCGGAAGTGTAAACAAACTAAGCACAATTAAAAATTGAGAAAAAACAATAAATATTAATAAAAACTCAGGAGCTATGCAAAAACACGACCGTCACGTCAGAGAGCAGAAAGCCACGCTTAAAATTACGTACATTTACATAGACATGGCAACGACTGAATATTGTGGTCTGTGCCAGGAGCCGGCCAACCAGGAAATGCTCACATGCTCCAGGTGTGCATCTCAATTCCACTGCACCTGCTGCGGATCGAAAAACAGTGCCACCTCGAGTTACTGTGCGAGACATGTCGCCACGTGTCTGATGAAGGTGAACATAACCTCAAAACTGAATCACATTTCAAGGTTAACCACCCAGGCAACAAAGATCAGCACATGGATGATGAAGCAATGCCGGAAGACCAGCAAATACTTTTGCAACAATTAGAGGACGAAATGTGCCTCGAAAGGGAATATCTGAGCCGTAAGTACGCCGTACTAAACCCGAGAGTACAATCAAACGGAGAAGCGAAGGATCATCCACAACATGCTGCTGGAATACATCAATACATAATGATGACGAATGATAGTGCCACCAATACTCCACAGGCGACGAGTACCAGAGCGCAGAGCATGCCGTGCAAAACCAACGGCATAACACCACAACAAGTGGCTGCTCGACAATGTATGCCGAGGGAATTAGCAGTTTTCAAAGGAGATCCAAGAGAATGGCCACTCTTTATAAGCACCTATGAAACTAGCACCCGGATCGGTGGATACAGCAACGAGGAGAACGCTATGCGTCTGCGGAGATGTCTGAAAGGTAGGGCCCTTGAAGCCGTGCAAGACAGCCTACTGTTCCCAGAAATGCTGCCGAGCGTTATAAGTACTTTGAGAATGTACTTTGGACGCCCGGAACACATAATAAAACTGTTGATGGAGAATGTGCGAAATTTGCCTCCTCCAAAGGCAAGCTAGAACCGCTGATCGAGTTTGCATTTGCGGTGAAAAATATGTGCGCTACCATTAGAGCAAGCAAGCTAGATGCGCACCTGAACAACCCTACGTTATTACAAGAGCTTATCGAGAAGACGGGACCTGATAAGATGCTTAACTGGGCCCTACATTCAATATCCATACCATACCCGAACATACAGCATCTAGCGGATTGGTTGTTTGAATTGGCGGAAGCGGCGAGTCGCGTATCTACGCCCAACATATTACTAGAAAGCGACAAGAAGAGAATCAACAGAGGAGTGATGCATACACATACCGCAGCGCCTACAGATAATCCTAAAAACACAGTCTGTGCGATATGCAAAGGACACCACAAACCAGTGTCTTGCGAAAAGTTGTTGCGGATGTCAGTTGGAGCCAGGTGGAACGCGATAAATAACCATCACCTATGTGATCAGTGCCTCAAAACCCACAAGGGATCCTGCTGGAGTCGCGTAGCTTGCGACATAAATGGCTGCAAAGCAAAAAATCACCGTCTCCTTCACAAGGATGTGACGGAAAGCGTTCTGTACAATCATCGTGGGTCACTAACCAACCAGCCAAAATGCTATGTTCGAATCGTTCCAGTCACTTTGCACTCCAATTCGAAATCCGTCGATATCTACGCATTTATGGATGACGAATCGACTCTAACACTTGTAGAAGAAAAATTGGTTGATGCGCTCGAAGTGAAAGGTTTCGCTAATCCCCTATGCATTAGATGGACCGGCGATTTTAGTCGGGAGGAGCCGGAATCCAAGCAGCTGAACTTGGGCAATAAATTATTTAAAGTAAATGAAGTCTGTACGGTTAAGTCCATTGGTCTTTCAGACGAGACGATGATAGCAGATAGGATAAAACAGAGATATCCGCATTTAAAAAACCTGCCTATCCCGAGCTTCATTAACGCAATGCCTCAAATGATAATCGGCAGTAATAATCCGAATCTCATAGCTTCGGTAAAGGTGCGCGAAGGAAAATGGCAGCAACCAATAGCTGCAAAAACGAGACTAGGATGGACTATATATGGCGGATCGGGACGATCTGGGGAGGACTCAACCTGCATCGGAGTCAATGCGATCTGGATTTGCATGAGATGGTTAAAAAACATTTGCTAACGGAGGAAAAATCACCGCCGATATTTACCAAGTCCCCTGATGAAGAGCGATCTCTACAGATTCTGGAGGACACTGTTAGTTACAGCTCGCGGACGTACACCACGGGATTGCTTTGGAAAGATGGCCCCCGTGTATTTCCAAATAGCCTGCCGGTAGCAAAACGACGACTCTTATGCATGCAAAAGAAAATGGCAGCAGACCCTCCTTTTGCGAATGAGCTACATAATCAAATACAAAACTTGATAGCCAAAGGCTATGCCAGAAAGTTGCCAGAGGAAGAAATCAGGGAGAAACCCGAAAACGCATGGTACTTACCCATTTTTACTGTACGAAATCCACATAAACCTGTCAGGGTCAGATTGGTGTGGGACGCGGCAGCTCAATCATCAAGAGTAGCCCTAAATGACTTTCTCCTAAAAGGGGCCCGATTTGCTCGTGCCCTTGCTGCAGATTATGTACAACTTTAGAATGAGAGCAATCGGCGTGAGTGGTGACATCGCCGAAATGTTCCATCGAATAGCAGTACGAGAAGAAGACGCTAAAGCACAACGATTCCTATGGCAAAATCAGTAATCAAGTGGTGTTCGAACTCCAAACGGGTACTCGCTGCACTTTGCGACACAACAACCTACGACGAACAACAGTTCTTTAACAGTGAAGAGATACACTCTTATGAGAAAATATTGGGCATGCGGTGGAGCCCACATCAAGATGCCTTCACCTATGCACTAAAGTTTGTACGACTGAAGCGCAACATAATAGCGACGAAAGTCGCACCAACCAAAAGGGAAATTTTACAAGTTTTGATGTCAGTTTTTGTCCCCATGGGTTTTGTATCCTGTATAATGATGTATCTCAAAATACTGCTTCAACAAGTTTGGCGATAGAAGATTGATTGGGATGAGGAAATACCACCCAATCTGCAGGATATGTGGCAATCATGGCTGTCCTTCTTACCCTTGATAGAGAACGTGCGAATTCCGAGATGCTATTTTAAAAATTGGCATGCAAACGACTGCCGAGTTCAAATTCACGTATTCGTGGATGCGGGAGAAGACGCATACTCTGCCGTTGCGTACTTCCGTATCGAACAAAATAACCAAATACTTTTGAGTCTCGTTTCAGCCAAATCCAAGGTAGCTCCGTTGCAGCCGCTTTCGATACCCCGCTTGGAGCTACAGGCAGCGGTAACTGGAGCGCGACCGATGAAAAATATAATAGCACAACATGAAATCGACTTTGAGGAATGTTACTTATGGACCGACTCGAAAACAGTTCTAGCGTGGCTCATTGGAGATCCACGACGATATCAACAATATGTAATGCTTAGGATAGCCGAGATATGTGAGCACACAGATGCCAGAAACTGGAGATGGGTACCAAGCAAACTAAATGTTGCGGACATCGCCACCAAACGACAACATAGGCTTGAAACATATACACAATGGTTCGAAGGACCCAAATTCCTAAAACTACCGCCGGCTGATTGGCCGACGGAAACTACCAATGAAAGGACAGTCACTGAGGAACTGCGTCCTCGTTTCCTTCACATGCGAAGGGAATCAGTAAGAATCAATTACGAGTACTTTTCAAAATGGAATCGATTGACAAGGGCAATTGTATGTTGGCTTGCCTATAAGAGGAAATTGATCAAGAAAATACGTATATCAAATGAGAATACAAACCGACCGGCATCCCAAATTAATGAAGCCAGAATGCTTCTTTACCGGAACATACAACAAGAATGCTACAACGAAAACGGCCACCACGTTTGCCGGAGCAGTCCACTATGGAGGTTACAACTCTTTCTAAATGACCATGGGGTATTGTGTGTACGCGATAGAGCCAGTCGCTTCGCTGGCATCCCTGAAGGACGAATCGCTCTACCCACCCAGCACTGGGTTACAAAGCTAATAGTCCGGCACTACCATGAAAAAAATATTATCACATGAATCATGAGACAACAGTAAATGAAGTGAGGCAAAAATATTTTATTCCAAAACTAAGACCTCTCCTTAAAGGGATTCGTCGAAATTGCCAACAATGTAAGCTGAGTAGTGAAAGCCAGCGTTTACGTATGTAGGAGTTGATTATTTTGGGCCACTAACCGTTATCGATGGAAGAAATTCAATGAAAAGTGGGGCATGCTGATAACCTGCCTCACAATGCGAGCAATAAGCATTGAGATCGTGCATAGTCTAACCACAAACTCATGCCTAATGGGCTTAAGACGCCATATATCGCGCCGAGGCACACCAAAGGAAATATATAGCGATAACGGGACTAATTTTCGAGGGACCGATGCCTTTCTTAGAGACAAACTTCAATTGGAAGATGCAAATATGCACCGAGAATTGTCGCAGCAGGAAATATCGTGGTACTTCAAACCACCGTCAGCTCCTCACATGGGAGGAGCCTGGGAGCGCTTAGTGCATTCCGTTAAAACCGTGTTATACCGTATAACACCGAATCAAAAATTCTCATATGAAAGTCTTCTTACCGCAATGGCAGAGGTGTAAATGACGGTCAACTCCAGGCCCCTGACATACGTGTCCCTGGACGACGAAGATCAAGAAGCTCTTACGCCAAATCACCTGTTGCTTGGCTCATCAAATGGAGAAAAACCGATTTGCCATCCGGAACAAATCGACTATAAATGGTCGCTCCGCCAGAGTGAGATGTTCGCCAACCTATTTAGGAAACGCTGGGTCTAAGAGATGCTACCAAACATAACACGAAGGTCCAAGTGGCATAAAAAAGTAAAGCCAATTGGTGTAGGCGACATCGTACTTATAGTGGACGAAAATCAGCATCGTAATACCTGGACAAAAGGTCGAGTGGTCGAAGTGACCACCGCAGAAGATGGTCAAGTCCGTCAGGCGAAGGTACAGACACACCTAGGTGTCCTCTCCAGACCAGCAGTAAAGTTAGCAGTCTTCGATGTCGGGCCTGCGAATAAACTTTGTACCACTGTATCACAAAATGGAACTCTGTCCGAACAAACAGAATGACGCTTTAAAACTCTCTCTCTCATTCTACTTTTGCGGTACTTTATTATACATAAGTAGACATATAAGCGCGAAAAATACGCAGCTGTATTGATCTAAGTACATACATAAGAACCGCGTGTTCAGTTGTTTTTTCGTAGCCAAGAGGCCAAGACTAGAGTAAGTGGAATGAGATTGTATAATTATTAGTTATAAGAAACTTGTAAAATAACCTGAAATTACTTGCAGAATTAAAAAGCTTACGCTGACCTAACTTGAGGATTAAATGGATTAAATTTATTTCAAAGGCACTGGCGAAGCTAGATTAACTAGTCGAACGAGCAACACAGACCATCTATGAAACAATGTGACGAGGAGGGCAGCAGTAATAAAGAATCAAAGGAAAGGGTCCAGGCAATCTCAGGTAAATTAAAATCTCCCAGAACAACGAGCAAGTCTTTATATATATACGAATAAGTAATATAGGCAGAAAAAGAATTAAACGAAAACACAAACAAATTCAATCTTCTGATTGAGGGACTGGACAATTTCAGAAAAATTTAAAAATTTTGAAGTGAAAATTGAAGCCTCGGCAATATCAGGCTTGAGCCAAGTCTCAGTAAAGGCAAGAATATGAAAGTCAAAAGCTAGACTATCTACATAGAGTCTAGAGAGTTTAGACTTTAGTGCCCGTACGTTCTGATAGGCCAGAGTTAGGAACGAAATTAGTTTTTTGACTAGCCAACAGGGGCAGCCGAGCCGGAAGGAGCGTTGTTTACAGAGGCAGGTAGCAAGCTAATCGGAGGCCGATTCTTCTTTTGTATTGTATACTCTTTTACAACAAGGGGTTAAGGACAAAAATCATTATGACATATTTGGCTAAAAAGATCTGGGGAGACACCTATTTTAGAGGACGAAATGTCCCGAGTATATGAAAAATGGAACTTTTCCACAGCAATGTTTGGTGCTTTAACTTTGCCCTGGATGTAGGCTATGACTTCTTCAGAAGTAGTATTGGGATCAAGCCTCGAAATAAAAATTTGCTTTTTGAGTGGAACTACAAAAAGGGAACTAGGAATTCTAGGCACAGCTGTAGCGGCTACAGCAGACGCAGTAGCAGCTGAAGCAGCCAACACTTTACTAGCTCCTTTTGTAACTACTTTATGGGCAATATTCCTGGAAACGGATGTTTGCCCTGACGGTTCGGAAACAACAACCGGTATCGTGTTAGTAGTGGGATACTGTCTCCAGGGGAAGTGGGAAGAGACTACACATCTGCCACAGCCGGACTCCTAAACGGTATCAGCTGCTGTACATTTGGTCACATAGGGTCAATGTCGAAAGCCGGAACTGGTAGAGACGAATGTGCCGACGGACTGAGGGACGCGCCCTGAAACCTGGCCCTCTTTCGCGTCGGAGACTCAATCTAAAGTTTAGAACTTCTGAATTGAATCTCCATCGACAAAAGCTCATCTTGGAGCTTATGAACGCCAGCTGACAGGGTTTTAAATGCATCCCCAGACCGTTTCATAAAACTTCGAATCTCGAGCTCCAAGCCACGACACGAATCACAGCCCCTTTTATGGCCGCCACCCTGTGCAATACTGTCCCGCACCTTGACTGTGTAACCAGCACATTTAAAGTGCATTACATTGTCACACAGCCAACAGTAAAGAAAGTCTTCACTGGTCTTGCTGGGATTATTGCAATTATATTTGCAACAGACAGACATTATTAAATAATTGATTTATACAAAAACAAAATTATAAATCGATATGTAAATAAAAACGAAAAATGTATACATATGTTAAGAGAGACGTATACAAACTAAGGCAAAAGCTAACTGCAATATGCAAATTAGAAAGAGAAAACAAAAAGAGAGAATATTTGTATTTTTTTTCTGTATTAAAACACACAACAAAAACTTGTCACCAGCGCGAAGTTAACGGCCGCGAGCGCGATCAAAAGAGAAAACAAAAGAATAGAGAGCACCAACACCACACAAACAAAAATAAACTATGAACTGTAAATTGAGAGCGCGGGAGCAAAAGAAAGAACGAAATTATAAACCAGAGGGCCGGGGCTAACTTTGACCGCGTCAAAGTTTGTATACCCTTGCAACTTTTTTGGTAAATCTTTCCTTACCTATTAGCCATCAATGTGGAAGAACGTTTTATCTAAAAAGGCTTATGTTTGCGAAAGAATGACCTACAATCATAGGAAATAACGAAGATATTGATCAAAGTCACTGTTTTCCACCCATCGTTCCTATGGGAGCTATATGATATAGTCACCCGATCTTTATCAAATTCGGCACAGTCATTAACAGATATATCAAACTAACAAACGTTTAATTGGAAAGCAATCGTGTTAAAAGTAACGAATTTATTTACAAAAGTCACTGTTTTCGACCTATCGTTCCTATGGGAGCTATATGATATAGTCATCCGATCTTGATTAAATTTGGCACAGTAGTTTATAGGCGTAATAAACTTTTTAATATCACGATAATAGCACAGAAAATAACGAAGTTATTGAGAAAAGTCACTGTTCGTCACTTTGTTTTCTCCGGAGGGACATTTCGCCGCCTTGTGCCCCTTTCCACAATTATAACATTTGAATTTGAAACTACTTGCCTTAGACGGCCTTGGTGCACTATTATTGAATCTCTTGTTTATCATCAGTGCCCTTGATGATGATTCTCCTTTGTTTTGATTTCGCGCTTCGTAGTCATCCAATAATTTTACCTTTAGTGCTTCAGGTGTAATTAAATTGTCCTGCGACTCAATTGCTATACGAAATGTTTCGTATTTTTCTGATATACTGTACAGTAGCAAGATCGAGATCAAATCATTTATGTTGATTATTTCATTTATGTTGATTATTTCATTTATGTTGATTATTTCATTTATGTTGATTATTTCAGTTTAATTTATTTTTTATACAATGTCAAAAACTTATCGACGTGATCTCTCATGTCGGCGCCGGTTTCGCCTTAGCATCTTCTTTCACCCACTGAGCAGCATTTTGTTCGGTCTTTATACTGGTATTGTACACATATTTCCACGTATCATTTTTGATTAAAAGTGCGTATAGGGTTGCCAGATCGGCGGGTGACAAAGTAGTCTGCCAGATGTATTCGCAATAGGAAGATTTAATTTTGAGCAGTAGCAGCAATACTTCGTTGAATGCTACTTTAAACACTTTTTTTCTTCTATGTATACATGTAGGAAATGAATTGTCAGGCGGGCATAATCATGGTAGTAGTCAGTACGTATCTGGTCGACTCACTCATTGGCAACTAAACGAGAAGCGTCGATTCAAAAACACACGCAAACATTCTCTTGTCTCCATCACATCGCGCACCCAAATTGTTTCTACGGCCAAAATAATAATAGATATGTATATGTATTCTTAATAATTAAATATTTAAAATTTTTGTGTGTGTGTGAAGTTTGCAAGTGAATAGAAAATTGTCAAAATTGCATGTATTAACGTGTAATACGTATACAAAGTCAAGGTTGTTGGCGATCTAACTTCACAAGAAACAACCACTACAGGTTCAAAAAGTAGTGCAGGTTGGTGTGACTGTGAGCGGTTAAACGACACGAGGACTTTTGCCGCCGCTGAACAAAAATTGGCGGCTGAAGTCAAAAGCAGCTCAAGAAGGGAAGTAGCTTGAGGTGAAAAGAGAGAACAGGCAGCAGGCACGAAGTTGATGATAACCAGTGTTTACTGAGGAAGAGACGAAAAGAGAGCGCTGACAGTGGTCACGATGTTTTTTTTTTTTTTTTTTTTTTTTTTACGTTTAATATATATATTTGTTGAATCTACTCTTAAATTAGAGCCTAACAAGTTTGAGATATTTTTCTTAATCTAGTACTTAAGATAAATCCTGGGGATATTGCAGGCGGCCCGAATCACTTGTTATTGGGTTGGTCTGTCATTTCTTTTAAGACGAGTTCTATTATTAGTTCGCGTAAGGGAATTGGCAAGAACATTTGGGTGTGCATCCAGTTTCGCAGAATACTTTAGTTGTTGACTACCTATTTAAGATTTTACGCTAGGTATATTTAGATCATTTTAAATGTTGTCGTTCCGTATATACCACGGAGCCCCCGTGATTGATCTTAAAATCTTCGACTGCGCTCTTTGTATAATATCGACATTGCTGGTACTTGCATTTCCCCATAGTACGGCTCCGTAAGTCCAGATGGGTTTCAGTACGGAGTTGTATAGAAGGACTTTGTACTCCAGACGTAGAGGGGACCGAGCATTGATGATCCAATGTAGGCTTCTCGCTTTCAGTTTAAGCTGTGACTTTTTTGCTTCGATGTGCTTGCGCCAAGTTAGTCTTCTGTCTAGGTGGATGCCAAGGTAAGTGACATCCACGGCTTGAGGAACTGGTACGTTGTTTAGCATTAGAGCTGGACAGTTTCTTCTGTTAAGCGTAAATGTAACATGTTTGCATTTCTGCTCGTTGACCCGGATACGCCAGGTTGCTAGCCATTCCTCTACCACCTTGAGGTGTTCCTCTAATTTTGCAGAGGCTTGTATTGGGCATTTGGATCTGCTGAGGATTGCCGTGTCATCGGCAAAAGTGGACGTTGTAAGTCCTAAACTCGTTGGTAAGTCTGCAGTGTACAGTAGGTAGAGCCATTGCTCTACCGAGTGCACTGCCTTGCGGTACACCAGCTTTGATTTCAAAATCAGCAGAGACGGAGCCATTACATCTTACAGCGAATTGCCTATTGTAAAGGTAAGATTCCATGAGTTTGTGGGTGTACTGTGGCAGTTTTTGCCGGATTTTGAAAGTGGACGTTGTAAGTCCTAAACTCGTTGGTAAGTCTGCAGTGTACAGTAGGTAGAGCCATTGCTCTACCGAGTGCACTGCCTTGCGGTACACCAGCTTTGATTTCAAAATCAGCAGAGACGGAGCCATTACATCTTACAGCGAATTGCCTATTGTAAAGGTAAGATTCCATGAGTTTGTGGGTGTACTGTGGCAGTTTTTGCCGGATTTTGAACATCAGACCCTCCATCCAAACTCTATCGAAAGCCTGGGCAACGTCGAGAAAGACAGCCGCACAGTATTCTTTTAGTTCGAATGCTGTTCGTATTTCGGATGTTATGCGATTGACTTGTTCAATTGTACCATGCTTTTCGCGGAAGCCGAACTGATGTGAAGGGATTGTGTTCTTCGATGCCAGAAATGAGTTTAGTCGGATCTGCAGGACCTTTTCAAAAAGCTTCGAAAGACATGGCAGCAAACTAATTGGCCTATAGGATGATGGCTGGGTTTTGTCCTTTCCCACTTTAGGAATCATGATGATAGTGGACCTTTTCCATGTTCTTGGGAAGTAGCCAATTCTTATTACAGCGTTGAACAGTTTGCAGATGTATTGTATGGCAATGATAGGGAGTTCCAGGATCATTTTCGGTGTGATTAGGTCACGGCCAGGGGCTTTTTTTGGCTTTATGTGGTTTTTAATAACTGCAGTGATCTCGTCCGATTGGAGTTCCGAGTACTCACTATCCGTTAGTGTGCTCGGAGGGGGAAGTACAGATGAGTTTGATGTTGGATTTGGCTGGAAAACCTTTTTAAGATGTGTGGCAAATACGGATGCCCTCTCTTCGTCACTGCGGGCCCATCCACCGGTTGGACTCCTTCTCGGTGAAATTGTCTCTGTAGGAGCGCTTTAAGTTGGGTGGGCTTTCCACAGAGGATGTTTAGTGCTGGTTGGGCTGAGCTTTTCTATGTATTGTCTTTGAGCCCAGCTTTCCTCTTGTCTTAACGCCTTGGAGAGGTTGCGATTAGCATGCCTTAGGCGAAGTTTTGCTGCTGGTGAGCGAGTAATCTGCCATTCTCTTCTTAGGCGTCGTAGTGTAAGAAGAGGCAGGTGGAGTAGATACTCTTGCTGCAGCTGCCATCATAGACTCAAGTGCAGAGACGCACATATCAATGTCCTCTGCAGCATCCAGTTTTGGCGAACAGTCAATGTGGTCACTCATGTACATTTTAAATTTAAGCCAATTTGTTTTGTTGTTTGTAAGCCTATATGGGCGATCAAGTACTTGAGGTCTTGTTAACAGTGTGAATAGCACTGGAGAGTGATCGGAAGTTAAATCTAGCAGTGTATCCGCGGTGATCCGATTACGTGGAATCCTCTTGGTTACTGCGAAATCAATCAAGTCAGGCACTTTCTGTGGATCTGTGGGCCAATAAGTAGGCCTACCCGGTGAGACGCAATCCATCTTATTGAGAGGGTTGACTATTGTGTTGTACAACTGCTTGCCTTTAGGATTTACCAGGCGAGATCCCCAGTGCGTATGTTTGGCGTTATAGTCCCCTGCTGCAATGAAGCGATCTCCTAGTGTGTTAAAGAAATCGGTAAATTCCTTTTCAGAGATTGAGAAGCGTGGTGGGCAGTACAGGGCAACCAATGTAGTGTTGCCGCAGCTGGTTTGGACGGTTATAGCAGTTGCTTGTAGGTGCTGTGTTTCAAATCTTTTGAGGAACGAGTGTTTTATACGGTTTTTGATTAGGATACCAGTCCCGCCATGAGCTTTTCCGTCTGGATGGTTTGTTGCATAGAAGGTATATTTCGGTATTTGAAAATTATTTTTTGATGTTAAATGTGTTTTCGAAATCAGCAAAACGTCGATTTCACTTGAGTCTAGGAACAGTTGCAGTTCAAGTTGCCAAGCTCTGGTGCTCTAGGTTGCGGATTCTGAAGATGGTGGAGTGACAGGCTCTCTTTTGCGGGCTCCGTCTGTCCAGTTCGAAGCACACTAGCGAAGGATACACTAGGACTGTATGTAGCAGGCATGTTAGATGATCTAACAGCCTTGGCGAAGAATACCTCGGGTGTAGTTTTAGAGGCGTTGACGGTGATTTTTGGTCCAGCTGGGGGTTTGCGCCCGTTTAGGTGAGATTTAAGATCCTTGAAGACAGGACATCCTCTGTAGTTGGCCGTGTGGTTCCCTCCACAGTTACTGCATAATCTTAAAGCGACATTGTTTCTGTCCTTGGTGCAAATGCCATCTTTATGATGTTCGCCACAGCCAACACACACTGATCTGAGATTGCAGTTGTTAGAGGTGTGGTTGTATTCCTGGCAGTTTTTAAACTGTGGTGGTTGGTGTCTCTTATGGGGCTCCTCTACGGTGATTCTTCTGAGCAATAGGAGCTGTAGGTTGTAGATTGGGTGCACTTCATTTGACTTCGACCGCTTTGCATCTGGTTGGAGCTCGATTTTAAAGAGCGGCTGTGCGACTTTGTTCCTGTTGATGATGTTGACAACGGATTTGACCGCAAACCCTTTTTCGACCAACGCGTCTGCTATTTCTTGAGTAGGGACCGATGGCTCAATCCCCTTCAACACAACCTGGAGCCCTTTACTGCTTTTTAGTTGGTAGGTATAGAAGTTGATGTTAGCATTACGGAGGTACTTTTCGATGATGCGGAAATTGTCCTCATTTTGGGTTTGACATTTAATTTCTTTAATGTTACCCCTATTGAGAGGGGTTACAACAAAGTTATTTGCCCCTACTGTTTCTACTAGCTTCGAAATTAGGGCGCTGCAGTTGGCTCCACGGATGTATAAAGGGGGTGGTCTAGCCGATTTGACTTTATCTACAGCGCCGGCTTGATCATCTTGCCGATCGGCAAGAATTTTAAAACGATTCCCGCTAAGGGGTGCTACTTTATTGCCACTTTTTTGTTTTTGCGGGCTTAGCTTCCGCTTAGTTATTTTAATATTTCTATCCATTCCAGTTTGGACAGAAGTCGTTGGGTTTACTATTGTGGCTGACTCAGGGCGACTTGTCGTTGACGGTTTGAGGCAGGTCAATACTTCGACAGACGTTGCAGTAGTTGCTGTCAACGAGCTGACGGTGCTGGTCGGTGCAATCGGTGACCCAGTTATCGTTATTGATGGAGAAGCACACTGCTCTCTCCACGGTAAGTTGCTTTTGATTGCTGAGTGGCTGGCACTTTCGGTGTTATTGCTTACGTTAACATTCAGTGGGGTCGGCGACACCACTGAAAAGTACGCGTTGTTGCGTTGGACCGAGAGTCGACGCTCACGTTGTTGTTGTACAATTAGTTCTTGTAGCTGTTGCTGTTGGGGATCGAGAGAGCTTGGGCCCGAATTGGTGGACATGGCTTTTGTAAAAATTACGCACTTTGTTGTTGCAACTTAGTATTTATTGCTATTAGAGCAATCTAATAGCAATATGATTGTAAGTAGGCTTCTCTGGGGCGACTGAGAGCCCTACACAAATTTTTGCAAACGCGGTCTTTTTTTTTTACACTCAATTTTTGCGGAGTGCATTAAAAAACACGTCTGTTCACGGCGGCAGTTGAAAGTTATATCACGATGTTGATGATAACAAGTGTTTAATGTGGAAGATACGAACAGAGAGAGTTGATGATAACCAGTGTTTACTGAGGAAGAGACAAAAAGAGAGAGCTGACAGTGGATATGATGTTGATGATAACCAGTGTTTACTGTGGAAGATACGAAAGGAGAGAGTTGATGATAACCAGTGTTTACTGTGGAAGCAGATAGACCAAGAGAGCAGACAGCAGTTACGAAGTTAATGATAATTATTGTGTTATATGCCCGATGATAGGTCATTCCAATGATAATATTTTGTGAGTTTTTAAAGAAAGACCCCGGTAGGTCTTAGATGTTAGAGTCACAATATGTTTATAATATTATTAATGTGTTTCAATAAGTACAGTGATCACTTGATATTACAGAACATGCTACTTCCTCCATGCCCTCCTTTATTAAAATAACGTAATTCTATGGAGTTATTTTCTAATTTGGTTATGTAAAAACTTATTTATTATTAATTTTTTCTCGTTTGATCGTTTGACGATATACAACCCAAACCACTATTAATTGGTACGGCAATTTTTTTTTCAAAGTTCGCATTTCCATTGGTTCTTTTTATCTCCATTTGCTATATTTTTGAAAAGATTATTTTATTATCTTTCATTTGGTATCAAAATACTAATTTCATATAAGAAAAACTTAAAAAGTTTATTTAAATGAAACCATGTCAATAACACCGAAAAATAGTGTGACCATTATTAATTGGTACTGCAACTTTATTTGTTGTTAAAACTGTGAAACATCTCCTTTATTTAAAATGACTGCCTTAATTCAATCTCCTATAGTATTAACTAGACTTTTACAATCTTCTGGAGTTATTAAATACCAAACTTCTTGAATTTTTGACTTTAATCCAGCTAGGGTTCGCTAAGGGTCATTTCGTAATTTTTTCTTTTTTTCATTAAAACCCAAATATTTTCTATTGAACACAGGTCTGGGCTTGATGATGGCCAGTTTAACATATTAATGACATTCACCTGAAGCCAATTTTTGGTGGATTTCGCGGTACGCGGAGCTGTACCATCTTGTTGGAAGGTATATTCCCCACAGTCAGAAAGCTTTGGTATTGATGGAATGAGGAACTTTTTGCAAAATATCTATGTATTTTTCTGCATTCAAGTGCCATCTATAAAGCGGAGCTCTCCACACCATTTCCAGACATATGTACATCGCCACACCATTGTGCTTGTGGGAAACTTTGCCGTGCGTTGTAAGCAATCTTTGTGATAGGCTTCCTTGCTATTGCATATGACTTTGTTACGGTAATGACCGGAAGACACCTCAAATCTCGATTCATCGCTAAAAATAATGCAGTTCCACTGCCTCTGCACCCAATTCCTTTTGTGTTTGGCCCACAGCAACCGATATTTTTTTTTTTCAACAATGTTAGCAAATGTTTTTTTTTAGCCTAAAAGTTTCAATATACGAATATTACATGTGCTATTCTACATGGAACTGATGTAAATCATACCTTGTAGAAGCCATATCTCCTTCTTTTTATTTGTATACGAGTCCATTCACGGATTTTCCAATCATTTCAGACCACGTTGAGGACATATCTCTAGCAGTACCTTACTTTATGAGAGTCTCCAAAGCTCTAATGTCGCGTGGAGTAATCTTTGAGACACGACCTCTGTTGGCTGTATTATTGTTAATGTTGCCATTATTTTTGTATTTTTGCACAATATTCTGCACAGTTGATTTAGCAAGATTAAGATTCTTCGATATTTCAGCATAGCTGTTTCCCAATTTAACTTTTTCAATGATCAAACTCCGAATTTGCTCACACACCGGCTTGTGCCGAATCATCTTTGACGAAATTAGGTTGAATTGGATTAAAAGGACAAAGTAAAGTCTCATGTTTTTGTTTTCTTTTATCGTTACCCTCTATGCACCGTTATTCTTGCAGTTTCTTTCCATAATTTCGCTTCTTCTCAAGTTTTTTTTTTTTAAATAAAGTTTCCGGACCAATTAATAATGGTTACACTATTTTTCGGTATTATTGACATGGTTTCATTTAAATAAACTTTTAAAAGTTTTTCTGATATGAAACAATTCAGTATTTTGATACCAAATGAAAGATAATAATATAACCTTTCCAAAAAGTATAAACTTGTATGTTGAATTAGCAAATGAAGATCAAAAGAATCAATTGAAATTCGAACTTACCGTACCAATTAATAGTGGTTTGGGTTGTATATGGTAATATTTATTATTTTTAATTCATAAAATATGGAAATTTCGTTTTTATATATTTCTAATAAAATTTTTTGTACTTATTTTTTCTATTTGTCAACTGATTAGGAAAAAAATTTTTAGTCTATTGTGAGTGTTGGTTTTTAGATTATATAAAATAATATAGCATTAAGACAATTATAATATAGAACAAATGTAAATGTATGTCAAAATAAGTATGTAACCCGATTATAGATATCAATGGCTTTTCAATCATAAGTAGATCTGATATGGTCAGCAGTTAACAATAAAGACCTAACTAATTAAGCTGCTAGACATATTTTGCTGACCTAACAGTATGTCGAACTATGCCTATTTACATATAAATGAATAAACAATTAATTAATTCAAGAAATACTAACGTCTTTCATTGAACATTTTGGTGACCTCGACACTTGCGGCTCCAAGTTGAAAGATTAACAGACTTGGTGAAAACGTCATCAAGGAGAATATTTGGTCAACTCAGGCGACCAATCTCTCAACAACAAGGATACTGGTCAACTAGGCGACTACTTTTTATGGACGCTTTGGACACAGAACAATCCTATGCGAGGGCACAAATTGATGAACATTTCACGTCAGTCTGGGGCCCTGACTTAAAATATTGCAAATGATTAACTTGGCAATCATTGCGTAGACAACTTAGTGACATAAAACAATTTATTGGAAAACTAGGAGTTGGTTTTCGGTTTCCGAAACGGGGTAGCATACCCATTGAATAAAAATTGATCAACTAGGCGATCTCTTTGTCAAAAACATTTAAAAACGGGTTGTGTCAACAAGGCGATCAAATCATAAAAAGTTATTTTTATATAAAACAAAGTTTTTTAAACTCTGTTGAACTCCCTAAAAAAAAAATTAGTGACCCAGGTTTTAGGCACGAGTTTGGCAGATTTTGAAAAGATATATCATACAAAAGAAACTCAAAAAAATTGTTTCCACTGTCGTAGCATTTATCAGTGTAAAAGAATAGGTATATTGGAAATAAAAATCAACTATTGTTAAACACTATTTTTTCTTATTCTTATTTGTGCTAGACTCGACCAATTTTAGGAACGAGTCGGAGCGTTCTTTGTCTTTGACAAAATAAATAAACTTCCATCGGGTCAAGTACTAGTACAAATAAGCAAGTACATAAGAATATGAAAGAACATGGAGGAGTTTAATAAGCAGCAGACAGAAAGAGGAGAGGCAATTCAGGCCTTCATTCGGAGTAGGAAAAAGGATTATACCGCCAGGAAAACGAAGCCATCTTATTTCAAAGAGAAACTTGAGCTCGTGGAATACATGTGGGAGAACTTCGAGAAAAGTCATCAAGTCATCAGGTCATTTCCTGGGCTTTCGGCAAAGTTTCCAGCTATTCCAAATCGCTCCATTGCGTTTTGTGGCTTTTACTAATTTCCAAGTCGCGCCAAAAAAGTCAACTACCATTATAATCGCCATTCCGTGAGATTATGATTCTGCTATCCGAATAGCAGGTCGGCGTATAGCTACGACAGACACAATGAAATTGTCATATGTACGGTTTGGCAACTTCAGCATTGTCCCAACACAAGCAGCGCCAACAACAACACAGTTCACGAAGATGCAGCAAAGCTAGCTGAAAATCCATCCGAAGCCGTATATAATATAACTACGTTTGTGGCCGCAGAAAATACAATGCTGAAATTCTGTGTGGCACCAGCAGACAATGTAGTGATACAATCACCGCCTGTATGGATATCGATACAATCATTGCAACTACAAAAAAATTCCCATTACAAAATTTGATGGGGATTATCTGAAATGGCAACAATTTCATGACATCTATAAAAAGGTTGTTCATGAGTCAAATGAATCCGCAATAGAGAAAATGTGGTACTTAAAATCAAACCTTTCTGGAGAAATAGAGAGATTGCTTGGTCAACATTGCAGGAACGATTTAATACAGCCATACTGACAAAGCTGTTTGATCACCCAAATGTGGGAAATGACGCAGCTTTCATAAAGAATTTGCATGATAACATTTTTGAAACATTGCAAGCCTTAAAAAATGTAGGCGTTAATATGGAATTATCAGATGCTGTCATGTTTCATATGACAAGAAAATTGGATAGATTCAACCACGCACAGAACAAATAACGCAGAAAGTCACCTTACCAGACAACATTCAATTAACGGACCCAACATTTGATAAACCAGGAAAAATTTATATGCTGTTGGGAGCTGTGGTCATTATGCTATACTGCTACCAGAAAGAAGAAGGGGCAATCGAAACCGTACAACATTACAAAATCCGGAGTTTGGATGGATTGTTGCTGACAGAATTAATATGTCGAAGTCAGCTGCAATCACATGCATGGTAGGCATCACAAATCCAGAGGAATCTCTGTAGACACACTAGAGCCAATGAAAAAGTACAGGAGTCCGGAGGAAGAATGTTGTGAAAAATTCTTCCTCGATAACCTACACACGGCGGCGGACAATCGACTAATTGTAAAACTTCCATTTGCTGAAAAGGCTTCATCTCTTGGAGAATCTCGGGAAGTAGCCATAAGAAGATTCATGTTGTTAGAGCGGCGAATGAGCCCTGATATAAAAAACGAGTATGTGAAATTTATGTCAATATGAACAGCTTGGACATATGAAGCAGGTACTGGTAAAACAAATTCCCAAGAACCATTACTTTATACCGCATCACTGTGTACTAAAGCCAGAAAGTACCACCACCAAGCTAAGAGTGGTATTTGATGCATCATGCAAAACGTCATCAGGAAAATTACTGAACGACATTTTATATCCTGGACCAGTTGCACAGAGTCAACTCTTCTCAATTCTTCTGCGGTTCAGGACACACAAATATGTGTTCACTGCGGATATTGAAAAAATGTATCGTCAAGTTTGGATAAACCCTGCCGATCAATTCAATCAGATGATGGTGTGGAGAGAGGATCCAAGTCTAGAGCTAAAGTTTTATCGTTTAAAAACTGTGACTAGCGACGAAGTGTCTGGAATATTTGGCACTAATAAACATGGAAAAATTGTCGACTGGAGCATTAGCATTAAAAAAAATTAAGTCGTCTCTTGGAATTTTGCTGGATATTAGTATCAATTTTAAGTATGCCAAAGTTGATTGCAGAAGGTAGAGAAACACGAAAATAACTCTTCACAAAATGTGCGCATTTACTAACCAAATATACATACCAAATATGGTGCCTCTAGCTAGAATAGTTTTTGAGATAAACGCTTTTTTAAATTGCGGGGGCGGAAAAATAAACTAGACCAATTTAAATACTACACGAGTCTAAATACCAAATTTGGTGGTTCTAGCTTTTACAGTCTCCGAGATCTAGGTGTTCATAGGGACAGTCGGACGGGCAGACGAACAAGGCTAGTGTAGCATGTTCCGATATATCATATTAATAATATTACAAACATATTGCGGCACTTTGTTACAATATTTATGTACACAACATTCAAGTGTATTGCCTCTTAAGTAACATGACCACCCATGAGTGCATGGTGCTGGACAATTGCTGAGTCGGCAAATATAACACGCTCGGCCGCTTTGGCCCAATATGCAATATGATACATCCACACTCTCCCGCTGCGGCGGCGTATATACATACATACTCTTATGTAAACATTTATACATACATAAGTTTATACATAAGCATACCGCTCCTCTGCCGGCGTTACTGGCAGAGCAGTTACGCGGTCTTAGCTATAGTTAACAATTGTTATAGAATTAAGAATCATTGAATAAACTGAGCTCAAACGAAAAAGACCCATTGTGTCCTGAGAATATTTTTGTCATGTCAAACAAATAAAAACCTGAAGCTGGAGGCAAATCAACAAAAGAAGTGGGGACCAAAAACAAAATCTGCGTTGGAGGAAGGAACAAAATTAAGAAATACCTAGAAAGCAAGTGCCAATACCCAAAGAAGAGAAGAAATGCCACCTTGATTTCCTGATACACTCAGGTGAAACAAACTATAAATACAAGGAAATTAGGTACTGGATAGCCAATAATTGCAAGTTTAACAAATATATTGTATATCTTATGGAACAATCCATAAAAGTATATATAGTAGACTATTATCAAGCAAACCTAAACATAAGGATGTGCCAGAAATGGGTAAATAATATCTTTAAAGCAGGTATAGAAACTTTTGATATAGGAGAATCAGATGAGGAGGTAGATAGATAAATGAAGCAAGTAAGTCGACTCGTCGACTTGGGTATACCATACACCAGGTGAAACAAATTTTTTTATACTTCAAAAACCAAATATATGTCTATTGTTTTTACATGCTTCATACTATATGCTATCTCGGTCACTCTACAAACACACGAGCACTCTAGCGCCGCCACTAGCCAACGGCCAATTCTGCCCTTGTGAACCGCTTAGTAAAATACGTTCATACGCATATTTTGCATGTTTCTAGTCCGATTTCAATAAAATTTTGTAGTTTGGTAGAAATAGATACACAATATGTTTGTAATATTAATGTAGGCTTTTCATAAATTATGGAGGCGGAAGTGGGCGTGGCAAAATATGAAAATACATATGCTCTGCGTGCTTACTAAGCCAGTATACATACTAAATTTGGTGACTTTAGATTTGTTAGTTTTTGAGAAAATCAGTTTTATTTAATTTGCGAGGGCGGAAGTTGATCCTGATCAAGAATATATATACTTTATAGGGTCGGAGAAGTTTCCTTCTGCCTGTTACATACATTTTAGCGACTTTAATATACCATTTCACCCTATGGGTGTATGGTATAAAAATAAAAAATATCGAATTAGAAATAGGAGATAAAGTTTTATTAAGAAATGATACGAGCCAAGTTAGAACCTAAGTATTTAGACAAATATACCATAGAAGAAATAAAAGATAACATTCTAATTAAAGATACAAAGAATAAAAGACAAATAGTGCATAAAGATAGGTTAAAAATTTTTATCACTTAACATATATATACAAAAAAAAAAAAAAAAAAAAAAAATGACACCACTAAATTTTCAACATTAAAGGGCGCTATATATATAAAAAAAAAAACCAAAACTTATCATATATATCATTAAACAAATATTCAAACACTCAAATAATAAAAAAAAAAAATACATAAATAAATTTCTAAATAATAATAAAAAAAATTAGAAAATAACTCTACGTAGTTACGTTTTTTTCCGAAATATCATATTAATAATATTACAAACATATTATGGCCAGGGACCGTAAATAATGATTTTTTTTTTAAATAAAGAAACATTTACTTATAGAGGACTTAGAAAAGAATAGATTACATCAATATATTTAATTCGAAACCATCTATGCATGTTTGGATTTTTAAATATTCAATTTTTTCAATTTTATTTAAAAAAGAATATTAATTTTGAGTAATTTAATAAGAATTATCCATAAAAATCTTTTATTATCAAAAAAAATGAAAATCAAAAATAATGATTAAAAATGATTTTTATTTTTTTTTGCTCAAAATAAAACTCACTTTCAAAAAACGGCTTCTGTGTGAAATATTTTCAAAATTTTTTTGCTCATCCTTAAAAAGGAGTTCAAGGACTACTCCTCAATAAATTAATTTTTTTTTGTATTAGTATTAATACCAATTATCATTGTTTTCATTTTTTATACATTTTTCAATAGCTAAAGCTGATGATTTTTTCTCTCTTCTCACTTTTGTGTTAAATATTTTCAAAATATTTTTACATTTTGGTTGGTTGAAATTTTACATATTTTCGCCAATAACTTAGCAAACCCGTTCACTGTGCGACAGGGCATAGCTTTAAAACTCGTCGAGATTGCATTGGGCCTACGCCGCTTAGGTAAGCAACTGTACTATTTATTGCCCAGCTTTACAGCGATACCCCTTTAGTAGCATAAATTAAAATTGGGTATTTTCAATCTGTCCATCTGCTCTATTGTACTTTCTGTTTCCAAAAGATATTAATAATATTCTTTTAAAAACATACAATATTATTTAAAAAATATCCGGCTTTCCACAGTAATACTGAATGAAACATAGTTTTCTTATTGTTATTGCTGTTGAACGATTCGGAAGACGAAACTGAAGATGGTGAGAGATCCGATCTGCTAATGAAGGAGTATGCGGGAATTGAAGCCCATAGCCCGAAGCCAATTTCCTTGTCCTCCAATATAATTGAGTATTGGGAGGAAAAGCGCTATGTATACACGACTCTTTATCAGCTGGCCAAAGTGGTGCACTCGGTTCCCGCAACACAAGAAATTGTCGAAAGAGCGTTTTCAGCCCTTAAAATTATATTGACGGATCAACGATGTAACCTTGCCGATAAGTCACTGGAACAACTGCTTTTTGTCAAACTAAACAGCAAATAATAAAACAAATTTTGTTACTGAAAATTTTATTGAAAAAAAAATGTATGGAGAGGTAGTCCTTGAACTCCTTTTCAAGGATGTTCAAAAATATTTTGTAAAAATTTAACACAGAAGCCGTTTTTTTAAAGTGAGTTTTATTTTAAGCGAAAAAAATAAAAATCATCACCTTTAGCTATTGAAAAATGTATGAAAAATGAAAACAATGATAACATTGGTATTAATACTAATAAAAAAAAAATATTAATTTATGGAGGGGTAGTCCTTGAACTCCTTTTTAAGGATGTGCAAAAATATTTTAAAAATATTTCACACCGAAGCCGTTTTTTAAAAGTGAGTTTTATTTTGAGCAAAAAAATAAAAATCATTTTTAATCATTATTTTTGATTTTCATTTTTTTTGATCAAAAAAGATTTTTATGGATAATTCTTATTAAATTACTCAAAATTAATGATCTTTTTTGAAGAAAATTAAAAAAAAATCGAAATGTAATTATTATCAAATAAGTTTTTTGATTTAACTTATAATGATTACGGTCCCTGATTGTGGCACTTTGTTACAATATTTATGTAAAGTTTATTATATTGATTATGTTTATTAACTAAAGTATTATAGACGATTCTGAGTGGTTAGGTTACAGTACATTGGTTTTGTTAAATACAACTGAAAACAACTTTAATTGAGTTTTGCGACAACTTTCGACTGACTACTGACGACTCTCGCTCCAATTTGCTCTCTCAATGTTCTTGTAGACGCTCTCTCAATCATCAGGGACGGGCATAACCATTCTGATCTGGACAACACCTCTTCACATTAATGTACACAACATTTAAGTGTAACATGACCACCCATGAGTGCATGGTGCTGGACTATTGCTGAGTCGGCAAATATAACACTCTCGGCCGCTTTGGCCCAATATGCAATATGATACATCCACACTCTCCCGCTGCGGAGGCATATATACATACATACTCTTATGTAAACATTTATACATACATAAGTTTATACATAAGCATACAGTTTACCAGAAGACCTGCAAATAAGACAAGAGCATTTAGAAATCCTAAGACCTAGGGGTTTCAACTTGCGAAAATGGTGTTCGATTAGCAGTCAAATTCTAAAAGAAATTCCAAAAGAAGACACGATTGCTGACATCAATCTCGGTGACACACTGGAACAAACAAGTGTGAAGACATTGGGAATCATATGGGCACCCAAAGAAAATCAATTATGTGGAAAGGCTCAAAGGCATACAAAAGGCATACAATGGCCAAACTTCGGTCAGATTGTTGTGCGCCAAGTCGAGAGTGTCTCCCCTTGAAAAGCCGACACTACCCCGGCTGGAACTATGTGCAGCTGTGCACGGAGCTGAACTCACGGATAGTTCGACAGCATCTCCAATTAGGATCAGAAAGTGTTGAATCATTTCTCTGGTCAGACTCAACAGTAGTACTCTCTTAGATTAGTTCACGCACATCACATTTCCACACGTTTGTGGCTAATTGGTTGACCAAAATATATGCAGTATCACATCCCGCTTAGCACACATACATTATGGTTGTATGGAACTTTTTTTTGCATAGACCACAACGTGGCTGGCCAGCACCATTTAAGCCTACAGAGCACACGATGGATACCGCTGAGAAGAAAACCAAGGTATTCAAAATGGTGGCTGCCACTGCAAACAATACGAGTGAATGGATATATACGGTAAATCACAGAAGTTCATTTTACCGGCTACAGCGAATATTGGCGTATGTGCTATGCTTTTGTTACAAGCAGAATAGGCAACTAACGACTCAGTTAGAGTTGGAAGAGTTGGACCAAGCACGAAGAATAATCAGCAAGCAAATTCAAGAAACAGGATTTGCATATGAATTACGACACTTAAAAAAACGACCTGATCAACCGCTGGATCGCAAAAGCACGGTGGCAACATTGTCACTAATTGTGGATGAACATTCAATCATACGAGTAGCACCTCAGCTACAACAAGGAATCCATATCTCTTGCCGTAAATTGATCCGGTGGTAAAAACGATACTACGAAAACATGCAACAAACTTTGTTGAAACAAACAATCAACTAAAGGAACTGACCGATACAATACACTCAGAAAAGGCAGCAGGTACTATCAAGGAATTTTGCAACCAAAAAGGAGGGCAATTTAAGTTCATACCACCACGATCTCCACATTTCGGAGGATTATGGGAAGCTGCGGTAAAGTCCGCTAAGCATTTACTATTGAAAAACGTATCGACAGCAAACTTAACGTTTGAACAACTGTCATTGTCATTGTCAATGTTGAAGCAGTGCTGAACTCTCGTCCATTAACGCCAAACTCAGACGATACCAACGACTTCACAGCTTTAACCCCAGGCCATCTATTAATCGGAGTACCATTAGTGGCCCTACCAGATGCAGAACCAGTAATACAACGATTGATTCCAGAGCAATGGGAATTAGTGCAACCACTTAAGCATACATTCTGGACACAGTGGTCTGAGGAGTACCTACAGGAATTGCAGGGTACATCTAAATGGAAGAAACCATATAACAACTTCGAAGAAAGCATGATGGTAATTCTAAAGGAGGATAATGGTCCAATCTTGCAGTGGCCGGTTGGACGAATTGTTAAATTATATCCAGGCCTGAATGGATACGTCCGTGTGGTGGACGTTAAAACAGCCAGAGGCACCTACAAGCGGCCCTTGCTTAGAGAGACGGCGATAAAACGTAAAATCGAGGCGAATGACACAGAATCGAATTCCCAAGAGAACCCTGGTATAGAGGACACTGCAGAACCAGAGACAAAAAGACGTCTGTCTTTCGGTCTGCCACCGTTGGCAATGACGATCTGCCTAATGATGTTAATACTTCCTATAGCATTTGCTCAAAGGACTAACATAACTCGATTCAACCCCGAACCGGGCATATACTATGAAAGTATTGACACAGGAAGGATGGTAATGTCTGACTAGACTATTGTGGCATATTACGATCTCGAACCGGTGTTCCGGAGGCATTCACAGCAATGCAGAGACATTCCGAGCATGTCAACTAAGAGTTACTGATAGGAAACGACCGTCTTCATAGAACGCCAACGACGGTCACCATTAGATATTGAAACAGGCGAAGGCAAGGTTTGACTTGAAGTGATTTATTTTTACATTGGTCTTATGGCTAGTGTCCTTAACAGTACTTAAAGCTAGACATTATGCTTAAGTTCTAATTACTTATAATCTATCCCTAAAAGTATGTGGCCTAATCATATCCCTAAAAGTATACTACAATATAATTCGGAACATTGCGAACGGCTTATTTGGTGTGCTGGACTCCAAGTATGCAACAGAGATATCAGGCACGATACGAAAGGTTAAATCATATGAAGACTACTTATTGAATTTGCAGTAAAACCAGACATCTGTCATTGACTCAACGATAAATATCATTAAGCGAAACGAAGCCACAATTGAAAATCAGATGAAACTAATGAAACAACAACTGAACGACATAACATAACCGACCATGGTATATCACGCTAACTACTCAGATGACAGTGACTGCAGGGAATTTGCAACGAATTCAAAACGAAATTCCCCGAGTATTTTTCTAGATGCGTTACTACTATCACCAGGCCAGCTTCGGGGACATCTGAACCAACTTAAGAGACATCTTCCGTTTGGTTTGGAGTTGCCAGCTCCAGATAACGACGTCTTGCAATTATACGGCTTAATGAAGGCACAAGGCACAATCGCAAACAACCATGTGATATTTAAATTCACGTTTCCATTAGTGGCAACGCAGGTAGTGCAACTGAATAACCTGATACCCATTTCAGCAATTAGAACTCATGGGATTGTAATCATGAACATTAAAGTTCCCATTATTGCTGTCAACAAAGGGCAGAATCAATACATTGGGCTCTCACGAGCAGATTTGGAACAATGCCATCAGCTCAACAACGAGCAATAGATATGTTTTGATAATCAAACGACGCAGCCTTTTGGCATTTAACATTGCAAAAATTATAGCTTCTAAACCAGGAAAGCGATTTTAAAAATTTAAAAAGCATTTGATAAAGAATACCTTAAGCTGAATTTGTCATGAGTGCTGGGTGTTCGCAGTGCTGAAATATTCAAGGTCAAAGTTAGAAAATATTCCCAAGCATGTTTTTCCTTTAAAAATGGAGCGAAACCTGGTTTTTTTCAATCACAAATGGAATTTTTCATTGTTTTAGACGACTATGTAACATTTTTTAATGTTTTAGTTTGATTTTTTAACATGATTACAAAAAGAAATCAAGTAAATTTTTATACCCTTGCAGAGGGTATTATAAAATTGATCAGATGTTTGTAACGCACAAAAGGAGACGTTTCCGACCACATAAAGTATATATATTCTTGATCAGCATGAGAAGCTGAGTTGATAGTTGAGTTGTCCGTCCGTCTGTGCGTACGCGTTTTACTCAGCCGTCTTAAAAGCTATCGGGCTGAAATTTTTTTTTTTTGGGTTTTTATTACCCGGCAAAAATAAAGTATAAAAACCATAAGGATCGGACCACTATATCATATAGCTCTACAAGAACTAGAAGAAACATTTTCATAAAAATCGAGTATGCTATGAAATTTACATATGTAATAATATGAGAGTAAAATTGTTTTGTTTGTATATTGATGAATTTAGTTGCAGAAAACAAATTTTGAACATGTAAAATTATTATTACCAAGGACTGCAAGGGTATACAAACTTCGGCATAGCCGATGTTAGCTTCTTTGATTTTTTTAATTTTTTTAGGTTAATTTGAAAATGTGCTATTGACGAATGATTTTTTTTCAAAATAATTTTCAATATTTACATTAATATCTAATAAACTGAACGTTTCGGGACTATAGTTGTTATTTTTCAAATCTTTCCGTGATCGCACGTGTCTCAGTGATGCAATAAGTGGGTCCAAAGAGGCTGCCAGCAGGTTGAAAAGGTCTTCAATTAGTCTAACACGAGAAGTTTTTATTGTATTAGTGTATCTGAACCTTTTGTAGTTTTTGTTTTTACATTCCTGTGCTTCTTCCGAAAGCTCTCCAATTGGTAAACACTCATATTCTATTAAATCCTTTTCGTGAGCCAAAATCCTATATACCGTTGGGGTAAGTTTTTTTGCGGATACAATTCAGTCAAAAGTTGAGCAGTCTTTGAAGTATATTTGGCAAATTTATCACCATTTACCATTTCCTTGCAATTTATAACATTCAAAATAACAGCCACAGCGCATTTTTTAGGCGAGTTTGACTTAGTTTTATGGCTTTCGCATCGCTGTCGCAGGTCTCCGCATATTGGGACCATATACATCTGATAGGTAAATATTTCACATACCTAGTGTAAGTAGTCCGACATTGATCCTAGTTGATCCTTGTTAGTGGTATTCCGCCAAAGTTCAAAAAATGTCAATATTTAGTACATTTTTTAAACGCTTCTAGTTCAATAACGATTTAGGTAATTATTAAAATTTATGAAACATGCTATTAATAAAGAACATGCTTTTCAGATAAAATCAAAAAATCCAAGATCGATTATTGAAATCGCCCAATATTCTGTTTTAAAGTTGAGCAGTCTTTGAAGTATATTTGGCAAATTTATCACCATTTACCATTTCCTTGCAATTTATAACATTCAAAATAACAGCCACCCTTTTAATGATCTCTTGACTAACACCTGTTATTAAAAATGTCATTTCATCATTTTCAAAACATGTCCTTAAAGGATTTTCGTCTCGGTGATTTGGGCAGTCAACTTTCAGTCCTAGCTTCCGAGAGAATTCAGATTGTATAATCATTTACATCAGGTAGTATTTGCAAAACAGCATTATGCAATGTTATCATTTAAATACAAAGAAGCTATAGGCAAATACGCATGCGCTCTTCTTCTTCCTTATACCTGTAGCGCATTTTTTAGGCGAGTTTGACTTAGTTTTATGGCTTTCGCATCGCTGTCGCAGGTCTCCGCATATTGGGACCATATACATCTGATAGGTAAATATTTCACATACCTAGTGTAAGTAGTCCGACATTGATCCTAGTTGATCCTTGTTAGTGGTATTCCGCCAAAGTTCAAAAAATGCCAATATTTAGTACATTTTTTAAACGCTTCTAGTTCAATAACGATTTAGGTAATTATTAAAATTTATGAAACATGCTTTTAATAAAGAACATACTTTTCAGATTAAACCAAAAAATATTCAGTTTTAAAGTTTTTTTTTTTTAAATTATCATTTTTATCACTTTGGGTGCCTCTAGCACCCATGAATCTCAACCGATTTCAAAAATTTTTTGGATTCATAATCTCTGAAGTATTCCCTATCGATTGTATATATCATTTTTCCCAAACGCGATCATGAAAAAACTGATTTTAGCACCGCTATCCGAGCAGAGGCCAAACTGCGCGACGTTTACGGCTAATAGCAACTGTGAGTTCCAGGTATTCTAAAACACAAAATCATCAACTTGTCAGATACAACACACAAAAAGGTCATTCGTGTGGTACGACATGTATCACAAAAATCAGTAGATTTTTGCCACTAGCAGACCAATTAAACGCGCAGTGACCTGTGACGATAATATAAAAGGTTCAGAGCTGACAACCGTGAGGATTGTCAATCCTGTACCGAATCCTGCTGTTGGATAACGTTGAACAAGTGTTCAACGGCCGGGAGTATGTTGGTTTTTAGATTATATAAAATAAGATAACATTAAGACAATTATAATACAGAACAAATGGAAATGTATGTCAAAATAAACCCGAGATATCGATGGCTCATTAGTCAGAAGTAGATCTGATATGGTCAGCAGTTAACAGTAAAGACCTAGCTAATTAAGCTGCTATGGTTAGCTATTAGCAATAAAGACGTATTTTACTGACCTAACACTATGTCGAACTATGCACTGGTGAGCTCTCTATTTTTACTTTGAAAGAAATGCATTATTCTTAGTAAGATCAGATTTCAATTGTAGTTACATCGTTTGTGCATCGCTGTGTCTTTGGTCCCCATCTCTACCCTTGTAATCTCACTCCGAAGTCCACCCAATTTATGTGTTGGTTGCGACAAATTTTAGTCTAGTTCCTATACACATGTATTTAAATAAACAATTAATTAATTCAAGAAATACTAACGTCTTTCATTGAACAGTGAGGAACATTATATATAATAGTAATGTCCCACACAACAAAGAAGCAATAAGCAAGGAACAACTCACTCCAAACGCTACAATATTCCAGATACAATATACAGTCGAAACACAAACCATCGGAGTTACGATCAAAGCTTACGATATACCGTCAGGCACAATTAGGACCGGTCGAACCAAATCAAAGCATACAATTTACGCTCAAACACAAGTATAGCCGGTCAAACCACAAGCAACCGCTGTCGATTTCGTCCAAGCCGGAAGATGCGTAAGAGGCGTAACATAAAAATCGGCTGCACCCAAACAAAAGCGTGAGTGAGACGAAGCTTGAGTGCATAGTTACGAAAGAAAAAGGGCATTGGCTCAATAATAAAACCCAAGAGAGGGCCGTTGGAAAAGTACCAGCTGTATAGCGGTACTACACCAACCAATTCCTGAGGCAATGGGAGCTGCCTATATAAAGGCAACACAAATCAAGGAGATCATCAAGTCAACAAGTCGTGATCAACAAAAGAGTTTTTAAGGCCTTACGAGTAACCTTAAAAACTCATCAAGTGAAAAACAAGTCCTGAGAAAAAGATCAAGGGAAAGTCTAAGAACCGAGAAGGCCTTACGAGTAACCTTTCAAGTTTTTCAGACAAAAATAAGTCCTCAGAATAGGACCAAAAGACCGTGCCCAAGCAGTCACAAAGAGGGAAACGTCAAGCGGCTCCAGGACGATCCATAGTACATTGGAAGGAACGTGGATATATCCTACTACCAAAATTCCAGGATCTATAAATTGTGAGGAACATAATTATGGAAAGACAAGGATTTATGGTGCCCGGCACCATGTTGCGAAGAATGATCGTTAGCAACATGTTGCTACAATTAAAACACGCAACATTACGATATGACACAACAGGTTCGATCGAACCGCATACGACCAACAGCTAATTTCGTTACAGCGGGAAGATGCGTTGGAGGCAGAGAGCGAAAAAACTAAACGGATGGAGAGAGTATGCGTGAGGGAGAGGGCTTGCATGCTCCAAGCAGAAGAAGGTCCATGCATATACATAAGAGCGAGCTGGGGAGGACCTAAGAGCGAATTAGGCGTAAACCGGTAAAATGGACCAATGACAAGCAATACAAGCATATATGCTAGACGGCTGTGGAGACCCAAAGTGAGAGCTATGCAGGCCGAACGGGTGGTAGTGGGGGCTGTGTGCTTACCGAACCATACAATTATCGTCAATCAAGTTCCATGAGCAAAAAGGCGTATGCACCAACCGAAGAAGAGGGGAATTAAGTATTGGGGGGAGCCAAATTGAGGGCTATGCATGCTCAATTTGAACTTCGGTTTCGCACGATCTCAACACGCTGATGCACAGCGCAGTCAGAGAGCACCTGCATTGGCCACCGGTACTCTCTCTCGTACACGCATAGTGTACGCGTGTCTGCTCTCACACATCTTGCATGCTTTTTTCTTATTATCTTTCCCACTCTGCGCTTTTGGGTCTCGTTGTGAGGCCAATGCCCTCAAGATTCGTCTCACTCGCGCTTTCGTTTTTCGGGTGTAACCGCATCTTCCCGCTTGGACGAAATTTGTCAGCGGTTGCTTGTGGTTCGATCGGCCATGCTTGTGTTTGATCGTATATCGTATGCCGCGATTGAATTTGACCGGTCCCAATTGTGCATGCGCGTATATCGTACGTAACATTGTTTAATGTGACTTTGATCGTGACTCTGATGGTTTATGTGTCGGCTGTATCTTATATCTACACCATTGCAGCGTTTGGATTGTGTTGCTGCTTGTTTGTTGTGTGGGACATTATTATTACCTATAATGTTCCTCACACTCACCCTTCTTCGGGAGGTTTTTCCCCTCCCCTGTCCCTTGTTTGTTTTATTTATATGTGCATTTTTTTTACAAGCTCCATGTATGTGTTTTTCTATTTAAGCGGTTTTCTTCTATTATGCAGCGACATTGCTTTTTTTATATATGTGTTTGAATGTGGTTTATTTCTTTTCGGACTCAGCTCGCATCTTTTATTGGCCGTTTGGCATCTTTTCTTCTTGGCGATTAGTGAGTATCTTTTAGTTCATGGTGGCGGATTAGGGCATTTTTTCATTAATTTCATTTTACTATTTCATTGCCCAGTTCCGCATCTTTTCCTCCTTATCTTAATATATATATATATTATTTTTTTTTTTTTAATATACCCTATTTTCCTTAAATACCCTCACTACCGCCTGTGCAATCCTGATCCTATATCTTATTCGTCCCGCCCACACTATCCGGACTCTTCTCGACCCTTCCTGTTGCGTCATTTGTCCCGCAATTGTCGTACCTCTTGACTCGTACCTCTCGTGCCCATTCGGCCCTGGACACGATACACGATGCGATGCGAGGCCTGCGTGGGCACATTGTTGTTGCTGATGTTGTTGTTGTTGTTGTTGCTGTTATTGTTGTTGCTGTTGTTGTTGTTGACTCTCGTGTTCCATGGCCACCGCCAGCCGTTGTCTGGCCCGCACCAGCCGCTCTTCCTCCTGCTGGGCCCTCTCCCACACCAGCAGCTCTCGTACCCTCCTCCTGCTGATGAATTTGCTGTTGCCACCAACCCATCCATTGGTGGTTTGCCAACTGTGCATCTTTATCTTCCTCAGCCACAACCAACTCCTCCGTTTCCCTGGCATCCGACACTTACCGGCAATTACCGCAAGGCCAGTAATTACTTATAATCTATCCCTAAAAGTATGTGGCCTAATCCTATCCCTAAAAGTATACTACACCTCCTTTTTTTCAAAAAGAAAAATATTTATGTTTTTCTTATATCCTTTTTATATTATCTTTATTCTATCTAAATGTACTGTTTGCTTTTTGTTTTTACTATCAGCTATTACTATGTTATTATTAGGACCTATGCTTTGCATTTAATATTTGCCTGTGTATTTGTTTTCCAATTTATGCACTGTCTCATTCTTGAAAGGTATTTCTTGTCCTTCAGTTATTAATACCTATTTTGTGTTTTTGTCATATGTTTCCTTCTGTAATTCCTTAAATTTTTATACCATACACCCATAGGGTGAAATGGTATATTAAAGTCGCCAAAATGTATGTAACAGGCAGAAGGAAGCTTCTCCGACCCTGTAAAGTATATATATTCTTGATCAGGATCAACAGCCGAGTCGATCTAGCCATGTCCGTCTGTCCGTCCGTCCGTCCGTCCGTCCGTCTGTATGAACACGCAGATCTTGGAGACTATAAGAGCTAGAGCCACCAAATTTGGTATGTATACTCGTGTATTATGCACATGTACAGAGTTAATTGGAATTTCGGACACGCCCCCCTACGCCCCCAGGAATCACATAAAACTGTTTTTCTTAAAAAGCATGACAGCTAGAGACATCAAATTTAGTTTGTATACCCGATTAGTTAGCGCGCAGAAACTAATTGTTTAAACTTTTTGCCACGCCCCCTTCCGCCCCCGCAAATTAAACAGAACTGATTTTATCAAAAACTATGATAGCTACCGACATTAAATTTGGTATGTAGACTAGCTTAATAGACGCGCAGATACTGGCTATTTAAACATTTTGGCACGCCCACTTCCGCCCCCGCAAATTAAACAGAACTGATTTTATCAAAAACTAACAAAGCTAAAGTCACCAAATTTAGTATGTATACTGGCATAGTAGGCGCGGAGAATTTATATATTTTCACATTTTGCCACGCCCACTTCCGCCTCCATAATTTAGAAAAAACCGATTTCCTCCTGTATTTTTTTGACTATCGCATTCAAATTCGGCAGACTAATTAATCTTATATATTTCTACAAAACTACCAAACTATTGAAATCGGACTAGAAACATGCAAAATATGAGTATGAACGTATTTTACTAAGCGGTCCACATGGCCAGAATTGGCCGTTGGCTAGTGGCGGCGCTAGAGTGCTCGTGTGTTCGTAGAGTGAGCGAGATAGCACATAGTATAAGACATGTAAAAACAATTTAATAGACCAACATTTGGTTTTCGAAATTTGAAATATTTGTTTCACCTGGTGTATGGTATAACCAAGTCGACGAGTCGACTTACTTGCTTCATTTTTCAATTAGAAGTTTTGCTCTATTTTGCGCTATTTGCAATTTAACTTTTATTTCTTAATTCAAGTCATCAATGATGTAGATGGGATCTACATTCTCAGATAAAAAGAAACAGTTTTAGGATGTTTCGCAAAGACTAGTTCAAAAGATGAATAAACATGTTCGTTGGATGGAAGTATCCTAGATATATATCCCAATCGTCCTTTTTTAATGGAGATGTATGACCCGATGTACTCATTAAAAGTTCTGTGATTCCTTTCTACTGTTCCAAGAGTTTGATGATGGTGAGCCGTGAAATTAATTCTAGTGACGTCAAAATTTTACCAAAGTTCTATTAGTATTGAATTCATATATTCTGTTCCCATGTCTGTTAGAATTGTCTTCACTGAGCCGTAAATTAAAATGAATTTTTCAAATATTGCCTTTGCAACCGCTTTTGCACTTTTGTTTGGTATTGGTATTGATATGAGATATTTGGACAGATCGCAGATAATAGTAACTGCGTATTCATTACCATTCATTGTTTTTGGTAATGGTCCAATTGTATCTATTATTATTGTGTCAAAAGTGGTTGCAGGGGTTGGTGTTATTATCAATGGGGAGTGGTTGTGTCTTGTTACTTTGGCTAGTTTGCTAAATTTTTGATGTATGTTTCAACATCTCGAGACATATTCTTCCAAAAAAAAATCTCTTTTTATTTTTCCCAGCGTTCTGATTACCCCGCAGTGACCTCCCTCTATTGGGTCATTATGATATTTATTTAATGTATTTCTTATTTCTTCTTTATTTGTTATTACTTTTACTTGAGGTAGAACTGCTATTTCTAAATTTTTTAATGTGTCTTTTTCTCTTTGTTTTAGTTCGTTAAGTGTAAGTGACATAAATAGTTTTTCTGACATGTCTATCTTCAGTTTATAGATTCTTTGAGTACCGGCTTCTTTTTCAAGCCTTGGAAGAAATCGATCTAGCTCTATTCTTCCATTAATGATCAAATCGCCTATGTTGAAGGAGAGTAATTTTTCTTTATTTTTGGTAATAAAACATTTCCATTTTTTGAACTTAAATTGCGCGTATTTTTTGGCTTCGTTAGGATTTATTATTTCATATATTCTTGGCGTTCTATTCTGTTATTGTTAATTTTGTTTTCCTTATGTGTTAATTTTTTTGTTTCTGATCTTGTTGCTACTTTAAGTATTTTATTAGTTTCTATGTTTTTTTATATTTTCAAATTCAATTCTGGAGAGAGCATCCGCTGCGAAATTTTCTTGTCCCCTGATGTATTCTATAGTAAAATCGAACTCTTCTAAATCTAACCTTATTCTAGTAAGCTTTGACGATGGGTTTTTTAGAGAAAAAAGGTAAGTTAATGGCTGATGGTCAGTTCTAGTTAGGAATTTTTTTCCGTATATGTATGGTTTGAAAAATTGAATTGCCCAATGTATTGCTGTTAATTCTTGCTCTATTGTTGACTTATTGCTTTCGCCTTTTGTAAATGCCTTAGATGCGTATGATATGGGTAATTGGAGTCCATCATGTACTTGGCTGAGGACGGCTCCACATGCGATCTTGCTTGCATCAGTTGTGATACAGAATTTTTTATTGAAGTCCGGATATTGGAGTATTTGTGGACTTAATAATTTGTTTTTTAAGTATTCAAAAGCTGATTGACAGTTTGTATCCCATTTGAATTCTAAATTTTTCCTTATTAATTTATTGATAAATTGTGCCTGATATGCAAAATTTGGAATGAATCTGCGATAGTAATTAACTTTATGTCTGAAGAAAGAGCATTTGTCAGGGTGCAACTTTAAGTTATACTTTACACAGGTTTCAAATTCATTCCTTAAGTTTCTAATCATGTGACTTTCAGAGCACCCAATTAGATCATTCATATAAAGGAATGTTTGGGATGGTGTTAGACCCGTGAATGCAAGGGACATCATTCTTTGAAACGAATTTGGTGCATTTTTTAATCCATATGGTAATTGCTTGAATCTGAATGAGCCCTTATCTGTGGAAAATGATGTTATGTCCCGAGAGTTTTCTTCTAATTCTACTTGATGAAATCCTGACATTAAATCTAAACAAGAGAAGTATTTAACGCGTCCTAGTTGGTCGAGTATATCGTCCATTCTGTGTAGTGGGAATGTATCCGCTACAAGTTTTTTGTTAATTTTTCTATAATCAACTACCAATCTCCACAGTTTTTCATTGCTGCCAGGCAACGACTTTTTAGGAACCAATAAGATTGGACTATTGAACTCAGACATTGATGGTTCAATAATATCATTATTGATCAATTTGTCTACTTGTTTATTGATTTCGTTTTTTTTGGCTGTGTGCTATTCTGTAGTTTTTGGTGTAGACTGGTGTTGTGTCTTTAAGTCTTAACTTTTGTTTGTAGAAATTTATTTATTTATTTATTTAGACTATGATTAGTAGGTAATTACAAATTACCTCTAATCTATGTGCTAGCTATAACTTCTATGGTCTTTAGCTAGTTATAAAAAATGTATATACAGTATAACTAATAATTATTTACATTTCTTTTGTTAACTTATATTTACATGAGTTTGGGTAATATTTTACAATAGGTGGTATAGGTTTATTTCTTTAAAGAATTGGGAGATAGCGGCGATGTTGGGGTTACTTAGGGATAGGGATTCAATAGGGTTAGGGTGTAGGAATTTTTTTTTTTCGGCTCATTATATTCCTTGCATTCTGTGAGTATGTGCAGGATTGTAAATTTTTTGTTGCAATGTATACATTGTGGGGGGGGCTGTTTTTTGAATATGAATTCGTGGGTAAGTTTTGTGTGTCCAAATCGTATTCTTAGAAATTTCGTGATGTCTGTTCGTTTAACGTTGTTGTCTATTTTTATTTGTGAGTCTCTTATCGAGGTTTGGTTCATATTAGTCGTCTTGTAGTGGTCTGATGAATTCCTCCAAACTGTGCTTTTGTATTTTTTAAGGATGATGTCCTTTATGTATTTTGTTGTGTCTTGTGAGGAACATATATTTGACAATAATGTCCCACACAACAACATGTAAAACCAATACAATGTAAAAAGAAGGATGCATGATGCCCGGCAACATGTTGCCAAAGATCATGTTTAGCAATATGTTGCTGCAATTAAAACACGCAACATTTCGATACGACGCAACATGTTCGATCGGACCACATACGACCAACAGCAATTTCCTCACAGCGGGAAGATGCGTGGGAGGCAGAAAGCACAAAAACCAACGGCGGGAGAGCATAGGCACAAGAGAGAGGGCCTCGATGCTCCAATCACAAGAGGGCAGGGACCGATTAAGAGAGGGCATGCATGGAGAGCTGAGAATGCAGCAATACAGTCGCAGCACACCGACACTATGCGTGTGATAATTGAGAGCAGGTACCGGTGGATGGAGCGCGCTCTATGAGGCTGAACAATTAGAGAGACAAAGAACAGCCAAAGTGAGGGCAAAACATGTTCAACGGGGGACAATGGTGGGGGGCTGTGTGCATATCAAAGCAAAGCCAATGTCGTCGATCAAGTTCGATGGGCAAAGGGGGGTATGTGCAAGCCGAAGAAAGGGGGAATGGGGTATTGGAGAAGCCCTCTACGAGGCGAATAACATATGGATGACGTAGACAAATGATTTGAGTTAATATCGGAGTAAATTAACTAAATCCAAATTAACAAAATTCCATATGATGCTCACATAAAGTAAACGGCCAAATAAACATAAAATCAATATGTTGCTCACATAAAGTGAACGGCCATATAGAAGAGCAAACATGCAAACAAATTCGAGAGAACAAGCCCATAAGGAGAAGGACATGCGACCAGAGCAGAAACTAGAAAAGGATGGAGGCCTGCATAGCAACAGAGACGCTATGTGGGCAAAGCAGAGCAACAAGGACAAGAGTCAATGGGCGCACAGCAGTCAAGAAAGTGGATGCGGCTGCGCCAAGGACTATTACGGGACTTTCACCACGCATGGCAACAGCATGGATGAAAGGATGGGCCGATGGAAATTTACCGGCTGTATAGCGGTATCACACCAAGTGATTCTGGAGGCCCAGGTTGCCTATATAAGGCGAGCAGCGAGTCAGGACATCATCAAGTCGTCGAGTCAAGATCAAACAATCGAGTCATCGAGTCCTGATCAGCGAGCAAAGCAACAAATATCTTTTGGCCTTACGAGTAACCTTAAGAATATTTGACGCCTAGCAAACAACAAGTACGAGCAAGTCATCGAGTTGTAAGGCCTTACGAGTAACCTTATGGACTCTTTAAAACAACAACAAAATCTAAATACAATTACAACAAGTACACAGTCAATACGAGTATCAACCCGAATCAGGGTGAAATAAGTCTGAAGCAGTATATATATATGATATATGTATGTGTCATGATTTATATAAACATTTAACCAAAAGAAACCCAGAAACACAGAAATAAACTCCACCATACATTTATATATACATTAATTATTGTGTCGTGATTTCACTGGGGCACAAATTAAAATTTGTTGTGCCGAACCTCGCCCTAAAGATTGAAATTATCCTGAAGGACGAAAAAGGATCGTTACAACTGGCGCCCAACGTGCTATACTAGTGAAAATTAAAACGAAAATAAATAAAAAGTGTATAATAAATTCAAAATGGGTAGAAATTGGATCTATCACATGAAGAAGGAGGATCTGCTATAGACAGGCCAAAGAATCGGAGTCAGCATAAACGGCACGGTAGAAGAGATGAGAAAACAACTTGTCGAATGGGTAAACAACAACGAATCTGATACAGAATGGAAAGAAGAGATAAGCCGATTGGAAAACAAGTTCACAAAAATGTCCAAGCATAAACCAGGAACAAGCGCAGTACAGACAGGCGAGAATGGTGAGAGCAAGGAGGCCGAGGCATTCCATAAAATAAACATGGCTACTCTGACGATTCCCCCATTCGTACCACCAAGATGGGGAAGTGAAGGAGCACTGGACAAAACTGGAGAGAAGAGTAACCAAAGAAGACAAACAATTGAACCCACAAAATTGGCACAAAACACAGCAAGCAGGACTACCGAGTATGCCAAGGTGGCTAAACAAGTAAGAGAGTGGACGTTTAAGTTCGATGGAAATTCGAAACCACTAGAATTTCTGGAACAAATAGAGTGGTCAGCGGACATGTACGGCATAGAACTGGATATGATACCAAGGGCGATGCCAGAATTGCTAAAAGACAGAGCTCTAAAATGGTATGTTGCGAACAATAAACAATGGCCGTCATGGAAAGAATTTGCAGAATGCTTCAAGAGATACTTTTTGCCAAAGGGATTTTTTACCAAACTAGCCGATCAGGTCAAGGCACGCAAACAGGGCAACAATGAATGCTTTAAGGACTACATGGTAGAAATGCAGACAATGATGAGGCCTCTAAAGATTCCACAATTTGAGGAACTCGAAGTAATCCTTGAAAATTGCACACCAGACTTGCGAATATTTGTTCGGCCACACAACATCACAAATCTGGAGGCACTGATGCAACTAGCAGAGGAACATGAAATGCTGGAGCAGGAAAGAGCCGAATTTCACCACAGAAATAACTCACGTAGAGATCACAGCAGCCAAGTAAATCACAGGGGGATAAACAATTACGGACCCCAAGAAACACAATGCAGAAGATGTCAGGATACCAGTACTCAAAACCAGAATCGAGCACATAACAACATACGAGAAGGAAGAGTCATGAATCCGAACCAGGCATGCCGGAGGTGCGGTGAGGCAGGACACTGGGCCGGCAACAATAACCAACTAATCTTCTGCTGGCAATGCGGAAAAATCGGAACACGAACGAAAGAATGCTGTTGGAGATCGGGAAACGGGCGTCGGTTTCAGCCTATGAGGTCAGAGCAGGAACCAAGCCAACCAGCACCTCAAAATTGATAGGACAGCTAATAGAGGAGGAGGACCAACTGTCAGCAATGATAGAAGTAGCAGGTAGAAAGATCAAGGCGACCATAGACTCTGGAGCCACAAGCAACTTCATGAGCCGACAGATGGCGGAAAATCTGAGAAAAAAAGGAGACCGAGAGACCACAAACAAGCAAGTATACATGGCAGACGGGAAGATCAGAAATATCAACGAGCAGTGGAAAGGATACGTTCGATTCGGAAACAAAGAAATGAACATAACATTTCTCATCATGCCAGACGGAATAGATGCCTTAATATTAGGATGGAATTTCTTAACGCTAATGGACACCGAAATAGCATACGGAGGCCACAGGATAAAAATTCCAACGACAAAAAGAATGCAGGGCAGGATAACCGAACGCATGTCAATCATGGTGACAAAGAAAGAAGAGCAAGCAGAAATGCACACGTTTCTAGAACACGAACTAATGGAGTTGGCGAAAATCAAGGGACCGTCAAAAGTAGGGACAGGATCACAATGAAGGACGACATCCCGATAAAACAGCGATATTATCCAAAAAACCCCAAGATGCAAGCGGAGATCAATGCAAAAGTCGATGAGTTGCTGAAGCTAGCTGCATAGAACCATCACAAAGCCCATACAGTTCACCAATAGTAATGGTAAAGAAAAAGCAAACGGGCAAATGGAGATTATGCGTGGATTTTAGACAAATCAACGCAAAGTCGATAAAGGATGCATATCCGATGCCACGTATCGACTACATACTAAATCAATTGCGTGAGGCAAGGTTCATTAGCAGCTTGGACTTAAAGGACGGGTATTGGCAGCTACCACTGGAGGACAGAAGTAGACCAATGACAGCATTTACAGTCCCAGGGAAAGGTTTATTCCAGTGGAAGGTAATGCTGCAATTAAAACACGCAACATTTCGATACGACGCAACATGTTCGATCGGACCACATACGACCAACAGCAATTTCCTCACAGCGGGAAGATGCGTGGGAGGCAGAAAGCACAAAAACCAACGGCGGGAGAGCATAGGCACAAGAGAGAGGGCCTCGATGCTCCAATCACAAGAGGGCAGGGACCGATTAAGAGAGGGCATGCATGGAGAGCTGAGAATGCAGCAATACAGTCGCAGCACACCGACACTATGCGTGTGATAATTGAGAGCAGGTACCGGTGGATGGAGCGCGCTCTACGAGGCTGCTCACATAAAGTAAACGGCCAAATAAACATAAAATCAATATGTTGCTCACATAATGTGAACGGCCATATAGAAGAGCAAACATGCAAACAAATTCGAGAGAACAAGCCCATAAGGAGAAGGACATGCGACCAGAGCAGAAACTAGAAAAGGATGGAGGCCTGCATAGCAACAGAGACGCTATGTGGGCAAAGCAGAGCAACAAGGACAAGAGTCAATGGGCGCACAGCAGTCAAGAAAGTGGATGCGGCTGCGCCAAGGACTATTACGGGTCTTTCACCACGCATGGCAACAGCATGGATGAAAGGATGGGCCGATGGAAATTTACCGGCTGTATAGCGGTATCACACCAAGTGATTCTGGAGGCCCAGGTTGCCTATATAAGGCGGGCAGCGAGTCAGGACATCATCAAGTCGTCGAGTCAAGATCAAACAATCAAGTCATCGAGTCCTGATCAGCGAGCGAAGCAACAAATATCTTTTGGCCTTACGAGTAACCTTAAGAATATTTGACGCCTAGCAAACAACAAGTACGAGCAAGTCATCGAGTTGTAAAGCCTTACGAGTAACCTTATGGACTCTTTAAAACAACAACAAAATCTAAATACAATTACAACAAGTACACAGTCAATACGAGTATCAACCCGAATCAGGGTGAAATAAGTCTGAAGCAGTATATATATATGATATATGTATGTGTCATGATTTATATAAACATTTAACCAAAAGAAACCCAGAAACACAGAAATAAACTCCTCCATACATTTATATATACATTAAAAGAATGCAGGGCAGGATAACCGAACGCATATCAATCATGGTGACAAAGAAAGAAGAGCAAGCAGAAATGCACACGTTTCTAGAACACGAACTAATGGAGTTGGCGAAAATCAAGGGACCGTCAAAAGTAGGGACAGGATCACAATGAAGGACGACATCCCGATAAAACAGCGATATTATCCAAAAAACCCCAAGATGCAAGCGGAGATCAATGCAAAAGTCGATGAGTTGCTGAAGCTAGCTGCATAGAACCATCACAAAGCCCATACAGTTCACCAATAGTAATGGTAAAGAAAAAGCAAACGGGCAAATGGAGATTATGCGTGGATTTTAGACAAATCAATGCAAAGTCGATAAAGGATGCATATCCGATGCCACGTATCGACTACATACTAAATCAATTGCGTGAGGCAAGGTTCATTAGCAGCTTGGACTTAAAGGACGGGTATTGGCAGCTACCACTGGAGGACAGAAGTAGACCAATGACAGCATTTACAGTCCCAGGGAAAGGTTCATTCCAGTGGAAGGTAATGCCATTCGGTCTACACTCAGCGTCAGCAACGTTTCAACGAGCACTAGACCAAGTGATTGGCCCAGAGATGATGCCAAACGCGTTCGCATACGAAGACGACATAGTAATTGTGAGCAAAACAATAAAAGAACACAAACAACACCTGCAAGAAGTATTCAGAAGGATAAAAGAGGCAAACCTAAGGATCAACTCAGAGAAGTGCCAGTTCTTCCGAAAGGAGTTAAAGTTCCTGGGGCACGTAGTGACAGAAAATGGTATAGCCACGGACCCAGACAAAGTAGCAGCAATAGCCCAGCTAAAACCACCAACATGCGTGAAAGAACTACGCTAATACCTGGGTGTAGCATCATGGTACAGAAGATTCGTACCAGGATTCGCAGCCCTAACACATCCACTACATGCATTACTAAAAAAAAACCAGGTGGCACTGGAATGAAGAACATCAGGAAGCATTCAACGCAGTAAAAGAAAAGCTAACAAATGGACCAGTGTTAGCATGCCCGGACTTCACGAAACTATTTGTTCTTCAAACAGACGCAAGCAACATGGGACTAGGAGCAATCCTCATACAGAACACCGAAGAAGGCGAAAGGGTACTATCATATCTGTCCAGAGAACTAAATTCGTCGGAGAAAAGTTATTCGGCAACCGAAAAAGAGTGTCTGGCGATAGTATGGGCCGTACGAAAACTGAGGCCATACCTGGAAGGATACCATTTCAAGGTAGTGACCGATCACATGGCACTAAAATGGCTGAACAGCATAGATAGTCCCACAGGCAGAATAGCAAGATGGGCATTGGAACTACAGCAGTACGACTTTGAAATATCATATCGGAAAGGCAAGCTGAACATAGTAGCAGACGCCCTGTCGAGGCAACCAATGGAGAAATGCAATCGAATAACAGACAACGGCGCTAGACTACGACAAGCCAATAAGGAGTGTGAATGGATTCAGGAGATGATGACAAAAATCAAGCAACAGCCACAGAAATATGCAGACTATGTGATGGAAAACAGCCAACTATACAGAAACATACCACACAGAGCTGGACAAGAGGAAGTGGTGGCCTGGAAAATGTGTGTGCCAAAGAGCCTGCGACAACAAATAATGGAAGAAAACCACACGTCAGCGACGGCCGGGCATACGGGCAGTCGGCGAACAATTGCTAGGACCGCCGCAAGATACTACTGGCCGGGAATGCAAAGAGACATCAGAATCTTCGTCGGGAAATGCATGACATGTCTACAATTCAAACCCAATCAACAACAAGCAGCAGGGAAATTACTAACGCAAGTACCGGAGGAACCATGGGCAACAGTATGCGCGGACTTCGTTGGACCATTGCCCAGATCAAAACACGGAAATTCGATGCTGCTGGTGATTATAGACCGTTTCTCGAAATGGACAGAAATTATACCCATACGCAAGGCAACGGCGGAGAACTTAGTAAAGGCCTTCAGAGAAAGGATTTTAGCAAGATTCGGAGCACCAAAAATAGTGATAACGGATAATGGAGTCCAATTCACGAGCAGGATTTTAAGGAAAATGCTAGAAGAATGGGGAAGCAGCCACCAATTAACAGCGCCATATACGCCTCAGGAAAACCCAACCGAAAGAGTAAATAGAACTGTCAAAACAATGATTGCCCAATATGCAGGAGACAACCAACGAAATTGGGACGAGTGCTGGCCGGAAATTACATTGGCAATAAATACAAGCCAATCTCAAGCAACTGGATTTACGCCAGCATATGTGGTGCAAGGCCGAGAACCTAGAATGCCGGGAGCCATATATGACAGCGTCACAAATGGCACAGGAAAGGAGCAGACAACAACAGACGAAAAAGCTAACCAGATGAAAGAACTTTTCGAACTCATCAGAAGGAACATGGAGACTGCGGCACAAGATCAGGCACGGCATTATAACCTGAGACGGCGCGAATGGAGACCGGCGATTGGATCTACGGTATGGGCAAAGGAGCATCACCTGTCAAACGCAGCAGAAGGATTTGCTGCAAAATTAGCACCCAAATTTGGAGGGCCTAACAAGGTTCAAGGGTTCATATCTCCAGTAATATGCAAGCTACAACATAAAGTCACGGGAAAAAGTAGACGAGCACACATTAGCCAGATAAAACAACAAGCAGATGATGTGGATTCAGAGCCGCATACAACGTCACTCGATAACAATACCAAATCAATGTAAAATAATAACCAGCAACAACAACAACCAGAGGATTCGCAATTAAAATAATATAAAGCATCATTAAGCAACAACAACATATCAACGTAAAATACAATGAGCAGTAACCAAAATGCAAAGCATACAACAGGTGTCCAACAACAGAAATCTATTCGAGCAACAATAAATAAAAAAAAAAAAAAAAAAACACAATACTCGGTGAACAAAATCTGGGATGACGCAAAGAGAAATGAGGAAAAGTAACGGGACCAAGCCGATACCAACACAAATGAATGGCTAGGCGCGCTGTGATGGTAGTAGTGAGAGAGACTCCAATAAAATAATCTCTTCATGAGTCAAATGGGCAATGCATATAAAACAAGCGGAACCAGGATATTGGTAATGGAAATATGCACCAAAGCGAGGTCCCAAGCGACAGGAATGGTAAATGCAAAATCACTCTAGAAAAAACTACCAACGAGTACACACAAATTTAAAAAGAAAAAAAATTTTTTTAAACATGAACAACAATGACAACATTTATGGCCAAGATGAAGGCGTAGGTTGAGGTGTGGCACCACGGGCACGAGTGGCACGTGGTGACCGGCACGGTGGCTATGGCTACGTGTCCGAGGAGGAGTCCGATGACGAGGGGCCGGTAGAGCTGGAGCCGGTCATAGTCATCTCCTCGGATGAAGATGAGGATGAGGACGAGTGGAGCATGGCAGACAGCGGCTACAACTGCGAGGAGAGTGCCACTCTGTACTGAGCAGGCAGAACGAGAGGCAAGGTACGGTTGGCGCGATGGGGCTATGCCCGACTTTAATGCCAGGATGTTGAGAGCAGTGGCAAATGACCTAGAAGTGCAGCGGCAGGCGAGAGAGCTGGAGGAGAACGAGCAGCAGCAGAACTGGGCAGCATGGTACCACCGCGAGATGGAGGAGCAGATGCGGTGGGATCACAATTAGAAAACAAGAGGGAAAAAGGGGGAAATAAAAAATGCGGAACGGGCCAAAGGGAAAACGCAGAGGAAAAGATGCCCTAATCCGCCAAAAAAAATATAGAAAAGAAACTCAGTAATCGCCAACATAAATAAAAAGATGCCGAAAGGCCAACAAAAAGATGCGACCTGAGTCTAAACTATAACTAAAAAAAAAAAAAAAAAGAGAAAAAACCACCAATAGAAAAAGATACCCAAAAAGAAACAAAAAAAAAAAAGGGGGGGCATTTCGCTCCAGAAGAAGGGGGGAAGTGTGAGGAACATATATTTGACAATAATGTCCCACACAACAACATGTAAAACCAATACAATGTAAAAAGAAGGATGCATGATGCCCGGCAACATGTTGCCAAAGATCATGTTTAGCAACATGTTGCTGCAATTAAAACACGCAACATTTCGATACGACGCAACATGTTCGATCGGACCACATACGACCAACAGCAATTTCGTCACAGCGGGAAGATGCGTGGGAGGCAGAAAGCACAAAAACCAACGGCGGGAGAGCATAGGCACAAGAGAGAGGGCCTCGATGCTCCAATCACAAGAGGGCAGGGACCGATTAAGAGAGGGCATGCATGGAGAGCTGAGAATGCAGCAATACAGTCGCAGCACACCGACACTATGCGTGTGATAATTGAGGGCAGGTACCGGTGGATGGAGCGCGCTCTATGAGGCTGAACAATTAGAGAGACAAATAACAGCCAAAGTAAGGGCAAAGCATGTTCAACGGGGGACAATGGGGGGGAAAGGGGGGCTGTGTGCATATCAAAGCAAAGCCAATGTCGTCAATCAAGTTCGATGGGCAAAGGGGGGTATGTGCAAGCCGAAGAAAGGGGGAATGGGGTATTGGAGAAACCCTCTACGAGGCGAATAACATATGGATGACGTAGACAAATGATTTGAGTTAATATCGGAGTAAATTAACTAAATCCAAATTAACAAAATTCCATATGATGCTCACATAAAGTAAACGGCCAAATAAACATAAAATCAATATGTTGCTCACATAAAGTGAACGGCCATATAGAAGAGCAAACATGCAAACAAATTCGAGAGAACAAGCCCATAAGGAGAAGGACATGCGACCAGAGCAGAAACTAGAAAAGGATGGAGGCCTGCATAGCAACAGAGACGCTATGTGGGCAAAGCAGAGCAACAAGGACAAGAGTCAATGGGCGCACAGCAGTCAAGAAAGTGGATGCGGCTGCGCCAAGGACTATTACGGGACTTTCACCACGCATGGCAACAGCATGGATGAAAGGATGGGCCGATGGAAATTTACCGGCTGTATAGCGGTATCACACCAAGTGATTCTGGAGGCCCAGGTTGCCTATATAAGGCGAGCAGCGAGTCAGGACATCATCAAGTCGTCGAGTCGAGATCAAACAATCAAGTCATCGAGTCCTGATCAGCGAGCGAAGCAACAAATATCTTTTGGCCTTACGAGTAACCTTAAGAATATTTGACGCCTAGCAAACAACAAGTACGAGCAAGTCATCGAGTTGTAAGGCCTTACGAGTAACCTTATGGACTCTTTAAAACAACAACAAAATCTAAATACAATTACAACAAGTACACAGTCAATACGAGTATCAACCCGAATCAGGGTGAAATAAGTCTGAAGCAGTATATATATATGATATATGTATGTGTCATGATTTATATTGTAGTATACTTTTAGGGATAAGATTAGGGCACATACTTTTAGGGATAGATTATAAGTAATTAGAACTTAAGCATAATGTCTAGCTTTAAGTACCGTTAAGGACACTAGCCATAAGACCAATGTAAACGTTCTCCTATAAATACCGGGCTTGCGGCCCCAATAAATCACTTCAAGTCAAACCTTGCCTTCGCCTATTTCATGGCGATCCTGCCTACTATCGGCAACAAATAAAATAAAGGCAAAATAAAATAAATCCTTGCCATACAAAAAAGGCAAAAGTAAAAAAAAAAAAAAAAAAAAAAAACACAAAAAGGATTAGCTAAAGTATCAATGCCAAAGGACAACGAAGCGCTACAAAAGGCGTTGGAGGACTGCCCGCTGGACGGACCACGGCCGCTGACTATTGAGGAATACCGAGCCAGGCAACCTGCAGTACGAGCGGAGCTGGCAAGAAGGAGGCGAGAGGAGGACGCGCTGACGGCAATCCCCCCTTGTCCTAAGGCCAAAGCGCCGAGGCGGCCACCTGGTCCGCTTTAGGAAGCAACGTGCGGCCCTACTGGCCCAAATCAACAACGATCCGCCACCACCCTCGGCGGAAGCATGCAAGCTGTGGAATAAAGTAGACGAGCTGGAAAAGGTGCACCAGAGGACCAAACAGGCGAGACAACAACAGTCACAGAGTCAGATGCAGCAACCACCAACAGCAGCAGATGCAGAAACAACATAAAAACTTTAACAAAAACAAAAAGTGTGCTATATGAAGGCACCTTTGTGGCAAGAGGCGATTTTTGCGCTGCCACTATAAATAATTAATTAATTAAATAATTACTAACAAAATAGAGAAAAAATAAAATGAAAAAAAAAATAATAATATATTGTCCGAAAAAATTTTTTTTTGAATAAGTCTATTATTGCCAAAAATACCCTAGAAAAAAAAAAAGAAGAAAGCAAGGAAAAAATACATATGTACACATATATACATATACATACATATGCATAATTGAAAAATACACAAAAAAAAAAAAAAAAAAATACAATTAAATATAAAATTCCAATCAGCCGTATATACCCCAACATACCCTAACAAAGAGCACATGTCAACCATGTGCACTCAAAATTGCACAAACAACATAAGCACAGTTGTAAAGCTCGCCACGATCAAAGCGAGCTTCTAAAAAAAAAAAAAAAAAAAAAGCTCAAGAAAATTTCACAAAGCTTGCAAGCACACATAAAGCTTTCTGATCGCAGCAAGCTCCACAATATCAAAACTGCCCAATAACGAAGTCTAAATACCCTATAAAAAAATTACAAAATTTTTTTTTGGAAATAATTAAATATTAGAAAATAGAATTATAAACAATTTGAAAAAAAAAAAAACAATAACAAAAAAAAATATAGGAGAATCAGAAAATGAAATAATTAAAAGAAGAAAATTATTTTAACGTAATTTCAATGGACCAGAACATAGAAATATTGAAAGAAAAATTTCAGAAAGCATACAAGTGCCTAAATAAAACAATTTATATACACCCTCAAACCATAAACAAGCACCTTGAAACTATCTTCGACAGTTATAATAGAATAAAGAGTAGCAGTACAGACATATGCAATGAATCTAGCAGTAAAAGCTTTACTGAGCTAATATATAGTTTAAATAAACAACTAATAAGTATAGCAACAAAACATAATATAAAATTCACAATACCGATAGATTCGAATCTAGAAGCAACTTTTGAACCTCTAATAGCAAAAGACATAGAAGAACCAGCTGTAAAAGATAACCCAGGAGACATTCAAGATACATCAGGTGTAAAAGATAACCCAGAAAACATTCAAGATAATACAAAACCAAAGATGGTGCAAACAAAGATTGAATTTCTTAATACAGCCTCTAAGCTGATTCAAGAGTATGATGGTGGAGTAGAAACAATTCAAAGTTTCATAGATTCACTGGAATTAATCAACGAAATAAAAGCAGAACATGAAGAAACAGCTATTAAAGTCATAAAAACAAAACTAAAAGGGGACGTTAGATTACTAGTTACTAATGAAAACACTATAAATGGTATAATCCAAACATTAAAGAAAGAAATTAAGGGTGAAACAGTTCAGGTAGCAGAGGCAAGATTAATGAATTTAAAACAAAATGGCAAGAACGCAAATTCATTTATGTCAGAAATAGAAAATCTTACTAAATCATTGAAACGCGCATTCATAACAGACAACGTAAACCCTGAAACAGCAAAGAAATATGCCACTCAAACAGCAGTGAAATCAATCATAAAGAACTGCGATAACGAAAAGGTCAGAACAATAATAGAAGCAGGCAATTTTACTGAAATGAATGATGTTATAGCTAAATTTGTAAATACATCTACAAATATAGAACAAGATCACAGCGTGTTTTATACTAAAAGAAACAATTACACAAATAAGAACTCGTACAATAATAATAGAAATTATAATAATAATTACCAAAATAGAAACCCAAATGATAATACTAACTATAACAATACTAGGAATTACAATAACTATAGTAATAATTATAATCGAAGAAATTATAACAATAGATATACCAAAACTAATTATCCTCCTAAAACACAACAAAATAATAATGTTAGATTTACAAATATAGAAGAAAATTCGGAAAACTCCGAAAGTCCTCTGGTGTAAAAAATCGAACAAATAAAATATATAATTTAAATTGCAACCTTAATAGCTACATAACTTTAAACTTTGACGATGTAGGGACAATAAAATTACTATTAGACACAGGAGCTGATGTATCACTAATAAAACAAGAAATATTAAGAAAAGACAATACAGTTAACATACAAAAACGGACAAAACTTAGTGGAATAGGCAAAGACGTCCTATTTACAATAGGTGAAACCAAACTCAAGATCAGCAACCTCTCAATGAAACACACCTTCTAAGTAATAAAAAATGATTTTCCCATCCCATGTGACGGAATCTTGGGGCTTGACTTTATAAAAAAATTCAATTGCACACTCAATTATTCCACCAACAAATTGATAATAGATCCATATAAATCAAGATATAAAATTATAATCAATATAGGGATCAGTCAAAACACACATGTATTCCATATCCCATCTAGAACAGAAAAAATTGTACGCATTACAATATCCTCAAACGACAATAACATCTTTATCCCTAATCAAGAATTACACCCGGGGGTATTCGTCGCAAACACTATTGCTTCCAAGACTAACCCATATGTCCGCATATTAAATACTAACAACACAGACGTGCAAATTGCAAATATAAACCTATTAAATGAAAAACTGTCCGATTATGAAATCTTAAAAATAGACAAACAACATGATTCAAAACATAAATCCACAATAATGAACAAACTAGCACCCCATTTTCCCGATTTCGTAAAAGAACCTCTACATAAATTATGCTCAGAATTTAATGATGTATTCGCAATAGAATCTGAACAAATATCGTCCAACAATTTCTATAAACAAAAATTAAGACTCAAAGACACAACACCAGTCTACACCAAAAACTACAGGATAGCACACAGTCAAAAAACCGAAATCAATAAACAAGTGGACAAATTGATCAATGATGATATTATTGAACCATCAATGTCTGAGTTCAATAGTCCGATTTTATTGGTTCCTAAAAAAGCGCTACCTGGCAGTAAAGAAAAACGGTGGAGATTGGTAGTTGACTATAGAAAAATTAACAAACAACTAGTAGCGGATACATTCCCACTACCCAGAATGGACGATATCCTTGACCAGCTAGGACGCGCTAAATACTTCTCTTGTTTAGACTTAATGTCAGGGTTTCATCAAGTAGAATTAGAAGAAAAATCTCGGGACATAACATCATTTTCCACAGATAAGGGCTCATTCAGATTCAAGCGATTACCATACGGATTAAAAATTGCACCAAACTCGTTTCAAAGAATGATGTCCCTTGCATTCACGGGTCTATCACCATCCCAAACATTCCTTTATATGGATGATCTAATTGTAATTGGTTGCTCTGAAAGTCACATGATCAGAAACTTAAGGGATGTTTTTGAAACTTGCCGAAAATATAACCTAAAATTGCACCCAGACAAATGCTCCTTCTTCAGACATGAAGTTACTTTTCTAGGACACAAATGCACAAATAAAGGAATTTTACCAGAGGAAAGCAAGTTCAAAACGATTCAAGATTACCCGACTCCCAAAAATGGCGACGAAGCCAAAAGATTTGTAGCATTCTGTAATTACTACCGTAGATTCATTCCAAACTTTGCATACCATGCACAATTTATCAATAGATTATCTAGGAAAAATGTAGAATTTATCTGGGATGCAAACTGTCAAGCAGCTTTTGAATACTTAAAAAACAAATTATTAAGCCCACAAATACTTCAATATCCAGATTTTAATAAAAAATTCTGTATCACAACTGATGCAAGCAAGATCGCATGTGGAGCCGTCCTCAGCCAAGAATTTGATGGACTCCAATTACCCATATCATATGCATCTAAAGCATTTACAAAAGGCGAAAGCAATAAGTCAACAATAGAGCAAGAATTAACAGCAATACATTGGGCAATTCAATATTTCAAACCATACATATACGGGAAAAAATTCCTAATCAGAACTGACCATCAGCCATTAACATACCTATTTTCTCTAAAAAACCCATCGTCAAAGCTTACTAGAATAAGGCTAGATTTAGAAGAGTTCGATTATACTATAGAATACATCAGGGGACAAGAAAATTTCGCAGCGGATGCTCTCTCCAGAATTGAATTTGAAAATATAAAAAACATAGAAAGTAATAAAATACTTAAAGTAGCAACAAGATCAGAAACAAAAAAATTAGTACATAAGGAAAACAAAATTAACAATAGCAGAATAGAAACACCAAGAGTATATGAAATAATAAATCCTAGCGAAGCCAAAAAATACGCGCAAATTAAATTCAAAAAGTGCAAATGTTTTATTACCAAAAATAAAGAAAAATTACTCTCCTTCAACATAGGCGATTTGATCATTAGTGGAAGAATAGATCTAGATCGATTCCTTCCAAGGCTTGAAAAAGAAGCCGGTGCTCAAAAAATCTATAAACTGAAGATAGACATGTCAGAAAAACTATTAAGGTCACTTACACCTAATGAACTAAAACAAAAAGGAAAAGACACATTAAAACATTTAGAAATAGCAGTTCTACCCCAAGTAAAAGTTATAACAAATAAAGAAGAAATAAGAAATACATTAAATAAATATCATAATGACCCAATAGAGGGAGGTCACTGCGGGGTAAACAGAACACTAGGAAAAATAAAAAGAGATTTCTTTTGGAAAAATATGTCTCGGGATGTTGCAACATACATCAAAAATTGCGAAAAGTGCAAACTAGCCAAAGTAACCAGACACAACCACTCCCCATTGGTCATAACACCAACCCCTGCAACCACTTTTGACACAATAATAATAGATACAATTGGACCATTACCAAAAACAATGAACGGTAATGAATACGCAGTTACTATTATCTGCGATCTGTCCAAATATCTCATATCAATACCAATACCAAACAAAAGTGCAAAAGCGGTTGCAAAGGCAATATTCGAAAAATTCATTTTAATTTACGGTTCAGTGAAGACAATTCTAACAGACATGGGAACAGAATATATGAATTCAATACTAATAGAACTTTGCAAAAATTTTAACATAACTAAAATTAATTCCACGGCGCACCATCATCAAACTCTTGGAACAGTAGAAAGAAGCCATAGAACTTTCAATGAATACATCAGGTCATATATATCCATAAAAAAAGACGATTGGGATGAATATCTAGCATACTTCACATATTGCTTTAACACCACCCCATCCACGGTACATGGTTATGCACCTTTTGAACTAGTCTTTGCAAAACATCCTAAAACTATCCCATTCTCGTCTGAAACGGTAGAACCCATTTACAACATTGATGATTTCAATAAAGAAATAAAATTTAAATTACAAATAGCACAAAATAGAGCGAAACTGCTTATCGAAAAATTTAAAGCATTACAAAAAGAAACATATGATAAAAACACAAAAAAAGTATCGCTAACTGAAGGACAAGAAATACTTTTAAAAAATGATACAGGACATAAATTAGATAACAAATACACAGGCAAATATACAATACAGAGCATAGGTCCTAACAATAATATAGTAATAGCGGATGATAAAAACAAAAAGCAAACAGTACATTTAGATAGAATAAAAATAACATAAAAAGGATGTTAGAAAAATATAAATTTTTCTTTTTAAAAAAAGGAGGTGTAGTATACTTTTAGGGATAAGATTAGGGCACATACTGTTAGGGATAGATTATAAGTAATTAGAACTTAAGCATAATGTCTAGCTTTAAGTACCGTTAAGGACACTAGCCATAAGACCAATGTAAACGTTCTCCTATAAATACCGGGCTTGCGGCCCCAATAAATCACTTCAAGTCAAACCTTGCCTTCGCCTATTTCAATATAAACATTTAACCAAAAGAAACCCAGAAACACAGAAATAAACTCCACCATACATTTATATATACATTAATTATTGTGTCGTGATTTCACTGGGGCACAAATTAAAATTTGTTGTGCCGAACCTCGCCCTAAAGATTGAAATTATCCTGAAGGACGAAAAAGGATCGTTACAGTCTTTGTGGTTAATGTTTTGCTCAATTATATATGGGACACTGTAAGCTATCTTTGTGGCTCTGTCCGCTGTTTCATTGCCCTGAATGCCAGTGTGACGTGGTACCCATATCAAAATTATTTTTGGGTATTGCTGAGCTACTATGTCTCGTATATGCGAGATGTACGGATTTTGGTTGTTGACCTGGTTTACTGCCTGTATTGCTGACAGTGAGTCTGAACAAATTGCAAAATGCTGTTTTTCTCTTAGTGCATATTTACAGGCAGCCAGTATAGCTGCTGCCTCCGCTGTGTAATTCGAGGTGTGGGATGGGAGCAAAGCCATTTTAACTATGTCTGACTCAGTTGTGATGCTGTATGAGACTCCTTGTATTGATTTTGATCCATCCGTGTAAATAAACTTATACCTATCATATCTCTCTAAGGAGCATTTTGCGATATATTATGGGGGGTGTAGATGACTTAGTCGCATAGTGAAGGGAGAGATTAACTGACTTTTTACTGAGAGACCACGGGGGTTTTAATAATTTCCTACTTCTTATTGGGGTAAACGATAGATCATTGTGTTCGCAGAAGTTCAAGGTGTTATGCAGAATCGATGGTATTCTGGGTGTTTTTTTTTGATTTTTTTAGTTTGTTTAACACTTTTTGGAGAGGTGTGTTTGATGCGAGCATCAGAGTTTTATACAGTTTTGCTGTTGCTAGCGAAAATCTCGACTCGATTGGCATAAGGTCGGCTTCATAAAGAAGGTTGTTAGTTGGTGAATAGGGATTCCGGAGGAGAAGAATAACCCAATCTTCATTCGTTGAATTCAAAATATGAACTGATTTTATTAACAAAAGTATAGAGTTTATATAGGGAATCTTAGGCTCTAGGAGGTAACAATTGTTCTTAAAATATCTTATTCTAATGACCTACGTTTTTCGGGGGTTGAAAATTGTTTATATTTCATGGTCAGCGTCGGTTACTTGATACTCCGCCGCTGTTACAATCTTAAGTGTTTTCCACAGAGTGTGGATGCATGTTTTTGTTTTTGGAATTAAGCAATAATTGTCATAGGAATCTTTATGACTTATTTTTCTTGTGTGTTTTGTGTATTTCTTTGTTCAATCTGATTTGGTGAAGCCATTTCAGATGAACACGATGTTTATTCTTAAACATTCTGCAAAGGGCCGCCAAATGTGACGTTTTGGAATTAATTTTTATAGTATGTAGTTAGTTTTTGATTTAAGCGACCTTTAAATTGTTAGAAAACCATGCAAAGCATTGCCTCCGCTCGCCTCTCCTTAAACTCGTTCGGACTCCGCTCACCTCGCCGATCTGCTCCTGCGGCCACCTGGCACTATCCTTTTCGTATCTGCAACTATGTTGTTGCTCTGCTGCTAACGTTCTGCTTCTTTGCAACTATTTCATTGCTCTTCTGCTGTCCTTTGTTGCCTAATTGCAACTGTTTCATTGCTCTGCTGCTGATCTTTGTTGCCTACTTGCAACTACATACAGAGTTTGCAACGATATTAGTGTACATACACTGTTTAAGAATAAACATCGTGTTCATCTGAAGCGGCTTCACCAAATCAGATGCACTAAAGAAATTATAATAAAACTGTACTTTTGTCACAAACAAGTAATCTAGCATATGACTAGAATTACAATCAGCCACACACATTGTGGAAAAACACTTGTAGTTCTAAACTAACCCAAAATATCACAACGGCAGGAGGTCATGTGGCCGAAGCCGTGCCCAAGATAATAATAATTTTCAACCCCCGATAACGTGGGATTTGAGTCTCATTAGAATAAGATATTTTAAGAACAATTGTTATCTCCTAGAGCCTAAGATTCCCTATATAAACTCCATACCTTTGTTAATAAAACCAGTTCATATTTTGAATTCAACGAATGAAGATTGGGTTATTCTTCTCCTCCGGAATCCCTATTCATTTTGGTCCTTCGAGAAAAAGGAACTCTGTAGTTTTCCCCCACCAGTGGTAAGAGACTCAGAGAATGAATCAGCTCCTTAAGAGTTTGAGATCTTATGCAAGTGTAAATGCTTAGACCAGCTAAAGGTAGCAAAATAAATAACTCTTGTTTTCCCCCACCAGTGGTAAGAGACAGAGTATATAATTAAAGCAAAATATTGCTTAATAAATAAAAAGTGCGTGCGACCGAGTATATAAAGGCAGTTTGGCTAGTCGAGCAACTGCAACAATTTCGGCGGCGGTAAAAAAAAAGAGAACAATATAAAGTTCGTGTATGGCGTATTCGAAGCCCTAATATCGAAAAAAAAAAAAAGTGGCTGGCAGTGTATGTAGTTGCAAGTCGGCAACTACCAACAGCAGCAGAGCAACAAGATAGTTGCAAAGAAGAGGCTGGAAAAGTGTCAGTATAAGAAAATCTGGTGCGAAATCCGGCACCGGTACCGCCTGAGCCCAAAGGCCCTGGACAACAGCAGCTGAGCGACGAAACAGTAAAAAATAAAACGGCGAACTCTACCCATTGGCGGACAAGCAGCAGCAAACAGGATCATCAGATAAGATATAAATTAAAATAGTCATAAGTACTTACATCAACCTACATATTTTAATATTATCATTATAAATTAAATCGATATCCTCTAAGACAAAAATGTTCCCTACCAAAATCGAAAAATTGTTAGCGAAGCAGCACGAGTTGCATAAAAGGTGTAACGATCCTTTCTCGTCCTTCGGGATATTTATAATATCTCTTGGGCTAGGTTCGGCACAACAAAATTTATTTTGTGCCCCGGTGAAATCAGAACAGCTTTGGTTATTGATTTGTTTTTTTTATAATACGTTTATTTGCGATCGTTATGGGCTTGATTGGCTATGACAAGTTTCTCTGCGGTAGGTCTGGACTTGGACAGCGTTGTCGAATCACTTCGAATCCCTCGTCGTCCCTTTTTGCCTTCCTTTTGCTCCTGCAACCGTTGCGGGTCGTTGTCTCGGCCTGTATCGTGTGCTTGGTTGGTGCTCCACACCTCTGCACCCCTTTCGCTATGCTTGTTGAGATGGCTTTCGCTTTTTGGTTCTGGGATAAATCCCGTAGCTACTATCACGAAGCAGGATGTTCCTCAGCAATTGGTAATCGTCAGGATATATAGATCCCGGAATTTCCGGCAGTAGGATATATCCTCGTGCCTACCACTGACTTTGGATACTCCTGGAAATGCTTGGCTTCTCTCCAACGCACTCTAGCTTGGGTACGGTGTTTACTATCCTTATTTAAGGATTTGTTGCTGTCGAAATGAACTGTACAGGTTACTCGTAAGGCCTGTATAGTTCCTTGTTTTTCCTTTGCTCCTTCTGTTTCCTTGATAAGTTCTTAAGGTTACTCGTAAGGCCTTAATTACTTGTTACTTGATCACGACTTGATGACTTCCTGATTTGGTTGACAGACGTTGCCTTTATATATGCAGTTCCCATGGCCTCAGGAACACATTGGTGTGGTACCGCTATACAGCTGGTACATTTCCATCGGCCCTCTGCTTTCACCCACGCATTCACTTGTTGCCATGCGTGGTGAAAGTCCCGTAAATCCTTGGCGCATATAACCACTTTCTTTGTGGCTGAGCGCCCATTCATTCCTTGTCCCTGTCTTTCTCGTTTGTACATATTGACTTGCATCACTTTCTTATGCTGGCGTCGCCTTTCTATTGGCCGCCCATCGTATCCCGTTGACTTTCTCTGCTTTCATCGCTGCCTTTGCCCGTCGCTCCCTTTGATCCACTTGTCATACCCAATTTCGCACATATTGTCTCCTTATTATATTTACATAAATATATATGACAATTATATTAACTTAGGCTATTGTTTAACGATAATCATATTGATTAAATTCACATACGTTTAATTTCCCATACAATGCCCTTTCATACGCATATCGTATCTGTTAGATAGCGGGCTTCCCCATTGTTCATCCCCCCCCTTCGGTTCGCATATTCCCCTATCCAATCCACAAACCATCATTGCTTCATACAAAGCATGCATGCCCCGCACCCGTCTCATGGGCTTGCTTGGCCCTCACTTTTATTTTCTCTCGCTCACCAGATTTTGGCTGCTCGCAGTCTAACTGCTTTCATTCTCATGAGCGTGACGTAGGCAGAGAGTGCGCTATTGGTCACCGATACTCTCCCTCACGCATAGTGTACGTGTGTCATGCGTGTACACTTATTCAGCGTATTCTAATGCATGCACTCATATTTGCCTCTCTGTGCTCTTAATTTGCATAAGTAGGCCAATGCCCCCGTTTGTGTGCAATTATGCAGTCAAGCCGGGTTCCATTTACTCTTATACAGCCACTAATACTCATTATGTTTCCCACGCATCTTCCCGCTTGTACGAAATCGCCAGCGGTTGCGTGGGGTTCGATCGGCCATGTTCGACCGGCCTCTTCCATAGCTCTTATACGACCGAACTTATCGTATTATGTTTCCCACGCATCTTCCCGCTTGTACGAAAATCGCCAGCGGTTGCGTTGGGTTCGATCGGCAATGTTCGGCTGGCCTTGTTTATTTGATCATTTACATCCGATTTCACTCTTATACTTTAGTTTGTGTCTTGGCTGCGTTTGTATCTTATGTTTTGTGGCTTTGTATCTTGTTTGTTGTAGCTTGTTTGTTGTGTGGGACATTATTCTTATGTATATAATGTTCTTCACACTCCCCCTTCTTCGGGAGGGATTTGCCCTCCCCTGTCCCTTGTGTTTGTTTTCTGTATGTGTATTTTCTATTCTCGTATTTGTGCATTTAATATGTTTGCATTTGTAGCTTTGGCCTGTGTTTTGTGTTTTTTTTTTTTTGTTTTCTTTGGTTTTGGCTTGTCTTTCGCTTGTTTTGTGTGTTTTGCTTATTTTGTGTTTTCTTTGGTTTTGGCTTGTCTTGTGCTTGTTTTGTGCCTTTTTTTTTTTTTTTGGGACTCAGCTCGCATCTTTTATTGGCCAATTGGCATCTTCTAATGTTGGCGATTACTGAGTATCTTTTCTTAAATGTTGTCGGATTAGGGCATCTTTTCACTGCCTCATACCTCTCATGCCCGTCTGGCGCTGGGCAAGACAACTGCCTGGCCAATATTGGCCGAACACTTTCATTTTGCACCGTGGGTGCAGACATTTGTCTCTTTAATGCCGGTCTTGGCCACACCCACGGGCACTCTTGGGAGTCGAGTTGCTGTTGTTGAAGTTGCTGCTGCTGATGTTGCTGTGGCTCCTGCTGTTGTTGCTCTGGCTTTTCTTGCTGTTGTTGTTGTTGCTGTGGCTGCAATTGTTGTTGCATCAATTGTAGCTGCAGTTGTTGCAGTTGTTGTTGCTGCTGCACTTGTTGCTGGCATTGTTGCAGTTGTTGTTGCTGTTGCTGCACTTGCTGCTGGCATTGTTGCAGTTGTTGTTGCTGTTGCTGCACTTGCTGCTGCCATTGTTGAAGTTGTTGTTGTTGCTGCAACTGTTGCTGCCATTGTTGCAGTTGTTGTTGCTGCTGCATTATCAGCGCCAGCCGTTCCCTCGCCCGCTTCAACGGCTCCTCCTCCTCTCGGCTTTTCTCCCACGCCAGCAGATCCCTCTCAGCTTCCTGCTGCTGCAGGATCTGCTGACGCCACCAACTCATCCATTGCGTGCACTCGGCCGCGGCCCGTTCTGCCTCCCAATCTATGCCCTCCGGCTCGAATGGAGGTGGGCTGGCTACTCCATCAGCCGCACCTTCATCAGCCACGGCCATCCCCGCCGTTTCGCTGGCCTCTGACCCTGCGTCCACCATACGGAACGGCGTTGATGGCCGCGCTGGCTCCCACAATCTTGCCGGCGGCTCATATATTCTGTTTTGGTCCCATGGCGCATATTCATCTGGGCTATTTCGATCGCTGCTCGCCTCTTCCGCCCCTTCGTTCTCCATCATCTGCATAGCCTCATCCAGCTCCCTCCATACTGCTTCATCGTCGCTCTCCTCTTCCTGTATGTTTACCGCTGACTCGGCCTCGCTCTCCTCCGTCATGTACCCGCTTTCCTCTCCGTCCTCATCTAACTCCTCGTCCGAAGAGGCGGCGATGGCCGGATTTGCCATGTCCGGCACATCGTCGTCGGACTCCTCATCGGACCGATGCCAGTCACCGCGTTCCATATTGGCCCGCGGTGCCGCACCTCGTCGAGCTACGCCTTCATCCTGGCCAAAATTTGCATTAAATGCGTTCATGGTTTTTCTTTTTTTTTTTTTTTTTTTTTTGTCTTTACTCGCCGAGTGATAAACTTTGAGTGTTTCCTGATCATGACACTTGCACGCATGAAACCTCGCCTTTCGGTCATTTCTTTGATATTTACCGATATTTAGGATTTCTCCTCCTTGCCCTTGTTCTCTTGGCATATTTTAAAACGCCGAGATGCTCCACCATTATATGCATAGTAGCATGCGCATGTGTATGTGCATTGCGGTGACTCACCATTACATACGTCATATCGTGCGTATGTGTGGGTGCGTAACATCATGCGCCTGTGTGGGTGCGTTTCCCCTCTCTTTTCGCGGTGTATGCGCATATGTGTTGGTGCTGTCCCCAATCGTTCTATCTCTGGTTTTTTTTTCTATTATGCCTGCATATTGTTTGCATCGTTACGCTATTCGGGTATCCGTTGCCAGTTTCTAAATTCGTTTTCGCATGCTTGTATACGTGTCATTACGATATTCGCACATCTTCATTGTGCTCTGCGATGCGGTTTGCAACTTTGCTATAATTTGATGCGATGCGTTTTTAGATTTTCAGCTCTAAGTCATGTTTTGAGTTCTCTGTCCAGCCGGCCGGTCTGTGCAGATTTTCTCGCCGCCATGTCATTCGAGTCGTCCATCCTCATTGCTCATCACTTTTCGTGCCATCCGCTTCTTCGCATATTTGTTGCTTCAGTTGGCTGATGTGTGCTTGTCTGGTTTTTTTCGTTTCTTTGTGCCGTATTTTGCATATGACCGGAGATGCAAAGCCTATCACTTCATATGGGCCTCCAAACTTTGGTGCCAGCTTTGCTGCGAATCCTTCTGCAGCATTTGAAAGGTGGTGTTCTTTTGCCCATACCGTTGCTCCAATCACTGGTCTCTATTCTCTTCGTCTCAGATTGTAATGGCGGGCCTGATCCTGTGCAGCCGTTTCCAGATTTCGCCGTATTAGTTCGAACAGCTCTTGCATTTGTTTTACCTTCGCGTCTGGTGGTATCGTTTGCTTCCCTGTGCCTATCGTGACATTATCGTATAGTGCACCTGGCATTCTTGGTTCACGCCCCTGTATTACATACGCTGGCGTGAATCCTGTTGCCTCTGATTGGCTTGTATTCACTGCTAGAGTTATTTCTGGCCAGCTTTCATCCCAGTTGCGTTGATTTTCCCCCGTAAACTGAGCAATCATTGTTTTTACTGTTCTATTTGCTCTTTCGGTTGGATTTTCTTGTGGCGTGTACGGTGCTGTCAGTTGGTGTTGGCATCCCCATTCTTCTAACATTTTTTTGAATATCCTGCTAGTGAATTGAACTCCATTGTCCGTTATCACCATTTTTGGAGCTCCGAATCGAGATAGTATCCTCTCTCGAAAGGCCTTAACTAGACTTTCTGCAGTTGCCTTCCGCATCGGTATCAGTTCTGTCCATTTCGAAAACCTGTCAATGATTACTAGTAGCATCGAATTTCCGTGTTTCGATCTTGGCAACGGTGCTACAAAGTCAGCGCATACTGTAGCCCATGGTTCTTCCGGTATTTGTGTTAGCATCTTTCCCGCTGCCTGCTGTTGGCTGGGTTTATATTGTTGGCATATCGTTCACTTTCCTACAAATGTCCTGATATCTCGTTGCATTCCTGGCCAGTAATATATTGCTGCGGTCCTGGCAGTAGTTCGCCTGCTCCCTGTATGCCCTGCTGTTGTTGCCGTGTGGTTTTCGGCCATTACTTGATTACGTAGTGTTTTTGGCACACATAGTTTCCAAGCTACTACTTCTTCTTGGCCTGCTCTGTGCGGAATGTTCCTGTATACCTGACTATTTTCTATAATGTAATCCGGATATTTCTGTGGTTGTTGTTTTATTTTTTCCATTATGTCTTGAATCCACCCACACTCGTTGTTTGCTTGTCTTAATCTGGCACCATTATCTATTATTCTTTTGCACCCTTCCATTGGTTGCCTTGACAAAGCGTCTGCGACAATGTTTAATTTGCCCTTTCTGTATGCTATTTCGAAATCGTATTGTTGCAGTTCCAGTGCCCATCGGGCTATACGGCCCGTAGGGCTTTCTATGCTATTCAACCACTTCAACGCCATGTGATCTGTTACCACTTTAAATCGGTATCCTTCAAGGTATGGTTTTAGTTTGCGTATTGCCCATACTATCGCTAGGCATTCCTTTTCTGTTGCCGAATAGTTCTTTTCCGCTGGGTTTAATTCTCTTGACAGGTATGATAGCACTCTCTCTCCATCCTCAGTGTTTTGTACCAATATGGCTCCTAATCCCATGTTACTTGCATCCGTCTGGAGCACAAACGTTTTTGTGAAGTCTGGACATGCCAATACTGGGCCACTCGTCAGCCTTTCCTTTACAGCATCGAATGCTGCCTGATGCTCCTCGCTCCAGTGCCACTTTGTTCTCTTCGTTAGTAGTTCGTTCAATGGGTGTGTTAGTGCTGCAAAACCTGGTACGAACCGTCTGTACCAGGATGCCACTCCTAAGTACTGGCGTAATTCCTTTGTGCAAGTTGGTGGTTCTAATTGGGCTATTGCGGCCACCTTTTCTGGGTCCGTTGCAATACCGTTTTCTGTCACCAAGTGGCCTAGAAATTTTAGCTCTTTTCTAAAGAATTGGCACTTCTCGGCATTAATTCTCAAGTTTGCTTCCTTCAATCTCCTGAACACTTCTTGTAGATGATTCATGTGATCTTCGATTGTTTTGCTCACTATCACAATGTCATCTTGGTATGCGAATGCGTTTGGTATCATTTCTGGGCCAATGACTTGGTCCAGTGCGCGTTGGAAAGTTGCTGATGCTGAGTGTAAACCGAATGGCATTACTTTCCATTGGAATAACCCCTTCCCTGGGACTGTGAATGCCGTCATTGGTCTACTTTTCTCTTCTAACGGAATCTGCCAGTATCCGTCCTTCAGATCTAAGCTGCTTATGAATTTTGCTTCGCGTAGTTGATTCAAGATGTAATCGATGCGTGGCATTGGGTATGCATCCTTTATAGATTTTGCGTTAATCTGTCTAAAATCTACGCATAATCTCCATTTGCCTGTCTGTTTCTTTCTCACCATCACTATGGGTGAGCTATATGGGCTTTGCGATGGTTCTATGCATCCCATTGTCAACAGTTCGTCGACCTTTGCATTGATTTCTCCTTGTATTTTCGGGTTTTTCGGGTAATACCTTTGTTTTATTGGGATATCGTCCTTCATCGTTATGCGATGTATCCCCACCTTTGACAGTCCCTTAACTTTCCCTAATTCCTTCAATTCCTGACTCAGAAAGCTTTGTATTTCTTGCTGGTCACTCTTCATGATGGATATTCTTTCTACGCGCCTACCCTGTATTCGCCTTACTGACGGTATTCGCACTTTGTGGCCACCACACGATATTTCTGTGTTCATAATTCGGAGGAAATTCCACCCCAATATTAGCGCATCCATTCCTTCTGGCATGACCAGAAATGGCATGTGGATTTCCTTGTGTCCGAATCTCACGCATCCTGTCCATTGCTCTTCAATGTCTCGCACCTTTCCGTCTGCCATGTATACCTGTTTGTGTGTGTTTTCCCTTATTCCTCACTGTTTCCAATATCTGCTTGCTGATGAAGCTACTCGTGGCTCCGGAGTCAATTGTCGCTTTCATCTGTATTCCTGCTACTTCGATAATCGCTGACAATTGATCCTCTTCTTCTACGAGTTGGCCTATTAGTGGTGCGGAGCTTGTTGGCTGGGTCCCTGCTCGCCCCTGATAGACTGGAACCGCCTTTCGTTTCCCGGACTCCAACAACATTCTTTCGTCCTTTTGCCCACTTTTCCACACTGCCAGCAGAAATTGAGTCTCTGATTGTTGCATTCCCTGGCCCAGTGTCCGGCTCCCCCGCATCTGCGGCACGCCTGATTCGGGTTCAGGACTTTTCCGTCTCGGACGTTCTTGTTTTCTTGGTTTGGTCTCGAATGATTCTCCATGCTGTTGTCCTGGCATCTTCGGCACTGTGTGACTGGTGGCCCGTGATTATTTCCTCCTCTGTGGTTTGATTGGTTGTTATGTGTTCTTTGAGCATTGTTTTCGCGATGGAACTCGAATCGCTCTTGTTCGAGCATCTCGTGTTCTTCTGCCAACTGCATCAGCTCATCTAGATCTCTGATCCTGTGCGGCCGGACGAATATTTTTAGATCTGGAGTGCAATTTTCCAATATGACCTCCAATTGTTCGTACTCTGGTATTTTTAGGGGTCTCATCAATGTTTGCATATCCACCATATAGTCCTTGAAGTACTCGTTTCTGTTTTGCTTGCGATTTTTCACTTGATCAGCCAATTTGTTGAAGAATCCTTTCGGCAAGAAATATTTTTTGAAGCCCTCAACAAATTCCTTCCATGTTCGCCACTGCTTATTGTTTGCGACGTACCATTTGAGTGCCCTATCTTTCAGTAGCTCTGGCATCGCTCTCGGGATCATGTCCAGTTCGATGCCATACATGTCTGCTGACCACTCGATCTGTTCTATGAACTCTAGTGGTCTGGAATTGCCGTCGAACCTGAATGTCCACTCCCTCACTTGTTTTGCCACCTTGGCGTATTCGGTGGTCTTGTTTGTTGTATGTGGTGCCGTTTTCTTGGGGTTATTGTTTGTCTCCTTATGTCCCTCTTTGTCTCTGCGCTATCTAGGGCTCCTTCGCTTCCCCATCTTGGTGGTAAATATGGTGGGATTGCTAGTGTGGCGATGTTTATTTTCTGGAATTCCTCAGCCTCACTTTCGCATGTTTTTGATGTGCTTGCTATTGTTTTCATTTTTATATTTTTCGAGTACTTTGTTTCCAATCTATTTATTTCCTCCTTCCAGTCTGGGTCCGTTTCATTCCTTTCTACACACTCGCCTAGCTGTTTCCTCATTTCCTCCACTGTGCCGGTTATCTCGATCCCGATCCTTTGGCCTGTCTGTACCAAATCCTCCTTCTTCATGTGGTAAATCCATCCTTTTCCCATTTTTGATCTTTTTATGATTTATAAACTGTATTTTTATTTCTAAATTTCACCAGTATAGCACGTTGGGCGCCAGTTGTAACGATCCTTTCTCGTCCTTCGGGATATTTATAATATCTCTTGGGCTAGGTTCGGCACAACAAAATTTATTTTGTGCCCCGGTGAAATCAGAACAGCTTTGGTTATTGATTTGTTTTTTTTATAATACGTTTATTTGCGATCGTTATGGGCTTGATTGGCTATGACAAGTTTCTCTGCGGTAGGTCTGGACTTGGACAGCGTTGTCGAATCACTTCGAATCCCTCGTCGTCCCTTCTTGCCTTCCTTTTGCTCCTGCAACCGTTGCGGGTCGTTGTCTCGGCCTGTATCGTGTGCTTGGTTGGTGCTCCACACCTCTGCACCCCTTTCGCTATGCTTGTTGAGATGGCTTTCGCTTTTTGGTTCTGGGATAAATCCCGTAGCTACTATCACGAAGCAGGATGTTCCTCAGCAATTGGTAATCGTCAGGATATATAGATCCCGGAATTTCCGGCAGTAGGATATATCCTCGTGCCTACCACTGACTTTGGATACTCCTGGAAATGCTTGGCTTCTCTCCAACTCACTCTAGCTTGGGTACGGTGTTTACTATCCTTATTTAAGGATTTGTTGCTGTCGAAATGAATTGTACAGGTTACTCGTAAGGCCTGTATAGTTCCTTGTTTTTCCTTTGCTCCTTCTGTTTCCTTGATAAGTTCTTAAGGTTACTCGTAAGGCCTTAATTACTTGTTACTTGATCACGACTTGATGACTTCCTGATTTGGTTAACAGACGTTGCCTTTATATATGCAGTTCCCATGGCCTCAGGAACACATTGGTGTGGTACCGCTATACAGCTGGTACATTTCCATCGGCCCTCTGCTTTCACCCACGCATTCACTTGTTGCCATGCGTGGTGAAAGTCCCGTAAATCCTTGGCGCATATAACCACTTTCTTTGTGGCTGAGCGCCCATTCATTCCTTGTCCCTGTCTTTCTCGTTTGTACATATTGACTTGCATCACTTTCTTATGCTGGCGTCGCCTTTCTATTGGCCGCCCATCGTATCCCGTTGACTTTCTCTGCTTTCATCGCTGCCTTTGCCCGTCGCTCCCTTTGATCCACTTGTCATACCCAATTTCGCACATATTCTCTCCTTATTATATTTACATACATATATATGACAATTATATTAACTTAAGCTATTGTTTAACGATAATCATATTGATTAAATTAACATACGAAATCGTTTAATTTCCCATACAATGCCCTTTCATACGCATATCGTATCTGTTAGATAGCGGGCTTCCCCATTGTTCATCCCCCCCCCTTCGGTTCGCATATTCCCCTATCCAATCCACAAACCATCATTGCTTCATACAAAGCATGCATGCCCCGCACCCGTCTCATGGGCTTGCTTGGCCCTCACTTTTATTTTCTCTCGCTCACCAGATTTTGGCTGCTCGCAGTCTAACTGCTTTCATTCTCATGAGCGTGACGTAGGCAGAGAGTGCGCTATTGGTCACCGATACTCTCCCTCACGCATAGTGTACGTGTGTCATGCGTGTACACTTATTCAGCGTATTCTAATGCATGCACTCATATTTGCCTCTCTGTGCTCTTAATTTGCATAAGTAGGCCAATGCCCCGGTTTGTGTGCAATTATGCAGTCAAGCCGGGTTCCATTTACTCTTATACAGCCACTAATACTCATTATGTTTCCCACGCATCTTCCCGCTTGTACGAAATCGCCAGCGGTTGCGTGGGGTTCGATCGGCCATGTTCGACCGGCCTCTTCCATTAGCTCTTATACGACCGAACTTATCGTATTATGTTTCCCACGCATCTTCCCGCTTGTACGAAAATCGCCAGCGGTTGCGTTGGGTTCGATCGGCAATGTTCGGCTGGCCTTGTTTAATTGATCATTTACATCCGATTTCACTCTTATACTTTAGTTTGTGTCTTGGCTGCGTTTGTATCTTATGTTTTGTGGCTTTGTATCTTGTTTGTTGTAGCTTGTTTGTTGTGTGGGACATTATTCTTGTGTATATAATGTTCCTCACAAAGCGTAAAGAAGATAGAAGAAATAGACGCTAGTAAGTTCACTAGCAAAGTTCTTAATGAATTAAGAGACATACAGAAGCAATGGATTACAATAACCAAATGCTAGAGAGTGGAGCAACCGAACATATCTATTTTACAGATGGAAAATATGAGGAAGGCTTAAATATGATTAATAGATTAATAGCCAAAGGAGAATCAATCAGGCAGGGCACTGTTGATTCAGAAAACATTGAAGCAGATGCAACGATGTTAGAGGAGTTTGATGACAGCAGCGGAGAGTCGCGGGGAAACGCGACCTCCAGTAATGAGAATGCTAAGGTTAACCAGGAGAAGTTGCAAGAAAAGGTTCGTCAGCTGCAGGAATATTTGGACATGGTGAGCAAAGACTTACGTACGATAGATAATAGAACAGGCGAAATGTATGTTAAAAAAATAAAATTCTTGTTCAGGAAGGTACAGATGTGTCAGGCTTATACAGTTGAGTTTATAGGTAATGATACGTTTAAAGAGGTCATAGAAGAATTAGAGTTCGACCTTCAGAATACCTTGGTAGCATTAGAAGAAAAAATAAACGATCAGAAAAGTTTGAAAGTTGAGAATGTTATCGTGAGGGGCGAACTACCGGTGTTGCCGAAGATTCAGGTACCCACATTTTCTGGAGAACCTAGAGAGTGGGACCTGTTTGTAGAATTAATTACGGAGTTAATTGAAAAAAGAGAAGATTTAAGTCTTGCTCTTAAGTTCAATTATTTGAAATCCGCGTTAAAGGGCGAAGCAAGGAGCATGGTAGCTCATCTATTGTCAGGTTCAGCTGACAATTATAGTGCCGCTTGGGAACTGTTAACCAAGCGGTATGAAAATAATCGGAGGGTGTTTTCCGAACAGTTAAATCGGATCGTTGATTTACCGATGATCAACAATGAATCCGCAAAAAGCATAAAAGGAGTGATTGACATAGTTAATGAGTCAGTACACTTAATTAAAATTAAAACAAATTTGTCCGATGAAGTGGACATAATATTTGCACAAATGCTACTAAGGAAATTTGACAGAGAGACTCTACAATTATATGAGAGTCAGATCAGAAAAACCAGGCAAATACAATTGCTATCGGATGTCATGGAATTCTTGGAGCAAAGATATTGCTCGCTAAGTGCCGTGAGAAAGGAAGAGAAAAAACCATTAGAAAAAACGTCGGCTGTGGCGTTTAAAGACAGTTGTCCGATATGCCCCTGGCATAACGCACTTCAGTGCTATAAGTTTAAAGCGCTAACACCTATAGAAAGGCTGGAAATAGCAAAAAAAGTACAATTGTGTACACGATGCTTGAAGCATTCAAGCAACAAGAGATGCAATAATGAAATAGTCTGCTCATTTTGTAGCAGAGGACACCATACGTTACTCCATTATGAAGAAAATCAGGAGAGCGTTAATACCTGTGTAACGGCACAACGAAAATTGTTGGCCACAGCCCTAATACAAGTTAAGAAAATAAATGGAGGGTTTCAAACATTAAGAGCTTTGGTTGATAGTGGTTCTCAGAGTACTATTATCTGAAGAAGCCGCTCAAATATTGAAATTACGTAAAATTAAACAATATACAGAGATAAGTGGCGTGTCCTTAATAAAAGCCAAAAAATCAAAATATAAAGTAAAAATAGATGTGAAGACGCGGAATCCACGGGATAAACTTCTTAAGGTTGAGGCAATTGTTTTGCCAAAGTTAATAAAAAGCTCTTCCGTTAAAAATAGCAAACGTGGATATGTCAAAATGGCAATCCTACGTACTTGCTGATCCTACCTTTAATAAACCTGGTAGGGTTGACATGATAATAGGGGTACCCAAATTTTAAAAGGGGGAGTTAGAAAGATAAATGGCCTACTAGGTCAAAATACTAAATTTGGTTGGATCGTCTCAGGATGCACCAAATCAAAAATGAATATATCTGTAGTGGCACCAACAATAGATGTTACAGGTTTTAAAAAGCGTTGGGAGAAGAAAAAAGGTAAATGTGAAAATAAATACAACACAAGTCCAAACAGACTCAACAACGAAACAAAAAAAGAAATAACCTGTCGGGCCCCGGCAGAACCTCACCTTAGAGGTAAAATAAAAGCGGAGGTGAAAGAAAGAAGTTTATGGCCCCCGGCAGGACCTCAGTTCGGAGGTAAAGTAAAATCTGGGGAAGAAAAGGTATATATCCCAGAGCCAGTACAAAATGAGGACACTCAGATGGCAATGGTTAAATTAAATAATGATTATCTAAGAAATAGTGTCAAATTAAAATCAGGTAAGAAATTGTCCGAGGCTCTATTACAAAAAGGGACAACATTTAATCCGAATAACCACTTAAAATTCAAATACCAGCAAAGGCCACATTGGTTTAAGCCGAGAGGTAAAAGTAGTTGGTCTTTAAAGTCTCTACCATATAAAAAGGCTAGAAGTCAGCACAGTAATACACATCAGGAGTGGGTAGATATCCCGAAACAAAAATTGTTAGGCATCGGGCGATATTAGTAAACCAATTTGGAAAATCATACAAAATAATAGGAAGTCAGTTTATAAGAAGGATAACATTGATTTGCTAGGGTTAACTTCTCTCATGTAGCTCGTCATGCTTCTTTACCAACAATTATCTTACTAATAATAATGTTAATAATAATAATTTGTTTAAGACAACTCAATAAAAATAAAACGTCACAAAACGTCACATTTGGCGGCCCTTTGCAGAATGTTTAAGAATAAACATCGTGTTCATCTGAAGCGGCTTCACCAAATCAGATGCACTAAAGAAATTATAATAAAACTGTACTTTTGTCACAAACAAGTAATCTAGCATATGACTAGAATTACAATCAGCCACACACATTGTGGAAAAACACTTGTAGTTCTAAACTAACCCAAAATATCACAACGGCAGGAGGTCATGTGGCCGAAGCCGTGCCCAAGATAATAATAATTTTCAACCCCCGATAACGTGGGATTTGAGTCTCATTAGAATAAGATATTTTAAGAACAATTGTTATCTCCTAGAGCCTAAGATTCCCTATCCAAACTCCATACTTTTGTTAATAAAATCAGTTCATATTTTGAATTCAACGAATGAAGATTGGGTTATTCTTCTCCTCCGGAATCCCTATTCATACACACTCAATATATTTGTTATACTTTCGATATTACGGCTTCGAAAACGCCAAACACCAAAAAACACCTACTGCCGAAATTACTACAGTTGCTCCACTAGCCAAACTACCTTTAAGATCGGTTAAAAACTCTCCCGCCGCCGAAGATACTACAGTTGCTCCACTAGCCAAACTGCCTTTAAATTCTGACGCACGCATTTTTTATTTATTAAGCACTATTTTGCTTTAATTTTATACTCTGTCTCTTATCACTGGTGGGGGAAAACAAGAGTTATTTATTTTGCTACCTTTAGCTGGTCTAAGCATTTACACTTGCATTAGATCTCAAACTCTTAAGGAACTGATTGAACCTCGGAGTCTCTTACCACTGGTGGGGGAAAACTACAGAGTTCCTTTTTTCTCGAAGGACCAAACATGATCCATCCGGCTCGAAGGACCAAAATGAATAGGGATTCCGGAGGAGAAGAATAACCCAATCTTCATTCGTTGAATTCAAAATATGAACTGATTTTATTAACAAAAGTATAGAGTTTATATAGGGAATCTTAGGCTCTAGGAGGTAACAATTGTTCTTAAAATATCTTATTCTAATGACCTACGTTTTTCGGGGGTTGAAAATTGTTTATATTTCATGCTCAGCGTCGGTTACTTGATACTCCGCCGCTGTTACAATCTTAAGTGTTTTCCACAGAGTGAGGATGCATGTTTTTGTTTTTGGAATTAAGCAATAATTGTCATAGGAATCTTTATGACTTATTTTTCTTGTGTGTTTTGTGTATTTCTTTGTTCAATCTGATTTGGTGAAGCCATTTCAGATGAACACGATGTTTATTCTTAAACAGTTGGAGTGGACCGAAAAGCTCCGAAGGTTTTCCTCAATGCATCATGGTATATGGATTTAAGTTTTATTTAGAATTCATTCAGTTTAGATATCTTTGAAAAGGGGGTTTATGTTTACCATCATTGTGCCTTTTTTAATTTTTTTTATTATTGTGAAGTCGTCGGCGTATGCAACGAAATCAAAGCCTTTGTGTACTGAGATGGTGCGACACAGTTTGTTGTAAGCTATGAGAAAAAGAATTACGGATAAAGGGGATCATTGCGGTATACCATTATCAAGCGGTTTACTTTCCGAAAATTGATTATTTACTTGAATTTTGATGTACCTATTTGTCAGAAAATTTTTGACGTAATTTAATATTTTAGGTCCTATTTTCCAATTAATTAACTCATCGATGATTGTATGGATTCCTATTTTGTCATAGGCCTTTTCGAAGTCGAGGCTCATGACTGAGAGATGATTTCTTGTGGATAAGGCGGAAGTGGTCTGGTAGTCTAAGAGGATTAGACATTCCGACACTGACATGACCTTTCGAAAGCCTAATTGCCGACTATCCAGAAGCTTACTATTGGTAGCAAGCCACCATAGTCGGTTTGCTACAATTTTGTCCAAAACTTTAGCCATGCAAGGGTTTAGTGAAATGGGGCGGTAGGAGTTTATTGCAGTTTTTGGAGTATTAGGTTTATGGATAGGGACTACTATGCTGTTTTTGAAGTTTTGTGGGATATGAGAATTAAAAATGTAATTATACAGTTTTATTACCCGGTCTGAGACCTCGGTGGACAAGTTTTTTAGCATAGGGTAAGAAATTCGGTCGAGCCCTGGACTCTTACCTTTAAGGCTATTTAATGCTGACCTGAATTCGATGTGTTTAATCTCAGATTCAATGCTGAGCGTTTCTTGGGGAGGTTCGTAGGAGGGGGTAATTGTTTTAGATCGATTTTTGTGATTCCTAAACGAGGCGCTGAATTTGTGGTCGGAGGATTCTCTAGACCAGTGATTTGCAAACAATTGTGCTATGTCCGTCTTATTTATGACATTTATTGTAGGGTCATTTGGTGAGGTTATACAGTGAATTCCGTTTCTCAATTTTCTGCCACAGAAAGTGTTGATATTTGACCAAATTTTTAAAGGGGTTGATGTTGGGTTAATTTCGGAAGTGAATTTTTGTAGTGAAAGCCTTTTTGATTGTTTTAACTCTCTTCTAAAGAGTGCTTTAGCCTTTTTGAACTCTACTATATTTTCACTGTTTATATTTTTCCTAAGTTTATTCCATGCCTTGTTTTTGCTAATTTTTAACTCTTCTAGCTTCTTGCTCCACCACGGGACTGAGAACCTTTTATTGAATTTCGGACATGTCTGTGGTATGCTTATATTTGCACTTTGTCTAATTATTTTGACTAAATTCGCTGTTTCTTTGTTTACCTCATTGCTATTTGGCCTCTTTAAGTGAAAATGTTCAGTTTGGATAGCAAACTTTTGCCAATCCGCCAGATCAAGTCTAAATTTAGGACGTCTATCTTGGTGTTCATAGCTTATATTGCCAAAAATAGTTATGTAGATGGGGAAGTGGTCGCTCCCATGGAGGTCTGTGTCTGCTCTCCACTTAAGATGTAGTAGCAGATTCGGGGTCCTCAGAGTGAGATCTACATGTGCATGGTGTGCCGTCGTTTAGGGTAATGAAGTTTGACTGGGAAATAAATTTGAATACAATATTCCCTCTAACATTGTTTTTTGGTGATCCCCAGCTTTGGTGCCAGCTATTAAAGTCTCCGCATATTATGGTATTGATGCTCGGGTTACCAAACATATTTTCTAAATTATGTTTGTTGAATTGTTTATTTGGTGGGATGTATGTGTTTATAATTTGGATTTTATATTTGGAATGAAGGATTATTCCAACGGCATTGAAATCATTATTTGTTCTGAGCGAGTCATATTGGAGAGAATTGTGGATTAGCATAGCTACTCCTCCATGTAAATTCTTTGATGAGTTTTTGTGAATTATTGTGAAGTTAAGTGGGATAGGGATATTGTGTTGGGAGTGAATGTGGGTTTCTTGAAGGCAGATAATTTTTGGGCTAACTGCTTTTATCATTATTTGTAGTTGGTCGTAATTATTTACGTAACCATTGCAATTCCATTGAATTATTATTATCATTACTTCTAAATCTAAGTATGTTATTTATAAAAATTTTACAAATTTATTAGTTGGTTAGTTTTACTTTTAAGTTGACTTTCTAGTATGTCAGATTTGTCTTTAGCATTTAGGGGTTTGGTAAGAGGATTAGGTTTTGAGTGACTTCTCAGCTTACGATCTGATTCCGGTATCGATTTTTTTGGGTCATTTCTCAATGTTGGGTCTACTTCCATGTCTTCTTCGGTGCCTTGTGTTGTTCCGGTAATGGGTGATGGGTCGCTATCCATTATGTCATCGTATCTTTTGACTTGGCGAGGTTGGGCTTTATTTTTATTCTGTGGTGTTGGGCTGATGCTTGCTGGTTGAGATGATTTGTCATTGGAGATGTTTGACTGCATAGATGCGATCTTTTCGTAAGGCGTAGGTTGATGTAGGTGGCGTGTGACATAAATTCGTGTAGCCGTTTTATGATCGACTCTTTCTATTATTTTGATTGCTAATATTTCTTTTTGTTTTTTGAACGCTGGACAAGATCTGTCTAACGGGCTATGGTTGAATTCGTCATTTATAACATTTTTTCAATTTATGCAAAATTTAGGCTTGGTACATACTTCACCTTCTTTATGCATGTCTGTGGAGCAGATTTGGCAATGTTGTTTTTCTTTTGGGCAGTTTTTAGTTGCATGTCCTAATCTAAAGCATTTTTTGCATTTAAGAGGTAGTGGAATGTAAGGTCGAACCTTAACACTTTCGTATCCAATCATCATTGTAGTTGGAAGTTTCGTCGTCTGAAATGTTAAAATGACTAGTCCGGTTTCAATCAGTTCACCGTTTTGCATTTTTTTTATTTTTTGTACACAGGTTATTTTCTGTGTACTCAGTTCTTCTAATATTTCTTTTTCGTCAACGTTCCGCAGGTCATTGGAGTAGATAACGCCTCTTGAAGACTTCAACGACTTATGTTCGCTTGCGCACACTGGGAAGTCGTGGAACTGTGTTATTTTAATTAGTCGCTGCGCTTGAGTTGTGCCTTTTGTCTTGACCAAAAGGTTTCCATCTCGGGTTTTGGTACATGATTCTACTTCTCCATTGCACGCGTTATCAATGACTTTTTTAATAATGAAGGGTGAAACTTTTTCGAAGCTATTGTTATCTATTCTTCTTATTACAACAAATTTCGGTTCCGTGTTGGTAGATTTGTCCCACGGTGTTGGGAAGCTTATGTCGGGCGGTCGCGACATTGTCGTTTTTGTTGGGCTTTCGCCCGCTTAGTTTGACTTCGTGACGAGTTCGATGATGTTTTGTTTTTGGATGGTTTTTTTGTTTTTTGTGTAATTGTTTCTGCTGAGCGTTTTACTTGTGCAAGTGCACTTGCAAGGTTGTTGTTTTTGTAATTGTTACCACTGGCGGTGACGATTGATAGCACGTCTTTACTCCGTGAAGTTTCGACTGAGAATGTAGAAATTATTAGAGGAGGTTTGTTCAGATTCTATCATCAAATTCTAAGCATAATTTATGTAGAGGTTCTTTCACGAAGTCGAGAAAATGGGGCGCTAGTTTGTTCATTATGTTGGTTTTATGTTTTGAATCATGCTGGTTGTCTATTTTTAGGATTTCACAATCGGACAAGTTTTCATTTAATAGGTTCATGTTAGTAATTTGGAAGTCTGGGCACATGGGTTAGTCTTAGAAGCAATTGGGTGCAATTCTTGATTAGGGATAAAGGTGTTATTATTGCTTGAGGCTATAGCAATCATCAATTATCAATTTTTTGGTGGAATAATTGAGTGTGCAATTGAATTTTTATATAAAGCCCCAGAATTCCGTCACATGGGATGGGAAAATCATTTTTTATTACTTAGAAGGTGTGTTTCATTGAGAGGTTGCTGATCTTGAGTTTGGTTTCACCTATTGTAAATAGGACGTCATTGCCTATTCCACTAAGTTTTGTCCGTGTGTGTATGTCCACTGTATTATATTTTCTTACTATTTTCTATTTTATTAGTGATACATTAGCTCCTGTGTCAAATAGTAATTTTATTGTCCCTACATCGTCAAAGTTCAAAGTTATGTAGCTATTAAGGTTGCGATTTAAACTGTATATTTTATTTGTTCTATTCTTTACATCAGAGTACTTTCGGAGTGTTCCGAATTTTCTTCTACGTTTGTAAGTCTAACATTATTATTTTGTTGTGTTTTAGTAGGGTAATTATTATTTGTGTAGTTGTTTCTTTTAGTGTAAAACATGCTGTGATCCTGTTCCATATTTGTAGATGTATTTACAAATTCAGCAACAACTTAATTTATTTTAGTGAAATTGCCAGCTTCTTTTATTGTTCTGACCTTAAACTTCTGTCTGAATTGCATAGTTCTATGCTGTTTCAGGGTTTACGTTGTCTGTAATGACCATGTGTTTTAATGATTTAGTGATATTTTCGAGTTCTAAAGTCCTCATTTAGTTTTGTTTTTATGACTTTAACAGCTGTTTATTTGTGTTCTGCCTTTATTTCATTAATTTATGAAACTATTGAGGTTTTTCTACTACACCATTATACTATTGAATCAGCTTAGAAGCTGTATTAAGAAATTCAATCTTTGTTTGCACCATCTTTGGTTTTATATATGTATCTTGTTATTTTCTATACCTGGCTCTACGGTGTCTTTTGCTACTAGGATTCAAAAGTTGCTTCTAGATTCGAATGAAAGTTATATTATTTGATTCATTGCTTGTGTCTATATTGCTATTCTTTATTTTATTGTTATCGCTGTTTGTGCGTAGCCCGTTACTTCAGAAGTCCCTTGCAGATTCATCTAAAACCAATCGGTTGAGAAAAATTATTTTTATTGATAGATAATCTCGAGCCTTATCGAAGCTTTTTTTCAAAATGATCAAAATGGCTGCCTAAGAAAATTTTGTCCAGATATTGGAAAAAAAACCTCAGTTAATTGTTAAAAAAATTCGAAATTTTGGAAAAAAATCCTTTGATCAGGCACAAGTTTTTTATGTTTTTCAAAAGCTGTAAAAATTTTATTGAAATCTACGTAGCGGTTTTTAAGTTACAGTGTTCACAAGTTTGAAAAACATGGTTTTACGAAAAACACATTTAAAGTTTTGCAATCGATTTATGTAGAATTATACGAATTATTTAATTACTTACACTGAGTCATCTATTTTTGGGCCATATAATAGATCTTCAGCCATCGTAGCACCTATCTTCTCGAGTGTTGTCGTTGGGGCGCTTATCTGCCGTTGTCATACGTGCATCATCCATTTTATTTGCATACCGATGAGAATTATGCCCACAATTAAGTCCCATAACTAGTATGTTCCGTTTTTGGGCATATTTTCTATACTAGTTGGTTGAAGCTTTCATTTTTAAGTAAATTTTCACTGCTGAAATCTTCGTAAATAGGCTGGATAGCCCCTTAAAATGTCAGAAGGTAGGGGAGAATAATCGTGAGTATAAGTAGACAAGCTATCCTCTTGCTTCGGTGCGTTTTTGGACATGCCCTATACATTCCTTTTTATTGACGGTTGTATTTTTGTAAGGATCTGCTTTTATAATTCCTGAGTAGGTCTTGGAATCATAGTCACCGATGTAGTTTGCATACTTAACTCCATATTTCGTTTCTGACTGCTGAAACACTTCGACTATCGCATCTACCTCCATTTTCCCGGAAGATCCTTTATGATTAGCGGTACACTAATCTTCATGAGATTGATGTCATTCTTCGTACTCGGCTGTATTTTTTTTTTTTTTCCAATACTCACATTATAGATGAAACTCCAAAAGAGGATGTATATACCCGTTTTCGCCAGTTTCCATCTACCGATACAGTTAAATTACTTTTATCTTCATTTTCAGTAGTTGCTTGCTTTTCTTCATTCACAGCTTTCATCATGAAGGCTTCTGCCACAGTTTTACTACATTTTAAAATCTGTTTCAGTAATATTGTATGCGTACATTTATCTAAAAAAGCCGGCATGTCCATCGGACAATAAAACTTGCAAAATACTTCGTAGCCTACTCGTAGTATTCTCATTACAAAAATAAAACGTCTGTTTTTTGAATGTCCAATGAAAGAACAGGAAGGAATATATTAATTTCCACTTTTTTTCAAAAGCTTGCTTTGATCGCTGCAAGCTTTACAACTGTGATTATGCTGTTTGTGCACTTTTGAGCGCACATGTATGACACATATGCTCTTCTTGAGGGTCGATTTTATTATTTAATTATATATGTACCTATATGTATATATTTTTTTGTATGTTTTCATTTTAGTGTATATTGGGCTATAAAAACTTTTAATTTTTGTATTTTGCTTCTTGTTTTCGAGGGTATTCTGGCTATGATAGGCTTATTGGAAATAAAATTTGTAGGCAATATATATAATTTTTTTTTTATTTTTTTTTTGTTTACATTATTTTAATAGTGGCAGCGCAAAAATCGCCTGTTGGTGGTGCCTATATTGGCACTTTTTTTAATTTTTTTTTTATTTTTATTTTTTCTCATTTAATGCTGCATCTGCTGTTGTTGGTGCTCCGCCGTTGATTTGTGCCAGTAGGGCCGCACGCTGCTTCCTGAAGCCGACCAGCGCCGCCTCGGCGCTTTGGCTTTACGACAAGGGGAATGACCGTTGGCGCTTCCTCCTCTCGCTTCCTCCAAGCAAGCTCTGACCGTGCCGCAGGTTGCCTGGCTCGGTACTGTTCTATGGTCAAAAGCTGTGGTCCGTCCAGCGGGCAGTCCTCCAATGCCTTTTGAAGTGCTTCTTTATTGTCCTATGGCATTTGTTTTTCGGGGCTTTTTTAAAATTTTTTTGCCTTTTTTTGTTCTTATGGCAATGATTTATTTGCTTTGCCTGTTTAACTTTTGCCGATAGTAGGCAGGATGGCCATGAAGTAGCCGAAGGGAAGATTTGACTTTAAGTGCTTTATTTGGGGCCGCAAGCCCAGTATAGGGAAGCAATTACATGGAGTCTTTTGGCTAGTGTCCTTAACGGTACTTAAAGCTTAACATTATGCTTAAGTTCTAGTTACTTATAATATGTCCCTAAAAGCATTGGGCCTAATGCTATCCCTAAAAGTATACTACAGTTGATATTTTTCGGGATGGGAAGGCAGAAGTGCCTGCTGAATATTCAGTTGCTTGTACAGCTGAGGTAGACCAAGGGGGGGAGCTCGGAAGAAAAGCCCATGTTCGGGGCGTTTGTTGTTGATGTGGTTGTTTTATTAGAGTTTGTTGCTAAATTGAAAGAGGAGGAAGCAATAACAAGCTAGCTGCTGGTGTTGTTGTTTTGTTGGATTGTTGTTGTTTAAGGTTTTTCTAGTTTTTATTTTCAATATCTTCTTTTGCATTTGATATATCGGGCATAACGGAGACGAAGAAGGGTGACCGCCAACGGGTCGCAACAAAGACGATAAACGCTGCGGAGCTATTAGTTACTGGCGTGAGCGAGCACCCGAAGAGTGACTGTGCTACTGTGCTACTAATTTTAATCTAACAATACCCAGTAGAATCCACGAATCATAACGAAACGAAGACATTGCTTCAAACTGCACGTTAGGATGGCGCATTCAAGGATCAGCATTCAGCATTTAATTCAGTTCTGAAACATTTTAAGATAGCTTTGGATTTTCTCGAGATCGATGTTTTTCCAGTTTTCTCGGAATTTCTTGAATAATGGGATGTCTGGGCTTGGTGTTACTTGACCGTTTCGCTTCAAACACGCCTTTAAGTACTAATTCATAAACGTGATGGCGGCAAGCAAAAATAAGCATTCTCTACCCATTTTTTGTTCGAGAAGCACACAAGCTCCATTTATGCGGCCTGTGTTAGAAGCAGTAGTATTACAACAGAGAATCTGCACTTTGTCTTCAAGGTTCGAGTTCGTAATAATATTCCAAACTGCATCTGCCTGTTCCCTTCCTGTGGAGCTATCCAACTTAGGAACAGCAATAATTTGTTCTTTATTATCATATGTAATAACTATCGGTAGGCATTCTTCTTTACTTTTTCGTGAATCTAGAGCTGGCAACAGTTTTCCGTCCCAGTGGACAGTTACCGTGTCCGGGACCTTGTTTTGAAAATCAATTTTTATAGTTTCAGCCCGTTCTTTTTGCATTTCCGTACGAACTCTATGAATAGAGGACTTGCTTATAGGGAATTCATCCGTATTGTGCCCCAGAGTCTTAATAGTTGCTTCAATTAAAAAGACAGAATCCCTCACACTTAACTGAGACCTGTCTAATGCGGCAACTAACTTGGCAGTTAAGATATTTTTCGCATATAAGTTTTATCGGGCCGAGAGGAGGCTTCTCATGCGCTGGGCCTATTTTCCTCTAATTCTATTATTTCAGAATAAGACGGTGAATTTTCTAGAGGTGGTTCCCAAGAAGATGTTGATTGATCTAAGGATGAAAAATACATGACCGCGACGACCTGGTTCTCTTTGTCGCTGCAAGAAGATCTTATCTTTATTTATTTTAATCGATTGAAGAGCATCGGCATGTGCGATGTTAAACAAAGTGCTTAAGTTTGAAACAAATTAATGTCGAACCCATTTCTTGGGTTTTTTTTTTTTTGCATTTTTATACCCTTGCAAAGAGGGTATATTAATTTTGGTCAGAAGTGTGCAATGCAAAGCATCTCCGACCATACAAAGTAAATATATCTTGATCAGCACGACGAGGCGAGTTCAAATAGCCATGTCCGTCCGTCCGTCTGAATCAACGCAAACTCCTCCTAGACCGTAAGAGCTACAGAGCTGAAATGCATGTAGGCTTGTATATACTGCAGGGGTTGTATATCTCGGATTCAGCCGGATCGCACCACTATATCATATAGCTCCTATACAAACCCCAAAGTCACAAACAGCGACTTTTCTCAATAACTTCGTTATTTCCTATGCTAAGATTGTAGGCCATTATTTCGCAAACATAAGATTTGGTGACTTTTACTTTGTTGGTTTTTCGAGAAAATCTGTTTTATTACATTTGCGCCGGCGAAAGTAGCCGTTGCAAAATTTTCAAACAAACGAAGTTTGCGCGCATACTAATCTAGGTCACGAAAAAAAATACACTCACGAATTGTGAGATTTGCACTTTCACTGACATTTAAGTTCACTTCACGAATGATGTTTGATGTTTTGCGTCCCCTACTAAAAATATTTCCATTTTGGAACTTCCTTACTTCATTAACATGTTGACTACACGAAAACAACGCGATGACTAATAAAACAAACAAGTAATTACACGCAATCAAAGCGACAGAGTGCTTGCGCCGTACTATACAAGTACCGACATGCGATCAACTCGGCACGGTTTGCCGTTATTCTAAATAGTCGAAACTTTATTTCAAGATGTTTTTTGACCATTCAAACAAAATAAGAGGGTATGCGTTAAAAAAAAAAAACATTTCAATTTTTTTTGGGACACTCTACTGTATATATTAGTGCGATTGTAAACGTAAAGGAAAATGTTGCACATTTAGCCACAACATTCCTTAAGAGTTCTTAAGCTAAGTGTTCCGGAAAACCTCTGCCTTAAATGAAATCAACGCGCTTAATGAGTAGTCATTAGTGGAAAAATCAAGCGCATTAATTGCTTTAAATGTTTACCTGTCAGTAGTGAAAAGTGTTCTCAGAAGACATCACCTATATCTACCGACTAGCTTGTTTTAAAGGTACATTTAAATATAGGGGGGCCACCATATCAGTCTCTTATTAGTCAACGTTGGAAGACACAAATAAATGCGTTACGGATTCCTCTTCATACTAAAGGCCGTTCATCTAGAGGCGGCCTACAACCTAAAGTTTATCATAATTGTTATCGCCGTTAAAATACTGTCGACCAAATATGTAGGTTAACACCAGGGGAGAATGCGTTAACTTCTTTAAACCGGATCGTATCAGATAAGTACTGATTCATCATATAACCTGTTAAGTATCAAATCACAATGTGAAGTGCTACTCCCAAGGAATACTCACACACCACGTACTGGCGCCGTTGTAGTACATTGTGTATCAGAGATGGCGCTGTAGGTGAAAACATATTTTTCTTGTTTTCCTTTCTTTTTCTTGAAAATAATCCTGAATTTTTATTTATTTTTATTTTTCTAACGAATGCAAAACCGTGAAAACCGGTTCATCCGTTCTGAAGTTATAGCGTTTTATATCATGCACCCATTGGTTGAAATTGTATATTAAATTCGTCAAAATGTATGTAACAGGCAGAAGGAAGCTTTTCCGTAAAGTTTGTATACATTATATTTGATAAAGTTTATATACTCTTTATCAGCATCAACAGCCGATACGATCCAGCCATGTCCGTCCATCCGTATAAACACATATTTCTCGAAGACTGTAAAAGCAAAAGGCACCAAATTTTGAATGACTCGTTTAGTAGGTACAGTTTTCGGGTTTATTTCAAGTTTTTGCCGCGCCGCCTTGCCATCAATGTGAAAGAACGCTTTATCTTATGTTTGCGAAATAATGGCCTACAATCTTAGCATAGGAAATAACGAAGTTATTTGATATTGATCAAATTTGGCACAGTCTTTAACAGATACATAAAACTGACAAAAGTTTAATTTGAAAGCAATCGCGTAGAATGTAACGAAGTTATTGACAAAAGTCACTGGTTTCGACCGGTCGTTCCTATGGGAGCTATGATACAGTCACCCAATCTTGATCAAATTAGGCACTTTTTGCAAGGGTTTAAATATCAAAGAAGTTAAATTCGGCTTTGCCGAAGTTTATTTTCCCTTGCAGTCCTTGACAATAATAATTTTACATGTTCAAAACCTGTTTTCTGCAACTCAATTCATCAATATACAAACAAAACAATTTTACTCTTCATACTTTAATTTGTTCTTCTTCTTCGCTCATTCCCTAAGCAAAGCAACGCACGCATACACATACAGTTTATGTAGCGATGCGTCTGCGTCGAATTTTTATGAAAATGCTTCTTCCAGAACTACATATATGATATAGTAGTCCGATCCTGATGATTTTCATACTTTATCTAACCCGGGTAATAAAAAGACCCAAAAAAAATTTCATCCCGATAGCTCTTAAGATGGCTGAGTAAAACGTATACGCACCGACGGACGGACGGACACACGGTCAGACGGACAGACGCACAGCTTCGACTCAGCTTCTCATGCTGATCAAGAATATATATTCTTTATGGGTTCGGAAACGTCTCCTTCTGTGCGTTACAAACATCTGACCAATTTTATAATACCTTTTGCAAGGGTATAAAAATTTGATGGTCACCGCTCAGTTCTTCTCAAAGACCCCATTAAATAGCATAAGTTATATAATGTACTATAAGTAGGGTTTGAGGTGTTTAATTCTCGGCAATTGCATTTTTATACCATACACCCATAGGGTAAAATGGTGTTTTAAAGTCGCCAAAATGTTTGTAACAGGCATAAGGAAGCTTCTCCGACCCTATAAAGTATATATATTCTTGATCAGGATCAACAGCCGAGTCAATCTACCCATGTCCGTTTGTCCGTCCGTCCGTTCGTCAGTATGAACACGCAGATCTCGGAGTATAACAGCTAGAGACATCAAATTTGGTTTATATTTTCGTTTAGTTAGCGCTCAGAAACTAATTATAGAAACTTTTTGCTACGCCCCCTTCCGCCCCGGGAATTTACATAAAACTGATTTTCTTAAAAACTACCGACATCAAATTTGGTATGTAAACTAGCTTTATAGACTCGCAGATATTGACTATTTAAAAATTTTGACACGCCCACTTCCGCTCCCGTTATTTAAAAAATGATCTGGCTGTATTTCCATTTATTAGCATTCCCCGATGCTACTGTTCCCACTTCTTTTGCATAGTCCTTTTTACACCCTTGCAGAGTGTATTATAAAATTGGCCAGATGTTTGTAACGCACAGAAGGAGACGTTTCCAACCCCATAAAGAATATATATTCTTGATCAGAATGAGAAGCTGAGTCGATATAGTCAAGTCCGTTGTAACATATCACCTGGTAGAATTTTATTGTGAACTGTTGGAATTCGGTAAGACCTATCGACAGTACGTGCTGGTCTTGGCTCAAATTAGTCGGTGAGAAATGGGGGGATACGATAGGATGATGATAGCACAGGCTGACATGATTTTTGCTGACGTTAACTTGAGATGTGTTCTTAAGTAATTCGGGTAATCTGATTCTGACTGCATACTTGGTTTTTGTCCATCACGTCCAGATTTTGTGAAATCTGGAGATCTGTGGTTGGAAAATAGGCACCCAAAAGTGTACTATAGAAATTTTAGATTTAAGAATATTCTATGTAAAAAAAAATAAGTTTTGTTTGCACATATAACCAATAAATTTGTTAGACGCATAATTCTTTAAAATTAAAAAGCACACAATTCTTGGAATTCCTATAGCATACTTTTTGGTTAAAATTTTACTCATTATAGAACCATATCCAAAGTGTAAGATATTATGCCTTATAACAAAGGAATAACTATTTGATATTTTGTAAATTTCTTTTAAACCAAGCCTTATATATTAATAGGATAAAATAATAATGTTTTTAGTACAATATTATGTTTATATCATGCAAATAGGGTAATTTTGAATTATTTTAACGCATTTTTTCAAAATCCTGACATGATGGAGAAATACTAAGTACAGGGCCGTGATCAGCACCTCCCAATCACTATAGGAGACCTATTAAACTTAAAACACTTTTTCATGACCTCAAAATTCTGCAACTCAATTCATCAATATACAAACAAAACAATTTTACTCTTCATACTTTAATTTGTTCTTCTTCTTCGCTCATTCCCTAAGCAAAGCAACGCACGCATACACATACAGTTTATGTAGCGATGCGTCTGCGTCGAATTTTTATGAAAATGTTTCTTCCAGAACTACATATATGATATAGTAGTCCGATCCTGATGATTTTCATACTTTATCTAACCCGGGTAATAAAAAGACCCAAAAAAAATTTCATCCCGATAGCTCTTAAGATGGCTGAGTAAAACGTATACGCACCGACGGACGGACGGACACACGGACAGACGGTCAGACGGACAGACGCACAGCTTCGACTCAGCTTCTCATGCTGATCAAGAATATATATTCTTTATGGGTTCGGAAACGTCTCCTTCTGTGCGTTACAAACATCTGACCAATTTTATAATACCTTTTGCAAGGGTGTAAAAATTTGCTGGTCACCGCTCAGTTCTTCTCAAAGACCCCATTAAATAGCATAAGTTATATAATGTACTATAAGTAGGGTTTGAGGTGTTTAATTCTCGTCAATTGCATTTTTATACCATACACCCATAGGGTGAAATGGTGTTTTAAAGTCGCCAAAATGTTTGTAACAGGCATAAGGAAGCTTCTCCGACCCTATAAAGTATATATATTCTTGATCAGGATCAACAGCCGAGTCAATCTACCCATGTCCGTTTGTCCGTCCGTCCGTTCGTCAGTATGAACACGCAGATCTCGGAGTATAACAGCTAGAGACATCAAATTTGGTTTATATTTTCGTTTAGTTAGCGCTCAGAAACTAATTGTAGAAACTTTTTGCTACGCCCCCTTCCGCCCCGGGAATTTACATAAAACTGATTTTCTTAAAAACTACCGACATCAAATTTGGTATGTAAACTAGCTTTATAGACTCGCAGATATTGACTATTTAAAAATTTTGACACGCCCACTTCCGCTCCCGATTTTCTCGAAAACTAACAAGGCTAAAGTCACCATATTTAAAATGTATTTTTTTTTATAACCATATATATTTCTACCAAACTTCAAATTTACTACGCGATCCATAAAAGCAGAATTGGCCGTTGTCTAGTGGCGGCGCTAGAGTGCTCGTGTATTTGTAGAGTGAGCGAGATAGCATATGTAAAAACAATTTAATAGAAATACATTTGGTTTTCGAAATTTGAAATTTCTGTTTCACCTGGTGTATGGTATACCCAAGTCGGCGAGTCGACTTACTTACTTCATTAAATTTTAAATGTAAACCATAAAGTGTTCAACTCAACGATTGATATTTTAAAATTTTTTATATTGGAATGAATCGTTTACCAATTTTGCAAACTTTGTCAGGATTTTATGAAACAAGCGTATTTAATTATTTAAACTATGGTTAGTAGGTAATTATAAACTACCTCTAATCTATGTGCTAGCTATAACTGCTATGGTCTTAAGATAGTTGTCAAATATATACTATGCAGTGCTTTATAATTAATAATTATTTACATTTTCTTTGTTAACCTATATTTACATGAGTTTGGGTAATATTTTACAATAGTGTGTGGAATGGTGGTGTGGAAGTGGGAGGGTTGTTTTTTGAATATGAATTCGTGGGTAAGTTTTGTGTGTCCGAATCGTATTCTTTGAAATTTGATGATGTCTGTTCGTTTAACGTTGTTGTCTATTTTTATTTGTGAGTCTCTTATCGAGGTTTGGTTCAAATTAGTGGTCTGGTCTTCATATTGTAGTGGTCTGATGTATTTATTTTGAATTCAAAAGTAGTTCAAAAAATGAAATCTCTGCCTCTGAAAAACTGCCTTAAAATTTCCTGTGACACAGTGTATATTTTTCCAAAAAATATGCAACAGTTTTTATTAGAAAATCAAATATTTCATCTGGAAAAGAAATTATACAAGACAATTAGTTTAGAAGATTTGTGACTTCTTGATTTAGTTGGATACTTTTTTTTTTTTTTTTTGCACTGTGAAGTTAATTTTAATATTGATGATAGCAGTGGATCTGAAATAACTAAAAAAGTGTTATATAAATTGTATTCCGACGACAATATTTCCTTGTATAATTCATTTGGGCATGTAAAATCATAGGAACCCCATTTTGTAGGTAATAGTTTCGTTGTTTGCCATGTATAATGGCGAAAAGATTAACTTCGTAGCACTGATATAAGTTATTTAAAAAATGATCTGGCTGTATTTCCATTTATTAGCATTCCCCGATGCTACTGTTCCCACTTCTTTTGCATAGTCCTTTTTACACCCTTGCAGAGTGTATTATAAAATTGGCCAGATGTTTGTAACGCACAGAAGGAGACGTTTCCAACCCCATAAAGAATATATATTCTTGATCAGAATGAGAAGCTGAGTCGATATAGTCAAGTCCGTTGTAACATATCACCTGGTAGAATTTTATTGTGAACTGTTGGAATTCGGTAAGACCTATCGACAGTACGTGCTGGTCTTGGCTCAAATTAGTCGGTGAGAAATGGGGGGATACGATAGGATGATGATAGCACAGGCTGACATGATTTTTGCTGACGTTAACTTGAGATGTGTTCTTAAGTAATTCGGGTAATCTGATTCTGACTGCATACTTGGTTTTTGTCCATCACGTCCAGATTTTGTGAAATCTGGAGATCTGTGGTTGGAAAATAGGCACCCAAAAGTGTACTATAGAAATTTTAGATTTAAGAATATTCTATGTAAAAAAAAATAAGTTTCGTTTGCACATATAACCAATAAATTTGTTAGACGTATAATTCTTTAAAATTAAAAAGCACACAATTCTTGGAATTCCTATAGCATACTTTTTGGTTAAAATTTTACTCATTATAGAACCATATCCAAAGTGTAAGATATTATGCCTTATAACAAAGGAATAACTATTTGATATTTTGTAAATTTCTTTTAAACCAAGCCTTATATATTAATAGGATAAAATAATAATGTTTTTAGTACAATATTATGTTTATATCATGCAAATAGGGTAATTTTGAATTATTTTAACGCATTTTTCCAAAATCCTGACATGATGGAGAAATACTAAGTACAGGGCCGTGATCAGCACCTCCCAATCACTATAGGAGACCTATTAAACTTAAAACACTTTTTCATGACCTCAAAATTGTCGGCCTGTGTTACTTTTTTTTCTCGCTACAATTCAATCATTATATACTGAAATTATTTTCCATTATTTGGTTGATCATAAATCGCTGAAACAGAAATTACATCAACAAATCAGAGTATCAATTGACTACCATTACCCCATAGTTCGCAAAAACTTGGTTTGAGGGTCGCCGAATTGATAATGCCCAATAAAAATACACTAGGCACTTGCCCCATAGTTTAGTCGCTGAAAGGTCTTCCATAGATGCACTGTGGAAGGGTGTTTTTTATGATGATTTCTCCTTTGCGCTCTAAGACTTAATGGTGGTCTTCTCAGTTTCTCTCACTTTGTTTTTACAGTTACTCTATTTTATTGACTTGAATTATTTAAAATAACCATAACGTGATTTCATGTTTGCATTAATTACGTTTTTTTTTTTTCAACGGCGGATCAACGCAAACTCCTCCTAGACCGTAAAAGCTTCAGTGCTGAATTTTTTGCATGTTGGCTTGTATATACTGCAGGGTTTGTATATCTCGGATTCAGCCGGATCGGACCACTATATCATATAGCTCCCGAACACGAACAGTGACTTTTCTCAATAACTTCGTTATTTTTAGAGCTATTGGCGGGAAATTTAATATTAGTAAGCTTATTATACCATACACCCATAGGGTGAAATGATATATTAAAGTCGCCAAAATGTATGAAACAGGCAGAAGAAACACTTTTTAATGACCTCAAAAATGTCGGCCTGTGTAGCCTACTCGCTCTACTAGTAAAAATGTTATTAATAATTTCGCGTACTAAGATGACTTACACTTGGTTTATTATTTTCCATTACAAAAAAAAAAAGAATAGAGAAAAGGAAGAAAATTACCGCAGTTTTTTATCGCCGCTGCTGAAAAAGAAAGGGGTCCGATATCAATAACACCTTTAAAACTCGCCCACCCTACCATGATCACTGAAACAAAGCTAAAATATAAAATTACACAGAGATCTCTATGCCAAACCGATTTTACCCTTATAATGCCACAGACCAAATCCATTTTAAGAACTTATTTTAATGAATGTAACAAGATAATAGAACATTTCAAAGTTAGGTATATAAAGATCTTTCTGGTGACATCTGTAAGCAATTATGTTTAGCATAGGGAGAGAGTACTATCGCTTGAGAGAGAATTAAACGTCAGTATGTTACCACCATGGTGAGCTTATGCCAGTGGCGTGCCGAAACAAGGGTTAATCAAAATTTTCACAGAAGTTCAATCATGTCAAAAAAACTTACACACAATAAAAAAATTATAAAAGCACAATAAAATAAAAGATTACAAAAAAAAAAAAATAATAATAATAATAAAAATAAATTTGAACTTAAAATATTAGCATTAAGACAAAATTATTGGACAAAAAAAAAAATTAAAGACAAAAGTTATTTCAGCCAAAATTTAACTTAATCTCCTCCACATTAGGGCATGACAGCTTCGCTTTCTGATAATCACTCTAAGAAAAGCTTTTATGTATTAAACAAAGAATTAGCGGGGGAAGCCTTTCCTCAAGCCTAGAGAACCATATACTCTTTTTATGCCTGATACCCTTTCCACTTTTTTACGCCTGTCTCCTTAGATCTTTTTCTGACCAAATGTATGCCCAAATGTGCGTCTTTGCAAGCGTCTGCTGCTCCAGTGGTCCTAAACGGGCTTGCCTCTCATGCGCCTCTCTTAGGTCTGCTAGTGGGCTTAGTCCATAAAATTTAGTCTGCGGACTAGTTGCTAATTCTATAATACAACACAAACACTCAATGGCGCTTTCCTTTAAAACGTTGTTTTTTTCATTTTCAATCCAGTTTTTTTGTATTTCACAAAGTGAAGGTATGTTTTTTAAGAATCTAAATGTATTGTGACCTGTGTATATATGTTGTGTTGTTTAATTGTACTTTTAACCATCTGTCTCTTTAATACCCTATTGTTAACCAATTTCATCTTCTGTAGAATAAAAAATTATTAGACCCGTATTGGCCCGTAAAAATTTTCTTTTTGTGATATTATATTGTTCGTCCACCATGTGAATTGTCCAACATTAGCTGGCCTGAGCTGCCCATTCTTACAATGCACTGTGGTCCAAAATCCAGATTTTGTGGCATTAATTAGAAGGAATGCAGTTAAAGAGTTGAAACTTTGCACATATAACCATTTTGATTGATTGATTTGACCAACCCCTCTTGACGTCCCATACTAGCCCACGCAGCGTATACGTAATGTGATTAAAATTAATTTGGGATTAAAATAATTATAGCAATTAAAAGTCAACAACTTAAAGTTTAATATTTTGTTTTGAACTGTTATTAATAAACAACAAATTTTGTTTCTTGATTAAGCAATACAAACTATAAATAAACAACTTTGGTTTTATTTTAAATAAGATATTTTTGACGATTGCTTCTAAAATAGATGATAATATAAATTTACCTCGGAAAAACTCGGAAAAAGTAATCATTGTTTGTTTGTTAATTTTTTACACAGGCTCAAAGTTTGCTTACAATTTCCCGCTTTTTTTGGCAGAGTGAACAGCTGACTAAACACCAGACTTTAAAAGTGTGCCGAAAATTCAGGGGTGCAGTAAAAACAAAAATATATTCGATATATATTTAAAGTATTCTGTCCAACAAGAAATTGTTTAAATACTATAATAGTATGGCATGAGGAAAAATGCGCTTCAAAGAAGTATTCTGCACTTGTCGACTACATTTTTTCTAATGTTCTCAAGAAATGGGACTGTAGTGAGCAGGACGACCATTCAATTTTGGATAAACTCAAAATTTTCCACAAAAAATTGTCTGAAAAGTGGAAGAAAAGCAACAGAGATAAGAATCGATTGGAGAACAAAACGCAGCTTTGCTCAACGACGATTTGGTTCTTCTGAGCCCTGAAGAAAAATTGGCTCCAGGGCGAAAACCAAAAGATATTGAAAATTGGCACACGTCAGTGCACAAAATTATCACATCTTGTGGAAAACAATTTTTGCAATGACCTTATGAGAGCAACACGTATAAGCCTATATAAATGTGGTAAACGGAGTGCATCGGACATTGTTTCAATGGTAGAAGCAGATCCCGACGCATCTAAAAAAATAAAAAAAAGTTTTGATGCAGACCAACGACTCCCCATTAAATATTCTCCCGAAGAAGCATTGGCGCTTTGTATTGATGGCGATTACACGAAAAACTCATACTATCTATTGCCTAATATATATCCAACATATGATGTTTTGCGATCGGCGAAAAAAATGAGCTATCCGGATTGCATCAGAACGGAAGAAAGTTGGGCTGAAGTTCCTTTACAAGAAATGTTGGACCACACCATTACGAGAATTGTTGGTGCGCATCCCGAAGTTTTTAGCTAACTCTCGGATAATGGCGATAAATATAAGTCTTTGAGCCTCATTTCCAAATGGGGTTGCGATCGGAGTTCGGGACACGCGACATATCGGCAGAGCATCAGTAATTCGGAGCTTAAGATGGCAGATGAGCACATATTTTTCATATGCATAGTGCCGCTACAATTACAATTGGAAACCAGCTTACTTTGGCAAAATCCTCGCCCGGCATCGACTCGGTATTGTATACCATTAAAAATAATCTTTGCCAAAGAGTCTACAGAATTGGTTAGAGCGCAAATTGAAAAAATGAATTCACAGATATTGAGAATTGTGCCTAAGTAGCTTTCAAGTTTACCACAAATTGCAACTTACCATGATCGATGGCAAAGTTTGAGGCGTGATTGCCGAAACATCATCGCAAACATGTGGTATTTGTAAAGCAACGCCTAAGGCTATGAACGATTCAAATGCAATTAACAACTAGGCAAGAAATGAGGACTTGCTGAAGTTTGGATTATCGACTTTGCATTGTTGGATTCGCTGCTTTGAATGTATGCTACATATCGGCTATCGTCTACCAATTAAAAAGTGGCAAGTTCGTGCTTCGAACAAGAGCATAGTCTATAAACAAAAGGCAGTCATCCAAGAAAGATTCAGAATCGAAATGTCTTTATTGGTACATATTCCAATGCAAGGGTCTGGCAACACGAATAGTGGAAATACAGCTCGAAGGTTTTTTGAAAAGTCAGAACTGTCCGCTCAAATTACTGGAGTAAACCATGACCTGATAAAAAGACTTGGTGTTATTTTGCGTTCCATGTCTTCAGGTTGTGCAATAAATGCCGATAGCTTTAGAAAATATACGATGGAAACTGCGAAGATATTTGTGCAAGAATATTCTTGGTTTTACATGACCAGCTCATTGCACAAAATATTAATTCACGGAACCGAAATTATAAAATGTGTACCACTTCCGATTGGCATTATGTCGGAAGCAAATAACAAAATTTTACGAAATTTTCGGCTCAAGCAAACACGAAAAAACTCCCGTGTAAATACAATGGAGGATTTAATGAATTCATTATCAGTTGCTTCAGACCCACTTATAACAAGTTTGTGCAAAAACAAACGAAATAAATTTAGTAAAGAAATAGTGTTTGATAAGGAAGTTCGAAGTCTGCTATCAAATTACCCTTCAGATTCAGAAAATTCCAATTCGGAATCGGATAACTATTATTATTTATAATAATAATAGTTAAAATAATAGTTAATAATAGTTTATAATAGTTAAAAGAATAGTTAATAATAGTTAAAAATGCAGACAATAAAAATGTTAAAAACATGTAAATAAAAAAAAAAGCATAACAAAAAGTTATTAAATTTTGTGCCTTGAAGAGTCCAAATAATATAAAAATTACCATTATTGCAAAATTGTTTTTATTTTTTGAGTAATTATTTTCGTTACGCTAGATCAGCCAAATCGCCCACTGTGCACCGCAGTTATTGTTTTTTCAAGTTTTACATAGTAGACTAACATTCTGTTAGTTAGTATGACGCTAATTAACAGTACAAGCAGTGAAAGCAGTGTACTATCCGAAATTTATATTGCTCGCTTTTAGGGATAAAACGTTTGTATATAGTTTTAGTTATAATCAAAAATCGTTCCTACTCTTTTTGTTATACCCTTGCAAAAAGGGTATATTAATTTTGGTCAGAAGTGTGCAACGCATAGAACGAAGCATCTCCGACCATACAAAGTATATATATTCTTGATCAGCACGACGAGACGAGTTCAAATAGCCATGTCCGTCCGTCCGTCTGGATCAACGCAAACTGTTCCTAGACCGTAAGAGCTACTGAGCTGAAATTTTGCACGTAGGCTTGTATATACTGCAGGGGTTGTATATCTCGGATTCAGCCGGGATATACAATATTAGAGAGTTTATTACGCTTATAAACGACTGTGCCAAATTTGATCAAGATCGGGTGACTATATCATAAAGCTCCCATAGGAACGATCGGTCAAAAACAGTGACTTTTGTAAATAACTTCGTTACTTTTACCGCGATTGCTTTCAAATTAAACATCTGTTAGTATAGTATATCTTGTAATGACTGTGCCAAGTTTGATCAAGACCGGGTGACTTTATCATATAGCTCCCATAGGAACGATCGGGCGAAAACAGTGACTTTTATAAATAACTTCGTTACTTTTAACGTGATTGTTTTCCAATTAAACATTTCTTAATTTTATATATCTGTTAATGACTGTGTCGAATTTGATAAAGATCGGGTGACTATATCATATAGCTCCCATAGGAACGATCGGTGGAAAACAGTGACTTTGATCAATATCTTCGTTATTTCCTACGATTGTAGGCCATTCTTTTGCAAACATAAGGCTTTTTAGATAAAACGTTCTTCCACATTGATGGCTAGTAGGTAAGGAAAGAGTTACCAAAAAAGTTGCAAGGGTATACAAACTTTGACGCGGTCGAAGTTAGCCCCGGCCCTCTGGTTTTTTCTATTTTTTAGTGGCCCAGTTCCTTTATTTTCTCCACGCACTTGCCATTTAGGTAAGGACAGGCTATAAGAAATATTAATTAGGCATTCAAAGCATCGAATCCATGCGAATTATATAGCTGGAGTGAAAAACATTTTGTCCAAGTCCTTAAAGTTAGAAGGACTTTCATTGAAGAATCCAAAGACCTGGGAGGATGTATCCGCAATCACACCAATCATTGTTAAATAAAATTCGTGATTAACTTAAAAGCGACTCTTGGGATTTGAAAGAAGAATTTGATTTTCTACATTTGCCACCTGTTTTCGAACTGGATCTGAAGTTTCCTTTTCAAACAATACTTTTATTGGCCCACAATGCAAAAAGAAAATACTTAGCGGCTTGATGCGCTAACGGTTCGTGGAGTGTCCACTTCCCTATTTATATATTGCTTTGAACATCGAAGAGCTAGCTCATTCATTAATTGTTGTTTCATTTGTTTGGAATATCCTGGTAATAGTGCAGCTCGATTTCTGAAGAATCGGTCTTGCTTTCACGAAAATGGCTGATCCCTTCAACTTGACGATTTGAACTGCAGTTTAATGAAGTAAGTCGACTCGCCGACTTGGGTATACCATCCACCAGGTGAAACAAATATTTCAATTTTCGAAAACCAAATGTATGTCTATTAAATTGTTTTTACATGCTTCATACTATGTGCTATCTCACACACGAGCACTCTAGCGCCGCCACCAGCCAACCGCCAATTCTGGCCTTGTGGACCGCTTATTAAAATACGTTTATACGCATATTTTGCATGTTTCTAGTCCGATGGTGGAAGTAGATAAGATTAATTAGTCTGCCGAATTTGAATGCGATAGTCAAAAAGTACAGGACTAAATCGGTTTTTTCTAAATTATGCAGGCGGAAGTGGGCGTGGCAAAATATGAAAATATATGTATATACTCTGCGCGAGTTACCAACCCAACACCCTGGTCACTAAATTGGGGAACGAGACCCAGGAAAGAAGACGTGGCATCGACTCTTTCCTGTTCCCAGAACGATTTATGATTTATATAAGATGATGATAAATACATAAAACATACATACACACATCGATTGTAACAGACACACAAATACAGACAAAATGTAGAGACCCAAAACCCTTATTAATAAAAGACACTTCTGTTTTAACATTTGAATCGAACAGACGTTTGAGTTATTCGGGGAAAAATTAAATACACACACATCTCACACACCATCATTCAAACCATCTAGCTCCCGATGGTAATTCGCGCATACTAAGCCAGTGTACATACTAAATTTGGTGACTTTAGCTTTGTTAGTTTTTGATAAAATCAGTTTTGTTTAATTTTTGGGGGTGGAAGTGGGCGTGGCAAAATTTTTAAATAACCAATATCTGCGATTCTATAAAGCTAGTTTACATACCAAATTTGATGTCGGTAGTTTTTAAGAAAATCAGTTTTATGTAAATTCCGGGGGCGGAAGGGGGCGTGGCAAAAAGTACAATTAGTTTCTGAGCGCTAACTAAACGAAAATATAAACCAATGTCTCTAGCTGTTATACTCCGAGATCTGCGTGTTCATATAGACGGACGGACGGACGGACATGGCTAGATCGACTCGGCTGTTGATCATGATGAAGAATATATATACTTTTTATGGTCGGAGAAGTTTCCTTCTGCCTGTTACACACATTTTGGCTACGTTAATATTCCATTTCACCCTATGGGTGTATAGTATAAAAAAAGACGTCCACATGTATTGGCTTTGTCTGTTAAGTTGATAAATACAATTTTACCATTCTGAGTTAAATTTTTTCAAAAATCTCCTGTTCCAATTCTGCTTTTTCCACTTCTCCATAACTTGCCTGGCAAAATTTCTTAGCTTTTTATACCCTTGCAAAAACGGTATATTAATTTTGGTCAGAGATGTGCAACGCATAGAATGAAGCATTTCCGAATAGCTCCCATACATCGAAAACAGTGACTTTTGTAAATAACTTCGGTACTTCTGACGCGATAGCTTTAAAATTACATATCTGTTAGTTTAATAAATGTATATGTTAATGAGAGTTCCGAATTTGATAAACAGTGACTTTGATCAATATTATCGTTATTCCCTATGCTAAGATTGTAGACCATTATTTTATAAACGTAAGCCTTTTTAGATAAATCGTTTTTCCATATTGATGACTATAGGTAATGAAAGAGTTACCAAAAAATGCAAGGGTATACAAACTTTGATGCGGTCAAAGTTAGCCCCAGCCCTCTGGTTTATATTAAATATTTACCAACTATGATGATATTTTAAAATTGTGTCACCAAAATTATAAAACTAAAACCTTGTTCAGTCAAATACAATCTTTTCAGAGACGGGACGCGTGTGTTTAGGTATGTGCCGAAAGATATTTCCGCGCTTATAAGAGCGTGATTATTTATAAGAAATATAAATTTTAAACCCGAAATAAATATCTCTTCTGACCAAAATAATTATAACCTATTTTCAAGTGTATATTTGTTGTACAACGTAGATACCAACTTTTTCTGGCTAGAGGCACACAAATATCAAGAGTACCGTAAAAGAAACGAACAGCTTCGTCTCATTTTAATTTAAATATGTATGTTCTTACCTTTTATCATCAACTAATTCCGTTATAATATCATCTTCCAAGATATATAGATTATAATTTTCATGACTGATGTTTTGGAATACTTCAAAATGCAAACTGCGCGAAGTACTTGTATTTGGCGAAATTTGTGATCTTGGAACAAACCAACTAAATCTACCGGGAGTTATTGAAACTCCAGCATCTGAAATATTTTCTGGTTTATCTTTAAAAGTTGTGTAGGGCATCCAAACTTCTAAATTGATCATATTTATGCCATGATAGGCTTCATAACGCCTGAAAAAACACAAATAATTGTTTATCAAATGTTAATTACAATGACTGTTGTAAAACACTTCTGTTTGACCATAGAGAGAAGCTCATGAGCTTACCTTACAGAATCCAAAGTATACCAAGGACTTAATTGACTGGAAATATTTAATAGACTGAGCGAAACAATTTCGACTTCTTTGTGGTTCAGCACATATTTCAAAAACATGTAGAATATACGACTCATCACCTGATGAGTGGCCCGATCAGTTACCTGCAATCCTACGGTGAAACTATTATCTTTTGGTTTGTAGGGCGCGATTTCTATCAAAATAAAAATTAATCAGTTTTAGATAAATGTATACCTCAGAGAAAAAATTATTAAATTTTGACATTTATTTTTAAGATCTATTCTATTTTAATCTTAATATTGTAAAGCCATAGTGCTCGTTGAAACAATAATTCACTCACGTGGCAAAAACGTTATATAATGTAAATGTATGCATATTGGTGAAGATAGAATTCTCCTCAACCGATGAGAAAGTGTTCGAATCATTTATTTTTCAAAACGAATAACTAAGCCAAATTTCTTAATGGAATTATACCCGTGTAGGTCAGCACAAACTCCTCCTAGACCGTAAGAGCTACAGGGTTGAAATTTTGTATGTACATATATACTTATGCTTGTAAATATATACTGTACAGTTAGTATTTCTCGGATTTAGCCGGATCATATAGCTCCCGTGCAAAAGGCAAAGTCACGACCAGTGACTTTTCTCAATAAATTTGCTATTTTCTAAAGGTGTTGTCGTGAAATTGAATATTAGTGAGTTTATAAACGGCTGGGTCAAATTTGATCCAGATCGGGTAACTATATTATATAGAAAGGATCGGTCGAAAACAGGGACTTTTATGAATAACTTTGTTACTTTGTCATAAAAATGTATGAATGAATGAAATGAATGTTACTTTGTCATAAAAATGTATGTTTTTCAGTTTAACCTATCTATTTACTAAATTTTAATCAAGATCGGGTGAGCTCCATAGAAACAAACGGTGGTAAAAAGTGACTGTGATTAATAACTTCTTCATTTCTTATGTTAAGATCATTCTATTTCGCAAACATTCTATTTTTTTGGTTAAAATGTTTTTTTAATTTGACGGCTTTATGTAGGAAGGAGTAGCAAAAAATTTGCAAGGGTGTGCAAATGAAGAGTGCCAGATAGCTGTATGGTAACCTTCCTTTGGGGATCACGCAAGCCTTGCCTTTAACTAGTTTTTTCAGTTTCGGAATCCAATATATTGACTATTGTTAAGTCTCAATTAGTTAATAAATTTATATTAAACGTACGAGTCTCGCATTTCTATTGGTCCCGAAAGTCGCACTCTCCCGCCTAAGCCTTCCTGGCAGCTTCTCCATCTACAATCTTCTACTGGGTAATGAGATTTAAAATCGACATTCTCAGAAGCGGGTTTTAGATGTGACAATTTTCAGACGTGGGATGGTATCCAATTTTCATAATTTGGATAGTGTGAGAAAAGGAACTGATATTTTTGATAAGTAGAAGTGTGTGAAGAAAAAGGTAACGCGCAATTTACGCGGTAGAATAGCGTGGCATGAGAAACTCGAAAAGTGTAATAGTGTACGTCCTGTGCATGAACGAAATCGTGGAAACGAGAACGAAAGACGAATAAGCGAAACGAAAAATCAACGAACATACAAGAAAGTGAAAGAGACAACAATAATGCCAACAAGACAACGTCAACTGGAAGCATAAACGAAATTATAGCTCTTGTTCCGGAATTTAATCCATCGTCCGTAAAATCATTGAATTCGCATCAGTTTGTTAAACGTGTGGAAACTCTGAAAAACGCATATAACTGGGACGACAGTTCAACAAAAGATGCAAAGTGCAGCTCGTTACTGGGTTACTGTACGACTTCCCATGTATCAGCAACGCAGCTGATGTTCATTTAAAAATGCTAAAAACCAAACGGGAAACAACGGAATCACCACAAGATTATTTTTATAAAATGCTAGCCATTGGTAAAAAGGGTGAGTTATCTGATTCAGCAATTGTAACACATATTATAAACGGCATCAACGATTACGATCTTAAGCGCAAGATACCAAACCACTACACCTCATGTAACGAACTTTTACGAGATATACAAGCCTATTCGGCTCATAACGAAATCAAATATAATCCACATAGTTATTAAAATAAACATGAGTTTAACGGTAATACGCAGAAGTCAAGTCAATCCGTAATAAAACGAACACTCAAAGAAAAGATAAAATTGGGACATTATTCGTCAAATTGTCCTGATCCACAGCGTAAGCCTCGATGTACTCATTGTAATCGTACTAAACACGATTCTACCAACTGTCCTGAAATAATATTGACTCTAACATCAACTCAGATATCTGTAAATTTATTTCAGTTAACGGAAACGAGACAAACGCATTCGTCGATCCAGGTAGTACACGTACTCTGATTCGAAAATCATTTGCCGAAAAAAGTAGGCATTTTGCAACGATGTGCAATAACACTAAATGAATTTGAAGGAGGAAAATTCTTCTGTAACAAAAAACTAAATGCGAAGATCGTTGTTGACAAGATAGGTCACGAAGTCGAAATCCTTGTAGTGGAAAATGACTTAATATCTGAAAACGTTTTATTGGGTAAGGATATTCTTTGTCGGGATGGCAATAAACTAATTATTCACGGAAACAAATGTTTTATCGAAAACATACGCCAAATAGAAACGACTCAAAATCGAACGGATTCCGAAACCGAGGAATTGGAAAAAGTCGTAATAGATAATGCTGCTTGTTTCGCGCAGAAGACCAACGAATTAGGTAAATGCTCAATATCGAAAATGGAAATCGCTTTAACATCAAACGTTACATGTTATACGAAACCATACCGAACACCGTTTGCGCTCAGACCTATTGTTACGAATATCTTATCTGAGCTACTGGAAAACGATATAATTCGTCCTTCGGATTCGCCGTACGTCTCGGAAATCGTCATTGTAGATAAAAAGAATGGAGAACATCGTCTTTGCGTCGACTACCATCGCCTTAACAGTATCACGGTCAAAATTCCATTTCCTATGCCAAACATGAAAGAGCAATTTGCTCAACTAGCTGGAAACGTCTTTTTTACGCAACTTGATTTACGTATGGGTTACCATCAAATCGAGATAAGTGAATCGTCCAAACAGTACACGGCGTTTGTTACAGCTGACGGACATTATGAATACAACAGAATGCCTTTTAGATGGAAAAAAACCTGTCAAATGTAAAGTAAGCGCAATTAAAAACTTTAAAATACCTACAAGCGTTAGAGAAGTAAGAAGATTCCTTGGTCTCACAGGTTTCTTCAGAAAATTTATTGAAAATTATTCATTAATATCACGTTCTTTAACAGAACTTCTATGTAAAACGGAGGCGAATACATTTATTTGGGGAGAATCCCAACAACATGCATTTATCGAACTATTCGAAAAACTATGTAGCGAGCCTGTTCTCACTCTTTACGATTTTTCGGCTAAAGACGAAGTACACATGGATGCTTGTGCTTTAGGCCTAGCAGGAGTTTTGCTGCAGTTACATAATGACAATGATTGGCGTCCCGTTTGTTGTTTTAGTCGACACTGTACTAACGCTGAGAGTAAATACCACAGTTACGCATTAGAAACGCTTGCAGTAGTAGAAACACTCCAAAGGTTCAGAGTGCACCTTTTGGGAAAATCATTTCGCCTGATGACCGATTCCTCCGCTATTGCTAAGGTTAAAACGAATAAGGAACTCACTCCACAGGTGGCGCGCTGGTGGATGAAAATAATGGATTACGACTGTGAATTTGTTCATCGAGATGGAAGCAAAATGACTTATGTAGATGCGTTGAGCCGTGCTCCAAATTTATTCCGGAAATTCCGGAAGGATCGCTAGATAAATTTGTTCGGACCATAATTTCGGAAATCGACGATTGGTTGTTAACCATGCAACTACAGGATAAAATACTTGCCGAAATAATCGCAGTACTGAAGGTAAATCGTCACAATGATCAACTGAAGCAGCTACGTACTGATTATGTCATCGAAAATCATCGCCTTTATCGAAAAACGGAAAACACTATTGCGTTTCTTGTACCAAAAGCAGTTAGATGGCGCGTTGTTAAAAGTTGCCATGATGATGTCGGACACTTTGGTCTTGATAAAACCATGGAGAGAATTCAAAAACGATTTTGGTTTCCAAAGCTGAGGAAGTACTTGAAGGACTGTATCTCGAGAACAAACCAGCCGCGACAGGCGAATCACGTAAACTGGAACCACGATACCGAGGTCCTTATAAGTCGTCAAAGACCTTGGAAACGATCGTTATGCAATCAAAGATATCCCCGGCATACAGATTACAGGACGTAAATACTGTTCTGTATACTCCTCGGATAAGATGAAACCCTGGTGTTCAAATATTCCTGAATTGGATGTATCTGACGACGAAGATACTCGAATCGAGGGCGACCCGAATGCAGGATTGGCCGAGCTGTCACCAGACAGTTTATGAATATAATGATTCAGCCCTGGGTGAGCGACGTTATGCTCCACCCCTGGTGTTATCGATAAATGAAGAAGAAGTAGTTGGCGAATAAACGTTGAGAAGGAAAGGTGCGAACGAATAAGCTCCAATGATCGGTGGTAACGAACGGCCATCACGAAAAAATCCAACGACATCGCTTTACAAACGTCTCTATATTGTTAAGTCTCAATTATTTATCAAATTTATATTAGTTATCTACCTAAACGTACGAGTCTCGCATTTCTATTGGTCCCGAAAGTCGCACTCCCCCGCCTAAGCCTTCCTGGCAGTTCTCCATCTACAAACTTCTACTGGGTAATGAGATTTAAAATCGACATTCTCAGAAGCGGGTTTTAGATGTGACAGTATTGTGTTAAAGGAACTACACTAATACCATATTTTATAAGATATGATAAGGTGTAGAAGGCTCTACACTATTGTAAAGTTTGATAAGTTATAAATAATAAATGAAGAAAATGAAATTGAGAAGAAACGTTAAACTAAGAGAGAGATGAAATGTACTTGATTTAGATAATAAAGTTAGGACCTGTAAAAAGATGATTAACAGTGAAAGTGAAAAGTGTAAAGTGGAAACTATAAAAAACATGAGTGAAGTGAACAAGTCGTGGCGCCCAGACATATTCATAAAAAATTCTGTTCAAATCTAATCTAGGACTTTACAACACACATAACTAATGGCAGCACGACCCTTGATATTTAGGGGAAGGACCAGTTGGACGCTATTGCAGTTTTACGTAGAGAGTTTCCTCCAGAAGAAAGAACATATTCGCGACGGGTCGTTTTACAACACCGCGAACGGTGAGCTGATCGACGACACGGACATTGCCGTCACTACCGGGATTCCAATGGAAGGCTGTCGTCTTTGAGGACCACAAGATCGCCTACGTCAAGATTTTTGGTAGGAATCTACTTATTCCACTTATGTAACTCCTTCAGATATTCATCTTTCCCCTGGGTGCAGAAATGCAGACTCATGGCCTTCCGACGCTGCCATCGGTTAATGTTAGATGGAACATGGTTCTTGATTTCAGGTTGTGGGGTCAAAGCCAAAGAATCGGTGGGGTCTTAAGACATAGGAGAAATCAGCCACGAGTTCAGTCAAGCGTCGATTTTAGTCAGCAGAGTTGAGAACTCCTAAAAAGTATACCTTTGATGGCTATAGTGGGAAGACATTCTCCGCTGGGTTGACCTTAAGAAAACTTTTTCAAGAACTCTGGACGCGCCTGCGAAATTTTTACCATTGTCGGACTGCACTTGCTGGGGACACCTTCGTCTCGATACAAACCGAGGAAATGCTGCCAATAACGTTTTCGTACTCAGGTTCGAAGTTGCCTCAAGGTGAATGGCTTTGGTGGCGAAACACACAAAGTGGTGTGAAAAAGTAGTTCGCTGGGGCAGAAGAGTGCTTATTAGCTGTGGTTAAAGCCTTCTTTTATAGATGACGCACACCTTGCATGAATTGACCACAGGCTTTACAAGATTCTGAGGTCTTGGAATCCAGCATATCTGTCGGGTGAGACGGACTACCAGTTGACTTCCCTCATGCAAAGAGATCTAATGCGTGAAAAGCACCAGCAGCCGGGACAATAGACTTTCGACTGGCAGTAGGATGGGGTTACGCTCATAGTAACTGAGGGACGCTGCTTGTTGCACCCACCCACATGCTCAGATCACACCTGACGCGTCAACGAACGGATTCAAATTGAGCATGGCCCTAGACGTGGGCAGAGATTTCTTCTGCTGTAGACACCTATGTTCTGTTGTGAAGTATTAACGCTGAGTGACCTGGATCAACACCTGGAGTACTTGACTTGTCTCACTAGAGGTCATTTCCCCGGAGTAGTAATTTGAAAGTTCCCGACACTTTTTTAACCATGATAGTACGAAGGTTAAATCTGACCAAAAAAACGCTTTAGCATTTTTAACTGGAAGTTGTGGAAACAGTGTAGCTAGGAGCGTGTTTTCGCATAGCTCAAGGCGGGGCCATGACAGCGTTTTGACTGGGACTTCCACGACGCGACACGGTGCGACATGCCGTGATCGTTGCTACCGCCCAAGTAAATCGCGGCACCATAAGCCCACTGTAAAGAATCACAAAAACAATGGAATTGGATTTCGGAACTCAGATCATGAAAAACCCACCGTGGAATTGATGACTAAGAACGGAGAACAGTTAATGCCAACAGTGACAGTATTAAGCTCGCAATCACCAAGTTCACCCTCTTTATTTCGGAACAGGATTCTATAAAATGGCGTATGAACTGGATCGACCTTAATTTGCCGGTACATTTTTGTGATGTTGGCATTGAAAACTACTCGGAAAAAACGCCACTTGAGAATCTGAGTAGTGAGATCAGATGATGATGAAGAGATGAATTACCGGACCAGGGTAAAGATTGTCATTAATATTTACTCTGCTTGTGGATTTGCTTGAGACGTTGAAGACAACCCGTAATTTTGATGTGGTGCTGTCGGGCTTAAAAACTACATGGTGTGGCCAATAAAAATTGTTATTACTGCCGTCAAATGGCACCTGATGCATGCGGCAGAAGTCCAAATACTCTTGAATAACGGAGTAGTAATCAGTTTCGCCCGGAATATTCTTTAGGAGACGACCCTCGTTTTTCGGGAACTGGGCCATTGCACCTGGTCTGGAGTGCCCGAGGTTGATGTTGTTTAGGTCTCGAAATGGAAGTGAGACCATGTATCTCCCCAAATATCTCTCCTTGTGGTCTTCTGAAAATTGACCGGTGATTCTGGACTGGAAGCTATGGACTATACTGTAGATTCTGGATACTCTATGGAAGGCTGCGAGATTTTTAAAGCGGCCGCTGATGATAATAGTCCCCATTAGGCATCCACTGGGACGTTTTTGTAGATCGGATGATTAACAAGCATCAGTACTCGCTGACCATTTAGAAAATAAGTCCTTCCCTATTGGTGACCCAGTAGTAGTTGAGGAAACTCTTGATGAATTAGAGATGCCTTCGCAAATGAGTCTTCCAATAAATCCCATAGGATTAGAAGAGGTCATAAGGATAAGGTTTGCCAAATCACAAATCTCCCGGCCATGACTGGATCTGCCACATTTAACGAGATCCAACACAGTGGAAACTTGCTTGGGTTATCATAATAACCAGAATCATACCGCCTAATTTCTTTACTACCTTGTGTTTCAAAAGTAATGGTGACTCGAATTACTGAAATTTCAAACATGCAACTCATCCCGAATTACCAGTTGGGACTTAGAAAGGCACATGGCACTGTGGAACAAGTGTACAGAGTTGTAAATCATATTCTGACAGCGTTTGACAGAAAAAAATATTGAAATGGAGTATTTTTAGATGTAAAGCAAGCATTCGAAAGAGTCTGGCCTTCTTGCAAAACTGAAGAGAAAGCTGCCTGCACCTATCTACTTTATTCTTCGCTCCTACTTGGAACTCAGAAAGTTTCAAGTAAAAGTAAGATCTCTAGTCTTCAGTGCCCATGATGTGGCTGCTGGCGTGCTTCAAGCAAGTGTTCTCGGCCCTTTACTATACCCGGTGTATACATCTGGTATACCCAGGCCTGAGAAAGAACAGAAGCAAAGGCAAAATACCTGGGAGTAGTCCTAGAAAAACGCCTTACTTTTAAAGATCACATCGGAGCTTTTAAAAACGTGCAGAATCAAATGGTCGAAACTAAACTGGCTGACAAATGGCAAAAGCAAATTGATACTAAGATGCAAACAGGCACTATATAATGCCATAATAGCTCCTACTTGGAGATATGGAGTCCAAATTTGGGGGAGGGCTGCAGATTCCAATCGAAAAAATGTACAAACTTTTCAAACTTTTCGTTTATCCGAGGCGCCTCACTACACCACGATCTTGGCGTGGAAACGGTAGAAGATCAAATAAATCGCTACACCAGCAGGTACAATGACAGGCTGCAGACACATGCAAACCGGCTGGCTAGACCCCTTGCGTGCCAAAGGACCATCCACAGGCTAATGATACGCTAAGTTGCTGACTGATTTGTATAACTAAATAAATATAAGACATACAACCACTAAAAATATAGATTTATGTAAATAAAATTTAAAATTCACTGTTAGTAGTAGCTGTTTAGCGTATTACATTATGTTAAGTTAAAAGCTTTGTTAAGATCGTTTGTAATTCGATTCTTTGCTAAAATACAAAAATACATTTGAAAAAAAAAGTAGAACGACGAGGAGCTTGTTTAAGGAAAGTACAAGTACAGAACAGACGAGAGTAACTGTCAACTGTAAGAGATCACAAATGAGACAACAACGCAGAAGTCTTCCTAAAAAATTGTGCAATTTGCTGCCACCACAATTGTCAAAGGCAAGGAAGCAAAGGAAGCGTTGTCGGAATTTACTGGGAACTCGTGTGAAAAGAAATGGGTCACGCAACTGACAAATATAAGCGGTGAATACGGAACCAAAGGTGTACAATTGCACATGCTCCTAGTGTTCAAGCTAAAAAGACGGGTTTATGAGTGGCTACATGCCAATGGTACGCTCATTTTGGAACCCATGGGCAACATCTGTGAGCAGCTTGTCGAGTCGTTCCGAAAAACGGTGTCTCAAGCAAATGAAAATGAGAAGTTCGTCAGCTACATCGCCGAGAAGGCCAGGTTGTCAGACGCTATCCACCTCAGTGAAGACGAACAAGTAGACAAATTCATTGAAGGGATTCCTGTGGGGGGGACTCCGCATCCAAGCGCAGATTCAAGGTTTCAAGGGCATTGCAGAATTACGCCGTGCATTTTCTGGCATTCAGCTACCGGTACAGCAAGCAGCAAGAAAAGCTCGAGGGGGGCTGCTACTGGCAGACGTTCCAAAAAAGATGTCCGTTGCTACAACTGTAATACAAAGGGCCACATGAGCAAGGACTGCAAGAAACCTGACAGAGTGCCAGGGTCCTGCTTCGGATGCGGTACGTTGTATCACTGGGTGGCTAAATGTCCACTTAATAAAAAGAAGTTAGCTAAGGGGTGCGACAACGTAAGATATGTTAAGATTTTTTTTGAAACTCTAACTAATACTTACTTAATTACAGCATGCTTCATAGACTCAGGGAGCGATGTTTCACTTATTAAAATCTCTTGTCTACCAGAAAAGATACAGTTAGTTTCACTTACTCATAAATAATAAGTATTAAATAAGAGTCCACTTTATTTTTATAGAAAAGTAAAATGTTCTGTTTTCAAAATTGAAATAAAGGTATTCTTTCATTTAAAAGTTGTGAGGAACATTATAGGTAATAATAATGTCCCACACAACAAGTAAGCAGCAACACAATACAAACGCTGCAATAATATACCAGATAAAAGATACAGTCGAGACACAAACCATCGGAGTCACGATCAAAGCGTACGAAATACACGCATGCACCATTGGGACCGGTCGAACTCAATCAAAGCATACGATATATATGTAGATGTAGTCGCAGTACGAACAAGTGGCCCATATGACACCAGGCCCGGGCCTGTTACACATGACCCTAAGTAAAGTTACGTTACAACCTCTACCCACTCCGACCTAAGGGTAAAGGCGTATTACAGTTATAAACATACATTAAACTAAAGAAATAGAAAATATTAAATGTAAAAAGATAATAGGTTACATATAAAAAGAAAACAGGATAGATAGCGGGGAAGGACAAGAAAGCAGTTTTTACACTCGGAAGCGATGTCTGTCGAAGTCACAACATAGTGTAAGAAAAGGTTCATGCAGAGAAAAGTTAATTGTGCAAGTGGGAAGTATAATCGGTGTGAAAGCGAGTCCTTCTAGATGGAACAAAAATGTTAATTTGGCTCAACAGCTCGGAAGAGTCAATCTCACCATTCAAAAGTTTGTAAAGAAAAGTTACACCAAGCAAAGTTCTACGATTAGTTAATGAAGGAAGGTTACTTAACTGAAGTCGACTAGAATAAGATGGAAGTTGTACAGTTGGATCAGTTGGAGTAAAAAGTATTTTGGTAGTATATGGATCCTAGAACTCCTTCGACCAGCGCTTTATAAAGCCAAGAACACTCTTAGCCCTACTAACAGTAGTCGAAATATGCTGATTAATACTAAGTTTGTGGTCTATTAAGATCCCCAAATCTTTACAACCAAGGAAGTATTATTAATTCTTTCTAACGGGAAATTATTTAAAAAGTAACTCGTTAATTGTGGAGAACCTCTATAAAAAGACATAATTTTGCACTTAGAATAGTTTAGAGATAACAAGTTAGCCCTACACCACCCCTGAAAAGCAGTCAGGTCAGCTTGCAAGGTATGACATGAGAGAGAGTCTACGATGCGATTAGCGATTTTTACATCATCGGCATACATAAGAACTCTGGAATTTAAAAGAACGGTGGGGAGATCATTAATAAAAAAAGTGAATAGTAATGGGCCAAAGTGACTGCCCTGTGGGACTCCCGATTCAACACAAATGATCTTACAAAGAGAGGACCAAAAAGGAACCCTCTGCCTCCTATTGCTTAGATATTGTGAAATCCAAGCAAGCAGAGCATCCGGAAAGCCAACTAAATTCAGCTTATGCAATAGTAAGGCATGGTTTAGAGAATCGAAAGCCTTACTGAAATCCGTATATATAACATCAGTTTGCTTTTGTTTCTTAAAACCTTGGAGTACAAAAGATGTAAACTGGAAAAGGTTAGTTGTGACCTATTCTTGACAAACCCATGCAGATATGGCGATAAAATAAATTTACATAAATGCTATATTTGAGACGTCATAATTTTCTCAAACAGTTTAGGTATCGCTGACAATTTAGAAATTCCTTTGTAATTAGTGACGTCGGATTTATTGCCACATTTGTGAAGAGGTAAAATATACGAATCCTTCCATCTAGTTGGAAACTCGGACAGTGTAACGGACAACTCAAAAAGCTTAAGTAAAGGCGAGCACAATGACTCCGCACAGAACCTCACGACACAAGCGGGAATACCGTCTGGGCCCTGTGAGTATACCGGCCTAATCGTCATAATAGGATTAAGAATGCAGTTGGATTTCGTTACAGGATATGGATATATCTGACTAGAGTTGTACTTAGTGGATATGTAGGTAGTCGAGAAGAAGTTAGCAAATAAATTAGAAATATAATGATCAGAAGAGGCCAAATCATTATTAAAAACTGCAAACGATGGAAAGGAGTTAGAATTTCGCTTTGAGTTTACGAAACTATAGAACTCTTTAGGATTTTCGGAGAATTGCAACTTGCAACGTTGTAAGTAATTATTATAGCATTTAGAATTAGAAACAATAAAATTCGATTTAGCAACCAAGTAACGAGAAAGATCCGATGATAGACCCGTGACTTTATACTTTATACTTTATATCCCCGCGTAAACCATGGTCACCACAGGAGCAGTAGTATAAAGTAAAGAAATGGCGGAATTCATATCCGTACCAGTGTATAAATTAGTCCAATCGGTATTAAGAGAGGCATTGTTTAGTACAACAAAGTCAGTCTTCCGAAAACATCGGGTGCGTACCGTAGGATCACACTGGGAGATGGGCTCGCGGCTAACAAACTCAATAGATAACTCTAAAGTTGGATGATAACTATCCTCTGGTCACACCATTGGACTAGTTCTAGATACTTCACAAAAACAGAATTAAAAATCAGATCCAGAAATCTGAAGGACGTACTAGAAATCGAATTCAGCTGGGCCAAGGAAAGCTCAAGCAGACCATCAATAAAATCGTGACACCCAGAGGGCAGCAACGTTTTGCTACCATTAAGTGTTGACCAAGTCATAGTGGGCAGGTTAAAGTCCCCAAGGACAATTAATAAGTCAGAAAGTAGTTCAAGTATAAATTTAATAGAATCTAAGTGTAGCAAGTAGGTTGGCCATTCCGATTGGGGCGGAATGTAAGAACAGGTAACATGGAAAAACGAGTAAAAGATACCTTAACGCATATAAATTCGATACTACTTGAGACAGGTATTGTTATCAGACCCGATGATAGGGCGGACTCTACAGCAATAAGAACTCTACCACCCCTACGATCAGTACGATCACGTTTAAAAATATTGAAATTAGAGGGTAAAACTGTGGCGTCAAAAACGTCAGGTTTTAACCAAGTCTCAGTAAAGACAATTAGGTCAAAATCAAAAGACAGACTATCTTCAAAGAGTTTAGTAAGTTTAGTATTAAGGCCTCTGACATTCTGATAGCCGACAGAGAAGGAAGTTGTTAGTTTTTTGATAGAGTAGAAGAAGGAATAGATAAGGAAGGTGTGGGAATAGATGAGGAAGTAAGAGGAATAGATGGCGAAGGAGTCCTTGTTTGGACCCGTGTCTTCCTTTTTTTGGATGTAATCTCCTTCACAATTAAGCTTTTCGGCCAGAAGCTAGAACTGCAGATACAGTCAAAGAACTCAATTGGAAGAATGATTTTAAAAGATGAAGGTGGCACTCCAACCAATGGTTTCGGCATTGCAGGTATTGCATCAGCTACCGCATTAATTGTAGCATCAGTTGCAACTAGTGGCACTCCGGCACTACTATCGCTAGAATCCCTATCGGCAAAATCCATGGGTGTAGATTCTTGCCCAGACAAAACGGACACCACAGACATCGTCTGCGGAATTGGAGTTTGCATTGGTTGAGAAGGGGTCGGAACCGATATAGATGTGGAGACCGGCAAACACAAGGACAAATCAGAAGTCTGTTCTCCCGCCTTCTTACGCTTTCGAGACTCAGTCAGTATCGTTAAACTACTAAACTGAGACTCGACAGCTTTAAACTCTTGCGAGAGTTTAAGAAAACTGGCGGACAGACTCATCAGGTTATCCTTTGTTTGCCGCATCAAAAGTTCCATTTCATCTTCCACGATCCGGCATGACTGACATCCCCATTTAATACCCTTTTTTTGATCTAAATGATCCTTTACCCCGCATGTAAAGCCGGCGCACTTAACATGTACTGTAGTTTTACACAACCAACAGTAAATAAAACTATTCAGGGGTGGGGCGGGCTGCAAACAATTTTTAATCGAACAGACAGGCATTATGAGTTAATAAGATGAATTAGTAACAAAACAAATAAAAATGAGAAATGTTTTGGTATTAAAATATATAACTCACTCTGAGGTCCAGAAATAATAAGAAGGCGAGATATTGACGGTGCACAAGTGTTAAAAGGGAAAGAGAGCACTGACTAAGTGATATAGAGTCTAAATTACAGACACACAACAGACTGCAGTATGAGCGCGAATAACGGCGACGAGTGAAACGAAAACGAGAGAGAAAAAAAAAATAGGCTAAAGAGAGCGAGCGCGGGAAATCACAATAACAAAAATACTGCATCAAGAACTCACAGAAATTGCAAGACAACAACAAATGAGCGTATCTTGTAATTTGCAAGAAAGCAAATAAAAAATGTGATTAAGATGGGAAAGAGAGAAAGAAAAAAAAAAACCAACAAAGGTTATAAACAGAATTAAAGCTTTTAAAAATATTAAAAACAAAAACACAAACAAGTGATATGGTGCAAGTTAGATTTAATAATTAAATATAATTTTCGATAGCGATGCCGATAAAACAAAATTAAAAAAATTATAAAATCAGTTAAAAACGCGGGAGCTTAAAAAAACACGTCCGTCTTCCTCGAGAGCGTTGATATACGATCAAACTCGAGTTTGGCCAATCGAACCACAAGCAACCGCTGACAAATTTCGTCCAAGCGGTAAGATGAGTGGGAGGCGTAACCCAGAAAATCGGTTACACCCAAAAAACGAAAGCGCGAGTGAGACGAATCTTGAGGGCATTGGCCTCATATCGAGACTCAAAAGCGCAGAGTGGGAAAGATAATAAGAGAAATGCATGCACTTGTCTAGCATGCGTGTGGTCCATGGAGCGAGATGAGGGAGAGCAGACACACGTACACTATGCGTATACGAGAGAGAGAGTACCGGTGGCTAATGCAGGTGCTCTCTGACTGCTCTTCTCATCAGAGCCGAGCCTGTGGAGATCGGGCGAAACCGAAGCTCAAAGAGAGCAAAAGTGGGGGCTAAGCAAACCCAGGAGACGGGTGCGGGGTGCATCGTGCCCGAGACAAATGCAAGCGAGGTCGGCTTGTAGGTATGTGAGGGGAATATACAAGTCGAAGAAGGGGAAATAAACCAATGTTCATTCGACTTGTTCTCAATAGAAAAGCCCATATCTGGTGGATGAATTATGCGCGATGTGATTAAAAAAGATACTAGCATGTAAAATAATCGTACTAATTAATATAAAACATAGACTAAGTTAATTATAGTACAGATGTATAGTTGAATTTGTAGGTTCTTATATTTGAGAAAAGAGCAAAGCTGGTATGACTAATGGATCAGGGGAAGCGACGGACAACGGCAGCGTCGGCAAAGAAGATAAGGCATTATGAAATCTATGAGAGGAGTTGGGCTGCCAATGGGAAGGCGCCGCAAAAGAGAGAAAGGGACAGAAGCCGGCAGAGCGACTAGGACGCTATGCGGGCAAGGGAGAGAGACAAGGACAAGCAACGGATGGGCGCGCAGCCGCAAAGAAAGTGGACATATCCGCGCCAATGATTTGCGGGACTTTCACCACACATAGCAACAAGAAATGCGTGGGTGAAAGCAGAGGGCCGATGGAAAAGTACCAGCTGTATAGCGGTACTACACCAATCAATTCCTGAGGCCGTGGGAGCTGCTTATGTAAAGGCAACACCCATCACGGAAATCATCAAGTCAACAAGTCGTGATCAACCAAGGAGTTTTAAGGCCTTACGAGTAACCTTAAAAGCTCAAGCAACTGAAAACAAGTCCTGTGAAAAGGATCAAGGAGAAATACAATAACAGAGAAGGCTTTACGAGTAACCTCTCAAGTTATTAGACAACCAACAAGTCCTTAGAATAGGACCAGAACACCGTGCCCAAGCGATAAAAGGAGAGAAGTCAAGCGGCTCAAGGACGATTGGAACGATATATCCTACTGCCGAAATTCCAGGATCTATATATCCTGACGAATACCAATCGCTGGGAAAAATCCTGTTGCATAGCAAGCGGCCACGGGATTTGTCCTAGAGGCAACGAGCACGCAAAGACCATCTCACAAACACAGCTGAAGGCATCGAGGTGGAAATAACATCCCTAGAAGATCAGGATACGACAGGAAACGTGAAAGAAAGGCCATAGGATCTATCCTAAGGCCAATCAACGAACAAGAGAAGGTCTGGAGCAAACAGCAAGGAACCCATACCATAATCAACGCTGCCCAAGTTCGAGACTTCTTCAGAGAAATTGGTCATACCCAGCCGAGCGCAAAAAAGATTATAAATAAATACCTGCTTTAAAACTACTAATTAAACAAACGAGTTCTAATTTCACCAGGGCACAAAATAAATTTTGTTGTGCTGAACCCAGCCCAAAAGATATTGGAAATATCCAAAGGGACGATAAAGGATCGTTACAAAATTGTTAATAATGAGTCTATGAGCCATGAAGTAATTTTGGGAAGAGATTTGATGAAAGCATGTAATATTAAGTTAGACTTGGATGTCTTAAAAATGGTTACACTTGAAATGAGAGAAGACGGAAATGAACTTGGAGTGCGGTCGGAGTTTAAGTCCCTGTCATTGCAGAGATGCCATACAGATTTGCAAATAGCTAGTTATGTAAATTTTGAAAGAAAAGTTGATGAAATAGTTAAAGAAAAAAGTTATGGGAATAGGAAAGTCCCAAATTAATGTACCCCTGAAGGTGGGAAAAACATAATTGTTAGCGAAATAGTTTAGGAAAATTATAGCGAAATTGTTAGCGAAATGGTGAAGGAACTTTCCTTACTTATAGCAAGATTGTTAGTGAAATAGAGAATGGAGGTAGAAACAAAATCATTTTGAAAAGTTGGAATGAAGCTGTTAGTGAATGAAAGAGTTAGATCTACTAAATTTGAAAAGAGAAGAGAAATTGCTAATGTCCAATTTACAAGCGAGGTAGAATTTGAATTATTAAATATCGAGTATTTCAACACTGGAATTGATTGTAAAATTGGTGAAAGATTAGACCTTAAAGTCCAGAAAAAGTTTGAGCAATTGTTCGAGAGTGCGTATTTGGCAGCACAAAGTCGAAGGCATTCAGTTGTGCGCCCATTGATATATTCTGAGAAAGGGAAATTGCTGGCCATGTTAGACGGGACCTTATAGAAGAAGATCGACCTAGTGAGTCCGAGTATGCATCAGAAAGCTGGCGAGTTAAGGTTGTGCATTTACTTTGGGAGATTGAACAAAGTTTTTTGATAACTGCCCTGTACCTCTTTCCCCTACCAACAAGCGTTCACACAGTAAGAAGTTTCTTGGGCTTGGCTTCTTATTTTCGTCGTTTTATTAAAAACTTAACGTTACTTGCGAAACCACTCCATGACCTTTTGAAGAAAGATAGTGTGTTTAATTTGGAAAAGAAGAACTGTATTGTTTTTCGTTGCTCAAAGATAAATTAGTAGAACCGCCGGTGTTGGATATATATAACCACAAGGACGAGGTAGAGCTGCATTGTGATGCAAGCGCGCTACGCTTTGGAGCAGTGATAATGCAAATGAAAGAAGACAAAAAACTGCACCCTTTTTTTAATTGCTTAAAACGGACGTCCGACGTAGAATCAAAGTACCACAGATTCGAGTAAGAGACCTTAGCAATAGCAATGCAGTCCGCAGGTATTTGGAGGGTAATTCGATGACTCTCACTCTCAATCGAATTGAATTAATCACAAGAATTGCGAGATGGGCTCTTGAGCTACAGAATTATGATTATGAAGTAGTGAAGTCAATCCTTTTCAAATAACATAACTATCTAACTAAAGGGGAGGGATTATTGCACAGAAGATTGCCATAGGGTCCCCTCAGGCTAATGGTCAAATTGAGAGAGTGAATCGTACCCTGGAACCTACGCTTGCTATCGGAGAAGGGTGTATATTGGGATTTGGTTGTTGAGAATGTTCCATGGAATATGTATAGTTATCATCTGTCTCTGTTCGGAAACTACCCTTCAGTACCAAATTGTCGCCGCCGACAATATCGACGCATTGTCCGAGCCAACGACGCACAGTTGGGCCTCTGCTCGGATAGCGTTGCAAAAATACGTTTTTTCATGATCGCGTTTGGCAAAAATGATATATGCAATCGATAGGAAATACTTCAGAGATTATGAATCCGAAAAATTTTTGAAATCGGTTGAGATTCATGGGTGCTAGAGGCGCCCAAAGTTGAGACATTTTTAGTGAAAAGGAAAAAATTATAATTTAAAAAAAAAAAACGCAACTTTAAAACAGAATATTGGGCGATTTCAATAATCGATCTTGGATTTTTTGATTTTATCTGAAAAGCATGTTCTTTATTAATAGCATGTTTCATAAATTTTAATAATTACCTAAATCGTTATTGAACTAGAAGCGTTTAAAAAATGTACTAAATATTGACATTTTTTGAACTTTGGCGGAATACCACTAACAAGGATCAACTAGGATCAATGTCGGACTACTTACACTAGGTATGTGAAATATTTACCTATCAGATGTATATGGTCCCAATATGCGGAGACCTGCGACAGCGATGCGAAAGCCATAAAACTAAGTCAAACTCGCCTAAAAAATGCGCTACAGGTATAAGGAAGAAGAAGAGCGCATGCGTATTTGCCTATAGCTTCTTTGTATTTAAATGATAACATTGCATAATGCTGTTTTGCAAATACTACCTGATGTAAATGATGTATATGCCTTTCTACATTGTTAGATTGAGGATATACAGAGTAGGAAGGGGATTATACAATCTGAATTCTCTCGGAAGCTAGGACTGAAAGTTGACTGCCCAAATCACCGAGACGAAAATCCTTTAAGGACATGTTTTGAAAATGATGAAATGACATTTTTAATAACAGGTGTTAGTCAAGAGATCATTAAAAGGGTGGCTGTTATTTTGAATGTTATAAATTGCAAGGAAATGGTAAATGGTGATAAATTTGCCAAATATACTTCAAAGACTGCTCAACTTTAAAACAGAATATTGGGCGATTTCAATAATCGATCTTGGATTTTTTGATTTTATCTGAAAAGCATGTTCTTTATTAATAGCATGTTTCATAAATTTTAATAATTACCTAAATCGTTATTGAACTAGAAGCGTTTAAAAAATGTACTAAATATTGGCATTTTTTGAACTTTGGCGGAATACCACTAACAAGGATCAACTAGGATCAATGTCGGACTACTTACACTAGGTATGTGAAATATTTACCTATCAGATGTATATGGTCCCAATATGCGGAGACCTGCGACAGCGATGCGAAAGCCATAAAACTAAGTCAAACTCGCCTAAAAAATGCGCTACAGGTATAAGGAAGAAGAAGAGCGCATGCGTATTTGCCTATAGCTTCTTTGTATTTAAATGATAACATTGCATAATGCTGTTTTGCAAATACTACCTGATGTAAATGATGTATATGCCTTTCTACATTGTTAGATTGAGGATATACAGAGTAGGAAGGGGATTATACAATCTGAATTCTCTCGGAAGCTAGGACTGAAAGTTGACTGCCCAAATCACCGAGACGAAAATCCTTTAAGGACATGGTTTGAAAATGATGAAATGACATTTTTAATAACAGGTGTTAGTCAAGAGATCATTAAAAGGGTGGCTGTTATCTTGAATGTTATAAATTGCAAGGAAATGGTAAATGGTGATAAATTTGCCAAATATACTTCAAAGACTGCTCAACTTTTGACTGAATTGTATCCGCAAAAAAACTTACCCCAACGGTATGTAGGATTTTGGCTCACGAAAAGGATTTAATAGAATATCAGTATTTACCAATTGGAGAGCTATCGGAAGAAGCACAGGAATGTAAAAACAAAAACTACAAAAGGTTCAGATACACTAATACAATAAAAACTTCTCGTGTTAGACTAATTGAAGACCTTTTCAACCTGCTGGCAGCCTCTTTGGACCCACTTATTGCATCACTGAGACACGTGCGATCACGGAAAGATTTGAAAAATAACAACTATAGTCCCGAAACGTTCAGTTTATTAGATATTAATGTAAATATTGAAAATAATTTTGAAAAAAATCATTCGTCAATAGCACATTTTTCAAATTAACCTAAAAAAATTTAAAAAATCAAAGAAGCTAACATCGGCTATGCCGAAGTTTGTATACCCTTGCAGTCCTTGGTAATAATAATTTTACATGTTCAAAATTTGTTTTCTGCAACTCAATTCATCAATATACAAACAAAACAATTTTACTCTCATATTATTACATATGTAAATTTCATAGCATACTCGATTTTTATGAAAATGTTTCTTCTAGTTCTTGTAGAGCTATATGATATAGTGGTCCGATCCTTATGGTTTTTATACTTTATTTTTGCCGGGTAATAAAAACCCAAAAAAAAAAAAATTTCAGCCCGATAGCTTTTAAGACGGCTGAGTAAAACGCGTACGCACAGACGGACGGACAACTCAACTATCAACTCAGCTTCTCATGCTGATCAAGAATATATATACTTTATGTGGTCGGAAACGTCTACTTTTGTGCGTTACAAACATCTGATCAATTTTATAATACCCTCTGCAAGGGTATAAAAATTTACTTGATTTCTTTTTGTAATCATGTTAAAAAATCAAACTAAAACATTAAAAAATGTTACATAGTCGTCTAAAACAATGAAAAATTCCATTTGTGATTGTGATCCATTTGAGCTCACCAGTGCATAGTTCGACATAGTGTTAGGTCAGTAAAATACGTCTTTATTGCTAATAGCTAACCATAGCAGCTTAATTAGCTAGGTCTTTACTGTTAACTGCTGACCATTTCAGATCTACTTCTGACTAATGAGCCATCGATATCTCGGGTTTATTTTGACATACATTTCCATTTGTTCTGTATTATAATTGTCTTAATATTATCTTATTTTATATAATCTAAAAACCAACATACTCCCGGCCGTTGAACACTTGTTCAACGTTATCCAACAGCAGGATTCGGTATAGGATTGACAATCCTTACTGCTGTCAGCTCTGAACCTTTTATATTATCGTCACAGGTCACTGCGCGTTTAATTGGTCTGCTAGTGGCAAAAATCTACTGATTTTTGTGATACATGTCGTACCACACGAATGACCTTTTTGTGTGTTGTATCTGACAAGTTGATGATTTTGTGTTTTAGAATACCTGGAACTCACAGTTGCTATTAGCCGTAAACGTCGCGCAGTTTGGCCTCTGCTCGGATAGCGGTGCTAAAATCAGTTTTTTCATGATCGCGTTTGGGAAAAATGATATATACAATCGATAGGGAATACTTCAGAAATTATGAATCCAAAAAATTTTTGAAATCGGTTGAGATTCATGGGTGCTAGAGGCACCCAAAGTGATAAAAATGATAATTTAAAAAAAAAAAAAACTTTAAAACTGAATATTTTTTGGTTTAATCTGAAAAGTATGTTCTTTATTAAAAGCATGTTTCATAAATTTTAATAATTACCTAAATCGTTATTGAACTAGAAGCGTTTAAAAAATGTACTAAATATTGGCATTTTTTGAACTTTGGCGGAATACCACTAACAAGGATCAACTAGGATCAATGTCGGACTACTTACACTAGGTATGTGAAATATTTACCTATCAGATGTATATGGTCCCAATATGCGGAGACCTGCGACAGCGATGCGAAAGCCATAAAACTAAGTCAAACTCGCCTAAAAAATGCGCTACAGGTATAAGGAAGAAGAAGAGCGCATGCGTATTTGCCTATAGCTTCTTTGTATTTAAATGATAACATTGCATAATGCTGTTTTGCAAATACTACCTGATGTAAATGATGTATATGCCTTTCTACATTGTTAGATTGAGGATATACAGAGTAGGAAGGGGATTATACAATCTGAATTCTCTCGGAAGCTAGGACTGAAAGTTGACTGCCCAAATCACCGAGACGAAAATCCTTTAAGGACATGGTTTGAAAATGATGAAATGACATTTTTAATAACAGGTGTTAGTCAAGAGATCATTAAAAGGGTGGCTGTTATTTTGAATGTTATAAATTGCAAGGAAATGGTAAATGGTGATAAATTTGCCAAATATACTTCAAAGACTGCTCAACTTTTGACTGAATTGTATCCGCAAAAAAACTTACCCCAACGGTATATAGGATTTTGGCTCACGAAAAGGATTTAATAGAATATCAGTGTTTACCAATTGGAGAGCTATCGGAAGAAGCACAGGAACGTAAAAACAAAAACTACAAAAGGTTCAGATACACTAATACAATAAAAACTTCTCGTGTTAGACTAATTGAAGACCTTTTCAACCTGCTGGCAGCCTCTTTGGACCCACTTATTGCATCACTGAGACACGTGCGATCACGGAAAGATTTGAAAAATAACAACTATAGTCCCGAAACGTTCAGTTTATTAGATATTAATGTAAATATTGAAAATAATTTTGAAAAAAATCATTCGTCAATAGCACATTTTTCAAATTAACCTAAAAAAATTTAAAAAATCAAAGAAGCTAACATCGGCTATGCCGAAGTTTGTATACCCTTGCAGTCCTTGGTAATAATAATTTTACATGTTCAAAATTTGTTTTCTGCAACTCAATTCATCAATATACAAACAAAACAATTTTACTCTCATATTATTACATATGTAAATTTCATAGCATACTCGATTTTTATGAAAATGTTTCTTCTAGTTCTTGTAGAGCTATATGATATAGTGGTCCGATCCTTATGGTTTTTATACTTTATTTTTGCCGGGTAATAAAAACCCAAAAAAAACAAATTTCAGCCCGATAGCTTTTAAGACGGCTGAGTAAAACGCGTACGCACAGACGGACGGACAACTCAACTATCAACTCAGCTTCTCATGCTGATCAAGAATATATATACTTTATGTGGTCGGAAACGTCTACTTTTGTGCGTTACAAACATCTGATCAATTTTATAATACCCTCTGCAAGGGTATAAAAATTTACTTGATTTCTTTTTGTAATCATGTTAAAAAATCAAACTAAAACATTAAAAAATGTTACATAGTCGTCTAAAACAATGAAAAATTCCATTTGTGATTGTGATCCATTTGAGCTCACCAGTGCATAGTTCGACATAGTGTTAGGTCAGTAAAATACGTCTTTATTGCTAATAGCTAACCATAGCAGCTTAATTAGCTAGGTCTTTACTGTTAACTGCTGACCATTTCAGATCTACTTCTGACTAATGAGCCATCGATATCTCGGGTTTATTTTGACATACATTTCCATTTGTTCTGTATTATAATTGTCTTAATATTATCTTATTTTATATAATCTAAAAACCAACATACTCCCGGCCGTTGAACACTTGTTCAACGTTATCCAACAGCAGGATTCGGTATAGGATTGACAATCCTTACTGCTGTCAGCTCTGAACCTTTTATATTATCGTCACAGGTCACTGCGCGTTTAATTGGTCTGCTAGTGGCAAAAATCTACTGATTTTTGTGATACATGTCGTACCACACGAATGACCTTTTTGTGTGTTGTATCTGACAAGTTGATGATTTTGTGTTTTAGAATACCTGGAACTCACAGTTGCTATTAGCCGTAAACGTCGCGCAGTTTGGCCTCTGCTCGGATAGCGGTGCTAAAATCAGTTTTTTCATGATCGCGTTTGGGAAAAATGATATATACAATCGATAGGGAATACTTCAGAAATTATGAATCCAAAAAATTTTTGAAATCGGTTGAGATTCATGGGTGCTAGAGGCACCCAAAGTGATAAAAATGATAATTTAAAAAAAAAAAACTTTAAAACTGAATATTTTTTGGTTTAATCTGAAAAGTATGTTCTTTATTAAAAGCATGTTTCATAAATTTTAATAATTACCTAAATCGTTATTGAACTAGAAGCGTTTAAAAAATGTACTAAATATTGGCATTTTTTGAACTTTGGCGGAATACCACTAACAAGGATCAACTAGGATCAATGTCGGACTACTTACACTAGGTATGTGAAATATTTACCTATCAGATGTATATGGTCCCAATATGCGGAGACCTGCGACAGCGATGCGAAAGCCATAAAACTAAGTCAAACTCGCCTAAAAAATGCGCTACAGGTATAAGGAAGAAGAAGAGCGCATGCGTATTTGCCTATAGCTTCTTTGTATTTAAATGATAACATTGCATAATGCTGTTTTGCAAATACTACCTGATGTAAATGATGTATATGCCTTTCTACATTGTTAGATTGAGGATATACAGAGTAGGAAGGGGATTATACAATCTGAATTCTCTCGGAAGCTAGGACTGAAAGTTGACTGCCCAAATCACCGAGACGAAAATCCTTTAAGGACATGGTTTGAAAATGATGAAATGACATTTTTAATAACAGGTGTTAGTCAAGAGATCATTAAAAGGGTGGCTGTTATCTTGAATGTTATAAATTGCAAGGAAATGGTAAATGGTGATAAATTTGCCAAATATACTTCAAAGACTGCTCAACTTTTGACTGAATTGTATCCGCAAAAAAAACTTACCCCAACGGTATGTAGGATTTTGGCTCACGAAAAGGATTTAATAGAATATCAGTATTTACCAATTGGAGAGCTATCGGAAGAAGCACAGGAATGTAAAAACAAAAACTACAAAAGGTTCAGATACACTAATACAATAAAAACTTCTCGTGTTAGACTAATTGAAGACCTTTTCAACCTGCTGGCAGCCTCTTTGGACCCACTTATTGCATCACTGAGACATGTGCGATCACGGAAAGATTTGAAAAATAACAACTATAGTCCCGAAACGTTCAGTTTATTAGATATTAATGTAAATATTGAAAATTATTTTGAAAAAAATCATTCGTCAATAGCACATTTTTCAAATTAACCTAAAAAAATTTAAAAAATCAAAGAAGCTAACATCGGCTATGCCGAAGTTTGTATACCCTTGCAGTCCTTGGTAATAATAATTTTACATGTTCAAAATTTGTTTTCTGCAACTCAATTCATCAATATACAAACAAAACAATTTTACTCTCATATTATTACATATGTAAATTTCATAGCATACTCGATTTTTATGAAAATGTTTCTTCTAGTTCTTGTAAAACTATATGATGTAGTGGTCCGATCCTTATGGATTTTATACTTTATTTTTGCCGGGTAATAAAAACCCAAAAAAAAAAAATTTCAGCCCGATAGCTTTTAAGACGGCTGAGTAAAACGCGTACGCACAGACGGACGGACAACTCAACTATCAACTCAGCTTCTCATGCTGATCAAGAATATATATACTTTATGTGGTCGGAAACGTCTCCTTTTGTGCGTTACAAACATCTGATCAATTTTATAATACCCTCTGCAAGGGTATAAAAATTTACTTGATTTCTTTTTGTAATCATGTTAAAAAATCAAACTAAAACATTAAAAAATGTTACATAGTCGTCTAAAACAATGAAAAATTCCATTTGTGATTGTGATCCATTTGAGCTCACCAGTGCATAGTTCGACATAGTGTTAGGTCAGTAAAATACGTCTTTATTGCTAATAGCTAACCATAGCAGCTTAATTAGCTAGGTCTTTACTGTTAACTGCTGACCATTTCAGATCTACTTCTGACTAATGAGCCATCGATATCTCGGGTTTATTTTGACATACATTTCCATTTGTTCTGTATTATAATTGTCTTAATATTATCTTATTTTATATAATCTAAAAACCAACATACTCCCGGCCGTTGAACACTTGTTCAACGTTATCCAACAGCAGGATTCGGTATAGGATTGACAATCCTCACTGCTGTCAGCTCTGAACCTTTTATATTATCGTCACAGGTCACTGCGCGTTTAATTGGTCTGCTAGTGGCAAAAATCTACTGATTTTTGTGATACATGTCGTACCACACGAATGACCTTTTTGTGTGTTTTGTATCTGACAAGTTGATGATTTTGTGTTTTAGAATACCTGGAACTCACAGTTGCTATTAGCCGTAAACGTCGCGCAGTTTGGCCTCTGCTCGGATAGCGGTGCTAAAATCAGTTTTTTCATGATCGCGTTTGGGAAAAATGATATATACAATCGATAGGAAATACTTCAGAAATTATGAATCCAAAAAATTTTTGAAATCGGTTGAGATTCATGGGTGCTAGAGGCACCCAAAGTGATAAAAATGATAATTTAAAAAAAAAAAACTTTAAAACTGAATATTTTTTGGTTTAATCTGAAAAGTATGTTCTTTATTAAAAGCATGTTTCATAAATTTTAATAATTACCTAAATCGTTATTGAACTAGAAGCGTTTAAAAAATGTACTAAATATTGGCATTTTTTGAACTTTGGCGGAATACCACTAACAAGGATCAACTAGGATCAATGTCGGACTACTTACACTAGGTATGTGAAATATTTACCTATCAGATGTATATGGTCCCAATATGCGATGCGAAAGCCATAAAACTAAGTCAAACTCGCCTAAAAAATGCGCTACAGGTATAAGGAAGAAGAAGAGCGCATGCGTATTTGCCTATAGCTTCTTTGTATTTAAATGATAACATTGCATAATGCTGTTTTGCAAATACTACCTGATGTAAATGATGTATATGCCTTTCTACATTGTTAGATTGAGGATATACAGAGTAGGAAGGGGATTATACAATCTGAATTCTCTCGGAAGCTAGGACTGTAAGTTGACTGCCCAAATCACCGAGACGAAAATCCTTTAAGGACATGTTTTGAAAATGATGAAATGACATTTTTAATAACAGGTGTTAGTCAAGAGATCATTAAACGGGTGGCTGTTATCTTGAATGTTATAAATTGCAAGGAAATGGTAAATGGTGATAAATTTGCCAAATATACTTCAAAGACTGCTCAACTTTTGACTGAATTGTATCCGCAAAAAAACTTACCCCAACGGTATATAGGATTTTGGCTCACGAAAAGGATTTAATAGAATATGAGTGTTTACCAATTGGAGAGCTATCGGAAGAAGCACAGGAATGTAAAAACAAAAACTACAAAAGGTTCAGATACACTAATACAATAAAAACTTCTCGTGTTAGACTAATTGAAGACCTTTTCAACCTGCTGGCAGCCTCTTTGGACCCACTTATTGCATCACTGAGACACGTGCGATCACGGAAAGATTTGAAAAATAACAACTATAGTCCCGAAACGTTCAGTTTATTAGATATTAATGTAAATATTGAAAATTATTTTGAAAAAAATCATTCGTCAATAGCACATTTTCAAATTAACCTAAAAAAATTAAAAAAATCAAAGAAGCTAACATCGGCTATGCCGAAGTTTGTATACCCTTGCAGTCCTTGGTAATAATAATTTTACATGTTCAAAATTTGTTTTCTGCAACTAAATTCATCAATATACAAACAAAACAATTTTACTCTCATATTATTACATATGTAAATTTCATAGCATACTCGATTTTTATGAAAATGTTTCTTCTAGTTCTTGTAGAGCTATATGATATAGTGGTCCGATCCTTATGGTTTTTATACTTTATTTTTGCCGGGTAATAAAAACCCAAAAAAAAAAATTTCAGCCCGATAGCTTTTAAGACGGCTGAGTAAAACGCGTACGCACAGACGGACGGACAACTCAACTATCAACTCAGCTTCTCATGCTGATCAAGAATATATATACTTTATGTGGTCGGAAACGTCTCCTTTTGTGCGTTACAAACATCTGATCAATTTTATAATACCCTCTGCAAGGGTATAAAAATTTACTTGATTTCTTTTTTTAATCATGTTAAAAAATCAAACTAAAACATTAAAAAATGTTACATAGTCGTCTAAAACAATGAAAAATTCCATTTGTGATTGTGATCCATTTGAGCTCACCAGTGCATAGTTCGACATAGTGTTAGGTCAGTAAAATACGTCTTTATTGCTAATAGCTAACCATAGCAGCTTAATTAGCTAGGTCTTTACTGTTAACTGCTGACCATATCAGATCTACTTCTGACTAATGAGCCATCGATATCTCGGGTTTATTTTGACATACATTTCCATTTGTTCTGTATTATAATTGTCTTAATATTATCTTATTTTATATAATCTAAAAACCAACATACTCCCGGCCGTTGAACACTTGTTCAACGTTATCCAACAGCAGGATTCGGTATAGGATTGACAATCCTTACTGCTGTCAGCTCTGAACCTTTTATATTATCGTCACAGGTCACTGCGCGTTTAATTGGTCTGCTAGTGGCAAAAATCTACTGATTTTTGTGATACATGTCGTACCACACGAATGACCTTTTTGTGTGTTTTGTATCTGACAAGTTGATGATTTTGTGTTTTAGAATACCTGGAACTCACAGTTGCTATTAGCCGTAAACGTCGCGCAGTTTGGCCTCTGCTCGGATAGCGGTGCTAAAATCAGTTTTTTCATGATCGCGTTTGGGAAAAATGATATATACAATCGATAGGGAATACTTCAGAAATTATGAATCCAAAAAATTTTTGAAATCGGTTGAGATTCATGGGTGCTAGAGGCACCCAAAGTGATAAAAATGATAATTTATAAAAAAAAAAAACTTTAAAACTGAATATTTTTTGGTTTAATCTGAAAAGTATGTTCTTTATTAAAAGCATGTTTCATAAATTTTAATAATTACCTAAATCGTTATTGAACTAGAAGCGTTTAAAAAATGTACTAAATATTGGCATTTTTTGAACTTTGGCGGAATACCACTAACAAGGATCAACTAGGATCAATGTCGGACTACTTACACTAGGTATGTGAAATATTTACCTATCAGATGTATATGGTCCCAATATGCGGAGACCTGCGACAGCGATGCGAAAGCCATAAAACTAAGTCAAACTCGCCTAAAAAATGCGCTACAGGTATAAGGAAGAAGAAGAGCGCATGCGTATTTGCCTATAGCTTCTTTGTATTTAAATGATAACATTGCATAATGCTGTTTTGCAAATACTACCTGATGTAAATGATGTATATGCCTTTCTATATTGTTAGATTGAGGAAATACAGAGTAGGAAGGGGATTATACAATCTGAATTCTCTCGGAAGCTAGGACTGAAAGTTGACTGCCCAAATCACCGAGACGAAAATCCTTTAAGGACATGTTTTGAAAATGATGAAATAACATTTTTAATAACAGGTGTTAGTCAAGAGATCATTAAAAGGGTGGCTGTTATCTTGAATGTTATAAATTGCAAGGAAATGGTAAATGGTGATAAATTTGCCAAATATACTTCAAAGACTGCTCAACTTTTGACTGAATTGTATCCGCAAAAAAACTTACCCCAACGGTATATAGGATTTTGGCTCACGAAAAGGATTTAATAGAATATGAGTGTTTACCAATTGGAGAGCTATCGGAAGAAGCACAGGAATGTAAAAACAAAAACTACAAAAGGTTCAGATACACTAATACAATAAAAACTTCTCGTGTTAGACTAATTGAAGACCTTTTCAACCTGCTGGCAGCCTCTTTGGACCCACTTATTGCATCACTGAGACACGTGCGATCACGGAAAGATTTGAAAAATAACAACTATAGTCCCGAAACGTTCAGTTTATTAGATATTAATGTAAATATTGAAAATTATTTTGAAAAAAATCATTCGTCAATAGCACATTTTTCAAATTAACCTAAAAAAATTTAAAAAATCAAAGAAGCTAACATCGGCTATGCCGAAGTTTGTATACCCTTGCAGTCCTTGGTAATAATAATTTTACATGTTCAAAATTTGTTTTTTGCAACTCAATTTATCAATATACAAACAAAACAATTTTACTCTCATATTATTACATATGTAAATTTCATAGCATACTCGATTTTTATGAAAATGTTTCTTCTAGTTCTTGTAAAACTATATGATATAGTGGTCCGATCCTTATGGATTTTATACTTTATTTTTGCCGGGTAATAAAAACCCAAAAAAAAAAAATTTCAGCCCGATAGCTTTTAAGACGGCTGAGTAAAACGCGTACGCACAGACGGACGGACAACTCAACTATCAACTCAGCTTCTCATGCTGATCAAGAATATATATACTTTATGTGGTCGGAAACGTCTCCTTTTGTGCGTTACAAACATCTGATCAATTTTATAATACCCTCTGCAAGGGTATAAAAATTTACTTGATTTCTTTTTGTAATCATGTTAAAAAATCAAACTAAAACATTAAAAAATGTTACATAGTCGTCTAAAACAATGAAAAATTCCATTTGTGATTGAAAAAAACCAGGTTTCGCTCCATTTTTAAAGGAAAAACATGCTTGGGAATATTTTCTAACTTTGACCTTGAATATTTCAGCACTGCGAACACCCAGCACTCATGACAAATTCAGCTTAAGGTATTCTTTATCAAATGCTTTTTAAATTTTTAAAATCGCTTTCCTGGTTTAGAAGCTATAATTTTTGCAATGTTAAATGCCAAAAGGCTGCGTCGTTTGATTATCAAAACATATCTATTGCTCGTTGTTGAGCTGATGGCATTGTTCCAAATCTGCTCGTGAGAGCCCAATGTATTGATTCTGCCCTTTGTTGACAGCAATAATGGGAACTTTAATGTTCATGATTACAATCCCATGAGTTCTAATTGCTGAAATGGGTATCAGGTTATTCAGTTGCACTACCTGCGTTGCCACTAATGGAAACGTGAATTTAAATATCACATGGTTGTTTGCGATTGTGCCTTGTGCCTTCATTAAGCCGTATAATTGCAAGACGTCGTTATCTGGAGCTGGCAACTCCAAACCAAACGGAAGATGTCTCTTAAGTTGGTTCAGATGTCCCCGAAGCTGGCCTGGTGATAGTAGTAACGCATCTAGAAAAATACTCGGGGAATTTCGTTTTGAATTCGTTGCAAATTCCCTGCAGTCACTGTCATCTGAGTAGTTAGCGTGATATACCATGGTCGGTTATGTTATGTCGTTCAGTTGTTGTTTCATTAGTTTCATCTGATTTTCAATTGTGGCTTCGTTTCGCTTAATGATATTTATCGTTGAGTCAATGACAGATGTCTGGTTTTACTGCAAATTCAATAAGTAGTCTTCATATGATTTAACCTTTCGTATCGTGCCTGATATCTCTGTTGCATACTTGGAGTCCAGCACACCAAATAAGCCGTTCGCAATGTTCCGAATTATATTGTAGTATACTTTTAGGGATATGATTAGGCCACATACTTTTAGGGATAGATTATAAGTAATTAGAACTTAAGCATAATGTCTAGCTTTAAGTACTGTTAAGGACACTAGCCATAAGACCAATGTAAAAATAAATCACTTCAAGTCAAACCTTGCCTTCGCCTGTTTCAATATCTAATGGTGACCGTCGTTGGCGTTCTATGTGAAGACGGTCGTTTCCTATCAGTAGCTCTTAGTTGACATGCTCGGAATGTCTCTGCATTGCTGTGAATGCCTCCGGAACACCGGTTCGAGATCGTAATATGCCACAATAGTCTAGTCAGACATTACCATCCTTCCTGTGTCAATACTTTCATAGTATATGCCCTGATCGGGGTTGAATCGAGTTATGTTAGTCCTTTGAGCAAATGCTATAGGAAGTATTAACATCATTAGGCAGATCGTCATTGCCAACGGTGGCAGACCGAAAGACAGACGTCTTTTTGTCTCTGGTTCTGCAGTGTCCTCTATACCAGGGTTCTCTTGGGAATTAAACAGATGCGTTAACAGCACCTGTCTGGAGCACCCTTACCCCCCAAAACAGCTGACCAAAATTCAAGCCTCTGCTGCTAAGGATTTTTTGCGATAGTCCGGGATTTGGACGATCTGGTGGAGCCTCACCACATCCTGGAGGCCATCGAAAAACAAGCCGAAATCGAGGCTGGGTCGTGTTCTGTTAGAAGCCTGAAGCCTAGCTATAACGGAACCTTCACAGCGATCATCAGGGCGCCCGAAAGAATGATGACGAAAGTCCAACAGTTGAATAAGCTACTAGTCGGCTGGAACAGCTGCAGAGTTAAGGCTATCGAAGACCCTCCCATGAAATGCCATCGTTGTCTGGAGTTTGGTCACATAGCAGCCAACTGTAGCAACACAGTCGATAGATCGAACTGTTGTTTTAGATGCGGAGAACCTGGGCACAGAGCAGCGGACTGTGGCGAAGCCCCGTCATATTACCTCTGCTGATCTAACGGGGAGAGCGACACCAGACACCATGCTGGCAGTTCAAAAGGGTCCACTTAGATGGTGAAGAAGAATGCAGAACAAACATAAATGGCGAAACTAAAGTTTATCCAGCTCAACCTGAATCACTGCATCGCATCTCAGGATTTCCTTAACCAGACGGTGAGAGAAGAGCTTGTTGACGTCGCACTACTCAACGAACCCTACAAGCATAAGGAACAGGCAACATGGACATCACACGCGTCTAGACGATATCTATTCCTCTGAGGGCTTTGGGAAGGCAGCTGTATCGGCGCGTGCCCTGTCGCGCATACTACTCAACACGAGGGGACCGAAACAAGGGAGGAGGATACTGCTAACAAGCGTCGTCAAATCTGCGGCTCTGTATGCAGCACCTGTCGGGGCCAAAGGTATGACTCTTAAGAGCTACAGTGCCTTTCGCACTATTTCGGACGAAGCTGCCCTCGTTATTGCGGGACTGATGCCTATAGCCGAGCAAGTAACAATGGCAGAAGGCATTTTTAGTCGCCGCGAGGAGACCCCAAACGCACCAGCCCGTCAAGCGGAGCGCAGTTCGCAATGGCATGGATGCCTCGCTAGGTGGCAGAGTCGCTGGGATGCCTCCACCAAGGGCAGGTGGACCTGGACTCTGATCCCGAACAATGAGGCGTGGATCAAGATGCGTCATGGTCAAGTAAACTTTTACTTGACGCAAATACTGAGCGGACACGGCTGCTTCAGAAGTTACCTAAAACGTGTCGGGCACGACACCACAGACGAGTGCAGCTGTTGTGGGAGTGGCATCGGAACCGCTGAACACGTTGTTTTCTACTGCCCGAGATACGACGCTGAAAGGAGATCCCTAAACACCATGCTAGGTGAGGGGGCCACACCCTCCAACCTGGTGAGAAAGATGATAGGTGACGCGGAAATTTGGACGGCAGTAAACGACTTTGCCCCAAAGATCATGAGAGAGCAACGGAGGCAAGAACGGATTAGGTCAGGACTATAGTAGGTGCACGGCTCTTCGACGCAATGCACACTAGCAGTTCCGGAGAAGTCAGCACCCTGCTTTTCATCCATACCGAATCAAATTTTGTTCTTATATGTTTTGTTTTTATGTTAGTTAGCCGTTAAAATTTGAATAAAAAAAAAAAAAAAACACAGTATTCCCAAAGTGCCCCTACCGTTTGATACCATTCATATTGATCATATATGTAGGTCCCCTTCCGTCCATACGCTCTAATTATCTCAAATTATCTTCTGGTTGTCATTGACGCTTTCACTAAATTTGTGAAGCTGTACCCTGCTGTCACTACTAAATCTCAGTATTTTGCAAATTATAGTAGACCCCGCCGAACTATCAGCGACCGAGGTACTTGCTTTACTTCTTCCGAACTTGCAGAATTTCTGAGGGCAAATAATATAATTCATGTGCAGAATGCCCTGCCTCAACCCGGGCCAACGGCCAAGTCGAGCGGGTTAACCGTGTCTTGGGCCCTATGCTGGGTAAACTGTGAGAACCCACGGACCACGCGGCTTGGGTCCAACAACTGCCGAACATAGAGTTTGCATTGAATAACTCCGTCCACTCCACAACATAATTTGGCGCTTCCGTACTCCTATTCGGGGTTGAACAACGAGGCGTTGTAGTGGATGAACTAACCGAACGGTTGGGTGAGAGGACGGCGGAGGTCGATGACTCAGAGGTGGACGTCAGGAGAATAGCCTTCGGTAACATTGTTAAGTCTCAAGAATATAATGCTGAGTATTATCCGAAGCATCACCTCCCTGCCGTTAGTTTTGATGAGGGGGATTTCGTAGTTATTAAGAATGTGGATACTTCGGCAGGTACAAATAAAAAACTTATCAGACGGTATCGTGGCCCTTACGTTGTTCATAGAAAACTTCCGAATGATCGATATGTTATCCGGGATGTAGAGGGCTCCCAGATCACCCAACTGCCATATGATGGGATACTAGAAGCCTCCAAACTTAAGGTATGGGCAGCCCCTGATAAAGATTGCACTTCCGATATTCAAACAAAGGCGACACTAGCCACTTAATGTTATTATTTACCCCTTTTTGTTAGCAACTAGAATCGAGGTCGATTCCTTGTCAGGACGGCCAAGTTGTAAGATGTCAGTTATTTATGAATTCCGTTAAATGTTTACACATATATCAATGTCGGTAGTATTTTAAGTCAGTATTTTAAGTATCGATTGTTAGTATTAAGCCCGTCTATGGGAAATATCGGTATGCGGCCTAAGGCCACACTGGAAGTTGTCTCGTTCTTCTTCCGGCGACGCACAGTTGGGCCTCTGCTCGGATAGCGTTGCAAAAAACAGTTTTTTCATAATCGCCTTTGGCAAAAATGATATATGCAATCGATAGGAAATACTTCAGAGATTATGAATATTTGGAAATTTGAAAATTTTTGAAATCGGTTGAGATTCATGGGTGCTATAGGCGCCCAAAGTTGAGACATTTTTAGTAAAAAGGAAAAAATGCTAATTTTTAAAAAAAAAAATCGCAACTTTAAATCTGAATATTGGGCGATTTCAACAATCGATCTTGGATTTTTTTTTTATCTGAAAAGCATGTTCTTTTTTAATAGCATGTTTCATAAATTTTAATATTATATTACTTAAATAGTTAAATTGTAATTGGACTAGAAGCGTTTAAAAAATGTACTAAATATTGGCATTGTTTGAACCTTGATGGAATAAAACTAGCAAGACTCAACTAGTATCAATACTGGACTACATACACTAGGTAGGTGAAATATTTACCTATCAGATGTATATAGTCCCAATATGCGGAGACCTGCGACACCGATGCGTAAACCATAAAACTAAGGCAACCTCGCCTAAAAAACGCGCTGCAGGTATAAGGAAAAAAAAGAGCGCATGCGTATTGGCCTGTAGCTTCTTTGTATTTAAATGATAACATTGCGTAATGCTGTTTTGCAAATACAACCTTTTATATATATGCCTTTCTACAATGATAAATTGCTAATTACCTGCTTTGGAAAAAATGACAAGACGGTTAATTTAATTTAAGTTGATAAAAAGTTTGTCCTATTTGTGGGTTGGTCGTTTTTATTTCCGTTTACCTAATTGGATGTAAATATTAAGTTGTTTACCTAATTAATACAAAAAAGGGTAATACCGAAACACGAATGATGGAAATACTTCAAGGAGAATTTTTTTAAAAATGATGAAGTGACATCTTTTATAAAAAAAGTTAGTCAAGAGATCATTAAAAGGTTGGCTGTTATCTTGAATGTTATAAATTGCAAGGAAATGGTAAATGGTGAAAAATTTGCCGAATATACTTCAAAGATTGCTCATCTTTTGACTGAATTGTATCCCCCAAAAAAAACTTACCCCAACGGTAAATAGGATTTTGGCTCACGGAAAGGATTTAATAGAATATCAGTGTTTACCACTTGGAGAGCTATCCGAAGAAGCACAGGAATGCAAAAACAAGGACTACAAAAGGTTGAGATACACTAATACATTAAAAACTTCTCGTGTTAGACAAAATAAAGACCTCTTTAACATGCTAGCAGCCTCTTCGGACCCACTTATTGCATCACTGAGACACGTGCGATCACGAAAGGATTTGGAAAATAGCAACTATAGTCCCGAAATTTTGAGTTTATTGGTACTGATGTAAATATTGAAAATTATTTTGAAGAAATTCAGCCATCAATAGCAAATTTTCAAAATTAACCTAAAAAAAAATTAAAAAAAAAAATTTTTTTCTTTATGTAATTATGTTAAAAAATCAAAATAAAACATTAAAAAATGTTACATAGTCGTCTAAACCAATGAAAAATTCCATTTGTGATTGAAAAAACCCGGGATTCGATCCATTTTTAAAGGAAAAACGTGCTTGGAAATATTTTCTGACTTTGACCTTGAATAATACAGCACCACGAACAGCCAGCACTTTTGACAAACATTCATTTTGAAGCTTAAGGTATTCTTTATCATATACTTTTTCAATTTTTGAAATCGATTGATTGGTTTAAACGCTATGATTTTTGCAATGCTAAATGCCAGAAGGCCCCACTTTAAAAAGCATATGATAAAGAATACCTATAATAAATTTATCAAAAAATCCAAGATCGATTGTTGAAATCGCCCAATATTCAGATTTAAAGTTGCTATTTTTTTTTTTTTAAATTAGCATTTTTTCCTTTTCACTAAAAATGTCTCAACTTTGGGCGCCTATAGCACCCATGAATCTCAACCGATTTCTAAAATTTTTCGGATTCATAATCTCTGAAGTATTTCCTATCGATTGCATATATCATTTTTGCCAAACGCGATTATGAAAAAACGTATTTTTGCAACGCTATCCGAGCAGAGGCCCAACTGTGCGTCGGCAGGAAAAAATTCTGCCGGCGCTTTTCATACAGAGGCTAGCCAACGGCACCCGAACGAAATAATTTCGTTTTTTCGAAACTCAATCGTCTGCCGAAAAAACAATTGCAAAAAAAAAAAAATATATATATCTCATTCGAGTCTGTGTTGTTTTATATTTTCTTTTGTATTTCTGTTCGAGTCGTTTTGTACTTTTTGTTTTTCAGAGCACGCGGTGAAAAAAAATTGTTTGATTAATTTTAGATACAAATAAAGGTAAGTGCTATTTAATATTATGTTTAATATACCAAAAAAATTGATTAGTAATTTTGTTGGCAAGGTTCAATAAATAAGCAAAAATTAATATTATTTATAATTTTTTTTTTTTTTTTTAACGTTTAATATATATTTGTTGAATCTACTCTTAAATTAGAGCCTAACAACAAGTTTGAGATATTTTTCTTAATCTAGTACTTAATATAAATCCTGGGGATATTGCAGGCGGCCCGAATCACTTGTTATTGGGTTGGTCTGTCATTTCTTTTAAGACGAGTTCTATTATTAGTTCGCGTAAGGGAATTGGCAAGAACATTTGGGTGTGCATCCAGTTTCGCAGAATACTTTAGTTGTTGACTACCTATTTCAGATTTTACGCTAGGTATATTTAAATCATTTTGAATGTTGTCGTTCCGTATGTACCACGGGGCCCCCGTGATTGATCTTAAAATTTTTGACTGCGCTCTTTGTATAATATCGACATTGCTGGTACTTGCCTTCCCCCATAGTACGGCTCCGTAAGTCCAGATGGGTTTCAGTACGGAGTTGTATAGGAGGACTTTATATTCCAGACGTAGAGGGGACCGAGCATTGATGATCCAATGTAGGCTACTTGCTTTCAGTTTAAGCTGTGACTTTTTTGCCTCGATGTGCTTGCGCCAAGTTGGTCTTCTGTCTAGGTGGATGCCAAGGTAAGTGACATCCTCGGCTTGAGGAACTGGTACGTTGTTTAGCATTAGAGCTGGACAGTTTCTTCTGTTAAGCGTAAATGTAACATGTTTGCATTTCTGCTCGTTGACCCGGATACGCCACGTTGCTAGCCATTCCTCTACCACCTTGAGGTGTTCCTCTAATTTTGCAGAGGCTTGTATTGGGCATTTGGATCTGCTGAGGATTGCCGTGTCATCGGCAAAAGTGGACGTTGTAAGTCCTAAACTCGTTGGTAAGTCTGCAGTGTACAGTAGGTAGAGCAATGGGCCGAGTACACTGCCTTGCGGTACACCAGCTTTGATTTCAAAATCAGCCGAGACGGAGCCATTACATCTTACAGCGAATTGCCTATTGTAAAGGTAAGATTCCATGAGTTTGTGGGTGTACTGTGGCAGTTTTTGCCGGATTTTGAACATCAGACCCTCCAGCCAAACTCTATCGAAAGCCTGGGCAACGTCGAGAAAGACAGCCGCACAGTATTCTTTTAGTTCGAATGCTGTTCGTATTTCGGATGTTATGCGATTGACTTGTTCAATTGTACCATGTTTCTCGCGGAAGCCGAACTGGTGTGAAGGGATTGTGTTCTCCGATGCCAGAAATGAGTTTAGTCGGATCTGCAGGACCTTTTCAAAAAGCTTCGAAAGACATGGCAGCAAACTAATTGGCCTATAGGATGATGGCTGGGTTTTGTCCTTTCCCACTTTAGGAATCATGATGATAGTGGACCTTTTCCATGTTCTTGGGAAGTAGCCAATTCTTATTATAGCGTTGAACAGTTTGCAGATGTATTGTATGGCAATGATAGGGAGTTCCAGGATCATTTTCGGTGTGATTAGGTCATGGCCAGGGGCTTTTTTTTGGCTCTATGTGGTTTTTAATAACTGCAGTGATCTCGTCCGATTGGAGTTCCGAGTACTCACTATCCGTTAGTGTGCTCGAAGGGGGAAGTACAGATGAGTTTGATGTTGGATTTGGCTGGAAAACCATTTTAAGATGTGTGGCAAATACGGATGCCCTCTCTTCGTCACTGCGGGCCCATCCACCGGTTGGACTCCTTATCGGTGAAATTGTCTCTGCAGGAGCGCTTAAAGTTGGGTGGGCTTTCCACAGAGGATGTTTAGTGCTGGTTGGGCTGAGCTTTTCTATGTATTTTCTTTGAGCCCAGCTTTCCTCTTGTCTTAACGCCTTGGAGAGGTTGCGATTAGCATGCCTTAGGCTCACCTGCTGGTGAGCGAGTAATCTGCCATTCTCTTCTTAGACGTCGTTTTTCCGTTACTAATTGTTCTATCCGCCGGTTCGTAGGCCTGTCAACAGGTTTAGTGTAAGAAGAGGCAGGTGGAGTAGATACTTTTGCTGCAGCTGCCATCATAGACTCAAGTGCAGAGACGCACATATCAATGTCCTCTGCAGCATCCAGTTTCGGCGAACAGTCAATGTGGGCACTCATGTACATTTTAAATTTAAGCCAATTTGTTTTGTTGTTTGTAAGCCTATATGGGCGATCAAGTACTTGAGGTCTTGTTAATAGTGTGAATAGTACTGGAGAGTGATCGGATTTTAAATCTAGCAGTGTATCCGCAGTGATCCGATTACGTGGAATCCTCTTGGTTACTGCGAAATCAATCAAGTCAGGCACTTTCTGTGGATCTGTGGGCCAATAAGTAGGCCTACCCGGTGAGACGCAATCCATCTTATTGAGAGGGTTGACTATTGTGTTGTACAACTGCTTGCCTTTAGGATTTACCAGGCGAGATCCCCAGTGCGTATGTTTGGCGTTATAGTCCCCTGCTGCAATGAAGCGATCTCCGAGTGTGTTAAAGAAATCGGTAAATTCCTTTTCAGAGATTGAGAAGCGTGGTGGGCAGTACAGGGCAACCAATGTAGTGTTGCCGCAGCTGGTTTGAACGGTTATAGCAGTTGCTTGTAGGTGCTGTGTTTCAAATCTGTTGAGGAACGAGTGTTTTATATGGTTTTTGATTAGGATACCAGTCCCGCCATGAGCTTTTCCGTCTGGATGGTTTGTTGCATAGAAGGTATATTTTGGTATTTGAAAATTATTTTTTGATGTTAAATGTGTTTCCGAAATCAGCAAAACGTCGATTTCACTTGAGTCTAGGAATAGTTGCAGTTCATTTTTGTGCTTGGAGATGCCGTTAGCATTCCAAAGACATAGACGTAGGGAAGCCATTATTTATTCTCGATAAGCTTCTGGATAAGCAGGTTTTGATTCCGCATCAGTTCTTGCATACAGTTTTGCATGAACGTCATAAAAGTGGTCATGTTTTGATTGAGTGAGATCAATAGGGCTTCTAAGCCACTTGGAGTTTGCTGGCCAAGCTCTGGTGCGCTAGGTTGCGGATTCTGTAGATGGTGAAGTGACGGGGTCTCTTTTGCGGGCTCCGTCTGTCCAGTTCGGAGCACACTAGCGAAGGATACACTAGGACTGTATGTAGCAGGCATGTTAGATGATCTAACAGCCTTGGCGAAGAATACCTCGGGTGTAGTTTTAGAGGCGTTGACGGTGATTTTTGGTCCAGCTGGGGGTTTGCGCCCGTTTAGGTGAGATTTAAGATCCTTGAAGACAGGACATCCTCTGTAGTTGGCCGTGTGGTTCCCTCCACAGTTACTGCATAATCTTAAAGCGACATTGTTTCTGTCCTTGGTGCAAATGCCATCTTTATGATGTTCGCCACAGCCAACACACACTGACCTGAGATTGCAGTTGTTAGAGGTGTGGTTGTATTCCTGGCAGTTTTTACACTGCGGTGGTTGGTGTCTCTTATGGGGCTCCTCTACGGTGATTCTTCTTTGCAATAGGAGCTGTAGGTTGTAGATTGGGTGCACTTCATTTGGCTTCGACCGCTTTGCATCTGGTTGGAGCTCGATTTTAAAGAGCGGCTGTGCGACTTTGTTCCTGTTGATGATGTTGACAACGGATTTGACCGCAAACCCTTTTTCGACCAACGCGTCTGCTATTTTTTGAGTAGGGACCGATGGCTCAGTCCCCTTCAACACAACCTGGAGCCCTTTACTGCTTTTTAGTTGGTAGGATAGAAGTTGATGTTAGCATTACGGAGGTACTTTTCAATGATGCGGAAATTGTCCTCAGTTTGGGTTTGACATTTAATTTCTTTAATGTTACCCCTATTGAGAGGGGTTACAACAAAGTTATTTGCCCCTACTGTTTCTACTAGCTTCGAAATCAGGCGCTGCAGTTGGCTCCACGGATGTATAAGGGGGTGGTCTAGCCGATTTAACTTTATCTACAGCGCCGGCTTGATCATCTTGCTGATCGGCAAGAATTTTAAAACGATTCCCGCTAAGGGGTGCTACTCGTTCATTTGGTTTGGTTATTTTCGGCGTGTTGCCACTTTTTTTCTTTTGCGGGCTTAGCTTCCGCTTAGTTATTTTAATATATCTATCCATTCCAGTTTGGACAGAAGTCGTTGGGTTTACTATTGTGGCTGACTCAGGGCGACTTGTCGTTGACGGCTTGAGGCAGGTCAATACTTCGGCAGACGCTGCAGTAGTTGCTGTCAACGAGCTGACGGTGCTGGTCGGTGCAATCGGTGCCCCAGTTATCGTTATTGATGGAGAAGCACACTGCTCTCTCCACGGTAAGTTGCTTTTGATTGCTGAGTGGCTGGCACTTTCGGTGTTATTGCTTACGTTAGCATTCAGTGGAGTCGGCGACACCACCGAAAAGTACGCGTTGTTGCGTTGGACCGAGAGTCGACGCTCACGTTGTTGTTGTACAATTAGTTCTTGTAGCTGTTGCTGTTGGGGATCGAGAGAGCTTGGGCCCGAATTGGTGGACATGGCTTTTGTAAAAATTACGCACTTTGTTGTTGCAACTTAGTATTTATTGCTATTAGAGCAATCTAATAGCAATATGATTGTAAATAGGCGTCTCTGGGGCGACTGAGAGCCCTACACAAATTTTTGCAAACGCGGTCTTTTTTTTACACTCAATTTTTGCGGAGTGCATTAAAAAACACGTCTGTACACGGCGGCAGTTAAATTGCTGATTATAATTGAATGCAAATAAATAACTCTCACTCGAGAAAATGAGTGGAACATATGAGAACAGAGAGTGAAAGGAAAACAAAGTATTTTGCCAACAAAATTAAATTCGAGATCGACCCCCTGCCGTGCGAAAACAATACATTTTTTTATTTTGTAATAATTTAATTTTTTTTTTCTCAAAATAAAAAACTTTAGCAACTGATTTAGAAATAATTGACTTCAAGAACAGCTTTACTTTACTTTACTAGAAAAGTTAAAAAAGCCATGTAAGATACAGCTGTTATATGAAAAGCACAAAATTTTAATTACTTTTTACATTTGCAGACATCTCAAATGGCTGGAGACAACTCTCTCTTCTGAAGAGCCACAACCCGGATAAACCAAAAGTTGAGCTTTAGAACCTATCTAAAGGTTTTGAACATTTTACTCGGTAAGTACATTTATTATTGATAGCAAAAGCGTTTGTTTAAATATTGTTCGTGGAGGGGCGGAAGGATCCAAATAAGCCACAAGTGGTTGGCGGGTACTAGTGCGTGAGTAATGCATTTAAAACGCTCGAGAACTTTGTTTAAATTAATGATGGTTTATTTGCTTTAAATTACAAGATGTTCCGACACACACGAGAAATGATTCGGGTTGGAAAAAAGTACAATCGAGAAAAAGAAACGCAAAGAAAGAACGGGTGTTCGGGTTGGATGCTCGTACTGGATTGAATATGGCGATTTACAGGAGAACCCTTTGTCACCCTTCTCAGTATGACCGAATTCGGTTTTGGGAAAAAACCCTACCCCTCACTCTCTGCTGTTCACCCGGTGGCGTGAACATACCGCCCCCCTTGCAACATGTTGCAATTGCCTCGCTGGACATGTCTAAGGATGGCGGATGGCAGCGTTTTGGAGCGCCAAGACACGGGTGGAGATGGAGGGGAAACTTTGGATGCAGATGGAGTAGGCTGCACGATGGCTGATGACCTCTGGATAGAAGCCCGAATGAAAGGCGGGTGCCTTTCGGGTCTTTGCTCTTTGGGTTGGATGTACGCGACAGAGCTGTCGATGTGCAAGAGCTTGTGGTGTTGCTAGCCAATGCTAGAATGCTCATGAGCCAAACAGTTCGGGCAGTATCCGTTGCTCAAGACTACACGTAGCCTGTCGTCAGCTCGTAGTCCTCGAAACTGTCGGCACTGACGGAGTGCGTGTGCCCCTTAACAAACGCGGCACCTGAAGTAATTGGAACTGCGTTCTAAATCGGATGGTGCTGCTGTCCTTAGAGACATCTTCGGACTGCTGGAGGAGGTGGCCCGAGATCTTCTGGATTTTCCACTAACGGATCCACAGAGAACCAATCCGAACATCGTCTCGATCCCCACGAAAGAATCACCAACATTCTTAATGATTCGTTCCCCAAGAATAGTGGGAAGAAGCTCCGCTCCACAGAAGCTCTTTGGTGAAATTGGGGATCAGCGAGCGGAAGGTCAAGCGAATCCTGTTTCACCTGATTCGGGACGGCGCGGGACGGAAGTGCTTCAGCTATACTAGGCAGCACCACGGCGACTGCTTGGAACTGTCGCAGCGGTTCGTCAGGAGGAGAAATCTGTAAGAGGCAGACTTTGTCGCCGCTACCAGCATCGCATTGCCCAATGCCGCGAATGCTAGTTGATACTTTGCAGCTTGGAGGATTAATCAATTCAAACATGCTTTTGGGAAATAAAGGACGCTTCGGATCCCATATCAATCAAAGCGCGGATTTGAAACTGCTTGCCACAATGATGAATAGTTACCCTCGCAGTACCCAGAAGGCCAGTGTTGCGAGTGGAGGCGAGGTAACTTCCCACGTTTACATGAGGGCTGCTGGAAGAATCGGAGGACGCAGGATTCGAAACTATACAAGCATCAGGTGCTAAGCTCTCTTGCACTTGAGCGGAAAAGGCCTGAGCTTGTGCCGTAGGTTTTCGGCTTACGGATGGAAAGGTCTGACTGCTAGAGCTTGGTTGAAAGACATCTGTGGCCTCTAGTACACGGTGGTGATCAGTTAGGAATCGATTCAGGTCGTCCCAGGATGAGACGGCGGTCTTATTTGGAACGGACTGTTCCCACAACAGAAGGGTGCCCAAATCATTTTGCTCGTACAGATTGCTATGAGAAGGATATCCCAATTGTCTGTACGAGCCCCGGAAAGCTCAAGACCGGTTAAGCAACCTCGAATTGACGTCTGCAGTTCTCTCAACGCTTTGCCAGACTCTTGGGTTCCAGCTGGGATCTGTAGAAGCTGCTTGGCTTGGCTCATAGTCAATAATCGATTATTTTCGTATCGCGCAGTGAGGTTATCCCACGCGGACTGGAACACTTCATTGGTCAAGGGTGACCTAGAAACAATGGCTCTGATTTCACCGCGAGTTTTGCAACTTAAATGGTAAAGTTTCTCCACTTGTGTTAGGCTTGGATTATGAATAAAAATCGCGGTAAACAAATCTCGGAATGTAGGCCAAGCCAGGCTGTGTCCGTTGAAGATTTCGCCTCGCACATATACCATTTAACAATATTCATGTTTAGCTTTAATTGTAGCTATGTGCTTCGGACTATCTTCGTTCTTTTGAGCCGTCAAGGCTTTATAGCATCGTGAAAACTCGCCTCGACCTTTGTCCAAAGTGACTTAAGCTGGTCTACATGTATTTTAATGGAGACGAGTGGCACATCGTCAGCTAAAGCCTGGGCCTCGCGTGTCGGAAAGAGACATCGTAGAGTGTTCTCTGAGCTATTACGAATCGAATGGAAACAAATAACTTCGTGGAATTAGAGCTCTCAAGCGAGGCGATCGAAACGAAGCTGTAAGTGGACTGTATAATTTAAGTATAGAGGAGGAGTGAGAAGAAGAAATGTCTCCTCTTTTTAATGAACACAATGAATAAGCATAGATAGCATAAATGAAATTAGAAGGATTTATAAGTTTCCTCGCAGTTGTGTGAATAATTATAAGGATATATAATCACTTGGATATTAAAATTTATACAATGTGGAAAAATGTTGAAATTTATAAGACTATTTAAAAATATGGAAAAATTGAGATCAGTAGGATTGGGAGTGCCGATAACTTTTCAATGAAGAAAAAATAATTCCATATAAATAAAATTGTACTTATTTTTCTTTAGAAAATATTTTGCGAATTAAATTCAATCGATTGAAATATTTTTGCGTCACGGCTTGGCTTAAGTGTCAGCACTGATGAGACTTGAGTGTCAGCACTGATCGGGAGTCAGCTGTTGTGCCGTTGTTTATGTTTTGTGAATTTAATTAATTGGAAATTGTTTAACGAAGATCACGATTTCCTACATATGTGTGTATGGATGTACAAATTATTTGACATAAATAATTTATGCCGATGGACTAATGATCAGCCCGTGCAGTGTGCTTTACACTTTAAGTAAAGGTAAGTGGTACTTTATAAATTCTAGATTTTTAAACACCTCTACTTGCAGGTTAGAAAACAGCTGTTTTTACATGTGTTTTTTTTTTTTTTTATTCATTTATTAAGAAATAGAAATAGAAATAGAAATAGAAATACATATGTACAAGAAGAAAAAAGAAAATTTGGAAAAAAGGTTTGCGAGGGGAAGTAGCTCGTGTGGTACTGCCAACGAGGGTATTGCTTCACACAAGCGTCCTTCCACCCGCTTCCTGTTCTCAGGTTCGACTCAGCTGCTCCACTCTGCGGAGCTCGGTCATGGCGATGGCCGCGAACTTGTTGAATGCCTCCCAGTTTTCCATGCGACGAATAATCATTGGGACCAAGTTGGATACTGTAATTTGCTCCCCGAGTTCCGCCTCGAGGTGTTCTCGCTCGATGTAGAAGCGTCCGCATCTAAAGAGGACGTGTTCAGCCGTCTCGTCTTCTCCGTTGGCGCACCATGCGCACTCTGGGCTTGTTGCGTGTCTGAACCAATGTAGGTAGCTACGGAAGCAGCCGTGGCCGCTCAGAAGTTGCGTCGAGAAGAAATTTACTTCTCCATGGGCCCTGGCCAACCAGTCTTTTAGACTTGGGATTAGCCGATAGGTCCATCTGCCTTTTTGCGACATATCCCACAGAGATTGCCACCTTGCAATGCTTATTTCGCGCGCTTGTACCCGTAGCAATTCTTTATCGCTTGGCCTTAAGTTTGGCTCTTTTAGTGCCCAAAAGAGTCTCTTTGATTCATTGGCCAGGATTCCGACTGGGATCGCGCTTGCTAGTACCTTGGCTGCGATACCTGAGATCGTACGGAAACCACAGCAGACCCTTAGTGCGCTGATTCTATATATTGAGTCCAATTCTCTGGCGTATGCTTTTGTGGGCATTGCTTCTGCCCAAACGGGTGCGCCGTAAAGCATGGTTGCCTTGATTACCCCATGCCACAGCGTTTTACGACTCTGGCTTGGTCCTCTCGTGTTGGGCATTAATCGTGATAAGGCAGAGCAAGTTATTCTAGCCTTTTTGGCCGTTGCTGTGAGGTGATCTTTGAAATTTAGCCTTGTATCAATAAGTACCCCAAGGTACTTTATTGCCTTTTTGTGATTACTTGCGTGCCGCCGACCTGTATGCTTGCTGTCTCCACTTTTTTTCTACTGCTTATAAGAACAGCTTCTGTTTTATTTTCGGCCAGGAGAAGGCCCGTTGTAGCCAGCCATTGTTGCACTCGAGCAATCCCGTTTGAGCATATTGTCTCTGCTTCACTCAAGTTCTTTGCCACACATATTATGGCTACGTCATCAGCAAACCCTATAATTTCTACCCCAGCAGGTAATTCCAAGTTTAGAACGCCGTTGTACATGGCATTCCAAAGCAGGGGTCCCAGAACCGAGCCCTGTGGGACGCCTCCAGTAATGTTATATGTTTTTTCTCCTTCGAGTGTGTCTGCGTAGAGGCTTCTATTGGAGAAGTAGCTACTTATCACCTTCCATAGATATTGTGGTATGCCGAAATTTCGCAGGGCATCTAGTATGCAAGGCCACCTTGTCGAATTAAATGCATTTTTAATATCCAAAGTGGCTATGATGCAATATTTCTTTGCGCCTCCTTTCCATCGGTCACCGGCTATTGCATTACGTGCTATGCTCACCACTTTTTGGATTGCGTCGATAGTAGATCGCCCCTTTCGGAACCCAAATTGGTTGTCTGACAGTGCGCTGGTAGAATGTAGTGCCTTATTTAGTCTATCCGCTAGGATTCTTTCGAGCACTTTGCCTGTCGTGTCGAGAAGGCATATAGGTCTGTATGCCAGGGATTCGCCGGCTTGCTTTCTTGGCTTTGGTAGCAGCACAAGCTTTTGCCTCTTGTAGAGATCTGGGAAGACTCCGTCGCTGATGCTTTTGTTGAATACAGCCGCGAATATTTCCGGGTGTTGGAACGCCGCAAGTTTTACAGCTTCGTTGGGAATGCAATCGAGGCCTGGGGACGACCTGACTCTGATTCGCGCAACGGCTGCCAGTATCTCCTGTACACCTATTGGAGGTATAGCTTCCACATCCATTGGTGCAGCGGGACTATTGTTGTGTGGCTGGGGGGGAAAAGTTCTCCTACTATTTGGTTCATGTCAGCGACAGAGTGGGGCTCTGTTCTTTGGTGAGTTTTTACATGTGTGTATGTATATGTGTGTGTATATACCTACATATGTATGTATTGCTATGCAATTGGAATTTGGACAATCAGAATTTCGAAGAATGTAAAAAAAAATGCACTTCATAAACACAAAAATGATCGGAAAATAACATGTAACGCTTGGAACAGGTCAGGTATGTACATACAAGTATACAAAAGTGTGTAGGTCGCTATGGAAAAGCGGCAAACCTCACACTTTTATAAGTTTGTAATGGAATATAATGTGAATGAGATTTTTAATAAGAAATGTTGTACTTATCAGGAATTCCACTGATGCAAGCTGGAATAGCGGAAGGATATCCGGCTCGAAGGACCTAAGTATGTTCGTGGAGGGGCGGAAGGATCCAAATAAACCACAAGTGATTGGCGGGTGCCAATTTCTTCAGGGGTCTAGTGCGTGAGTAGTGCAATTAAAACGCGCGAGAACTTCGTTTAAATTAATGATGATTTATTTGCTTTAAATTACAAGATGTCCCGACACACACGAGAAATGATTCGGGTTGGAAAAAAGTACAATCGAGAAAAAGAAACGCAAAAAAAGAACGGGTGTTCGGGTTGGATGCTCGTACTGGATTGAATATGGCGATTTACAGGAGAACCCTTCGTCACCCTTCTCAGTATGACCGAATTCGGTTTTGGGAAAAAACCCTACCCCTCACTCTCTGCTGTTCACCCGGTGGCGTGAACATACCGCCCCCCTTGCAACAAGTTGCAATTGCCTCGCTGGACATGTCTAAGGATGAAGGATGGCAGCGTTCTGGAGCGCTACCCTACCCCTCACTCTCTGCTGTTCACCCGGTGGCGTGAACAAATATTATAATTCATTTCTTTTCTAATAATATTTATTATATTTATTTATTATTGATAGCAAAAACGTTAGTTTTAATGTTATAATTCATTTATATTCTAATAATATCTGCACTTTTTTATTCCAGAAGCAGCTCAAAACACTTCCCCGGGGCAGCCAGAATGGGACATAATGGACAACAAGCCAAAAGCAGAAAACTGAAGCAGCAGATTAAAAAAAAATAAATAAAAAAAAAATTAATTTAATTATTTGATAGTTTTTAAAGTAATTTAGATTGTCCCTCTAGTCCATGGGACAATCTTGGGAAATTGTCGCTCTAGTCCTTAAGACAATCTTGGGAAATTGTCCCTCTGGTTAAAGGGATTAAACTATGGAAATTCTTCTTCTAGTCCCTAGGACAAACTAGCGATAACTGTCGCTGGGTTGTCATTCCGGTCTTGAAAGCTAGTACATGCAATGTTAAGTGTCGCCGCAATTTTAATGGGAGTGTCGCCAGTTTGTCCCCGGGGACAAGCGACATGTCCTAAATATGCTTAAATATGTATATGTTTTTAAATTTCTTGTGGAAATATGCAGAGGTGTGAATAGATTGAATAAATATAAATGTAATAAAAAAAAAAAATAATGAATAATATTTTTGTACAAATTTTTTGCTATATATCTGCCGGATATGTCAACTTAATGGGGTGTCACGGGACAAAAGAAACATATATGTATGTGAGGGTGGCTCACTGTTTTTTTTAATTTTTTTTTTTTTTTTTGAAATATTTATTTCTTTTTTTTCTCTCTCTTTACAAAGGTTTTCCTTTCGCTAAGAAAATTGAATTTTGTCTTGATGTTGATATAAGTCATTTTATAATTAATTTAATTACTTTCTATATAGATTACAAATAGTTATCTTTTGTCTTTGTATTTTTTGCACAAACTATGTATAATTTAATTGTTTAAGACATCAAAATTTGTTGAATTTATAAATTATTTATAGATGAGAAGGGGATCTTAGGGGTAGAAGGATTATAATATATATATATATGCATTTTGTAAAATTATTTGTTTCAATTTCGAGAGACAACGCCGATATGTTCAGCCAGCAAAATAAGCTCGTTGTGTCTCAGGGGGTCCGTGTCGTCCGCCATTCGTAGCATAAAATCAAAAAGGATACAGAGCAAGAGAAGATGACTCCGATTGGCGACTTTTACCCAAAGTTGCTGGAGTCTAATTATTTTTTGCAAAATATATATATATATTTATATTTAGGTAGTGCCTTGTACTCTTGTTTTTGCAGACAAGGCATACAAAATAAAACAAAATGAATACAAAGATTTGGCAAGTTAGAAAGGAAAAGTGAACACGCGACAGAAAAATTATAACACGATAACGAACGAACATAAGATAAACAAAATGAATAAACTAAACTTAAAAGGAGTGACAGACATTGTTGCGTTGACAGTGCGGAGCTATCTACTTTTTTTGAGCTACTATAGAGTCCATCAGAGGACCACTCAATTCGGGTCTCTGGGCTATTTTCTGAAATTTGTTCTCTTGATATTTCTGATAAATGGAACGGAGTTTGGCCTGCGGAGCAGAACGTGCCAATTTGGCAATCAGTCGAGCAATTGGCCGCAAATATGCGGCCGTGTAGCGTGAATAATGGACCAATGTGGGGGTCCAGTGTTTGTCATTTAGCCCCACTCTGGAATGATAATTGCCATTCAACAAGTTGAGCGACAAGAACAAAGATCCAGCGGCAATCTCAGAGGGCTTATAGCTAGCCAATTCGTAATCGACCATGGACAATTCCACGAAATATTTCGACATGGCATGATGTTCATCTTCTGCCCCAGCGGCCTTCGAGTAACGTCTCAGGAAATGTATGGGCAAAGGACGCGATAAATTGCAATCGATTGCCTTTAGGATTTGCAGCTCCATTACGCGAATTTGTCTGGCAGTATAGGTATCATCGGTGATATACACAAAATCAGCAATGGTCGGTGGGAATAGCTCCTCGTATTTGGTGGCTATAAAGAGGGCGGTCACGCCCACCAATTGCAATTAGCTGCGCTTGGTATTCTTAACCACTTGCAAATAGCGGTCAATAATGGCCACAGCCAGTTGGAAAGTCTCTGCGGCCATGTGGAATTGCAAATGCACCTCATTTATCCAATCAATCAGTACTGAACGCATTCTCTGCGATACCTCCAGCTGGCCATCCAAATGGTCTGGATGTATTGGTTGCTCATCCTCCAACTGATACAGATAATCATAGATATCATTGACGTATTCAGAGACCAGTACCAAGTTCTCTTTGTCATTAGCATCAATGTCCTCAACGTTGGCCAAACGCTTGCTGGACAAGGATAGAGCGGTGGAGCTGCTGCTGCTGCTGACTGTGGCCTGAGCTGAGGATAGCTGCGTCTTTGGCAAACGGTTAAGTGTCAATGCTGAGGCAGCAGCGGAAGTTGTTTCCTTCTTAGCCACCTCTTTTTTAACAACCTCCTTTTTAGCCAATGCTGCTGTAGTCGACTCCTTCTTAATAGCTGCCACACCCATTTGTGTGTAATTTGTATCATTAATTTTTCTTATTCATGGAACCACTTTTCACTTAGTGCACACACTTTCCAGACTGTATTTGCAATTTTATGAACATACATACATATGTGTCTGGACTTAGCACTGGATATATTTTCTTGTAACTTATATTATTGTCACATTTACACACTCTGATTGCATATAAGAAATCAGTCTAATTTTTTTTGGATTTATTTAAATACAGACATATGTGTAATGTATGTGACATATGTATAAAATTTTAGAAATTGCAAGAAAAAATCTTAGAGTAGGCGCCTTATATACTGGATATGTATGTGTAATAATTTTTCCGACCGAAATGATGAGCACGCACAATGTCAGTTTCACTTGAGTATAGAACTAAACTAGCTTAATTCTAAGAGCAAATACTAAGCCCACTTGGACAGTAGTGTAGGAAGCTCGCTTCCCTCAGCCCTTTACACTTGTGATGCCTGTTGGGCATAAACACCATCCAATCCTTGATACAGAAACAATAACAATAAATCGCTCTGCCCCTGAAATCTATAGAAGAAAGCATTGGAAGGTGTCGCCAAGAGACTGGTCACTTACCTGGATTGCGAACGGCTACCCAGTCCCTCGTTCGACTTTTTAGACTTTGTTACTTTGACAACAATAATTAATCATTAATATAAGCTCACACTTAAAGCAATTTAATAAAGTTTAGGCACGTTTTTCAAAATCCTTTTATATGCAAAGTATGTACTAAGTTAGCCAATTTTGAAGGTCATAAGCTTAGGATCGACAAAGACCTGCCAAGGATTCGTAAAGCGTACAGTGGTACACAGATGGCAACAATGATGGTGAACACGAACCTGGCGAACAAGCTGCTAAAAACAGGCAAATGGTGGCACAGAATATGCTTCAATGGAATGTAGCGAAATACCAGTATACTTTGCATAAGGTACAGGCGGTGCAAGGCGGCGCATAACACGTCCGTTTTTTGTGAAGGCAGGCAACGACAGAAAGGTACTAAGTTTTTACAGCTTAACCTAAACCACTACAGATCAGTACAGGAACATCTAAAGCACACTGTACTCCTGTACAGTAGGAGTGGCTTTCTCAATTCTTAGCAAAGCATTTTTCCACATTCAGGACCACAGCTGGACGCAAATCCACCGTTATTACGCAGCAATTCGGAGCAATCCCAGCACACACATAGAAAATGAGCGAAGCGCGAACGGATACGTAAGGCCGAGATACAATGGAATGTCTAGAATATATATGTCTATGCCTAGCTACCATATGGGCGACATTCTTCGCAAAGCTTGTAAAGCAGACATGATACGGAAAGGCCGTGGAAACCACAAATATAAGCTAGTACATTGGTGAAATATCAGGATTGCGGATTGCAGAAGGCAATGTCACCAGGGCAGACGACGAAAGCAACGTGCCCGCAGAATGTCCACGTTTCCGTAAAGCAAAGCAGGCTGTTGAAAGAAAATATGCGTAGATGAAGATGCATAGGTACATGGGACAGTTTACAAACTGGATTCATAATCCATGACTTGATGGATATCTTACTTAGCTCGCAAAACAATTGGCTCGCAGTTAGCCACCTAGCTGCGGTGATCATACAGTCCCTGCGTCGCGCTGAACGTCAGCGCAACCAGAATTCAAACTCTAGATGAGTATCTAGATAAGGCTTTCATGCCATCTCCCCCTCGTGAAGTTATAACTTCAGCGTTGGTTCCGCGAGAGGGATACGGAAGTAGGGTAGGTTTTAGTGCGGTGAGGTGACCCCTAACCAAGGTCGATACCAAGTCCCACACTTTTCGGCTTTCAATGCTTTCCCCCTATACGAAAAAAAAAAAGGCTAGAGGAGGAACTGGAACAACGTCTTGGATTGTCGGACTTGCAATTCGGATTCAGGAGAAAGCGCAGCACTATCAACGCCATCAGTTCGGTGGTGGAGATAGCCGCTAAAGCCATTGACAAACAACGCTGGAAAGACGATAACAAAAAAAAAAAATGCCTTATATCAACGGATATGGGAGATGGACAACGGAAACACACCATACTCGCATAATGGGCTTAGCGGAAGAAAACGCCAAAGCAGCTGAATTCAGGATTTTAGAATGAACCGTGCTTATAAGGCATTGAGAGGGCATTTATGTCTATAAACTTGACTAAGTACTTTATGGATTGTAGTATACTTTTGGGGATACCGTTAGGCGAGATACCTTTAGGGATAGATAATAAATAGTTAGAACTTACATATAATGTTCAGCTTTAGGGACCGATAAGGACACTAGCCATAAGACACCATGTATTCGTCTCCCTATAAATACCGGGCTTGCGGCCCCAATAAATCACTGGAAGTCTAACCTTGCTTTTCGCTTTATATTTGGCGATCCTGTCTTCTCTTGGCAAAATTAAATAGGAAAAAATTAAAAAAAATCCGTTTCCACAAAATAAGGCAACTTTGAAGGATACCGATGCCAAGGATCTTCCTCCTAGTAAAGTGTCAAGGTGGCCATCTCGTACGATTGAGAAAGCAGCGAGCGGCCCCGCTGTCCCAAGTGAACAGCGACCAACCACCACCATTAGAATCTGGAAACTGGAAAGGGCTCCAGTAAAAACAAAAAAAAACGCGAAGCAGCAACAGCAGCAGAACCAACAGCAGCAGCGTCAACAGCAGCAAATGCAGAAATAAAATTTTCAATAAAACAAATAAAAAAAGAGTGCTAATCTATAGGCTGTGTAGCAAGGGGCGATTTTGCGCTGCCACTATGAAAAATTTAACGAAAAAAATAAAATGTAAAAAAAATATCAAAGAAGCTAACATCGGCTATGCTGAAGTTTATATACCCTTGCAGTCCTTGGTAATAATAATTTTACATGTTCAAAATTTGTTTTCTGCAACTCAATTCATCAATATACAAAACAAAACAATTTTACTCTTTATTTTACAATTTGTTCTTCTTCTTCCCTCATTCCCAAAGCAAAGCAACGCACGCATACACTTTATGTAGCGTTGCGTCTGTGTGTGTATCATGTACTCTGTTGATGACGAAAGACGTAGCAAGCAGCGCTGCCGGCAGAGCTGGGAGCAGAGACGATTATTATATTGACTGTAACTTGTGTTATATTTATCCGATCACATTCAAATTTTGGGATCTGGGGTTTTATATCTAATATTATCACATATGTAAATTTCATAGCATACTCGATTTTTATGAAAATGTTTCTTCTAGAGCTATATGAAATAAGCCCATTAATAAGCACCTTGAAACTATCTTTGAGAGTTACAATAAAATAAGAAATAGCAAAATAGATACAAGCAATGAATCAAATAATATAACTTTCATTCGAATCTAGAAGCAACTTTTAAACCTCTAGAAGCAAAAGACACCGTAGAGCCAGGTGTACAAAATAACCCAGAAGACATTCAAGATACATATATAAAACCATAGATGGTGCAAACAAAGATTGAATTTCTTAATACAGCTTCTAAGCTGATTCAATAGTATAATGGTGTAGTAGAAAAACCTCAATAGTTTCATAAATTAATGAAATAAAGGCAGAACACAAATAAACAGCTGTTAAAGTCATAAAAACAAAACTAAATGAGGACGTTAGAACTCGAAAATATCACTAAATCATTAAAACACATGTTCATAACAGACAACGTAAACCCTGAAACAGCATAGAACTATGCAATTCAGACAGAAGTGTAAGGTCAGAACAATAAAAGAAGCTGGCAATTTCACTAAAATGAATGATGTTGTTGCTGAATTTGTAAATACATCTACAAATATGGAACAGGATCACAGCGTGTTTTACACTAAAAGAAACAACTACACAAATAATAATTACCCTACTAAAACACAACAAAATAATAATGTTAGACTTACAAACGTAGAAGAAAATTCGGAACACTCCGAAAGTACTCTGATGTAAAGAATAGAACAAATAAAATATACAGTTTAAATCGCAACCTTAATAGCTACATAACTTTGAACTTTGACGATGTAGGGACAATAAAATTACTATTTGACACAGGAGCTAATGTATCACTAATAAAACAGAAAATAGTAAGAAAATATAATACAGTGGACATACACACACGGACAAGACTTAGTGGAATAGGCAATGACGTCCTATTTACAATAGGTGAAACCAAACTCAAGATCAGCAACCTCTCAATGAAACACACCTTCCAAGTAATAAAAAATTATTTTCCCATCCCATGTGACGGAATTCTGGGGCTTTATATAAAAATTCAATTGCACACTCAATTATTCCACCAAAAAATTGATAATTGATAATTGCAATAGCCTCAAGCAATAATAACACCTTTATCCCTAATCAAGAATTGCACCCAAGGGTATTCGTTGCAAACACAATTGCTTCTAAGACTAACCCATGTGCCCAGACTTCCAAATTACTAACATGAACCTATTAAATGAAAACTTGTCCGATTATGAAATCCTAAAAATAGACAACCAGCATGATTCAAAACATAAAACCGCCATAATGAACAAACTAGCGCCCCATTTTCTCGACTTCGTGAAAGAGCCTCTACATAAATTATGCTCAGAATTTGATGAAGTATTCGCAATAGAATCTGAACAAACCTCCTCTAATAATTTCTACAAACAAAAGTTAAGACTTAAAGACACAACACCAGTATACACCAAAAACTACAGAATAGCACACAGCCAAAAAAACGAAATCAATAATTAAGTAGACAAATTGATCAATGATGATATTATTGAACCATCAATGTCTGAGTTCAATAGTCCAATCTTATTGGTTCCTAAAAAGTCGCTGCCTGGCAGCAATGAAAAACTGTGGAGATTGGTAGTTGATTATAGAAAAATTAACAAAAAAATTGTAGCGGATACATTCCCACTACCCAGAATGGACGATATACTCGACCAACTAGGACGCGTTAAATACTTCTCTTGTTTAGATTTAATGTCAGGATTTCATCAAGTAGAATTAGAAGAAAACTCTCGGGACATAACATCATTTTCCACAGATAAGGGCTCATTCAGATTCAAGCAATTACCATATGGATTAAAAAATGCACCAAACTCGTTTCAAAGAATGATGTCCCTTGCATTCACGGGTCTAACACCATCCCAAACATTCCTTTATATGAATGATCTAATTGGGTGCTCTGAAAGTCACATGATTAGAAACTTAAGGAATGAATTTGAAACCTGTGTAAAGTATAACTTAAAGTTGCACCCTGACAAATGCTCTTTCTTCAGACATACAGTTAATTACTATTGCAGATTCATTCCAAATTTTGCATATCAGGCACAATTTATCAATAAATTATCAAGGAAAAATGTAGAATTCAAATGGGAAACAAACTGTCAATCAGCTTTCTATAGCAATTTAACTGCCGCCGTGTACAGACGTGTTTTTTAATGCACTCCGCAAAAATTGAGTGTAAAAAAAAAGACCGCGTTTGCAAAAATTTTTGTAGGGCTCTCAGTCGCCCCAGAGACGCCTATTTACAATCATATTGCTATTAGATTGCTCTAATAGCAATAAATACTAAGTTGCAACAACAAAGTGCGTAATTTTTTACAAAAGCCATGTCCACCAATTCGGGCCCAAGCTCTCTCGATCCCCAACAGCAACAGCTACAAGAACTAATTGTACAACAACAACGTGAGCGTCGACTCTCGGTCCAACGCAACAACGCGTACTTTTCGGTGGTGTCGCCGACCCCACTGAATGCTAACGTAAGCAATAACACCGAGTGTGCCAGCCACTCAGCAATCAAAAGCAACTTACCGTGGAGAGAGCAGTGTGCTTCTCCATCAATAACGATAACTGGGTCACCGATTGCACCGACCAGCACCGTCAGCTCGTTGACAGCAACTACTGCAGCGTCTGCCGAAGTATTGACCTGCCTCAAGCCGTCAACGACAAGTCGCCCTGAGTCAGCCACAATAGTAAACCCAACGACTTCTGTCCAAACTGGAATGGATAGATATATTAAAATAACTAAGCGGAAGCTAAGCCCGCAAAAGAAAAAAAGTGGCAACACGCCGAAAATAACCAAACCAAATGAACGAGTAGCACCCCTTAGCGGGAATCGTTTTAAAATTCTTGCCGATCAGCAAGATGATCAAGCCGGCGCTGTAGATAAAGTTAAATCGGCTAGACCACCCCCCCTTATACATCCGTGGAGCCAACTGCAGCGCCCTGATTTCGAAGCTAGTAGAAACAGTAGGGGCAAATAACTTTGTTGTAACCCCTCTCAATAGGGGTAACATTAAAGAAATTAAATGTCAAACCCAAACTGAGGACAATTTCCGCATCATTGAAAAGTACCTCCGTAATGCTAACATCAACTTCTATACCTACCAACTAAAAAGCAGTAAAGGGCTCCAGGTTGTGTTGAAGGGGATTGAGCCATCGGTCCCTACTCAAGAAATAGCAGACGCGTTGGTCGAAAAAGGGTTTGCGGTCAAATCCGTTGTCAACATCATCAACAGGAACAAAGTCGCACAGCCGCTCTTTAAAATCGAGCTCCAACCAGATGCAAAGCGGTCGAAGCCAAATGAAGTGCACCCAATCTACAACCTACAGCTCCTATTGCACAGAAGAATCACCGTAGAGGAGCCCCATAAGAGACACCAACCACCGCAGTGTAAAAACTGCCAGGAATACAACCACACCTCTAACAACTGCAATCTCAGGTCAGTGTGTGTTGGCTGTGGCGAACATCATAAAGATGGCATTTGCACCAAGGACAGAAACAATGTCGCTTTAAGATTATGCAGTAACTGTGGAGGGAACCACACGGCCAACTACAGAGGATGTCCTGTCTTCAAGGATCTTAAATCTCACCTAAACGGGCGCAAACCCCCAGCTGGACCAAAAATCACCGTCAACGCCTCTAAAACTACACCCGAGGTATTCTTCGCCAAGGCTGTTAGATCATCTAACATGCCTGCTACATACAGTCCTAGTGTATCCTTCGCTAGTGTGCTCCGAACTGGACAGACGGAGCCCGCAAAAGAGACCCCGTCACTTCACCATCTACAGAATCCGCAACCTAGCGCACCAGAGCTTGGCCAGCAAACTCCAAGTGGCTTAGAAGCCCTATTGATCTCACTCAATCAAAACATGACCACTTTTATGACGTTCATGCAAAACTGTATGCAAGAACTGATGCGGAATCAAAACCTGCTTATCCAGAAGCTTATCGAGAATAAATAATGGCTTCCCTACGTCTATGTCTTTGGAATGCTAACGGCATCTCCAAGCACAAAAATGAACTGCAACTATTCCTAGACTCAAGTGAAATCGACGTTTTGCTGATTTCGGAAACACATTTAACATCAAAAAATAATTTTCAAATACCAAAATATACCTTCTATGCAACAAACCATCCAGACGGAAAAGCTCACGACGGGACTGGTATCCTAATCAAAAACCGTATAAAACACTCGTTCCTCAACAGATTTGAAACACAGCACCTACAAGCAACTGCTATAACCGTTCAAACCAGCTGCGGCAACACTACAATGGTTGCCCTGTACTGCCCACCAGGGGACTATAACGCCAAACATACGCACTGGGGATCTCGCCTGGTAAATCCTAAAGGCAAGCAGTTGTACAACACAATAGTCAACCCTCTCAATAAGATGGATTGCGTCTCACCGGGTAGGCCTACTTATTGGCCCACAGATCCACAGAAAGTGCCTGACTTGATTGATTTCGCAGTAACCAAGAGGATACCACGTAATCGGATCACTGCGGATACACTGCTAGATTTAAATTCCGATCACTCTCCAGTACTATTCACACTATTAACAAGACCTCAAGTACTTGATCGCCCATATTGGCTTACAAACAACAAAACAAATTGGCTTAAATTTAAAATGTACATGAGTGCCCACATTGACTGTTCGCCGAAACTGGATGCTGCAGAGGACATTGATATGTGCGTCTCTGCACTTGAGTCTATGATGGCAGCTGCAGCAAAAGTATCTACTCCACCTGCCTCTTCTTACACTAAACCTGTTGACAGGCCTACGAACCGGCGGATAGAACAATTAGTAACGGAAAAACGACGTCTAAGAAGAGAATGGCAGATTACTCGCTCACCAGCAGGTGAGCCTAAGGCATGCTAATCGCAACCTCTCCAAGGCGTTAAGACAAGAGGAAAGCTGGGCTCAAAGAAAATACATAGAAAAGCTCAGCCCAACCAGCACTAAACATCCTCTGTGGAAAGCCCACCCAACTTTAAGCGCTCCTGCAGAGACAATTTCACCGATAAGGAGTCCAACCGGTGGATGGGCCCGCAGTGACGAAGAGAGGGCATCCGTATTTGCCACACATCTTAAAATGGTTTTCCAGCCAAATCCAACATCAAACTCATCTGTACTTCCCCCTTCGATCACACTAACGGATAGTGAATACTCGGGACTCCAATCGGACGAGATCACTGCAGTTATTAAAAACCACATAAAGCCAAAAAAAGCCCCTGGCCATGACCTAATCACACCGAAAATGATCCTGGAACTCCCTATCATTGCCATACAATACATCTGCAAACTGTTCAACGCTATAATAAGAATTGGCTACTTCCCAAGAACATGGAAAAGGTCCACTATCATCATGATTCCTAAAGTGGGAAAGGACAAAACCCAGCCATCATCCTATAGGCCAATTAGTTTGCTGCCATGTCTTTCGAAGCTTTTTGAAAAGGTCCTGCAGATCCGACTAAACTCATTTCTGGCATCGGAGAACACAATCCCTTCACACCAGTTCGGCTTCCGCGAGAAACATGATACAATTGAACAAGTCAATCGCATAACATCCGAAATACGAACAGCATTCGAACTAAAAGAATACTGTGCGGCTGTCTTTCTCGACGTTGCCCAGGCTTTCGATAGAGTTTGGCTGGAGGGTCTGATGTTCAAAATCCGGCAAAAACTGCCACAGTACACCCACAAACTCATGGAATCTTACCTTTACAATAGGCAATTCGCTGTAAGATGTAATGGCTCCGTCTCTGCTGATTTTGAAATCAAAGCTGGTGTACCGCAAGGCAGTGTACTCGGCCCATTGCTCTACCTACTGTACACTGCAGACTTACCAACGAGTTTAGGACTTACAACGTCCACTTTTGCCGATGACACGGCAATCCTCAGCAGATCCAAATGCCCAATACAAGCCTCTGCAAAATTAGAGGAACACCTCAAGGTGGTAGAGGAATGGCTAGCAACCTGGCGTATCCGGGTCAACGAGCAGAAATGCAAACATGTTACATTTACGCTTAACAGAAGAAACTGTCCAGCTCTAATGCTAAACAACGTACCAGTTCCTCAAGCCGAGGATGTCACTTACCTTGGCATCCACCTAGACAGAAGACCAACTTGGCGCAAGCACATCGAGGCAAAAAAGTCACAGCTTAAACTGAAAGCAAGTAGCCTACATTGGATCATCAATGCTCGGTCCCCTCTACGTCTGGAATATAAAGTCCTCCTATACAACTCCGTACTGAAACCCATCTGGACTTACGGAGCCGTACTATGGGGGAAGGCAAGTACCAGCAATGTCGATATTATACAAAGAGCGCAGTCAAAAATTTTAAGATCAATCACGGGGGCCCCGTGGTACATACGGAACGACAACATTCAAAATGATTTAAATATACCTAGCGTAAAATCTGAAATAGGTAGTCAACAACTAAAGTATTCTGCGAAACTGGATGCACACCCAAATGTTCTTGCCAATTCCCTTACGCGAACTAATAATAGAACTCGCCTTAAAAGAAATGACAGACCAACCCAATAACAAGTGATTCGGGCCGCCTGCAATTAATTAAGAAAAATATCTCAAACTTGTTGTTAGGCTCTAATTTAAGAGTAGATTCAACAAATATATATTAAACGTTAAAAAAAAAAAAAAAAAAAAAAAATATAAAAAATCCTGTATCACAACTGATGCAAGCAAGATCGCATGTGGAGCCGTCCTCAGCCAAGAACATGATGGACTCCAATTACCCATATCATACGCATCTAAGGCATTTACAAAAGGCGAAAGCAATAAGTCAACAATAGAGCAAGAATTAACAGCAATACATTGGGCAATTCAATTTTTCAAACCATACATATACGGAACAAAATTCCTAATTAGAACTGACCATCAGCCATTAACTTACCTATTTTACTAGAATAAGATTAGATTTAGAAGTGATCGATTTTAATATACATCAGTACATCAGAGGACAAGAAAATTACGCAGCAGACGCTCTCTCAGAAATTAAATTTAAAAATATAAAAAAGATATAAACTAATAAAATATTTAAGGAAACAACAAGATCAGAAACAAAAAAATTAATACATAAGGGAAACAAAATTATAAATTATTATACCAAATGAAATATGTATGAAGTAATAAATCCTAACGAATCAAAGAAACTCGCATGTTTCTTAGATTCAAAAAAGGCAAATGTTGTATTATGAAAAATAAAAAAAAATTACTCTCCTTCAACATCATTAATGGGAGAATAGATTAATATTAGTATGAATGTCCCGCAGGAGAAACGCGGCGAAGTGCTGAAGAGCCACTTTTTCGTTTATGAAACTCTTGTTCGCTCCTGAATCCAAGGTAGCTACCATTGGTTTTCAATTGACGAAGACATGGATGAGGTCTTTCTTTAGGAGGAGGGGGTTACTGGGCTGGGGTCCTGGTCTGGTCCCTCCGTCTACCCAGATTGAGACGAAGGTTCGGTCCGTTTCCCGAACGAGGGCAACATTCGATAGTACGTACCCATCTTTGTCCGCGTTTCCATCAGAACAACACCCGGGGGTTCGTACATTCTCGTGCGAAGCGACCAGCTTCTGCACATTTGCGGCAAGCTGTGCCAGTACGGGTGCTTCGAAGAGTTAACATTTAGCAGTCCCGTTTAGGCTGGAGGTTGTATGATCAAAAGGCTTATTTTGAACGACGTTGCTCCTACTACACGAATGCGCGGGGTCATTGCTACCTTGCTTCGTCCTTGCTAGTCTCAAAATTTACCACCAACTTGTTTGGAAATCATTTCGGCTATACAGCTTATAGTCTGGTAATAGATTTTCGTAGATCCTGTCGAGTTCCTGTAACGTCGAGTAATGAGTTCTCTTCATCATTAATAGAAGGTCCACTAGATACTATTTGAATGGTTCCTTATGGCGTTGCTTTGGAGCGCGTATGCTATCCCCTAGTTTCTCAAAATAGCGCGGAGGCAAAAAGAACTCTTAAAACTCGGACTTGAAATCGACCCATGCCATCTCCGGGTACCCGCTGGTTTGCCACCAACTTTCGGCCCGTCCGGTGTCTTCGGTGTCTTGGGGCACCGGTAGTTGGGAAACAATTCCATCAGGAGTGGGCGAGGGTGCTCTAGACTGTTGTTTTACATCTAGTTTCTTGTCCCCGGCGCTAAACTGGGCTTCGATTTCAGCAAGTCGACTCAATACCTCGGGATGATGATCCTTCCTTGAGGCGAACTCGCGGAAACGATTTCTTAGGTCCTCCACAATTCCACCAGTGTCTAGTCCGAATTCATCGCAAAAGAATTCCAACTCTGCCTTGAGACGATAGATTATCCAATGAACGCCCAAAGCATACTACGCGGTACTATGTAAAGATGGCTACGGTAAACCGATAGACTATGATATTTGGATGTAAAAGTTGACCAATATGTATATATAGTAATATATCCGCCACTCCATCCACCCAAAATATTAAATATTTAGTTTAGAAAACAGCGGATGTTTACTGCAACCGAAACTAAACAAAACTCCTATAAACAAATGTCCCCAAAAAATCTTCTAAGCGTGATAACGCTTAGTAGTCAAAAATCAATAAGCCAATCAAAATCCAGATCCCTTGTCACCAGATCAATATAATAACCAATAATTATATCAAAAGGTTTGTAACCGAACTTCAATCATATCTGTATAAATAATCATAAGTTAGTTCTTAAGACGCTTTGTTTCAATAAAGATCGTTTTTGAGTCTCACCAATCCACATTTTTTTAATTAACAATAAAACATAACATCAGAACTAAGCACGAAGACCCAATTTACAAACACCCATACAAATACCCACAAATCTTTTACGAAGAAGTCAAAAAACAAATTAATGAAATCATTCGGAAATCGAAATCGCCCTATTGTTCACCAATCCTGATCGTACCTAAAAAAGAGGACGCATCCAAGGAAAAAAAACTCCGCCTAGTAATCGACTATCGTAGTCTAAATGAGATTACTGTCGATGACAAGTTCCCAATACCAGTAATGGATGAAATATTAGACAAACTTGGAAAATGCCAATATTTTACAACCATTGACCTCGCCAAGGGATTCCATCAAATCCAAAAGGACCCTAAATCAATCGAAAAAACTGCATTTTCAACTAAACATGGTTATCAAGAGTACACACGAATGCCATTTGGACTAAAAGCAACACGAGCAACATTCCAAAGATGTATTAACAATTTATTAGAAGATTTAATCTATAAAGATTGTTTAGTCTATTTAGACGATATTATTGTTTATTCCACCTCATTAGAAGAACATTTGGCATCACTAAAAAAGTTTTAGCCAAATTGCACAATGCTAATCTAAATTTACAATTAAATAAATGCGATTTCTTTAAAATGAAGACAGAATTTTTAGGTCACATCATAAGGAATCAAACCAAACCCAGACAAAGTCAAAGCTATTCTAAAATTTCCAATCCCGAAAACCCCGAAAGAAATAAAATCATTCTTAGGCCTATGCGGATTCTTCCGGAAATTCATTCCAAATTTTGCATATATTGCAAAGCCTTTAACCCTTGGATTAAAGAAAGGAGCTAAGATTAACATAAACGACCCACATTATATTTCATCCTTTGAAAAATTAAAATGCAATACTTGCATGTCCCGATTTTTAAAAACCATTTTTTCTAACCACTGATGCTAGCAATATAGGTTTAGGTGCGTTCATCTCACAGAAACATAGACCTATTTCATATTCTAGTAGAACACTAAACGAACGTAAACTTAATTATTCAGCCATAGAAAAGGAACTACTATCTATCGTATGGGCAACCAATCCTAAGTAATCATAAACCCCTTGTCTGGTTGGACAATATCAAAGAACCTAACATGAAATTACAGAGATGGCAAATAAAATTTAACGAATTTGATTACAAAATAAAATACTTACAAGGAAAAGATAATTATGTGGCAGACGCCCTTTCCAGAATAAAAATAGATGAAAATCTTTGAGGTGAAGAAATAAGTAGTTCTAGAGCTACAGTACATAGTGCTCAAAAGAAATTATTAAGGAATATTCATGCTCAAAAAATAACGCACTTTACATTTAAAACGACACAGATTTTCAAATATACAAGAAGCCTATCTTGAAATTAGGAATAAGGAACCACTTATAAATTAAAAGACATTCCCACTTATGCAGAATTCAAAGAAATTATTCTTAAAAACCATAAATTTATACTTCATCAAGGTATCACTAAAACTCAAAACTGGTTTAAAAAATACTATTACCCAGACTATCAAAACTTAATATACGTGATGGATTTCTATTTAATCGACAATCAACAATTTTTATCTTGTATAGATATTTATTTCAAATACGCGACTTTAGTTGAAGTTAAAAGTCGAGATTGGCTTGAAACAAAAAGGGCAATCACAAAAATCTTTAACTATATGGGTAAAGCTTTAGAAATCAACACAGATAACAACTCAGCTTTCATATGTATAGCACTTCAAAATTGGTCACAATCGGAAAACGTTAATATAAGTATAACATCGAGGAAAAATGGTGTTTCAGACGTGGAAAAATTCCACAGGACTGTAAACGAAAAGGTAAGAGTTATTAATGCTGAATCTAGTATAGAGTACAAACAAACTAAATTTGAAACTATCCTTTACACATATAACCATAAAACTAAACATCTAACGACAAACAGAACACCAACTGATAAATTTATTCACGCAGGCACACCTCTTTTTAATAAAAAAAGCTAACAAAGCAAAACAAATTAATAAATTAAATGAAAACAGGAACGATTTTGAAATAAATACACAGTATAAACAAGCCCCTTTAGTTAGATCGAAAACGACAACACCCTTTAAGAAAACAGGTTAAATTACCCAAGTTGACGACAAACATTATATTGAAACAAACCGAGGTAGACAAACAACACACTACAAATCGAAATTCAAAAAGAAAAAGAAAACTCATCAAAGTAAATATACTAATTAATTTCAGAGATCCCAACATTACTATTTCTACTCTTACAATGGTACACTCGACGCATAATCAAAGCATTAAATTAATGTCATAGAAGACATAAAATTAGGAATGCAGTTGACAAGACTAGGAATATTTAATCCAAAACTTTTAAACAATCAAGAAACATTTAACATAAATACAGAAAAACTTTTAAACATAAAAACATCTACTTGGTTAAAATCAGACACAAATGAAATATTAATAATTTCGCATATACCTAGACAAATATCTAAAACATCGCTATTCAAAATTATATCCTATCCAGATGAAAATAATAATTCTTTAACAGAAAACATTCAAGAAACTTACTATATTCAAAATAATACAATTTATGCAAAATCAACGAAAAAACAAGAAATAAATGAGTGTATAGTTGGCATTATTACACAAAAATGAAGCAAGTAAGTCGACTCGTCGACTTGGGTATACCATACACCAGGTGAAACAAATATTTCAAATTTCGAAAACCAAATGTCTATTAAATTGTTTTTACATGTTTCATAGTATGTGCTATCTCGCTCACTCTACGAACACACGAGCACTCTAGCGCCGCCACTAGCCAACGGCCAATTCTGGCCTTGTGGACCGCTTAGTAAAATACGTTCATACGCATATTTTGCATGTTTCTAGTCCGATTTCAATAAAATTCGGTAGTTTTGTATAAATAGATAAGATTAATTAGTCTGCCGAATTTGAATGCGATAGTCAAAAAACTACAGGAGGAAATCGGTTTTTTCTAAATTATGGAGGCGGAAGTGGGCGTGGCAAAATATGAAAATATATATATTCTGCGCGCATACTAAGCAAGTATACATACTAAATTTGGTGACTTTAGCTTTGTTTGTTTTTGATAAAATCAGTTTTGTTTAATTTGCGGGGGCGGAAGTGGGTGTGGCAATTTTTTTAAATAGCCAGTTTCTGCGCGTCTATTAAACTAGTCTGCATACCAAATTTGATGTTTTTAGCTATTATACTTTTTAAGAAAAACAGTTTTATGTGATTCCTGGGGCGTAAGGGGGCGTGGCCGAAATTCCAATTAACTCTATATATGTATGTACATAATACACGAGTATACATACCAAATTTGGTGGCTCTAGCTCTTATAGTCTCCGAGATCTGCGTGTTCATACGGACGGACGGACGGACGGACGGACAGACGGACATGGCTAGATCGACTCGGCTGTTCATCCTGATCAAGAATATATATACTTTATAGGGTCGCAGAAGCTTCCTTCTGCCTGTTACATACATTTTGGCGACTTTAATATACCATTTCACCCTATGGGTGTATGGTATACAAAGATGTTCAAAACAAATTCAATTAGTTATGTAGAACCCAATATTATCGTAAATTGTAACCAAAATAAAATATTCATAGAAGGAAATAATATAATAAAAATATACGACTGTGCTATGCAGTTAAATGAAATATCAATAGTAAATACATTACAAGATTATACCCAAAATATTTATGTAACCAACAATGTAACAAAACTAAAACCAATCTCTTATATCCAAGCTAAACAAATTATTTCCGAAAAAACTGCGTATAACAAAATATTTAACATCATAACTACCACAACATTTATAATTACACTAATAAGTTTAACCCTATATCTTATCTATAAATTTAAGTCAATATCAAAAAAAATAATTATTACACAAATTAAGAATGAAACTTTTGTACAATCAAGTGACTCAGCTTTTGACATTCCCGTTTTACATGAGTTGTCCCCATCCCAAGAAATTTCACTCCCCCTTTGGTATAGAAAACAGCGGATGTTTACTGCAACCGAGACTAAACAAAAATCCTATAAACAAATGTCCCCGAAAAATCTTCCAAGCGTCAGAACGCTTAGTATGCAAAAATCAATAAACCAATCAAAATCCAGATCCCTTGTCACCAGATCAAAAGCTCCCAATACTAATATCAAAAGCTTTGTAACCGAATATCGATCAAGAATACAAAATTGTCAGATCGGACCACTATATCATATAGAGTAAACATTTAAAAAAAAATTTTATAAAAATTGGAGTATCCGCATGAAATTGGCTAATGTGATAGGATTGGATATAAAACATAAGATCCCAAAATTTCAATCCGATCGGATTTATAGAACACAAGTTACAATAAAAATCGGTTCAATCGCTGCCGGCAGCGCTACTTGCTGCCTACTACGTCATCATCAAATCAACAGAGCACATGCATACACACACAGACGCAACGCTACATAAACTGAATGTGTATGAAGAAGAAGAACAAATTGTAGTATAAAGAGTAAAATTGTTTTGTTTGTATACTGATGAATTGAGTTGCAGAAAACAAATTTTGAACATGTAAAATTATTATTGTCAAGACTTTTTTAATAAATTCTGCAGGGGAGGGGTTAGAAAATATTTTGGCCAAGCGGGCTTCGCTTGGCAGACAAGATCAGCCGTTGCAGTTTCTCTTCACCGTTCCTTCCCATAAGCCCACTAACGTTTCCCTTCACGTCTCCCTCTCGGGCTTCGCCTTGCAGACAGGACTCTCCTCATACCCTTTCTTTCCTTTTTCTCCCTTTAGGTGGCTTCCATTTCATCCCATAATACTCTTCAAGGTCTTTAGATCAAATAAATTTTCCCTAGACGGGACTCTGGAGACTAAGAATTATACCCCAGCCAGAGCTTCCTTACAACCTATTCCTTCCAAGACTTGAAAAAGAAGTTGGTGTTCAAAGAATCTATAAACTGAAGGAAGACCCATCAGAAAAATGATTCAGGTCACTGACGCTTAACGAATTAAAACAAAAAGAAAAAGATAATAAAAAAATGAAAACAGTTCTACCATAATTAAAAATATTAACAAATGAAGAAGAAATACAAAATACGTAAAATAAATATCATAATGACCATATAGAGGGAGGTCACTGCGGGTTAAACAGAACGCTAGGAAAGATAAGAAGAGATTTTTTTTGGGAACACACGAAACATACATCAAAAAATGCGAACAATGCAAACTAGCCAAAACAACCACTCCCCTTGACAATAATACTGACACAATCGGTGATGATTACAATTGGACCATAACCAGAAACAATAAAAGGTCATGAAAATGCAGTTATTACTATCTGTGACTTGTCCAAATATCTCATCCATACCTATACCAAAGAAAAATGCAAAGGCGGTTGCAAAAGTAATATTTGAAATACGGAATATATGAATTTAGTACTGATAAAACTAACAAAATTAATTCCACGGCTTATTATCATCAAGCTCTTGGAACAGTAAAAAGGAGTCATAGAACTTTCAATGAGTACATCAGTTCATAAATGTGAAGAGATGTTGTCCAGATCAGAATTGAGAGAGCGTTTACAAGAACTTAAAGAGAGCGAAATGCAGCGAGAGTAGTCAGTCGTCAGTAGCAGTAACGAAACTAACCACTTCGAATCGTCTATAATACTATTGTCAATATACATAATCATTATAATAAACTTTACATTTGGGGGCTCGTACCGCTCTGAGTTGGATTCAGCTTTACATTTGGGGGGTCACCCTGTTCTGAGTTCTATAAGGCCTTACATTTGTGGTCTCGTCCAGTTTTGAGATGGATCGTACAAGCCTAGATCGATGTTTTACGATGTGCTAGAAAACGTCACTAGTAAATGTACATAAATATGTATGTCAAAACACCAAGACTTTTTTTCAAGTTGTAATATTCACTTTCACTTTTTCACTGTTAGGCTAGTTCCCAGGGGGTTTGTTAAGTGAGCTCTTTAGCCCGAGGCCCCCCTTTATATAGGACACGACCTGAAGACACCTCTAAACATTTGTTGCTAAGGTTGCTTAGATGCTCAACCAGGGCTACAACTGACACACCAGTCAATCCATTGGAACTAACCAGTAATCTTTGACTTGTTAGTCACTTAACCAACAATATCCGACACGGCCATCCTGACCTTTACACGTCCTAGTGTATTTCTTTCTTAATTTACACAGTATTTAAATCATTATAAATCAACCCAATCCAAATACTTTAAATTATATATCTTTTCGTCTTCGTTTTTTATACACTTGCAGATTGTATTATAAAGTTGGTCAGATGTTTGTAACGCACAGAAGGAGACGTTTCCGACCCCATAGAGTATATATATTCTTGATCAGCATGAGAAGCTGAGTTGATATAGCTATGTCCGTCTGTCCGTCCGTCCGACCGTCGGTGCGTATGCGTTTGGCTCAGCCATCTTAGGAGCTGTCGCGATGAAATTACCCGGGTTAGATAAAGTATGAAAATCATCAGGATCGGACCGCAATATCATACAACTCTAGAAGAAACATTTTTATAAAAATTGGAGTATCCCCATGGAATTTACTACGATGATAGTACTGGATATAAAAACACAAGTTACAGTCAATATAAATCGGTTCAATCGCTGCCAGCAGCGCTGCTTGCTGCCTACTACGTCGTACGTCATCAACAGAGTACATGAATACACACACAGACGCAACGCTACATGAACTGTATGTGTATGCGTGCCGTGCTTTGCTTAGGTAATGATGGAAGAAGAAAAATTGTAGTAAAAAGAGTAATAATGTTTTGTTTGTGTATTAATGAATTGAGTTGCAGGGAAAGAATTTCCAAAAAAGTAAAAATGTTATTGCCAAGGACTGCAAGGGTATAAAAACTTCGGCATAGCCCAAGTTAGCTTCTTTGATATTTTTTTTTTTCTTCATAAGTTTTTACATTACCAATTTATACATCATCAATTTTTACATCAATTTTTAAATCTTAAATTTTTACATAATCAGTTTTTACATCAATCGCAACAACGACAACTTCCCTTGGACCAGATACCATCACGCAGCGATCGATAATCGTATATCTCAATACACTCTTCATTTATACTGTCTGTTTCAACAGCTTCTATACCGTCTCTTTCAACGGTTTCCATACTGTCTATTCAACAGCTTCCATACCGTCTCTTTCAAAGGTACTGTCTATTTCAACGGTTTCTCTAGACAGACTCTCATCGATTTCAAATTCGCTTGGTATCTGTCCATCTGACAATTTTCTAATGCCTTCATGTGAATATTTATATTGTCTCTTGCTCTTTAGATTTTTTTGACAAATACCTGTTGTTCTCCAAAACTTTCACTATCTGGAAAGGACCTTAAAACTTTGGATCCAATTTTCTTTGAAGTCTTTCATTGCTACCTATACAATACAAAATCTCCCAAATCTTTATCGAATCTTGCCTTTTCATATTCACCCGACACGTCCATATTTGCTAAAGCTCTCGACCTAGTTTCGTCAAGGTTAACTTCAGTTCCCGACTCGCTGATCAGAATCAAGCCTAAGGGGCGCGCAACTTTACCAATTAATAATTCTACAGGACTCGCCTTTGTTACTCTATTAACCGTACAATTAATTGTCAATTGAACTTCACCCAGTGCTTTTTGCCAACACCTTGTGCTAGTTTCTACAGCTGTGACCAAATTCTTAAGAGTACTTCTCACCCTCTCGATTTGTTCGTTAGCACGGCTTGCTCCTAGTGCTATTAAGTGAAGCTGAATCCTTTGTGATAAACAGAATTCGACGAATCTCAGCCCGGTAAAGCTTTTGCCTTGATCAGCCACAACACGATTTGGCACAACTCTCGGCACTTAATATAAATGTATGATGTAAATACACGTACTTAGTAAATGTCTGTCTACAATTACATATTCCTTACGGTCGCTTTTCCCACTAAGTTTACCTGTGATATCTACATGAAGAGTATGCCATGGTTGGCTTAATTTCAAGATGGGGTGTAGCTCAATCTGCACTTTTTCTGACGAAGATTTAGATACTCTACACGTTATTCAATTTTCTACAAATCTACGAACATATTTTGCCATGCCTTCAAACCAGTAGTAATGATAAACTTTTTCTAATGTTTTTTCCCACCCTAAATGCATAATAGATTCATGCACCTGGTTAATTATGGACCATCTGAGCCCACGTGGCACAATGAGCAAACAAAGACTCTTTCCGTTTCGTTGGACAATACGACACAAGACTCCTACTCGTAGGTCATAGGTCTTACATATTTCTAAAGGTAAATCGTTTTCTTTTAATTTAGAAATTATCTCTTTTATATCTTTATCTCTTTTTTGTTCCACTCAAATTCAATCTTGAGATATTTTAGTAAGCTCTATTCGTTTTTTAACAACTTTTAAGAATTCTTTCGAGTTTCTCGGAGGTAATGGATATCTAGACAAGAAATCAACGTGAGCCATCCGTTTACCGGTATTGTATGTCGAAGTCGAAAGACTGAAGGTATGCCCACCAACGATAAATTCTTGGCAATAACTCAACTTTTGTCCTGGATACTTTTAATGAATTACAGTCAGTGAAAACTACAAACTTTCTACCATGTAAGTAGTGACGGCGTTGACCACAGGTAATGTTTCTAATTCATACGAATGGTATTTGGATTCACATAAACTTGTGGTCTTGCTAAAGTACTCCACTACATATGGCTTATTTTTAATGCTGTGCAACAAGATAGCTTCATACCCAATAGCACCTGCATACGTCTGAAGTTCAATAGGATGTTGAGGGTAAAAAATTGTCAAAACTGGCTTATTAGTTAACACACTAATAATTTTCTTAAGTGCGAATTAAATAGCGCCGAAGTCCACCAACAGTTGCGAAAACGAAAAAAGCATAAACAGGAGTCGATTCAGGAGTATATTCTATGAGAAAGATCGCCTCTGATGGGGATGTAGAAGAGTCAGCTGTTTTGCGACACATTGTTGACAATATGTTTCTTAAGAACGAGTTCAAAGATTGCTTGGGCGAAACAAAATGCTTTAAGTGTAATGAGAACGGACTTTTTACTAGAAATTGCCCTCTTAATGGTGGAAACTATAAAAAGGATTCTCGTGGAGATTTTAAAGTCCGCAAAATAGCTAATCGTCGATGTAGGTATGTACATATGTATATACGGGATAACGACATATCTCAGCGCATATTACCGGCGATGATATGTCGTTTTACAACGTTCTGAAACGACATAATTTCGCTCGGAGATATGTCGTCTGGCCCCACGAAAGTTTCGGCCCTACCTGATTCGGATTTACCATAAATTAGTGATCAACTGTTCAGCGTTCAGGCAGACGACATAGAAGGAAGAGAGATGTGATGGAACGAAAATCGTGATCTCGTAGCAAGTAAGCGAACCCAATTTGTCGCAGGTCGGAAGTTGGCCAGTAGTTTTTTTTACCTTATGAGGTGACTAAGATAAAGAGGAATGGATGCTATGATGTACGCAAAGCAGCCCAATTGGAGGTACCAAATCCAACGAGCACAAGCTCCGACAATATGTAGCTGTGGAGGTTTGTTATTAACAATGATAATCCTGAATCATCTGGGACAGATGATGAATATCAAAAGGGCCAAATGTGAAGAGGTCTTGTCCAGATCAGAACGATTAAGACCGTTCCTAGCAATTGAGAGAGAGTCTACAAGAACCTATAAGAACCGAAATGCAGCGAGAGTATTCATTCATCAGTGGCCGTTGAGAGTTGAAATCGTCAGTCGAAGTCGTCAGTTGAAAGTTGTCGCAAAGCTCAATCAAAGTTGTTGTCGGTCTGTTTCATAACCTTAGTACTGTAATCTTACCACTCAGAATCGTCTATAATACTATTGTCAATAAACATAATCATGATAATAAACTTTACATACTTATCCATTAAAAAGGATGACTGGGATGAATATCTATCATACTTCTCATATTGCTTTAACACCACTCGATCCACCGTACATGGTTATTCACCTTTTGAACTAGTCTTTGGGAATTATCCTAAAACTGTCCCTTTTTCATCTGAGACTGTAGATCCCAGTTACAACATTGATCACTTCAATAAAAAAATAAAATTCAAATTACAAAAAGCGCAAAATAGAGCAAACCTTCTTATTAAAAAATGTAAGGCATTACAGGGAAACATATGATAAACATTCAAAAAAGGTATCTGTAACTGAAGGAAAAGAAATTCTTGCAAATACACAGGCAAATATAAAACACATAGCCTAGTCCCTAATAATAACATAGTAATAACTTATTACAAAAAGCAAACAGAATATTTTTACTATAAATAGAATAAAACGAAGTAAGTAAGTCGTCTCGCCGTCTTTGGTATACCATACACCAGTATAACAAATACTTCAATTTTATTTAAAAAATATATGTATCTTATATTTATTTATTTCCTCGCCTCAATTGTCAGGGTAGGTTGGCGGTGTGATCGGCCCTAGCATATGTATATACAAATCTTTAGTCGTTTCAGATACGTCGCAAAAGCACAAAAAACCAGAGGGCCGGGGCTAACTTCGACCGCGTCAAAGTTTGTATACCCTTGCAACTTTTTTGGTAACTCTATCCTTACCTATTAGCCATCAATGTGGAAGAACGTTTTATCTAAAAAGGCTTATGCTTGCGAAAGAAAGGCCTACAATCATAGGAAATAACGAAGATATTGATCAAAGTCACTGTTTTCCACCGATCGTTCCTATGGGAGCTATATGATATAGTCACCCGATCTTTATCAAATTCGGCACAGTCATTAACATATATATTAAATTAAGAAATGTTTAATTTAAAAGCAATCGCGTTAAAAGTAACGAAGTTATTTACAAAAGTCACTGTTTTCGACCAATCGTTCCTATGGGAGCTATATGATATAGTCACCCGATCTTGATCAAATTTGGCATAGTCGCTTATAGGCGTAGTAAACTCTCTAATATTAAGTTTCACGACAATAGCTCAGAAAATAACGAAGTTATTGAGAAAGTCACTGTTCGTGACTTGGCCGTTTGTATGGGAGCTATATGATATAGTCACCCGATCTTGATCAAATTTGGCATAGTCGCTTATAGGCGTAGTAAACTCTCTAATATTAAGTTTAACGATAATAGCATAGAAAATAACGAAGTTATTGAGAAAAGTCACTGTTCGTGACTTTGGGGTTTGTATGGGAGCTATATGATATAGTGGTCCGATCCGGCTGAATCCGAGATATACAACGCCTGCAGTATATACAAGCCTACGTGCAAAATTTCAGCTCTGTAGCTCATACGGTCTAGGAGGAGTTTGCGTTGATCCAGACGGACGGACGGACGGACGGACATGGCTAGTTGAACTCGTCTCGTCGTGCTGATCAAGAATATATATACTTTGTATGGTCGGAGATGCTTCGTTCTATGCGTTGCACACTTCTGACCAAAATTAATATACCCTTTTTGCAAGGGTATAAAAATGCATTTTCACATGACTTTTACAAGCATATCTTAGTATCTTGCTCACTCAAGCATATGAGCACCCTAGCGTCCTAACGGCCAACTCCGGCCTTATGGAAAAACGTTTATATGCATAACTCGACTATTTTTGTCCGATTTTGCTCAAATGTCGTATTTTTCTGGATATTAGTATCAAATTCAGGTGTGCCAAATTTGATTGTAAAGGGGCGTGGCAAAATCTTTACACATTCATAATGTGCGCATTTACTAAGCAAAAATACATACCAAATATGGTGCCTCTAGCTAGAATAGTTTTTGAGATAAACGTTTTTTTTTTTTAATTTCAGGGGCGGAAAAGAGCGTGTCAAAAATTTGAAATAAACTTGATCAGTTTACATACTACAAGAGTCTGCATACCAAATTTAGTGGCTCTAGCTTTTACAGTCTCCGAGATCTAGGTGTTCATACGGACAGACGGACAAGGCTAGATCGACTCGGTTGTTGACCCTGAACAAGAATATATATACTTTATTTCGGAGAAGCTTCGTTCTGACTGTTACATACATTTTGGCGACTTTAAAACACCATTTCCTGTGGGTGCATTTAATAAGAAAAATATAAATATTATTCTTTTGGAAAAAAGGTGTAGTATACTTTTGGGGATAGCTTTAAGCCATATTCTTTTTGGGATAGATAATAAGTAATTAGAAGTTAAACATAATGTTTTAGTTCGGTGCGGCGACCACTAACCAAGGTCAATACCTAGTCCCAAACTTCGGCTTTCAATGCTCTTCCTCCTATTTAAAAAAAAAATACTTCTGCTCTTCAATATAACAATATAGTAACAACAATAAACCAGGTTCATGGAAAAGTAACACCAGAACATAAATATCAGTGCCTAAAAATTAAAAAAAGCTTTGGCTTTAAATGGCCCAACTCTTCTACGTTGCGGCGAAAAGCGACATAAATACAGCGGCTGTAAAAACGCAGCGAAGTGTTTCCCATGTACCACCAATGGGATAAAGGAAGCGGGCCATGTTGCCGGGAGCCAGCGATGACCTTGTGGGACATCATGCTTAAGTTCATTCAAATTAAACTAAACCACGGTCAGGCAGCACATGACATGCTGAGGCAAACGACGAGGGAGGAAAATATTAATGTAGTCATCGTAAGCTAATCATACAGACTCCATAGCGGCAACAAATCGTCCTGCAGCACCCAACGAAAAGCGGCGATTTTGCCAACTAGTGTGCGACCGCTGCACTCAAAACACATTCACTCAACACATTGTCAGCAGCAGCATTTTTAGTGTTCTACTTCGAAAATCGGCGAATTCTACACGGCTAGTGACCATGAGGCGATAATTTTCGAGATCGGAGTATCAATCCGTCAGCGAGATGAGCATCTGGTGGCTTGTTAAACCTACAAGGCATATACACTGAATGTTACCCAATTTACTGCCGCTATCACTGGAATATAGTTGGCAACGGAGTCAGCCCAGAATATTTTGAGGAACATAATTGTGGCAATAACACAACAAACAAGTAATTAACAAGATGCAACATAGATGCAAAACCAAGGATTCATGGTGCTACAATTAAAACACGCAACATTACGAATTTCATCGCAGCGGGAAGATGCGTGGGAGGCAGAGAGCGAAAGAACCGAACGGCTGGAGAGCATACACGCAAGGGAGAGGGATGCTATGCTCCAATCACAGGAGGGCACGGGCCCATACGAGAAATTAAGAGTAAATTATGCATGAGTATATGGAATACAGCAATACAGGCACATCACACGTACACTATGCATGTGCAGATTGAGCGCGGGTACCGGTGGATGATGCGAACGCGCTCTATGATGCTGGACGGCGGAGCGTGTCTCGGGAGAGGCCGAAGACAAGCAAAGAAACGAAAATCCAAAGTGAGGGCTAAGCATGCCGAACGGGGGGTAGTGGGGACTGTGTGCATACCAAGTCAAACAAATATCGTCGATCGAGTTCGATGTGCAAGCCGAAGAAGGGGGGAATTAAGTCTTGGCGAATAATATATTGATGACGTAGAAGAAAGAATTTTAACTAATTTGGACTTGAATTAGTTAAAACGAGACAAACAAAAATCAATATATTATTCAGATGGAATTAAATATCCATGCATAGGGAGAAGAGCAGCAATTGCCCAAGAGTTGAGAGAACGAGCGAAATAGAGAAGGACATGGGAAAAAGCAGCGTCGCCTAGCAACCAGAGAGGACATACGGCTGCGCCAAGGACTATTACGGGACTTTTACCACGCACGGCAAGTGATCTAGAGGCCCCAGGATGCCTATATAAGGCGAGCAGCAAATCAGGAAATTATCAAGTCCTCGAGTCCAGATCAACAAGAAGCGAAGCAACAAATTTCTTTTGGCCTTACGAGTAACCTTAAGAATATTTGGCGCCTAGCAAATTACCAGTACAAGCAAGTATAAACTCCACGAGCATCAGCAAATCTGGGTAAATATTTACTACAGCTACTCGGGCCCAAAACGCGCTTAAACTACATAATTTTGGTATCAAACGAAAGAGAAAAACGACCACTACCTCAGGTGCGCCTTGGCGATTTACTTCGTAGTTTTTGAGTAATTAACAAAAGAAAATTAATATTTTTAGCGGGACTATAGCTAAAAGTAGCTGTTTCCGGCTAAGAAAAGCTGTTCATTTTTGAGATGGTGTTACCAAATGCCGAATTTTGGATACTCGAATTCGCGGGCTTTTTGAATCTTTAGTTCGCACTATTCTTAACAAACGACAATATTGTTGAGTTTACAATAATTCTTGGTTTTTTGAAACAAATATAGTTTAGAATACAATATTCGTCTGCCAGAGCAGCCGAATATTCCTCGACTTTAGATTCAAATATTTGGCTAAGTACTTTTAAGTCTTCTTTTTCCAATTCCATTCCTATCACTTCTGGTGTACCTCAAGGTAGTCATCTTGGCCCTCTGCTTTTCAAATTATTCATTAACGATCTACGTTTCACAAACCCATGTTGGGATGAAAAAAATGTTGCAATTAAGAAGTTATAATTTTCTTCAAAGGTTTTGGAATAGCGAACAGTTTTGAATTACCCCTTTAGTTAGAGGCTTCGAACTTTTTGCCATTTTTATGCAGAGGAATGATATACGACTCCTTCCAAATAGGAATGATATACGACTCCTTCCAAATAGAGGAAGATTCGGCAGACAATAAAAACAATTTCAAAATGGGTTTACATAATGCGTTTGCAGAGAACCTGAGTACACATACAGGTAGACCATCAGGCCCCGGAGAATAAACAGGTTTAACTAGTTTAAGTTCACTACGAAAAAAACTTTCATCAATCACTGGATTGAAAATGCAATTAGCCTTTTTAAATGATAAGGATACAGACTTGCTCGATATTCCGTTGAGGAATAAGTTGTTTTAAACCAGAGGGCCGGGGCTAACTTCGACCGCGTCAAAGTTTGTATACCCTTGCAACTTTTTTGGTAACTCTTTCCTTACCTATTAGCCATCAATGTGGAAGAACTTTTTATCTAAAAAGGCTTATGTTTCCGAAAGAATGGCCTACAATCATAGGAAATAACGAAGATATTGATCAAAGTCACTGTTTTCCAGCGATCGTTCCTATGGGAGCTATATGATATAGTCACCCGATCTTTATCAAATTCGGCACAGTCATTAACAGATATATTAAATTAAGAAATGTTTAATTTGAAAACAATCACGTTAAAAGTAACGAAAGTATTTACAAAAGTCACTGTTTTCGCCCGATCGTTCCAATGGGAGCTATATGATATAGTCACCCGATCTTGATCAAACTTGGCACAGTCATTAACAGATATACTAAACTAACAAATGTTTAATTTGAAAGCAATCGCGGTAAAAGTAACGAAATTATTTACAAAAGTCACTGTTTTCGACCGATCGTTCCTATGGGAGCTATATGATGACTAATCCGATCTTGATCAAATTTTGCACAGTCGTTTATAAGCGTAATAAACTCTCTAATATTAAGTTTCACGATAATAACACAGAAAATAACGAAGTTATTGAGAAAAGTCACTGTTCGTGACTTTGGGGTTTGTATGGGAGCTATATGATATAGTGGTCCGATCCGGCTGAATCCGAGATATACAACGCCTGCAGTATATACAAGCCTACGTGCAAAATTTCAGCTCTGTAGCTCTTACGGTCTAGGAGGAGTTTGCGTTGATCCAGACGGACGGACGGACATGGCTAGTTGAACTCGTCTCGTCGTGCTGATCAAGAATATATACTTTGTATGGTCGGAGATGCTTCGTTCTATGCGTTGCACACTTCTGACCAAAACTAATATACCCTTTTTGCAAGGGTATAAAAACTCGCAAACAGATCGGCAATTGCCTGATCAGTGCTCGCTTCTTTATTTCGAAAAGACAAAAAAGATGGGTGCACAGAGGTTTTACGTTTAGAATTAACAAAATTATAAAATTGTTTGAGTCAGAAGAAAACTGAAGCTTACACCGCTGAAGATAATTCTTATAGCATTGTGTATTAAGCATCAAGAATTTTGAACGAGCGACTGTATACAGAGCGTAATCTGATGAACGACGTGTTTTTTAAAACTTCTTATAATATCGAGCCTTCACATTTTTCAGATTGGATAACTTTCGAGAGAACCAGGGAGGTTTGTTAAGCCGCTCCAGCCTACCAAGAGGCACACAAATTTCAAAGAGTAAATTCAGAGTATCATAAAAAAACGAACAGCTGAATTCATATCTCTACAATTGTACAGATAAGACCAATCGGTAGTAGTAATGTTTTCATTAAGGCTGGCAAAGTCAGTCTTACGAAAGCACCTAGTTAGAGGTAACTCATTTGAACCAAGTAATGGTGAAAGCAAGGACAGATCAATTTTTAAATTTAATGTAGGATAAAATTTGTCTTCGGGAAGAACAAATGGTTTGATCCTAGAAACATCACAATAAGAAGAATCCAATACAAAAATAAGATCTAAAGATTTTCCATTAGAATTTAAGAAAGGATTGACTTGGGATAAAGATAAGCCTAGAAGGCCATCAATAAAGTCATGTGACATATAGGACAGCAACATGGCAGACTCATCATGCCGGACGGACGAGATTCACTAATCTTAGGATGAAATTTCTTAAGGCTGATGAACACCGAAATAACATGCGGGGGCCACAGGATAAAAATTCCCATTGTGAAGAGGATACAGGATAGTCGAACGTATATTAATCATGGTGATCAGCTTCAGCAACTTTTCAACGGGCACTAGACCAAGTGATTGGCCCAGAGATGATGCCGAACGCATTTGCATACCAAGATGATATAGTGATCGTGAGCAAAACAATGGAATACAATAAAAAACACCTGCAAGAAGTATTCAGAAGACTAAAAGCGGCTGTTGAGGAACCAATTGTCATACACTGCTATAGGCAGCAAAGCAAAGACTCATGAATGATCTTGCACATCTCACAATGCTTTGTTTTTGTATTTTCTTAAGTTTTCTGGAATATACTGGCGTCAGTCTGGTACTCTCCCTCTCTTTCGCTCTTTATAAACCTATATGGCCTACGTAGTTGCGTATGAAAAGAAAATTTAGTAATAAGCAAGCAATCAAACGATCAAGACGTGTTCTAGCAGTGGCAGACACAGTTCAGTAAAGTTAAGTAAAAATAAAGTTAAGTTCTTATGAGAAATTAAACACAGTGGTTTATTGTTCATCATAATTTGGTCCTTCGAGCCGGATCGTTGGGCATTGTTTGTTTGTTGCTCATTGGTTAATAATTTGTTGTAGTTCGGTGGCAATTAATTGTTAAAATAAAATTTAGTAGTCGATAGCTCTGGCGTACTATCGAATAGACAATCGCGTGCATATTGAAAAAAGCGCGGATACAAACGGTGGCGCCGCACGCCTTTCGGTATCTGTTACCACACAAGCAGTGGAAATTTCTTGGTATTTCATTATGGAGGAAATGAAAACGTTCATCATGGCCAAAGGAAGATTGAAGACAACTATTACTCGCATATATGGATTCGCAGAGAATCCAGCACAGGATGCCGACATCTTTACAATTGACACCAAATTGGAAACTTTGTCCAATGCGTGGAAGGAGTTCGTCAAGTCTGGTGACGAAATGGCCAATTACAACAAACTGGAGGGTTATGTGGACCCTTCTGAAGACTACGAGATATACGAGGATAAATATGAAAGAGCGAATGCTCGCCTTAAGGCTTTACGAGCAGCTTTGCCATCGTCTGGCAAGTTGGAAGAAATCGGCGCGGCTGGCAACGATGATTCGCTTTTCCAGGGAATTCTTCAACAAATGCACAATCAACAGCAACAAATACAACTGCAGATGCAACGTCAAATGGAACAGCAGCAACTATTGGTTGAGTGATTGCTCTCGCCACAGCAATCTTCGTCTTCGTCAGGCTCACAGCCGGCTGCAACGCCGGCAACAAGAGATTGTGATTAACCAAAAATCCACATTAGGCCCTTCGGTGGAGATTATAAGGAATGGCATGCTTTCAAGGATTTTTTTGAGAGTACCATTCATGGAAAGACAACACTAACGAATATACAGAAGTTTCATTACCTGAATTCATGTGCCATAGGAAAGCAGCGATACTCATCCAGCATTTGCCTGTAGTAGATGCTAATTACGAGGTTGCTTGGAAATCGTTGAGTGATCGCTACGAAAAGCCCCGTTATTTGGATATACATTCACCGCCTTGCCAATAGCAGTTGGGCAAAACTCATCATCGCTACGCGCTCTGACTTGCGGAGCCAGTGATGTTATTCGGGCTTTAGACGCTTCTGGACACACGGGCCGTGACTGTTGGCTTATATACTTGCTCATCAACAAGGTTGATGAGACTACCCCACGTGAATGGATCGACAAAAGCCAGGATATTGAAAATCCCACGATGGAAAAATTGCTCAAGTTTTTGGACTGGATGAAAAAGAAAAACGGTAATTACAGGTAATTGTATGAAATGTCATAGTACTGAGCACATTCTGTCGGCTTGTCCTCAATTCCAGAGCTTGACTGTCAAGCAACGTTACAACTTTGCGAAGGAGAAACATATGTGCTTTAAACATACGGCATAAAAGCGCAGAGCAGCATCAAGGCAACTCAGGCCAGGCTTCTGAGGAAGCACCAGCAGCATCAGCGGTAGCAATGATGAATTTTACCAGACCTAGCAAGCCAAATGGGCAACAAAGAAGTACTCTACCAACTGCATTGGTACACGTGCGAAATTCTAAAGGAGCCTTGCTTACGTGCCGTATTTTATTGGATAGCGCCTCAGACTTGACTTTCATTTCGGAACGGTGCGTACAGACATTGGGGCTTGCACGTTCGCCATTTCGAGTTGGCCCATCGGGCATCTCAGACGTCAAGGCGGGAATAACTAGAGGTTTCTGCTCTCTTCAGATGATGTCTCGTGTGTCGAGTCATTGCATTGATATTAATGCGCACGTTTTAGGAAAGATCACCTCACCATTGTCACGTGAAAATATTGATGCTTCATCACTGTCGGTATTGAATGGATACCGAATGGCCGACCCTGACTTCAGAACTAACGCTTCAGTCGACATTTTGCTGGGCAATGAGTACATTTGGTTAGTTCTCACCGGGGAGAAGTTATGCGATGGTCAAGGGCACCCTTTTGCAATTAAAACCATATTTGGATGGATAATCACATCGGTGTGCACTTCAAGAATGCAACCATCATCTACGTCATTGCTGACTACGGTCAATATAGATGGGCTACTGCAAGGATTTTGGAAACTAGAGGAAATTCCATCACATACAACTGTAAACGAAGGGAAGAAAAGGTCAAAACGCACTTCCGATGTAAGCACAACTGCAACTCGAATGGAAGATACATAGTCAATTTGCCGTTCAAGGAACAAAACCCACAATTTGCGGATACATTTCAAGGAGCGAGATCACGCTTTCTCGCAGTCGAGCGTCGTCTAATGAAGGATGCCAGCTTGAAGTTAAAATATACTCAGTTTATGAGAGAGTATATCCAGCTGGGTCACATGAAGGAAGTATTTGCAGACGAAGCCACAAACGTATGCAAGATGTCATTCTATTTGCCACACCATCCAGTCATAGGTGCCACCATCCAGTCAAGGTGGTGTTCGACGGATCATTTAAAGATCGGGATGAACGATCTCTTAATGACGCACTTCACATTGGCCCATGCATACAACGCAACCTCTTTAACGTTTGTCTCCGTTTTCGAATGCAACGAATACGAGTTTCCAAGAGCTGCTAGGATACTTTTCTATGATTTTTACGTCGATGACCAGCGCCATGAATGAACAGGAACTGCACGACATTAAAGAAGAGCTGGTACTCCTTATGTCACGGGCACAATTGGAGTTAAGCAAATGGGTCTCGAATAGTAAACGAATTGCCTGCAACGAGGGAAATGAAATTGATTTTTCAAAGATGGCAGCAAAGGTGTGTTGGCTGCATTGGCACCCTGGAGAAGACGTCCTAACATATAAGGTTTCATTATCGGAACACATGACTTGTACGAAGCGACAAGTCCCGTCTGACACGGCACGCATCTTTGACCCACTCGGCATTTTGGCGCCAGTGGTGATAAAATTTAAAATTTTGCTTCAAGAATTGTGGCTGCTTAATTTAAATTGCATGGATTTTCAGATGCTTCGTCAAAGGCTTACTCTGCCGTTATTTACAACCGTCTGACAGACTTAGATGGAAGCATTGGAGTGGCACTCATTGCAGCTAAAACAAGAGTTTCACCATTAAAGAAGAAGTCGTTGCCACGATTGGAACTTTGCGGAGCTCTACTATTGGCTCGTTTGTTCCAAGCGGTAAGGTCTGGTCTGCGCCAGTTTTGTCATGGCTTTCGCATCAACCATGTAAACTTAAAACATTTGTTGCCAACCGAACGGCAGAAATACTGGAGATCATACCACGTAGCGCTTGGAGACATGTCAGCACTAAGGAAAATCCTGCGGATTGTGCATCACGAGGCATGCTAGCGGATGAGTTAATTAACTTTGATCTATGGTGGAAAGGACCATCTTGGCTGCACGACTGTACACTATACTCAGAGAAGATGAATAGACCATCAACTTGCTGCTCAATTCTCAAGCCAGCAGCAGAACTTGAGTTCAAAACCAAAGTCTTGACAACTATTTCCAAGGATATTGAGGATTCCCCAATTGATGTACTACTCGAAAGAATATCATCTTTTATCAGACTGGTTCGAGTGGTCGCATATGTACTCCGCTTTGTTCATCGAATCAAATCGAGCAAGTCTGAATATTCAGGGCCTCTAAAGTTCGATAAAATCACCAGAGCAAGGAAGTTTTGCCTACGACAGGCACAAAATCAATTCAATGATGATATACAGCTGCTTTTGAGGAAGCAGTCTTTGGAGCGACGATCAACTTTAAGCAAACTATCTCCCTTCGTGTGGGTGGACGTTTGGAAAGGTCGCAATTGCATGCAGATGCCAAGCATCCAGTAGTTTTGCCGAAACACCATCGTTTTGTGGAATTGCTGCTGAGACATGAGCATATGGTCAATCTTCATCCAGGAGTTCCAGCAATAATTGTAATAACTCGCCAGAAATATTGGATCATTGTCGCACGAAATCTTATTCGACGTATCACACATGAGTGTTTAAACTGTTTTAAACAGCGCCATCACACAACACATCAGTTAATGGCCAATTTGCCGGCTGTTCGAGTGCGACAAGCCTTTCCATTTGAGCATACTGGATGCGATTATGCTGGAACTATTTTGCTAAAGGTTCATAAGGACGAAACCCTAGGAAGGGAAAGGGCTACATTTGCCTGTTTGTATCTATGGTTACTTCAGCTCTTCATCTGGAGCTGGCCACTGATCTCAGCACAGACACATTCTTAGCAGCATTCATTATGGCTCGTCGTGGAAAATGCTCCCAGATGTATAGCGATAATGGTCGCAACTTTGTTGGCGCAAAACGCGCTCTAGATTAAATGTTACAGCTTCTCGCTTCACGCGAGCACAATGACGTCGTTTCGAAAGCCCTTGCAGATCAAGGTATTAAATGGAATTTTATTCCCCCATATTCACCACACTGGGGTGGTAAGTGGGAGTCGGCAGTACGCTCGGTTAAGCTGCATTTGCGACGAGTAATAGGAACCAACGTCCCCACCTTTGAGCAGATGCACACACTGCTCTCGCAAATAGAGTCTGTCGTTAATTCGCGAACATTGTGCACAGCATCGGATACCAAAATTGCCTACCTGTCACCGGCACATTTCTTAATTGGCAGAACTTATACAGCAGTTTCTGCAGACAGCTATTTGCAGTTTCCGACCAATCGATTGAGCTGCTGGCAGCATGTTCAAGCAATGTTTCAAGGATTTTGGAAGCGTTGGCATCAAGAATATTTTACATCGCTACAACAGCGCCCGAAAAGAACCACCTACGTAGTTGCGTAAGAAAAGAAAATTTAGTAAAAAGCAAGCAAACGAACGATCAAGACGTGTTCTAGCAGTGGCAGACACAGTTCAGTGAAGTTAAGTAAAAACCAGAGGGCCGGGGCGAACTTCGATCGCGTCAAAGTTTGTATACCCTTGTAACTTTTTTGGTAACTCTTCCCTTACCTATTAGCCATCAATGTGGAAGAACTTTTATCTAAAAAGGCTTATGTTTGCGAAAGAGTGGCCTACAGTCATAGGAAATAACGAAGATATTGATCATAGTCACTGTTTTTCACCGATCGCTCCTATGGGAGCTATATGATATAGTCACCCGATCTTTATCAAATTCGGCACAGTCATTAACAGATACACTAAACTAACAAATGTCAAATTTGAAAGCAATCGCGGTAAAAGTAACGAAGTTATTTACAAAAGTCACTGTTGTGACGAATCACTAACTACGCCCATGTAGGTCCCCTATTCGTTGTTACTTTTTATTCTGATACGCCCATGGAGGGCACATTAAAATATTCCACTTTAAAACTAACTGTAGTTCTTTTGTTTCTGAGAGTCAATGCTTACGATCGACGTCTCTCTCTCTCTTTCTAGCTACTGTCTTGGTGTGGCTGCAGCATCGGAGCGTCGCGGAGAGGGCAACCTCCCGACAGCGGACGCTGCGCTGCATGCCGACCCTAAGGAAACCTAAAAAGAAATCGAAAGTGAAAGAGAGGGACGGCGATCGTGACGCTTGCCAAAGCACCAGACGCATCGTATGTTTTCACCGTTAGGACATAAGTAGGCAGAGCAAGGGTGGGTTTGAACAGAGAGTGAGAATTAGAGAAAATCACTTCGCAAGTAACCATTAAAGTGTCAAGTTTAAAAAGTGAAACAACCAGCCGCAGGGAGCAAAGAAAAGGATAGAACGATAAAATCATCAAGTGTGAGACTAGGGGTAACAGGTGAGCCCATTTTCTAAGATCCTTTTTGCTTGAGTGCAGCAGGGACCCAAAATAATTAAAGATGTTCAGGATTAGTTAGCTATTAATAAAATTTTTCCTCTTATCACTTAACCCACACAGCATTATTTCTTTATTTGTTACTAAAATTATGTCTACCCTTTCCCGTCCCTCTTCCTTGGTCACTTAACCTTTTGAGAAGAGCCGAAGGATCAGCTTAATTCGGCAGGATGAGTTATTCTCCTGCAGACGAAGTCAGTCGCTGATCTCAAGGCTCAGTCACTCAAGGTGAAGAGGCAACGGATCTTGGTCAAGCGGGCTTCGCTTGGCCGACAAGATCAGTCGTTGCAGTTCCTCTTCACCGTCCCCTTCCAATAATACCACTAACGTTTCCCTTCACGCTTCTCTTTCGCAGTTCAAGACGCAACGGATCTTGGCCAAACGAGCTGCGCTTGGCAGACAAGATCAGTCGGTGCTGCTCCTCTTGGACTCTCCTCTTACCCCTTTCCGTTAACTTTTCGCCCTTTATGTGGTCTCAGTTTCATCTCAAAATACTCTTCAAGTTCTTCAGATCAAATAAATGTTCTGTAGATGGGACTCTGGAGACTGAGAACTGGACCCCAGCCAGAGCTTCCTTACACCGTTTTCGACCGATGGTTCCTATGGGAGCTATATGATATAGTCACCCGATCTTTATCAAATTCGGCACAGTCATTAACAGATATACTAAACTAACAAATGTCAAATTTGAAAGCAATCGCGGTAAAAGTAACGAAGTTATTTACAAAAGTCACTGTTTTCGACCGATCGTTCGTATGGGAGCTATATGATATAGTCATCCGATCTTGATTACCAGTACAAGCAAGTATGAACTCCTCGAGCATCAACAAATCTGAAACATAAAACAAATAACCACGTATCCAGTGTAATCAACAACCAAACCAGTGAAGAAAATACATATATATATTCAACCAAACCCAAAAGTATACGAAATAAATAGCAACACACGTTTATTCCTATAAATCCTTGAGTTATAATTTCACCGGGGCACAAAATAAAATTTGTTGTGCCGAACCTCGTCCTAAAAAAATTTAAAACATCCCGAAGGACAAAAAAGGATCGTTACAATATGGCAAGCCAATTGGCTCGAAAGTTTGACGGGCTTGTGGCAAAGCATAAGCAAGTAAAGCTTACCGAGACCATCATAGATCGGTATTCTGTTGGAATGACAACATTGTAGAAGCACGTCGGGCTTGCTTTTGGGCAAGACGGTGTTACCAACGGGCGAGAAAAAGAACTGAAGGCAACTGGACCTCTCTTCATGCAGTTTTCGCCAGAACTCGCAAGGCACTCCAGCGAATGGGAATGCTTTCGTGAGCTGTGCGACTCAGAAGATAAAAAACCCTGTGGTAAGGCTTATAAGATTGTATGCAAATAGAACAAATGCACCAACAAATGCACTACATGAAATAGTTGAATCACTGTTTCCATCTACAGACTGCAGACACACCTTGCTGTTGATAAAGTATCACTAGAGGAGATGAAGGCCGCTGCTGGACGCTTCAACCCTAGCAAAGCGCCAAGGTCAGACAGCATACCAAGTCGCGAAGTAAAGTTGGCAATGACCTTATATCCAATGCCTCGGGGATGGCTGCTTTCCGGACATATGGAAGTTGCAAAAGTTGGTCCTGCTGCCCAAAGCCAGGCAAAAGCCTAGATGAGCCATCAGGATACACTACAAGTTGCCTAATAGACACCATAGGGAAGGTCCTGGAGTCAAGTATATGTGCAAGGTTAGAATGCTTATTGATGGCTTATCAGGTTAGGCGGCGGGTTATCACCGAATCAATACGGAATTAGGAAAACTAAGTCTATAACTGATGCCATTTAAATAGTGGTCGATATTGCTTTGGAATCAATTAAAAGTGAGAGATGGAAAGGAGGAACAAAAACCAAGAACCATTCCGTACTGCAAAATTTTGGAGTCCCTGCCCACATTCATGACATCACCTGGAGCTACTTTGGTAGGAGCCAGCTGCAGTATATATCCGATGCTGGAAGCGTGCTGCATTCCATATCTGGCGGGTTTCCTCGAGGATCCTTTTTGTGCCCCATGCTGTGGAATATTATGTATGATGGCGTCCTGAGGCTGCCACTCGGTGATAGCTGTCAACTAATAGGATTGCAGACGATATTGCACTAGTGGCCAGCAAGCAGCGGCTGCAGCAAACTTGGTCATCACAAAGATAGTAGAACGCCTCGGCTCCGTGGGACTAAGAATAGCGGCCCAAAAATCAGAAGCCGTTCTAATTTCCAGCAGAAAACTTGTTGAAACAGCACAAAACCTTCGAGGGGACTACGGTCCAGTCCAAAACTATCCGCTATCTTGGCGTAAGGATGACACTCGACTAAGCTTTCGAGAACACCTAGCGAACATCCCGGGGAAGGCATCTGTATGCATGCGTTCGTTGTCGAGGATTCCTCTAAGCACTAGGTTCCCAAAGTAGCAGACGAAAAAGCTGTCTGATGACAGCTTGTTCTTTATGCGGCTCAGATCTGGAAATCGGGTATGCCAGTATATAGCTACAGCAGAGGCATACGGCAAACCCACAGACTGTGTGCACTAAGAGTCTGCTACGTGTTTGGAACTTTGCATATACGTTATGGGGGATCTTCGACAATCCGAACCACCGACCCCAAAGTTAAAAAAAGGGTTAAAACGGGACTCCAACAGCTGGCACAACACATCCAAACAAGAAAGGAAAAACCCATTACAAATTCCTACAAAACGCAAACCTCCACTTCCTTAAAGTCGGCTCGCCAACACACTTCTCAACTCACAACATATTCACACACACACCGACCCGTCACTGTGTTTTCCCCAGCTTACCCCATTCACTAATCAAAATTAATCAAAGCAAATAATAATAAAATAAGCCAACTGGCCAACCTTCACCCAACACACCTATGAAATTGCTAAACTAAACAAAGAAACTGTTTGCAAAATTATTACTCAAACTGCACACCATAACATACCGGAATCCTTTCAAACCGTTTAAACAAAATACACAGTGGTGGCATAAAACTCTCAAGGAATTTAGAACTAAAAAACAATACACATAAAAAACTTTCAAACGTAACAATAACACCGACAACCTAATCAGCTACAAAAAGACAACGCTCCTTTTCGGAGGGAACTCAAAATATCTAAAACTAAAGCTACAACTGAATTCCCTTCCACAATAGAACAGAACACCTTTTCCCACAAAATCTGGGCCGCTTTTGCGGACTCAACCCAATCAAACACATCCACTGCATAAAAACGCCAACAAACAATTTACCCATAACAGACACATCCTCACTAGCCCATTTAATTGCCCAACACTGGTCAGACCAATCTAAAGATACAAACTTCAATCAAACCTTTATTGCAAACAAACACTCAAGTAAACCACTAAACTATATACCCCACCCCTCAGCCCAAACAATAGAATCCGACATAACCCAAATTAAACTCCTATCCGACCTACACTCCCTTTAAAGGGACCACACCTGGCTTGAATAGAATATCATAGCCAAACGCCTTTGGTGTTTTGTCACCAAAAACAACCTAATCAATCTTCGGAATTGAGTCCGTTCAAACGTGGCAAGTCGGTTTCAGACGGTCTGCTCACAGCAGGCTTCCTAATAATCAAATCGCTGCGAAAAAGAAAGCACTGGCTGTCATTGCCCATGATTTATCAAATTTATTCATAAAAAACTTTATGTTCAACAGGAAAATAAAAACAAAAAAAATACTACAATCAGTTCCCTTTCCCCACTCCTTAATGGCAACCCCCCACGGCTCACTAATATCAGTTATCCTCTTCCTAATCGCTTACAACAAACTTGCAAGTCTAATCAGCCTACAAAAAGAAATACATTTTAGTGCTTTATAGTCCCACGCAATAAAATAAAAAACCAATCCTTTAATGTAGACTCCCTTTATTGCAAAACTCCAAGAATGGTGCTCATACGCTGGAGCCTCACTATCACCAAACTATCAACAAATGCCAGCACCTGCACATTTGCCGGAAACTAAAATGCAATTGTACCCTATCTTCTGACAATATTGCAATCCTTCAAATAACTCAATTCAAAATGCTAGGAATAACAATAAACAATAAATACCGATGGGACTCTACTCCTTCACAGTGCTAACTCTCCAATCCACAAATTCACCAATAAAACACCAAAACAATAAGAAAGTAACAACCACATTAAAAAAAGAAAGTTCCTTTTGCAAATAACTCAACATCGCATACCTTCCGCCACCCAACAAATAAACAACCACACCCCCATGGCTATTCCCACTTTCCATCATCAACACCTTCCTTCACAACTTTAGTACGCCCAACACATCAGAAATATACCAAAAAATGTTCCTAGAACATAAAGACAAACACAAACACAACAAATATATATTCACCGACGGCTCCCTAAAACATAAAACTGCCACATTCGCCATAACCACAGATCCTATAGTCCTAAAAACAAGCATCCTACCACACTATTCCTCCTTCCTCTCCGCAAAAACAATAGCCATTCTTGAAGCAATTAAGCTAACAAGAAGCAAGAAAGGTAACTTCATAATATTATAATAATATGGAAATACATTCCAGCGCAGAAAGTATTACAGTCTACCCCGTATATACACAAAAATAAATTTACATTAATTAAACTAAAATACTAAAAATCTTGAAGATATGATTACATAATACAAAAAAAAAACAAGAAAAAAAAAAAAAAAAAAAAAAAAAAAAAAAAAAAACAAAAAAAAAAAAAAATACGGATCGGCGTGGACGCGATCATCCCCCGTTTCGCAATTTAATCCAAAAAAAAATGTGTTTTCTGCCGCCACCAAAAATTGAATTGAATTGAATAAACGAAAGAAATAAACCATCTCTGTTTTCTTTGTGATTCTGCTAACTCAACTGCGGCCTGACGATCGGACGCCAAACCGTAAACCAACCGCTCGGCTACAGGTGGCGTTATTTTGTCCACTAAAGGCAAGACACGTTAGATTGGTGTCAGGTGTGGGGTTATGTTTGGTTACTGTGAAGAACCTCACCACGTGCCAACCTCAAAATGCCTAAGAAATCGATGCAGGCTCGGAACAGCTGAATGGCAGAGGACAGCGGCGACTTCATTATCGCTATAGCATAACCAGTGGAGGAGGTGACTAAAAAGATTGACCAAATGTGCGAGGCCTTACAACGCTCTTTTATTAGGTGCCCAGCCCACAGCCGGGGTCCATTTCGCCGCCGGAACCCATCGCGTGGGATGAGTTACCCCAACAAAGGCAGGACGTGCTGCCACGGAACGCTTCTACCACCTACGGATCGGCGTGACGCGATCACCCCCTTAAAAAAAAATTCTTGCCGTTGTTCGATGGAACTAGATCTTGGGGCGAGTTTGAGCGACTGGTAGACAAGGTGGCGAGTTACTATCATGTTTGGCAGTAGCGTTAAGTCTGCGGGGCCGCGACTCAACATTTTGTGGCACCATGCCTTGAACGCTTGGGCCAAGGCGCTTTAAGCGGAATGCCTGGACATATGTATGACCAGATTCTGGCGCAACAGTTTATTGACGGTATGCGGGAAACTCCGCTACAGGGTTTAGTAATCTCCAGTTGGCCGATTCAGCTACAAGAGGCCTTGGACGTAGCAATGCGAGTACGGGAAGACGGTTCTGCACAGTCAGGTGGTCGAGAGTGAAGACATTCATACACCAATACGTTGACGGCGGAGACGCGGTCGCGGCCAGCTCACAAAGGAGGTACCGCTATTAGCACGTCACTCTTCAGAAAACAGCAGCATGCCAATGTCGCGGGGCGAACATTGGCAGTAGTAGATAACGCACCAATACAACGATACAGCTACTCTAGCTCCAACACCAGCGAATGCACCGGCGGCTCTCAGGCTCGATTCAATGAAGAACGCATCAGTCGGCCACTGACGCCGAGTCTCCAAGTATCACAAATTGAGGCGCTAGATGAGAGTGAAAGCGAGGAACTGAATCTGTCAGTAGCTGACGCCACTGACGCTGAGTCCTTAAGCATCACGAAGTGAAGCGCTAGATGAGGGTGAAAGCGAGGAACCGAATCTGCTAGTAGCTGTTCAAGATGAAGAGGATATTTTAGCCCCTTCCGAGCGTCGAGAGACCCGAAATCCAACCACCAGTACCAGGAACGTTTGCCATTCTAACGTGTCCACCATTAATGGAGTTGAACGGTCTGCCACATTTGAGCATTCCGTTCCTACTACATTGGAGCCATCTACGAACCAGGGCAACAGGCATCAAACTACGCCGTTGCGCGAGTCACTGTGGACAGAGCCCTCGGTTGAAAACGAAAACACTGGCTTAAACGAAAAAACCGTACTGGCGACATTGTTTCGTGAACCTATGGTCGCCGTGCCAACAAACATATACGCCAAATGCCCCCGTGAAGTAAAAAGGAAGGATGCTACTATTTTAAATTGCCGACGTGGAACGGACAATCTTATCCAAGCTACGTATTCACCTGTACAAAATGCTAAAGACAGCTTACATTGTATTGTTTTCTTTCAGCAGAGGCCATTGCCAATAGTGGTGAATGCCGGCGCGGCAGTCTCGGTGTTGAATTGGCGGGATGTGCAACAGTCAATACGCACCTAATCATGCCAGGTAACCATGTATGGTTACCTCCACTCAAGAAACGATGGTAGAATTACAATTGATTGATTTTTGGCTAGAACACAAAGTCGTGATCGACTTTGATAAGATGAACTTAAGATTCCACTGGGGTACCATGCCCTTACTCCGCGCCTCCGAAGCGCCACGAAATCCGACATACTTGTGCGACGATAAAGCCGGCGGTACCAAGCTTGCTAAAGAAAGACGGCTACACAGAGCTGCCAGACGATATCGTCCTAAGCCACGAAGTCGTCCAGCCAGTGTATGGCCAATTTTCTGCCAGGATATCGAATTTAAGCGCACACGAGAGAACGCTGTCACCCACACTAGTTTTAGGCGACTTAGAAATGGTAGATGTGGTAGTTTCTGTCGAATGGGACCGATTCGGGGAAGTGGACCTGCCGCCTACAAAACAACTACTTCTAAAGGAACTCTTGAATCGTTATCGGCCTATTAAGAACGATGACGAGACGGGTCAAACCAACTTAGCCTCTCATCACATCGATACTGGGCCGGCACGCCCTATTAAACAGATGGCCAAAAGAATACCTCTCGCGCGAAAAACTGAGGTGCAGCAACTGGTTGCTGACATGGAGTACAGAGGCATGAATCGGCCGTCCGTCAGTCCGTGGTCGTCGCTGGTGGTACTAGTCAAGAAGAAAGATAGAGCGGCACGATTTTGTGTGGATTATAGGCGCCTGAACGCTATAACCGCCAAGGACTCATACCCGCTGCCCAAAATGGACGACATCCTGTCAACGTTATACGGCTCCTAGTGGTTTTCAACGATGCACCTACAAAGCGGATACTGGGAAGTGCGGATGGACGAACTCTCCCGACCAAAGACAGCTTTACCCCTGCGATGCTGGACTTTTCGAGTTCAATGTGATACCATTTGGGCATTGCAACGCCCCCGCCACGTTCGAACGTGTGATGGACAATCTGCTGTCTTGGGTTATGTGGAAAATCGCGCAAGTCTATCTCGATCACGTGATTGTTTACTCTCATACAACCGAGGATCACCCCACACACCTGCAGGACGTGTTTGTACGACTGACAAACGACTGAACTTAGAAACTTTAAGAAACAAGTTAGTTACATAGGCCATAAAGTGAGCCGTGATGGGCTACAGGCCCCATCAAGATTGATAAAGTTCTGTGCTTGTATTTGGGGCTTTGCTCTCTCTACGCAAGTTTATCACCAACTTCGCTCAACAGCTGACCGAGAAACTTAGACGCTTTGAATGGGACTTTCACTGCAGTTACTCCTTTGACATCTTAAAGCCTTTGGCGTTTCCTAATGACACCGGTCAATTTATTCTGGACACGGACGCCTCGAATTCTGTCCTCGCCGTGATCCGTGCCACTTTCATCATTATTTGTATCGCCGTCCGTTTCTCATACGGACTGACCATGCATCTTTACAGTGGTTGTACAACTTCAAAGAACCGGAAGGGCAGATGGCACGTTGGATAGAACGTCTGCAACAGTACGACATGCGGATTCAGCATAGAAAGGGGACATAGCACTGTAACGCCGACAGCCTCTCTCGCCGACAGCCTCTCTCGCCGACAGCCTCTCTCGCCGACCTTGTAGCAACTGTCCCACATAAAAGAGAGAATCGAACGAAAAAATGAAGTGGCTGTGCTTTTTACCCAAGTCCTGTTCCCCGACCATCTTAAGAAACAAGAGGTCGACAAGGCCCTCGCTAAGGTGCGCGATTGAATGAACAAGGCCGAACGACCACCTAAAACTGCACCGTGGGGCGGGAGCCCGCAAATTGAAGCCTTGTGGCATCTCTACGACCGACTAGCCGTTGATGAAATAGGAGTGATTACCATAAAAAACTCAGAGAACATACCTGTAGCCCTAAGAAGACCTTAGCTAAAGCGAAGAAACAATTTTACTGGATCGGCTAAAGTGTCGATATAATATATGTACCACACCGCTGCATCCACAATCGAACGGCATAGTGGAACGCGAAGTTTGTATCTACCAGCCAGCAAGATTGGGATGAGCTGCTACCCATGGCGTTACTGGCCTACCGGTCCGCAGTTCACGAAAGCTCCGGTTATTCGCCCGCAATGCAAACTTTTGGAAGAGAACTAAGGCTGTCCAACGATTTACTATATGGCCTACCAGCTCCTGTCCATAAGGAAGCCCCGGAATTCCTGGCTAAACTACAAAATCAACTGCGGGTGGTAAATGCGAACGCTAGCCGCCAGCTGCTAACGGCCGCCCAGACTAACAAAATCCGCTACGACCTACGATCACACCCTCAGGAATTCCGCCCCGGCGACGATGTATGGCTCTATTCACCTAGCCGAAGAGTAGGCCGTTGCCAAACACTACAACCCAATTAAATTGGGCCGGCTACCATGGTACGTCGGATTTCGAAAAAAGAGTTACCCGAACCGTACATGTGAACCGTTTGGCTGTTTACCGTCCCGATCCTCGTAACGAATTTGTACTCGGGCAGGAGCCAAGAGTCTAAGGAGGGGGGTAATGTTATGTAGACGGACTGGGTGGCAACTAAGACAGTGGGCAAACTGTCCCCATTAAGTAGCGGTCCCATTTTCTACGACTGGGCACACAAAAAACAGCGCCACAGGGAGGGATAGTGTTTTTATTTTTTTTTTTTTGAGCTAGCGCGGCCAACTTAAGAGAATGGAAGAGAAGAAAGAGGGAAAGAAAACCAGAGGGCCGAGGATAACTTCGACCGAGTCAAAGTTTGTATACCCTTGCAACTTTTTTGGTAACTCTTTTCTTACCTATTAGCCAGGCTTATGTTTGCGAAAGAATGGTATTGATCATAGTCGCCATTTTCCACCGATCCTTCCTATGGGAGCTATATGATATAGTCACCCGATCTTTATCAAATTCGTCACAGTCATTAACAGATATATTAAATTAAGAAATGTTTAATTTGAAAGCAATCGCGTTAAAAATAACGAAGTTATTTACAAAAGTCACTGTTGTGACGAATCACATTACTTCTGCAATCTAACTACGCCCATGTAGGTCCCCTATTCGTTGTTACTTTTTATTCTGATACGCCCATGGAGGGCACATTAAAATATTCCACTTTAAAACTAACTGTAGTTCTTTTGTTTCTGAGAGTCAATGCTTACGATCGACGTCTCTCTCTCTTTCTAGCTACTGTCTTGGTGTGGCTGCAGCGTCGGAGCGTCGCGGAGAGGGCAACCTCCCGACAGCGGACGCTGCGCTGCATGCCGACCCTAAGGAAACCTAAAAAGAAATCGAAAGTGAAAGAGAGGGACGGCGATCATGACGCTTGCCAAAGCACCAGACGCATCGTATGTTTTCACCGTTAGGACATAAGTAGGCAGAGCAAGGGTGGGTTTGAACAGAGAGTGAGAATTAGAGAAAATCACTTCGCAAGTAACCATTAAAGTGTCAAGTTTAAAAAGTGAAACAACCAGCCGCAGGGAGCAAAGAAAAGGATAGAACGATAAAATCATCAAGTGTGAGACTAGGGGTAACAGGTGAGCCCATTTTCTAAGATCCTTTTTGCTTGAGTGCAGCAGGGACCCAAAATAATTAAAGATGTTCAGGATTAGTTAGCTATTAATAAAATTTTTCCTCTTATCACTTAACCCACACAGCATTATTTCTTTATTTGTTACTAAAATTATGTCTACCCTTTCCCGTCCCTCTTCCTTGGTCACTTAACCTTTTGAGAAGAGCCGAAGGATCAGCTTAATTCGGCAGGATGAGTTATTCTCCTGCAGACGAAGTCAGTCGCTGATCTCAAGGCTCAGTCACTCAAGGTGAAGAGGCAACGGATCTTGGTCAAGCGGGCTTCGCTTGGCCGACAAGATCAGTCGTTGCAGTTCCTCTTCACCGTCCCCTTCCAATAATACCACTAACGTTTCCCTTCACGCTTCTCTTTCGCAGTTCAAGACGCAACGGATCTTGGCCAAACGAGCTGCGCTTGGCAGACAAGATCAGTCGGTGCTGCTCCTCTTTGACTCTCCTCTTACCCCTTTCCATTAACTTTTCGCCCTTTATGTGGTCTCAGTTTCATCTCAAAATACTCTTCAAGTTCTTCAGATCAAATAAATTTTCTGTAGACGGGAATCTGGAGACTGAGAACTGGACCCCAGCCAGAGCTTTTCGACCGATGGTTCCTATGGGAGCTATATGATATAGTCACCCGATCTTGATAAAATTTGGTACAGTTTATAGGCGTAATAAACTCTCTAATATTATGTTTCACGACAATAGCACAGAAAATAACGAAGTTATTGAGAAAAGTCACTGTTCGTGACTTTGGCGTTTGTATGGGAGCTATATGATATAGTGGTCCGATCCGGCTGAATCGAGATATACAACCCCTGCAGTATATACAAGCCTACATGCAAAATTTCAGCTCTGTAGCTCTTTCGGTCTAGGAGGAGTTTGCGTTGATCCAGACGGACGGATATGGCTATTTGAATTCGTCTCGTCGTGGTGATCAAGAATATATATACTTTGTATAATCGGAGATGCTTCGTTCTATGCGTTGCACACTTCTGACCAAAATTAATATACCCTTTTTGCAATGGGTATAATAAGTGTGCTTAAAAAATGTGCACCAAAAATCGAATTGAATTGAATATACGAAAGAAATAAACCATCTCTGTTTTCTCTGCGATTCTGCTAACTTAACTGCGGCCTGACGATCGGACGCCAGACCGTAAATCAACCAAACTGTTCAATTAAAAAAAGAAAGTGTAATGAAATATTGCGCTTTTCCCACATTTAAATTGTATGTTTTTTCCTAGTATTACTGAAGACTGGGAATAATAATATACCTAGTTGCATCATAAAATGTGTTTGATTTCCCTATCTAAGCCTTATCTCGTTTGTTCTTTATATTGAGTGTGACTTGTACCTTTCCTGATGTTTGGAAGGAGTCTTTTATTATTCCGCTTTTTAAAAAGGGTAGCAAATCGGATATTTCTAACTACCGTGGCATTGCCAAACTTTCAGCAATACCTAAACTGTTTGAGAAAATTATTACGTCTTCCCTTCAACATCTATCCAGATCCACTATTTCCCCTTGTCAGCATGGCTTCATGAAAGGTCGCTCGTCGCTTACTAACTTTTAGAATTGACTACCCTTGTACACCACGGCTTCCGTAAAAAGTTTCAAACTGATGTTATTTATACAGACTTTAGTAAGGCTTTCGAAACTTTACATTATGGGATTTTCCCCGAAACTGTTGGCTTGGTTAAAGTCGTATTTTATTGGCAGAAACCAAAAAGTGTCTTTCCGTTCCTCAATATCTAAAACTGGTCTAGTTACGTCAGGTGTACCCCAATGCAGTCATCTGGGCCCACTTTTGTTTATAAATGATTTCCTTTTGGCTTTGGCTCATTCTCGCGTGCTCTTGTTTGCGGATGACGTCAAGATTTGTTATTCCTATAATTTTAGCGGACGGTGACGATACTATGCGCAGTACGCCCAGGACATGCCCAGGACATAGCCTGTTACGCGCGAGCCCAAGCAGATAACTGCCCACCTCCCACCCGACCGACCGAGGGGTGCAGCCGTATAACGCACGGCACAAATCTCGTGGATAATACACAGCAAAAACAGACAAACAAATAATACTATAGCTATCTATTAACTAAATGGGATAGGGTAGATGTTTTAAGCATATTAATAGAAAACTCTGAGCTGATTACAGGGAATAGAAGGTTGTTATCAGAACAGAGGACCCTAAAAGGTTCATGCATAGCATACTTAGAAGAACAGCGACTAAGGGATAAAGGTATCAAAGGATGTCTACTCCGTCTACATGGTACCGACAGATTCACCTGAGCTAATAACTCAGGCGAGTCGATATCACCAATTAGGAGCTTGTGCATAAAAATGACATCAAGCTTAATTCTACGGTTAGTTAGGGGCGGAACGTTAATCAAGAGAAGTCATTGCGATCCCAGCTTAAGCCACGAAGAGCATATAGCAAGAACTGCTTTTGAACGGATTCAAGTCTAATCTGGTGCGACTCATATTGAGGTAACCAAATGCAAGATCCATACTCTAAAATAAGACGGACAAGCGAAGTAAAAAGAACTTTAGTTGTATAGGGGTCATCAAATTCTTTTGACCATCTTTCAATGGAACCCAGAACACTAATGGCCTTTGCGACCTGACGAAATATGGGTGTTAAAATTTAACTTATGGTCCATAAGTACGCCCAAATCATTCATATTGTTTAGACGTTCTAAGGGACTATCGTTTAGAAAATAAGTGACCAGTTGAGGAGAGTTACGGAAAAAAGTCATTTCCATACATTTGGTAGTGTTAAGATTTAGTAGATTAAACTGGCACCAGGATTGAAAGTTTTTAAGATCAGCTTGTAGCCGACTAAATGAATCTGTATCTTTATAAGTAAGACAAAGCTCGTCAGCATACACAAGCACACGCGAATGAACAATGACTGATGGAAGATCGTTAATGAATAGTGTGAAGAGCAGAGGGCCAAGATGACTACCTTGAGGTACACCAGAAGTCACAGGAATGGAAACGGAAAAAGAAGACTTAAAAAGTACCTTCTGTTTTCTATTTGTTAAATATTCTCGAACCCAAGAAAGGAAAAGGGGTGGAAACCCAACGTCGCTCAGCTTAAAAAGTAAAAGGGTATGATTAACGGAATCAAAGGCTTTGCTGATGTCGGTGTATATTACATCAGTTTGTTTACCATTTTTGAACCCCTTGATAATTATTGATGTAAATTCTAAAAGGTTAGTGGTTGTAGATCTACGTTTCACAAACCCATGTTGGGATGGCGAAATAATAGAGCCGCAAAAATGTTGCAATTGAGAAGTTATAATTTTCTCAAAAGCTTTCGGAATAGCGGACAATTTTGAGATACCCCTATAGTTAGAGGCTTCGGACTTTTTGCCATTTTTATGCAGAGGAATGATATACGACTCCTTCCAAATAGGTGGAAAAGAGGAAGATTCGACAGATAATAGAAACAATTTTAAAATGGGTTTACATAATGCGTTTGCACAGAACCTGAGTACACATCCAGAAAGACCATCTGGCCCCGGAGAATAAACAGGTTTAACTAATTTAAGTTCGCTAAGAATAGAACTTTCATCAATCACTGGATTGAAAATGCAATAAGCATTTATGATAAGGATACGGACTTGCTCGATATTCCGTTGAGGAATAAGTTGTTTTGAAAAAACTCGCAAACATATCGGCAATAGCCTGATCAGTGCTCGCTTTTTATACCATACACCCATAAGGTGAAATGGTATATTAGAGTCGCCAAAATGTATGTAACAGGCAGAAGGAAGCTTCTCCGACCCTATAAAGTATATATATTCTTGATCAGGATCAACAGCCGAGTCGATCTTGCCATGTCCGTCTGTCCGCCCGTCCATCCGTCCGTCTGTATAAACACGCAGATCTCGGAGGCTATAAGAGCTAGAGCCACCAAATTCGGTATGTATACTCGTGTAGTATGTAAATGTATAGAGTTAATTGGAATTTCGGCCACGCCCCCCCAGGAATCACATAAAACTATTTTTCTCAAAAAGTATAACAGCTAGAGACATCAAATTTGGTTTATATACCCGTTTAGTTAGCGCGCAGAAACTAATTGTTCAAACTTTTTGCCACGCCTCTTCCGCCCCCCGAAATTTAAATAAAACTGAATTCCTTAAAAACTATGACAGCTACCTACATTAAATTTGGTATGCAGACTAGCTTAGTAGACGCGCAGATATTGGCTCTTTAAACATTTTTCCAGCAAACTAATTTTATCAAAAACTAACAAAGCTAAAGTCACCAAATTTAGTATGTACACTGGCATAGTCTGCGCGCAGAGTATACATCATTTCAAATTTTACCACGCCCACTTCCGCCTCCATGATTTAGAAAAAACCGATTTTCTCCGGTAGTTTTTCGACTATTCGCATTCGGACTAGAAGCATGCAATATATGCGTATGAACGTAATTTTACTAAGCGGTCCACAAGGCCAGAATTGGCCGTTGGCTAGTGGCGGAGTGAGCGAGATAGCACATAGTATGAAGCATGTAAAAACAATTTAATAGACATACATTTGGTTTCCGAAATTTAAAATATTTGATTCACCTGGTGTATGGTATAACCAAGTCGACTCGCCGACTTACTTACTTCATTTCCACATAATTTTTTATATTCCGACGTGCTGATGATGCTTTGTCATCTGATATGATTCAATTTTCTAGTACCCAGGAGAATGAGTTTGTCGGTATTAAAGTAAATTTTAAATCTTTTAATGCTTTTATTACTTGTTCCCATATTTCACAATTGTCAGATATTGTGGTCTATTTAAATCATTTAGAAGCAATTCAGTTTGTCTCCTCTTTAGTTTCCAGTTAAGACATGCTCAAAGTTTTATGTGATTTTAATTTACAAGCTTCTGAATCTGCCGTCTATGTCACATGCCTTTATTGATGGCCTTCTTCGCTTATATATTTCCATCACGGTCGCAAAGGCATGAGTGTTCTCGGTTTCTTTAAAAGATGGTCAAAAGAATTTGACGACCCCTATACAACTAAAGTTCTTTTTATTTTGATTGTCCGTATTTTTCTGGAGTATGGATATTGCGTTTGGCAGTTCTTGCTATTCGTGGCTTAAGCTGGGATCGAAATGCCAATTTGCATTCGTATTCTAGTAGACTTCTCTTGATTAACCTTCCTTCTTTAGTTTACTGTAGAATTATGTTTTGTGTTATTTTTAAGCACAAGCTCCTAAATGGTGCTGTTGACTCGTCTGTGTTATTGGCTCAGGTTAATCTGTCGGCACCATGTAGACGGAGTAGACATCCTATTATACCTTGAACCCTTAGTCGTTATTCTACTAACTTTGCCACGCATGAACTTTTTGGGGTCCTCTGCCCTGATTGCAACCTTCTATTCCCTGTAATCTGCTCAGAGTCTTCTGCTAATATACCTAAAACTTCTATCCTCTTCTATTTAGTTCATAGATAGCTGTTATTATTTGTTTGTCTGTTTTTTCAATTTTGTATTTGTCGGCCCGATTCGTGCCGTGAGTTATACGGATGCACCTTGTGAGGAACATAATTTTGACAGTAATGTCCCACACAACAAACAAATTGCGAAGACCGATCGTAAGCAACATGTTGCTGCAACGGGCGAACCGGTTTTTTTTTTTTTATTTCGTTTTAAACATTAATAACATAGTGGTAGTTTCTGCGACCTTTGTGTTGTAATAATATAATTCTATGGGGCTTCAGGTCATTTGTTCCAAATCAAAATAAAAACTTAGTTTTTAATTTATTTATTTTCCGATATATTTCGGTTGCGCAGCGGCAACCGTCTTCAGGGCAACTACAATAAAATACAAAAAACATTTAACAATTATGTGACACTTAACAATTTTGTAACATGCATTATTTAACACGTCAGCACCGTTCGACGTGGAGTTAAGAACGAATTATTGTCAAGTAAATGTCTGTATAAGTGAGCGCAATTGTCGGTATCAGTCTTTAAGTTAAGTCGTGTGGCACTTGTCGTATGATGATCTGTAGCATCTCCATGGTCAACCTTTTGTTGTAGTGCCGCTCTTCATCTATTATTGTTGTCTCTTCGAAATTCGGTGCATGGACACTAGTTGCACAGTGTGCCATTAGTGCTGTTTTTGGTGTGTCTGAGTAATGTCTCATTTTATAGTCAGATTTGTGTTGGGCAATCCTAGTTTTTAATTTCGATTTGGTCGTCCCTATGTATATCTTATTGCACGGTATGTTTCCTTGTCAATTGCATGGAATTTTGTATATTACATTGCTCCTATTAGTCATCTCTATCTTGGATTTTGTTTTGTTGAATACATGTTTGAGGGTATTGTCCGGTTTATGTGCTATTTTTATTCCATCTTTGTCATAACAATCCGAATGTGATAGTCTTTCCGATAATTTGGGTACATAAGTGACCGATATATATGTTTTTTCATTCTTAGTTTTGTCAGTGGTGGGTTTATGTTTTTTAAATAATGTCCTGATTACGTTATCCGGAAAATCGTTGTCCTTTAAAATATTTATTATTTCCATCTTCGTTTCTTCATGGTATATTTTATCCGAAATGTTCAGCATCCGTTGAATACAGCTCCTTGCTGTATTTATTATCATCGTCTGGGGGTGTTTTGAGTTGAAATTGATGATTCGTCCTGATGCTGTTGGCTTCCTGTACTATTTTAGTTTTAATTCGTTTCCTCGTCTGATGACCATAGAGTCCAAATACGCCAGTTTGCCATTGTCTTCCAAGTCCATAGTGAATTTTATATTCCTGTCAAATGAATTTAGGGTGTCCAGTGTTTTATCGATGTCATCTTGGTGTATTATTGAAAAAATATCAACTACATATTTCGTCAACAATCTTGGTGGTCTGGTTAGTTTATCCATTGTAGTGTCCAGAAGATTTTCCATAACGATGTCCGCAATGACCGGTGATGCCGGAGATCCCATCGGCATTCCTCCTAATTGTATAAATGTTTGGTCCTTATAGGTAAAATATCTATTCTCCTGGATGCAGAATTTTATTATTTCCATAAATAAAGCTTTTGGTATCATTGTGTGTTCCTGTATTTTAGTCTATTTGTTCCTGTTTGTGTCCAATGCTAAATCCGTTGGTATGCTTGGAAATAATGATACCACGTCAAACGAAATTAATTGTTCATTGTCACAAATGTATGTGTTATTTATGCGTTGTTTGAACTCAGTTGCGTTTTTTATGTTATATTTCGAGTCCAGTGTATGTTCCTTAAAATTATGTACAAAATTCCATGCAATGGACAAGGAAAGATACCGTGCAATAAGATATACATAGGGACGACCAAATCGAAATTAAAAACTAGGATTGCCCAACACAAATCTGACTATAAAATGAGACATTACTCAGACGCACCAAAAACAGCAGTAATGGCACACTGTGCAACTAGTGGCCATGCACCGAATTTCGAAGAGACAACAATAATAGATGAAGAGCGGCACTACAACAAAAGGTTGACCATGGAGATGCTACATATCATCATACGACAAGTGCCACACGACTTAACTTAAAGACTGATACCGACAATTGCGCTCACTTATACAGACATTTACTTGAAAATAATTAGTTCTTAGCTCCACGTCGAACGGTGCTGACGTGTTAAATAATGTATGTTACAAAATTGTTAAATGTCACATAATTTTTAAATGTTTCTTGTATTTGATTGTAGTTGCCCTGAAGACGGTTGCCGCTGCGCAACCGAAATATATCGGAAAATAAATAAATTAAAAACTAAGTTTTTATTTTGATTTGGAACAAATGACCTGAAGCCTGATAGAATTTTATCATTAATAACATAATTACAAATAACAGATACATATATTATAATTACAATTAACAGATACATATATCAGGTTACACAAGGGAACAAACAAACGAAGTCGGGTACAAAGAAAAAAGTATTACGGTTACTGCGGCACGACTTGACGGTATTGCACCGCAGACCGTGTACTTCTTTAATTTGCCGTGTACTTCTTTAATTTGCCTAACATTCATCGGTGGGCAACATTCCAACGATCAGGGCTGCGTCATCAGATATGGTGCGGAAAGCGCTGCACACTCTAATCGCACTTAGACGATGAGTCGAGTCGAGGCTCCTCCTGTAGCTCCTAACCTCCACACCTTTAATCCACGAAGGAACTGCGTACAGAGCAGTGGATTTTACGACCCTCGACAGTAGCAGGCGTCGTCGTTGCTTCGGGCCACGCGTGTTCAGCAGTATACGGGCTAGGGACCGGGCTGACGCAGCTGCAGCTGTGGCCAATTTAAGCCCTGCGGCCGATAGCCAGTGGGCAACTTTGGCTATCGCCACGCTACAATGCTCTTCGGCGACGTGAAGGTCCTTGGCCGTAACCACCAGTGCGACATCGTCAGCGAACCCGACAATGTGTGTGTGCGGCTCGAGCTCAAGACGCAGGACTCTATCATACATTGTGTTCCACAACAAAGGGCCCAAGACGGATCTTTGTGAACCACACGGTTTATTACGTCGATTATGGATCTGGCCTTTCTGAATCAGAATTGGTGCTCCGATATCCAATAGGTAAATGGGCATATATGAGGATGTCTCGTCTGGTGGTTTTCTGGGATTGGGCAACAACACAAGGTTCTGTAACTTCCACCTGGTGGGAAAGACTCCTTCTCTTAGGCACTTTGAGTACAACTCCGTGAACACATGAGGGTGTAATGTTACTGCAAGCTTAAGTGCAGTATTGGGGATAGAGTCGGGACCTGGGGATTTATTTGGCTTTTGATGCCTCACCGTCTCGATGACCTCTGCGAGCGAGCAGTCTTCCACTTGTAGGTGTGTCTCCAAGGGAAACACATGCGATAACTCAGGGGTATCGGGAAATAGGCTGCTGACGATGGAGCGTACAGTGGACGTGTCTGATGGGGATGACTGCCTGTTTCCGTGTACTCGTTTGACCACCGTCTGGTAGGCTTTGCCCCAAGGGTCCTGTTCTGCCGAATCACATAGCTCGAGGAAACATTCGCGTTTTCTATCCCGGATCGCCACCTTAAGGGCTTTCCTCTGCCTTCTGTACTCCAGACCGAGTGCCTCGAAGTTGAGCGATTGTTTGCTCTTTGATATAGCCGTCTCGCTCGAAGACAAGCCCTTCTGGCATCAGCGATTGCCTCGTTCCACCAGCAGACTGGGGTGTGGTGGCGCGAGAATGACCACGGCTGGGCCATGCTGGCAACACACGCATCATCGAGTCTAGACATGATCAGGTTAGCAGCCTCTTCTGCATTTGTGTTGGGGCACACCGTGAGTCCTTCCAGGCTTTCAGCGAACAAAAGCGGGTTAAGAGTATGCAGCTTGAAGAATTTCCGAAGCGGTAACGTTCGCGCTGACGGGTGCCTATTTCTGCCTATGGAGAATGTCACAACTTCACGGTCGCTGGCAGAGTATGCCACGCCTACGCCCCAAACAGCCGAAGCAGCAATACAGTCGCTGGCGGAGGAAAGATAAACTACCGATCCTGCGCCGGCCCTTCTGAAGGTATGTTGTGTGCCGAAGTTAAGCAGAGATATGCTTAAGTTGGCAAAACTTTCAAGAGGAATACGGCCGCGGGCGTCAGTACGGGTGGACCAGGCGTTGAAATCCCCACCGATGATGAGACCTTGGCGTCCTCTTGCGTCGTTCGAGATGCTGTCTATGATGCTACCGAAACGCTCCAGTGACAGGCTGGGTGCAAGGTGCAAGCAACTGTACACCTAGTTTCTGCCGATCCGCGATCTGACAAAGCCGTCCTCGGATAGGACGTCCTGCATGACTACGTCGTTACTACCGCAGCACCAAATTGCCAAATTGTCCCAGCGACCATTTTCTCCTACTCTATAGAACTTACTCAGTAGAGCAAGCAGGCCCTGAGCCGCTATGCAGTGATTCAGATATGTGTCCAGGATTGCCACATCAGAAGCAATTTGACCTATCTGTATCGCTTGGGCAGTTTGCGGCGATGTGGTCAACACATAGGCAACAAAAACAGCGCGCAGGTTGCGCTTCTAGTTCCTTTATTCGGCAACTATCCCATCCTTTACGAACTCTGCCCACCTCTAGGAGTTTCAATACTACTGCCTAGGGGGCACAAACCACAGCTGACATCGTATTCCGAAAACTATACCGGAAGCTTCTTACTCTAATCGCCTCGACCTTGGCTTGGTCAGCCAGCTTTGCCACTAATTCCTGGGGTGTCGCTTTCTCGTCCATGCCGTGAATGGCTGCAGCCTTATGGCGGGTTAGAGCTTTCACGCCTGCCTCCTCGCCAAGGACTTGGCTGATCGCCTCCTTAAGGGACTGAGTCGTGTCCGCTGTGTATTTCCGGAGTTCCAGAAGAAGCCCATCTTTAGCGGTGCGTCGAACTCGCATTACATTGTCACGGACATGATCCAGCTGCCCATCAGTGCGCCTCGTCACGCGCTCTAAACCTTGGCTATAACTCAAGAATTCGTTCGCCTGAATTAGTAGCGCCTCCGGGCAGGATTTCTTTAGTTTCTATACAAATAAGACCATACAAATTTAATTTGGTTTAAATAGATAAATAAATAAGTAATTATGGAATAAAAAAACGGTATAGAGAGATTTCCAAAGGTGGGGGTCGAACCAGTAACTTTTGCACCAGCGGCTAAAACTCACACCCAACGCCAAGCAGACCATTTGCGCTCAGAACTCTGCTATTATCCGAGTGTCTGTTAAGGCGAATAACAGATACAGCCTGGAAGTATACCAGGCCAATACCACTGGAGCTGCAAAAGGGCGGGCAAAGAAAAAGTCGCCCCGCTCCCCTCCGGCAGGCTCAGAAACACCGACCCAGCGACCGGAGATAAAATACTGAAGATCGGAACGGCAGACCAATGGGTATACGTGAGTAGACACTTGCACTTGACACCGGCGATACCAAAAGTTCCTTAATTTCAGGAGGAAAAACGTTCAAACTGGGGGGCTGTGTGCATACCGAACCAAACAAATGTCGTCGATCAAGTTTGATGAGCAAAGGGGGGTAATTAAGTCTTGGGGAAGTCCAAGGACCATTACGGGACTTTCACCACGCATGGCAACAGCGTGGATGAAAGCGATGGGCCAATGGAAAGTTACCATTATAGCGGTATCACACCATGTGATTCTAGAGGCCCCAAGATGCCTATAAGAGGAAATCATCAAATCGTCGAATTAAGATCAAGCTATCAAGTCATCGAGTCCTGATCAACAAAAAGCGAAGCAACGAATCTCTTTCGGCCTTACGAGTAACCTTAAGAATTCCAAGAGTGTCAACAGAACTGAAACATAAAACAAATAATCACGTATATATGTATATGAAGGAGGTGCAGGAGGAAGACGTTGAGTATTCCTATTCGCCAGTTAGCTACCAACGTAATTTGACCGCCGGCGAAGAGGACACGGTGCGCTTCATCAACTTGGCGTTTGATATGCGTCAGACGCGGCAACAACTCAGTCCTCCTCAGTATACGAAATAAACATCCACACACGTTTGAACTTATAAATCGTTGAATTCTGATTTCACCGGGGCTTTGTGTCGAACCTCGCCCCAAAAGATTTGAAACATCCCGAAGGACAAAAAAGGATCGTCGGGTGGGAGGTGGGTAAATATCTGCTTGGGCTCGCGCATAACAGGCTTTGGTCCTGGTGTCATAGGAGCCACTTGAACGTACTGCGCATAGTATCGTCAACGTCCGCTTAATAAAAAGCCATAACTCTAGACCAAAGGGACATGTTTCTGAGATATGTGGTAATAAGAGTAAAAGAAGAAAGTGTTTTTGTTGCAATAATATTGGTAAAGACTGAAAATAGCACAGATGTTCGATATACTAATAAAATATCAGCTGATCATATGTATATGTATAAAGTTTCAATCAACAATAAATAGGGTATAGCTTCTATTCAGATTCCGAGATAAAAAGAGAGAGTATTACCTATCGGTTCATTTACAGGAAGGCTTTTCCTAAGCCAAGAACAGTTTCATTTGGTTTTTCTAGTAGTATCACCTGAATTCCTATATGATGAAATGATTTTAAGAAAAGACTTTTGTAAGCAGGCTGAAATAAAAATCTATCGTAATGGCTTACAAATTGGAAAATATACTGAAGCGGAAATAAGTTCGGTAATAAGAATAAAGTTTGAAAACTATGAAATTGAAATTGACTCAAAGGCATCGAAAAGTGCAAATTGCGAAAAAACTATACACTGGTACGGCTATCCCATGCGTCGTTAAAATCGCTGGTAAAACTGAAATGTTTTAAAGCGCTGTGAAGAATATGGTTTTGTCATAAATTAAAAGAAATTTTGCTTTTTGAAGAGCGAAATGGAATTTTTGGGGCATACTATAAAGAATCAGAATATATGTATCTCAGACGGAAAAACAACAGCTGTAAAAATTTTCTATGCCGATGAAGCGAAGGCAGCTCCAAAGTTTTGTTGGCCTGGTAGGTTATTTTCGGAAGTTCATTGCAGATGTTTCGATTTTAGCCAATACTGATTTATTAAAGAATGTTGCAAAATTTATATACAACGAGAGTCAAATAAAATCTTTTCCTTTGCGAAAAGAATTGATAATTAAATTTTAATTTTTTGAAACATTAAACCCCAAGTATAAAAAAAAAAAAATGAAGTAAGTCGACTCGCCGACTTGGGTTTACCATACACATGGTGAAACAAATATTTCAAATTTCGAAAACCAAATGTAAGTCTATTAAATTGTTTTTACACGCTTCATACTATGTGCTATCTCGTTCACTCTACAAACATACGAGCACTCTAGCGCCGCCACTAGACAACGGCCAATCCTGGCCATGTGGACCGCTTAGTAAAGTACGTTTATACGCATATTTTGCATGTTTATAGTCCGATTTCAATATTTGGTAGTTTGGTAGAAATTGATAAGACTAATTAGACTGCCGAATTTAATTGCAATAGTCGAAAAACTACAGAAGGAAATCGGTTTTTTCTAAATTATGGAGACGGAAGTGGGCGTGGTAAAATATGAAATGATGTATACTCTGCGCGCAGACTAAGCCAGTGTACGTACTAAATTTGGTGACTTTAGCTTTGTTAGTTTTTGATCAAATCAGTTTTGTTTAATTTTCGGGGGCGGAAGTTAGTTTCTGCGCCCTAACTAAACGAGTATACGAACCAAATTTGATGACTCTAGCTGTTAAATTTTTTTAAGAAAAACAGTTTTATGTGATTCCTGGGGGAGTAAGGGGGCATGGACAAAATTCTAATTAACTCTATTTACATACTACACGAGTATACATACCAAATTTGGTGGCTCTAGCTCTTATAGCCTTGCGTGTTCATACAGACGGACGGTCGAACGGACAGACGGACATGGAACCGAGAAAATCAGAACTAAAAAAAATCAAAGAAGCTAACATCGTCTATGCCGAAGTTTATATACCCTTGCAGTCCTTTGTAATAATAATTTTACATGTTCACAATTTGTTTTCTGCAACTCAATTTATGAAAATACAAACAAAACAATTTTACTCTCTATTTTACAATTTGTTCTTCTTCTTCCCTCATTCCCAAAGCAAAGCAACGCACGCATACACATACACTTTATGTAGCGTTGCGTCTGTGTGTGTATGCATGTACTCTGTTGATGACGTATGACGTAGTAGACAGAAAGCAGCGCTGCCGGCAGAGCTGGGAGCAGAGCCGATTATTAAATTGACTGTAACTTGTGTTATATTTATCCGATCATATTCAAATTTTGGGATCTGCGGTTTTATATCCAATATTATCACAATGTAAATGTTAATGTAAATTGTATAGCATACTTGATTTGTATGAAAATGTTTCTTCTAGTTCTTCTAGAGCTATATGATGAAACTATAGTGGTCCGATCCTGATGGTTTTCATACTTTATTTTTGCCGGGTAATAAAAACCCCCATCTGAGTAAAACGCATACGCACAGACGGACATGGCTATATCAACTCAGCTTCTCATGCTGATCAAGAATATATATACTTTATGGTCAGAAACGTCTCCTTCTGTGCATCTGATCAATATTATAATACCCTCTGCAAGGGTATAAAAAAAAAAAAACATCGTCTTAAATTCGGTATGTGATTGTAATGCGCTTGCAGACAATGGAAACAAATATGTGTATACTAGAGTTGCTCGATGGATTCTTGAGCTTTAAGAAACTGATCTTGAAGTTGAGCACAGTGCAGAATATGGTATTCGTCATCCATATGCGTTAAGTCGCTACCCCGTTATGATTATATCGGCAGATTATATACACAATAAATTAAATAATGTTCAAATACAACACGAACAATTAAAGGCCACAATCGATATCTTAGGTCAGAAGACTTCTCATAACAACTATTTTATGAAAGCTGGCATACACTATAAGTTGGTCAATGACAAAGAACTAATTGTAGTTCCCTCTACTCTGCAACGGGAAATTATTTAACATGCTTATAATAGTTTCAAAGGAGTATTTTATCCCAAAAATAGACGAGAAAATACAACACCAAATAAGATGCTGCATTCCATGTCTAACACTTAATCGAAAGCTTAGTAAAAAGGAAGGAGAAGTGCTTCCACTACCGAATGATGAGCTGCCCTTTCAGTCGTTCCACATCGATTTTCTTGGACCCTTAGAGTCAACTCACAAGCAGTATAAGCACATTCTCGCAGTTATCAATGGCTTCACAAAATTTTGCTAGTTGGACCCGACGAAAATGACATCTACGAAGGTATTAAATCACAAGACTTTAACATCAAAGTCTATTTTTTGAAAATGTAGTTCAAATTATTTCTTACAGAGGTTCTGCTTTAACTTCTGACGAGTTTAAGGAGTGTTGCAATGCAGAAAGTATCGAATTTTACGACTGGTCTTCCACAAGCCAACGGACAATTCGAACGCATTTACGCTGTTATTATATCCGTGTTGTCTAAGACTTCAATAAAAGACCCCAGCAAATGGTGTAAGTTTGTCACTAAATTGCAACAAACTATAACTTCAACGTACAGCAGCAGCACACATTTAACGCCGGTCGAGCTACTGATTGGTATAAATATGCACACTATATAAATATGCTTCTATATATAAAGTCGGTGATCTGGTAGCTGTTAAACGAAAATATTAATACTTAGGTCCGTACCGCATTACCATAGTAAAGGCCAGAGATACATACGTCGCAACAACTGCAATACGTATCATCCAAATATTTGGATGCGATGTGCAGTGCGTTATTTCCTATTAAATTCTTTCAAAGTAGTTTATAATGCATGAAAAATTACTATCACATTAACATTTTCAAAACATTTAAAAAAAATTTGTTTAGCTACACTGGTTTTTTAATGTAAATTGTATATCATACAGCTGTTATATATACATACATACTACAACCCCGGCCATCTGGTTTTTACAGCAAAATACGATTCATTTATACTGTATACTGTATACCGTACTTTCACGATCCCTTAGATTTTGCACCAAAATGCAATAATTCTGTAACGTTATTGAATAGGAATGTCTTTTTTAGCTTCAATATGTTTTTTACTTACCCCTTTTATTAACGCATCGTTCAAATGATTCTGCTTTCGTAGGTAAAAGAAGGGAAATAAACATAGCCTGCAGCAACATTATTAACCCTAAGTTTAACAGCATTTCAAATTTTAATTCTGAAAGCAAAAACGTAAAAAGTTAGGGCAAACGTTTTTTTTTTTTTTTTTTGTATGATGAAGTTGTAAAACAATTAACTGTTGACAAAGAAATCTCTTATCAGACTATCCTACAATTTGACAGTGAAAAACCTCACACACCCAAACAGGAAGCACCACTCGTGGAGTTCAGGGAGAAGAAGGCTAATGTAAAAATTGTCATATGCTCGCCAGACTACGTGCGGCTTCCAACTGCCATCCGTCAATCCACTATTATTTTAATACCATGCATCCATACGGTGAAATGGTATATTAAAGGTGACGGACAGAAGGAAGCTTCTCCGACCCTATAAAGTATATATATTCTTGATCAGGATCAACAGCCGAGTCGGTCTAGCCATGTGCGTCTGTCCGTTCGTCCGTCCGTCTGTATGAACACGCAAGGCTATAAGAGCTAGAGCCACCAAATTTGGTATGTATACTCGTGTAGTATGTAAATGTATAGAGTTAATTAGAATTTTGGCCATGCCCCCATACTCCCCCAGGAATCACATAAAAATGTTTTTCTTAAAAAAATTAACAGCTAGAGTCATCAAATTTGGTTCGTATACTCGTTTAGTTAGCGCGCAGAAACTAATTGTTCAAACTTTTTGCCACGCCCACTTCCGTCTCCGCAAATTAAAAAAAACTGATTTTATCAAAAACGAACAAAGCTAAAGTCACCAAATTTAGTATGTACACTGGCTTAGTCTGCGCGCAGAGTATACATCATTTCATATTTTACCACGCCCACTTCCGCCTCTATAATTTAGAAAAAACCGATTTCCTTCTGTAGTTTTTCGAACATCGCAATAAAATTCGGCAGTCTAATTTATCTTATCAATTTCTACCAAACTACCAAATTATGAAATCGGACTATAAACATGCAAAATATGCGTATGAACGTATTTTACTAAGCGGTCCACAAGGCCAGGTTTGGCAGTTGGCTAGTGGCGGCGCTAGAGTGCTCGTGTGTTTGTAGAGTGAGCGAGATAGCACATAGTATGAAGCATGTAAAAACAATTCAATAGACATACATATGTACATCTGGTTTTCGAAATTTGAAATATTGGTTTCACCTGGTGTATGGTATACCCAAGTCGGCGAGTCGACCTACTTACTTCATTTTAGTTGTGGTTCTAAAGTCCCTATTCATTTTGGTCCTTCAAGAAAAAAGAACTCTGTAGTTTTTCCCCACCAATGTTCTTATCATGATAAGAGATTCAGAGATTGAATCAGCTCCTTAAAGTCTGAATTGTTATGCAAGTGTAAATGCTAGAACAGCTATAGGTGGCAAAATAAAATAACTCTTGTTTTCCCCACCAGTGCACTATGGGCGATTTTTCATAATGGGCGGCATAAAGTCATCAAATTTATGGTGAAATATTAAGAAAATGTTATTTTTTATTTATAGTAAACACTTCAGTTAGCTGAAAAACAATTTTTTTTATCGGGTGGCAACTCTCTTTTTTTGTGGCAGCCCTTCAAACCAGCAGATCTGTTGAAGCTCGCAATTATATAAATTGGCGCTAAAAATTTCATGCTGTTGAAAGTGCTTAAATTATTGTTGGTTTCGTTTCAATAAATAAGTGTAATATGGATAGCAAAGCTTAAGGTATTTAGAACCTTTTATTTACGCTAAATGTGTATAAATGTTCGTGGTGTTTTTAATGTCCAGTGTTATTGTTGATTGTATTTTTAGCAAAAATCTAACAATTTTAATTGTGTTCCGTGGAGTATTTCTTGAAAATTGCATATCAAAACATGCAACTAAAAATGGCAAGTTACTAACGAATCAGTCTACTTTATTGTAGTAATCATTTTTTTGCTCATTTTTGTTCCTTTTAAAAAAAATTGCACTTGAAGTTTTCATTTACGTTCAACAACAACACGCTTGTTGATATTTGGAACAACTACAATCGCAATGCTGATGCTGTCGCAGCGTACATAATGGAAGAAATAAATGAAGATAATGTGAACAAATTAAACATACAGCAAATAAAGGCAAAAGTGACTAATTTTGAATATTATATAAAACGATACCTGCGCAAATACAATCGAAATCTTGAGCGATTCAAGTCAATTTACACAGAATGGTTTGCAAAATGTATGGAAATAAATATGCGAAATGTAATGACTGAGGAAAATGATAAAAATAAAATGATTCAGTATGGAAGGTAATGAATTTGCATATTAGCATACCAAAACAGAACGAAAGTGGTAACAGCAATGATGGTAACACGGCGAGACGAAGCTTTGCAAATACAAAACTGTTTGCATCCATAACACTGTTTGATGAGGTCATTTTGAATAATTTTTACTATATATTAATAGCAATACCGTGTGAATTCTCAATCAGCCCAAAAAAGTACCGACAATTTTGTAATGACACTTTTAATCTATATATAAAAACCTATCCGTGGTACCCAATGTCTCAAACTGTACATAAAATATTAGTTCACGGAGCAGACATTATAAATTTGTGTATAGTTCCAGTTGGATGTTTGGGTGAAAATGCATCAGAAGCTTGTAACAAACATTATAAAATGGACCGACGTTCTCATGCCAGAAAAAATTCTAGATTAAGTAATATGGCTGCCGTTTTTAATAGAGCCATGGACTCATCTGATCCTTTAATATCAAGCTACTATATAAATAAGAGGCTGCAAAATTTGAAAAAGAAACCGCTTCCAATAGAAGTTATAAACCTTTTAGAGTATCCAACATCAGAGCTGAGTTCATACAATTTTGGAAATGATGAAGACACCGAATCAGACAACGAAAGCGATGACAAACATGAGAATTCTTTTGTTTTGGATGAAGAAGATTATTAACTTTTTGATTTTTTGAGTTTGGAATATTGTTAAAACATGGTAAAATATTATTTTTACTATTTTTATGCTTTGCTTTATAATAAAAATTTAAATTTTTGTACAGGTGCCGGGGTTATAAAAGGGCGGAAAATAAAGGCGTGGTCAAATTGACTAAAAAAAAAATCCGAAATCAAACTAAAATATTAGTAACAATTAAAAAAAAAATTAAGCGCCTAGCTCTGTGTGTGGACTTTATGCCGCCAAAATCAACTAATCGCCCATAGTTGTAGCATGTTCTAGAATAACAACATTGCAATGTATACAAATATATTGTATCAATTAGTAACAATATTTATGTGCGCAACATTGAAGTACATTGGCCTCTTAAGCAACATAACCACCCATGAGTGCATGGTGCTGGACAATTGCTGCTTCGGCAAATATAACACGCGCGGCCACTCAGGCCCAATATGCAATATGATACATCCTCACTCTATCGCTGCGGCGACATATATACATACATGCTCTTGTGTAAACATTATACATTTATACATTCATACATTTATACATAAATATGTTTATACATAAGCATACCGCTCCTCTGCCTGCATTGCCAGCAGCGCAGCTACGCCGTTTTAGCTATAGAGAACAATTGTAATAGAATTAAGAATTATTCAATAAACCATACTCAAACTGAAAAGACCTGCTTGTGTCTTTCTTTTGAAAACTCAAACTATCACATATTGAATGATACAACAGCGGACGTATTACATGGCGACCGTGACAGGACCGGCACTAATTTACAAAAGTGACCGGAAGGCAAAACGGACCAAATATAGAAACAACAGTGAGTACAGTGATGGGAAAAAAATCCGGTGTGGCAAAGAAATTAAAAGCCAGAAAGGCTGAAATTTTGAGTCTATTAAACAGCCCAAATATAATTAGTTGGAATACCTCGGTGAGATTACACGCCGAGGTAGAATTCATAAAAAGCCAATTGGGCGAAAGAAAAAATAAAGCCACAACCGAAGTTCCATACTTTACATTACACAACGTGGCAAAGACAAAATTAAAAATAGCGTCAGTGCAGCCAACCGGCGACGACCAGCTGACGCAGAGGATAATACAAGGCATGCAACAAAAGACAATGAGACAATCAACACCTTTACGGGTAATAATCAGCAACCGAGATTGAAGTGAACCGATAGCGCTACAAAGAGCGCCCAACAAAAATTAATAATAAAATTGTGCGCTGCGTCGCATGCGGCATTAAAGCTGTCCAATTAGAGTGTGGCCTGAAAACCACACGCAAAACTAGGCAGGGATATATGTAAAAAAAAAAGAAGGAAAATTTAACAAAAAAAAAAAAAAAAGAGATGAATAAAATATATAAAAAAAAACACTATCTCTAAATAAAGCAGAATCAAAAGAATTTCAAAATAATTAAGAAAAGAAATAAAAAAAAAAAACAATTTTAAAATTTGAATGTTTGATAATAGAATAAGCAAGTTTGATGACATATTAAATGAACCCAATATGGGGTTAATAGATACCAAGACAGTGGACTCCACTGCTAACGTCATTAATAAAATAGAGTCATCAAATGTAGATTTAAAGCCAACAAATGCACTTTTCTTAGTAATTGTAATAATAATGAGCGCATATGTGTTATATAAAGCATACAAACTACACAATAAATGTGTTACAAAAAGAGCCTTAAGCCATGCTAATGATCTTGATAAGATCTAAATAACATATGCAACAATTGTAATAAAACTGCATTTAAAAAAAAATATTATCAAAAGAACAAATATATATATCAATTTAAAAAAAAAAAAAATTTAAGCTGAATAAAATATATATCAATTGATTAAGATGAGTAAAATAGATGATTATTTTAGGAAGATAGTATCTACTATCTAGGCATCCCAGAATAGTTTCCCACTTAATTGAGGTTTTTAGAAGCGAGCAAAGTAATTCTCCCCAACACTCGATTTGTTTAATACAGATTAGGTTAGCTTACCTAGATATAACAGGAGAAGAATTCCCAGTAAGAGGTTGCACTTGGGTACAGATGAGTTTCATCCTCACAGTACCATATGTGTGCTGTTACACAAATGCCACAGGCACATTTTGCTTCTACCTGATGGATGAAGCTCAACAATAATAAGTTGTTGCGAGAATATAAATATAAAATATAAGGAAATTAAGGACTGGATTGTAAATAACAGAAAATTCAAATAAAGGATAGCCCACTTGATTGCAAGATCCATAGTAGAAGCATATAATCGCCTACACTCGACACTCGAAAATAATAATAGAGAGTTTAAAAAAAATCAGAGCAGTGTTAAAAGAACACTACAGTAAACTAAGTGCGGGACGAAAAACAGCCGCAGATGCATTCTATGATGAATGCAAACAAAAGGCAAAGTCCGTATTGAAAAGACAATATTGAATATAAACAAACAATTGATTTGGAAAGTTCAATATCGCTGGAAGAAGTAACAAAACCAATAGCTGATGAAGAAATAGGTCAAGAGGAACTATCAGTGAGCTCTGATCAATCAATAATAAGTCATAAAAAACCAGCCATTCCAAAAGAGAGCACAATGACACAAACGAGGGTAGAATTCATAAATACAGCCACCAAGCTGATACCATACTTCGATGGTGATGTTAAAAATCTACCAGGTTTCATCGGAGCGCTTCGCGTTCTTTACACCATAAAAGAACCGCACGAAGCGGTAGCCATCCAACTAATAAAATCAAAATTAAAAGGTCAAGCGGCTAGCAGCCTAAGCTCAGAACAAACGATTGATGAAGTAATACAAAGACTATCAACAATCTTCAAGGGTGACTCAGAAGACCTTTTAACTGCAAAAATTAAAAATCTGCAGAGAAATCCCAATAACTGTGTTTCATACACAATCGAAATTCCTGAGTTGACTGACGCCCTTAAAAGCGCATATATGTCCGATGGCCTTCCAAGTGAGGAAGCAGTAAAATATACTACCAAAGTGGCAGTAAATGCCATGGTAGGTCACACCAAAAGTCCAAGAGTCCAATTATTAATGGAATCAGGACACTTTCAATCAGCTAAAGAAGCAATCACTAGATTTACCACTCTTTCAGTAGAGTCGGGATCCACAGATAGCTTCCAAAATAAGGCCATCTATTATGCTCAAAGAAACCGTGGTAATTATAATAACAAAAATAATTATTGCGGTAGAGGCAATGGTCGTGGTTATTATAATAACTATAATAATAACAATAACGGCCAAAATTCCAGGCAAAACAGGAATAATAACAACAGAGGTTACAACAAGAATAATAGAGGTAACCGAGGAAATAACCGACAAAACGGTTATACCAATAATAATGTTATGGTAGCACAGAATGCTTCGGGAAACTCCCGATACTCATACTCAGCATAAAGAGTAATAAGATTCACGCCATCAGTCTAAATCAAAATACGTTTGTTACCTTCACGAATGTGGCAACGGGAAAAAAGGTAGTATTCTTAATAGACACAGGAGCGGAAATATCTATTGTAAAAAGAAATTCCGATAAACTTCAAAATATTCAAACCAATAAAATTATAAACATACAGGGAATCAGTCAAGAAGTAACTAAATCCATAGGGTTTACTTCTGTTAAAATCCAATTTTCAAAATATATAATCCCACACGACTTTCACGTAGTAAATAACCAATTCGCTATTCCATGTGATGGAATACTAGGAATCGATTTCATAAGGAAATACAACTGTCAATTAGATTTCAATCCGTCCGAAGACTGGTTAATAATTAGACCAAACAACCTAAAATATCCAATATATGTACCAATATCGTACAGTTCCGGTAACGATTCAATAGTATTACCAGCAAGATCCCAAGTTGTCCGAAAAATCGAAATAAGTTCACAAGAAGACAGTGCATTTATTTAGCAAATACCATAACTAACCTTCAAAACGCAGTCATACGATTACTAAACACTACAAACATAGACCAAATAGTAAACATATCAAGTTTGAAATATGAACCGCTTTCCGGCTACGAAATAATAGAAACAAATAAAGAACAGCGTGAAAACGCAGTACTAACTACGTTATCAAAAAATTTTCCCCCACAGTTTCACAGCCAACTTACGAAGTTGTGCAAGAAATATAGTGATGTATTCGGACTAGAAACCGAACCAATAACAACAAATAACTTTTATAAACAAAAATTAAGACTGGTGGACGATGAACCAATATACATATACCAAAAATTATAGAAATCCTCATAGTCAGAAAGACGAAATCCAAAAACAAGTCCAAAAACTTATAAAAGACGAAATAGTCGAGCTCTCTGTATCACCTTACAATAGCCCACTTTTACCGAAAAAATCATTACCAAATTCCGAAAATAAAAAAAAATTGAGCTCGAAAAAAAGTCACGAGACATAACATCCTTTTCCACATGTAATGGCTTCACGCGATTACCATTCGGTTTGAAAATAGCGCCAAATTCGTTCCAGAGAATGATGACTATAGCATTCACTGGCCTTGAACCTTCGCAAGCTTTCCTTTACATGGATGACTCAATAGTCATAGGTTGTTCCGAAAAACATATGCTCAATAATCTAACAGATGTCTTTGAGAAGTGTAGGCAACACAACCTAAAGTTACATCCTGAAAAATGTTCATTCTTTATGCATGAAGTCACCTTTTTGGGACATAAATGCACAGATAAAGGAATCTTGCCTGATGACACAAAGTATGATGTCATTCAAAATTATCCAGTCCCACATGATGCGGACAGCGCTAGAAGATTCATTGCATTTTGCATTTATTATCGAAGATTTATACAAAATTTCGCTGAATATTCTCGTCACATAACAAGATTATGTAAGAAAAATGTTAAATTCGAATGGACTAGTGATTGTCAAAATGCGTTCGAGCATTTAAAATCAGAATTAATGAACCCAACTCTGTTACAGTACCCAGATTTTAGCAAAGAATTTTGCATAATCACAGACGCAAGTAAATATGCATGTTGAGTTTGGCGCTAAGGTTCGATGTTTTAGCGGGCCCACAAGAAACACTTCACTTTCACGTGATACTTCATTTATTTCTTCCACGTGTTTTCTTATGCTAATGGTAGGCTAAGTGGGTGTGTGTATGGTGAGCGAGCGAGTCGGTAGTTGAGCCGCTATAAATTAATCGCCCTTACTCGCGGTTGTAACCAAACTGTTCTGTCCGCCGCTTAGTAACAAGCATAGAACCTAACATGTAAGCTTAAAGCGCAAGATGCAACGGTTAATTTCCCAGCACGTAGGCTGGCGCTTAAGTATAAGTATGAAAATGAAAGAGAATGAGTGATATGGGTTAACCCATTGGTGGCTGCGTCGGGTCTGCTGGGCAGTCAGTGGATTTCGGCGGCAACATTCCCCCCCAGTAAAGCTGCTCTCTTCATGGGGTTGCTTTGCTCCATTACAGCCGACGTCTAATACAGCTACTTTAGCCACGGGCCGTTGAAGAGTCCCATTGGCGGTTCTGATGATCACTCGACGCACCTGGTTGTCTTTGGCCAGGATTGTTTGCTCGACTATACCTTTTGGCCATCTATTTCGGGGCAGAGTCTCGTCCAATATTACAACGACGTCTCCAGCTGCTATTGGTGGTCTCTTCGTAAACCATTTTCCTCGCCTGGCTAAATCTGGAACGTATTCGCGTACCCATCGTCGCCAGAATTGATCGGCGAATTCTTGAACAGCTTGCCACGTGTGCTGTACGGTGTGTGTGGTTTTGAAGACTGGTTTATAGCCGCTTGCTGATCCTAGTAGTAGATGGTTAGGGGTGATAGCCTCGTCGTCTTTGCTGTCCAGAGAGACAAAAGTAAGGGGTCTGGAGTTTAGGATAAATTCCACTTCCCATAGTGCACTTTGTAGGCCCTCACTGGTGAATTTTCTCGCTGGGCAGATTGCGTAGAGTACAGTCTTGACGGAACGAACAAGTCGCTCCCATGCTCCCCCCATATGAGGAGCGGCTGGTGGATTAAATTTCCATTTGATGTCATCGAACGCCGGTTGCACGGCGTTGAAGTTGATCGTCTGCGCTTTGTCACAGATAATCTTTTCGGCAGCTTTGAAGTTAGTGCCATTGTCGCTGTAAATTTCTCTTGGGGTCCCGCGCCGATTGATGAAGTTTCGGATGCACATTATGCACGATGCAGTGTCCAGAGAGCACGCCAGTTCTATATGCACCGCCCGTATGGTTAGGCAGGTGAAAATAACTCCCCATCTTTTTCGCTTCGCCGTCCTACAGCGACCAAGAAGGGCCCGAAGTAGTCGATACCGACGTAAGTGAAGGGACGTTGGTAGGCAGCCAGCCTGGCAATGGGCAAGGGAGCCATTTGCGGTGGATCAGGCATGGCGCTCTCATTTTTACAGCGTTGGCAAGACTTCCGCATGCCTTTGTATAAGACTCGTAGGCGTGGTATGTAAAACATGCCGCGAATCCTGTTAATACACGTCTCATGGGATGTGTGGTGCATTTCCTGATGATACCAGTTCACTATGAGCCGAGTAATGTGGTGCCCATATGGGAGCTGTATTTGGTTTTGGCCGTTTAGGTTTTCTGCTCGCCCTCGGGTACGTAGGAGCTGGTTTTCGTCTAGGAAGATATTCAAACATGTGAGTTTAGAATTTGTTTTTAAAGGTTTACCTCTCGTTAAGTTGCGAATTTCTGGGTTGAATTCAGATGACTGCGCATGCCGCAGTAGGAGTGTGCGTGCCTGCTGAATCATCTCGTAAGACACCTCTGTAGGTGGCGATGCCTTTGTTTGTTTTGCTTTCAGTTTCTCAATATAGAGAATAAAGCGCGCTAAAGCTCGATATAGCCTGCGCCAGTCGGAAAAATATTCCGCGTTAAGTTTTAGCTCCATCGGCGCATTGTCGATGAAGAGTATGTTGTGCCTGACTTCAGCATTGTTTGGTGGCCCCAAATCATCGCATTTTGGCCACTCGTGTTGATCCTGCAGCAAATAGTCTGGACCGTGTAGCCAAGTTTCATGTTTATTGGCGTTGTGTGTTTTAGTAGCAAGATCTGCAGGGTTAAGATTGGTTGGAACCCAGTTCCATTGGCTAACGTTTGTGAATTCCAGTATTTCGCCAACGCGGTGCATGACGAATTGCTGAAACTTTCGTGGATCCATACGAAGCCATTTGAGAACAGTCTTTGAGTCGGACCAATAACAACTCGAATTAATTGACAAACTTGGATTGCGTTGGATTCGGTTACTCAGCTTTGCTCCGATCACTGCGGCTTGCAGTTCCATCCTTGGTATAGATAGTGGACTCAACGGTGCCACTTTCGCCTTGGAGGCCACGAAGCTGAGGTAGGTTCTTTTCCCCTGGCGTATCCGAAGGTAGCAGACTGCTGCGTATGCCAATTCGCTGGCGTCAACGAACGTGTGTAACTGGACATCATGGACTTGATCGCTGCTGTCGAAGTAACATCTCGGGATGGTCAATCCGGCGATTGTTGTAAGGATCCGTTTCCATCGTATCCATTTGGGTAACAATGCGTCGGGCAAACCAGTGTCCCAGTCAATGCCGCTTCTCCAGACTTCTTGCAGTAGGATTTTGAGCTCTATTGTAAAGCATGAGATGCCGCCAGATTGGGCGGCTGCGTCCCATACAAGCCGGACCTTCTCTGGTTTATTTGGATTTTTAGTTATGAAGGTTGGTAGATACCATGTCCGTCTGTTTGGTGCAGCTATTTCCTCCGGCGTCAGCATGCGAGCATAGCCCTTTTCGACGAGGTTCTCGATTTGTTTGGTGATTTGCTCCTTCAACTGTGGTTGTCGGGAAAATTGCTTTTGTAGGCATTTAAGCCGTTTTAGTGCGTTTGCGTAGCTATCGGGTAATGAAACTTCAGGGTCTTTCCACATTAGGCCGACCTCGTACCGGCCATTCTTAAGGGAGGTAGTAGATTCAAGTCTGGTTAAAGTTTGAGTTTCTTCTGGTGATGATAGCGGTTTTGCTGTGGTAGCGTCTAATGAAAACGCTTGTTTGATGATCTCATGTAGCTTAGCGTCTGCGTCCCTGCATCCACACATGTGAACGCTCACATTAGCTCTAGTGGCCCTTGATCGCGTGGAGCTTTGTAGTGCCCATCCCAGTCGCGTCTTTGACGCTATTGGTTGGTGCCATGCCCCCTCTTTGATTTTAAGGGGTACGGCGAGGTTCCAGTTATTTGTGCCGATTAGGATGCTTGGGCGTGCGTTGGTGTATGATGCTATCGGTAGTCCCGCTAGGTGGGGGAATTCTTTGGCGAGAGCCCTTATGTCGATAGACTGTACAGGTAGATCCAGGGTATCTACACTGTGAACCTCTTCCAAGTAGAATTGATTGCCATTATGTGGATTGGCAACCGTAAGCGTGACACGTTCCGATGCATTTTCTTCGCGTGTTGTATCGTTGGTCCATTTTAGGCACAGTGGATCTGGAACGCCTTTTAAGCCGAGCTGCTTAAAGACCTTGTTGTCGATGAGCGTTAGTGCCGATCCCTCATCTAGAAATGCAAAAGTGTTAGTGACTTTCGTTTTATTGATGATTTGTATTGGAATGACACGGAAATATGTTGAGCCAGATTCTCTGGATCGCTGGGTGTGCTTGCCCTCCGGCGTATGCACGTTGGTGACCATAGCTGGCCTGTTTGGGCTGCTGGATTTCGCAGCCTCTGGTATTGGCTGCATCTCGTGGATCAATGGGTGATGTTTGCTTCGGCAGCCTCATATGCCGCAAACCTTCTCACGTTGGCACTTTTGGTGATGACGGTTTAGGCATTGTTGGCAGAGCTTGTGATTTTTCAGAAAAGAAATCTTTTGTTGATGTGGCGTGGCTTTGAACGATGGGCAGCTGTGTATTTTGTGCCCAGGTTCGTTACATACGACGCACGTAATTTCCTTGACCTGCTCTTCAGGTGCCTCTGTGTGATGATTTAGGCTTCCGCTCTTCTTATGGTAAAGCGGTGATGTTACCTGGCTTGCTGCTTCAGCTATGTCGTAGATCCATTTGCTAAAAGATTCCATTGATGGTATCTTAGTGTCTTTGGGAAACATTGCCCACTGCAGCTTCAGTTGTGTGGGGAGTTTCTCTAGTAGCTCTTGTACGAGCATTGGGTTCTGCATGTAACCTGTGAGTCCACATGCTTCCATCGTTGAGTAGATGTTTCGTACACACAGTGCGTATTCGATAAGTGGTTCAAGCTTATCTTTTATTGCGGTTAGTTGCCGCGTTTTTTCCAGTAAGTTGTGCAAAATATGCTCTGGCCGACCGAAACACATACGTAATGTTTGTATGATTTCAGGGACCATTGCGGGTAAAAGGAGTTTGGATTGAACTAACTCACGTGCTTTTCCCTTTAGGCTAGCTTGCAGCCGCATAAGATTTTCTGCATTCGTATACCCAGCGATTTCCGTACTTGTCTGAAAACTACTGTAGAATAGAGGCCAGTTCTGAGGATTGCCATCAAATGTTGGAAGCTCTTTCGGTATCGCTTGACGGGCAATATACATATACCAAAAATTATAGAAATCCTCATAGTCAGAAAGACGAAATCCAAAAACAAGTCCAAAAACTTATAAAAGACGAAATAGTCGAGCTCTCTGTATCACCTTACAATAGCCCACTTTTACCGAAAAAATCATTACCAAATTCCGAAAATAAAAAAAAATTGAGCTCGAAAAAAAGTCACGAGACATAACATCCTTTTCCACATGTAATGGCTTCACGCGATTACCATTCGGTTTGAAAATAGCGCCAAATTCGTTCCAGAGAATGATGACTATAGCATTCACTGGCCTTGAACCTTCGCAAGCTTTCCTTTACATGGATGACTTAATAGTCATAGGTTGTTCCGAAAAACATATGCTCAATAATCTAACAGATGTCTTTGAGAAGTGTAGGCAACACAACCTAAAGTTACATCCTGAAAAATGTTCATTCTTTATGCATGAAGTCACCTTTTTGGGACATAAATGCACAGATAAAGGAATCTTGCCTGATGACACAAAGTATGATGTCATTCAAAATTATCCAGTCCCACATGATGCGGACAGCGCTAGAAGATTCATTGCATTTTGCATTTATTATCGAAGATTTATACAAAATTTCGCTGAATATTCTCGTCACATAACAAGATTATGTAAGAAAAATGTTAAATTCGAATGGACTAGTGATTGTCAAAATGCGTTCGAGCATTTAAAATCAGAATTAATGAACCCAACTCTGTTACAGTACCCAGATTTTAGCAAAGAATTTTGCATAATCACAGACGCAAGTAAATATGCATGTTGAGTTTGGCGCTAAGGTTCGATGTTTTAGCGGGCCCACAAGAAACACTTCACTTTCACGTGATACTTCATTTATTTCTTCCACGTGTTTTCTTATGCTAATGGTAGGCTAAGTGGGTGTGTGTATGGTGAGCGAGCGAGTCGGTAGTTGAGCCGCTATAAATTAATCGCCCTTACTCGCGGTTGTAACCAAACTGTTCTGTCCGCCGCTTAGTAACAAGCATAGAACCTAACATGTAAGCTTAAAGCGCAAGATGCAACGGTTAATTTCCCAGCACGTAGGCTGGCGCTTAAGTATAAGTATGAAAATGAAAGAGAATGAGTGATATGGGTTAACCCATTGGTGGCTGCGTCGGGTCTGCTGGGCAGTCAGTGGATTTCGGCGGCAACATTCCCCCCCCAGTAAAGCTGCTCTCTTCATGGGGTTGCTTTGCTCCATTACAGCCGACGTCTAATACAGCTACTTTAGCCACGGGCCGTTGAAGAGTCCCATTGGCGGTTCTGATGATCACTCGACGCACCTGGTTGTCTTTGGCCAGGATTGTTTGCTCGACTATACCTTTTGGCCATCTATTTCGGGGCAGAGTCTCGTCCAATATTACAACGACGTCTCCAGCTGCTATTGGTGGTCTCTTCGTAAACCATTTTCCTCGCCTGGCTAAATCTGGAACGTATTCGCGTACCCATCGTCGCCAGAATTGATCGGCGAATTCTTGAACAGCTTGCCACGTGTGCTGTACGGTGTGTGTGGTTTTGAAGACTGGTTTATAGCCGCTTGCTGATCCTAGTAGTAGATGGTTAGGGGTGATAGCCTCGTCGTCTTTGCTGTCCAGAGAGACAAAAGTAAGGGGTCTGGAGTTTAGGATAAATTCCACTTCCCATAGTGCACTTTGTAGGCCCTCACTGGTGAATTTTCTCGCTGGGCAGATTGCGTAGAGTACAGTCTTGACGGAACGAACAAGTCGCTCCCATGCTCCCCCCATATGAGGAGCGGCTGGTGGATTAAATTTCCATTTGATGTCATCGAACGCCGGTTGCACGGCGTTGAAGTTGATCGTCTGCGCTTTGTCACAGATAATCTTTTCGGCAGCTTTGAAGTTAGTGCCATTGTCGCTGTAAATTTCTCTTGGGGTCCCGCGCCGATTGATGAAGTTTCGGATGCACATTATGCACGATGCAGTGTCCAGAGAGCACGCCAGTTCTATATGCACCGCCCGTATGGTTAGGCAGGTGAAAATAACTCCCCATCTTTTTTCGCTTCGCCGTCCTACAGCGACCAAGAAGGGCCCGAAGTAGTCGATACCGACGTAAGTGAAGGGACGTTGGTAGGCAGCCAGCCTGGCAATGAGCAAGGGAGCCATTTGCGGTGGATCAGGCATGGCGCTCTCATTTTTACAGCGTTGGCAAGACTTCCGCATGCCTTTGTATAAGACTCGTAGGCGTGGTATGTAAAACATGCCGCGAATCCTGTTAATACACGTCTCATGGGATGTGTGGTGCATTTCCTGATGATACCAGTTCACTATGAGCCGAGTAATGTGGTGCCCATATGGGAGCTGTATTTGGTTTTGGCCGTTTAGGTTTTCTGCTCGCCCTCGGGTACGTAGGAGCTGGTTTTCGTCTAGGAAGATATTCAAACATGTGAGTTTAGAATTTGTTTTTAAAGGTTTACCTCTCGTTAAGTTGCGAATTTCTGGGTTGAATTCAGATGACTGCGCATGCCGCAGTAGGAGTGTGCGTGCCTGCTGAATCATCTCGTAAGACACCTCTGTAGGTGGCGATGCCTTTGTTTGTTTTGCTTTCAGTTTCTCAATATAGAGAATAAAGCGCGCTAAAGCTCGATATAGCCTGCGCCAGTCGGAAAAATATTCCGCGTTAAGTTTTAGCTCCATCGGCGCATTGTCGATGAAGAGTATGTTGTGCCTGACTTCAGCATTGTTTGGTGGCCCCAAATCATCGCATTTTGGCCACTCGTGTTGATCCTGCAGCAAATAGTCTGGACCGTGTAGCCAAGTTTCATGTTTATTGGCGTTGTGTGTTTTAGTAGCAAGATCTGCAGGGTTAAGATTGGTTGGAACCCAGTTCCATTGGCTAACGTTTGTGAATTCCAGTATTTCGCCAACGCGGTGCATGACGAATTGCTGAAACTTTCGTGGATCCATACGAAGCCATTTGAGAACAGTCTTTGAGTCGGACCAATAACAACTCGAATTAATTGACAAACTTGGATTGCGTTGGATTCGGTTACTCAGCTTTGCTCCGATCACTGCGGCTTGCAGTTCCATCCTTGGTATAGATAGTGGACTCAACGGTGCCACTTTCGCCTTGGAGGCCACAAACTGAGGTAGGTTCTTTTCCCCTGGCGTATCCGAAGGTAGCAGACTGCTGCGTATGCCAATTCGCTGGCGTCAACGAACGTGTGTAACTGGACATCATGGACTTGATCGCTGCTGTCGAAGTAACATCTCGGGATGGTCAATCCGGCGATTGTTGTAAGGATCCGTTTCCATCGTATCCATTTGGGTAACAATGCGTCGGGCAAACCAGTGTCCCAGTCAATGCCGCTTCTCCAGACTTCTTGCAGTAGGATTTTGAGCTCTATTGTAAAGCATGAGATGCCGCCAGATTGGGCGGCTGCGTCCCATACAAGCCGGACCTTCTCTGGTTTATTTGGATTTTTAGTTATGAAGGTTGGTAGATACCATGTCCGTCTGTTTGGTGCAGCTATTTCCTCCGGCGTCAGCATGCGAGCATAGCCCTTTTCGACGAGGTTCTCGATTTGTTTGGTGATTTGCTCCTTCAACTGTGGTTGTCGGGAAAATTGCTTTTGTAGGCATTTAAGCCGTTTTAGTGCGTTTGCGTAGCTATCGGGTAATGAAACTTCAGGGTCTTTCCACATTAGGCCGACCTCGTACCGGCCATTCTTAAGGGAGGTAGTAGATTCAAGTCTGGTTAAAGTTTGAGTTTCTTCTGGTGATGATAGCGGTTTTGCTGTGGTAGCGTCTAATGAAAACGCTTGTTTGATGATCTCATGTAGCTTAGCGTCTGCGTCCCTGCATCCACACATGTGAACGCTCACATTAGCTCTAGTGGCCCTTGATCGCGTGGAGCTTTGTAGTGCCCATCCCAGTCGCGTCTTTGACGCTATTGGTTGGTGCCATGCCCCCTCTTTGATTTTAAGGGGTACGGCGAGGTTCCAGTTATTTGTGCCGATTAGGATGCTTGGGCGTGCGTTGGTGTATGATGCTATCGGTAGTCCCGCTAGGTGGGGGAATTCTTTGGCGAGAGCCCTTATGTCGATAGACTGTACAGGTAGATCCAGGGTATCTACACTGTGAACCTCTTCCAAGTAGAATTGATTGCCATTATGTGGATTGGCAACCGTAAGCGTGACACGTTCCGATGCATTTTCTTCGCGTGTTGTATCGTTGGTCCATTTTAGGCACAGTGGATCTGGAACGCCTTTTAAGCCGAGCTGCTTAAAGACCTTGTTGTCGATGAGCGTTAGTGCCGATCCCTCATCTAGAAATGCAAAAGTGTTAGTGACTTTCGTTTTATTGATGATTTGTATTGGAATGACACGGAAATATGTTGAGCCAGATTCTCTGGATCGCTGGGTGTGCTTGCCCTCCGGCGTATGCACGTTGGTGACCATAGCTGGCCTGTTTGGGCTGCTGGATTTCGCAGCCTCTGGTATTGGCTGCATCTCGTGGATCAATGGGTGATGTTTGCTTCGGCAGCCTCATATGCCGCAAACCTTCTCACGTTGGCACTTTTGGTGATGACGGTTTAGGCATTGTTGGCAGAGCTTGTGATTTTTCAGAAAAGAAATCTTTTGTTGATGTGGCGTGGCTTTGAACGATGGGCAGCTGTGTATTTTGTGCCCAGGTTCGTTACATACGACGCACGTAATTTCCTTGACCTGCTCTTCAGGTGCCTCTGTGTGATGATTTAGGCTTCCGCTCTTCTTATGGTAAAGCGGTGATGTTACCTGGCTTGCTGCTTCAGCTATGTCGTAGATCCATTTGCTAAAAGATTCCATTGATGGTATCTTAGTGTCTTTGGGAAACATTGCCCACTGCAGCTTCAGTTGTGTGGGGAGTTTCTCTAGTAGCTCTTGTACGAGCATTGGGTTCTGCATGTAACCTGTGAGTCCACATGCTTCCATCGTTGAGTAGATGTTTCGTACACACAGTGCGTATTCGATAAGTGGTTCAAGCTTATCTTTTATTGCGGTTAGTTGCCGCGTTTTTTCCAGTAAGTTGTGCAAAATATGCTCTGGCCGACCGAAACACATACGTAATGTTTGTATGATTTCAGGGACCATTGCGGGTAAAAGGAGTTTGGATTGAACTAACTCACGTGCTTTTCCCTTTAGGCTAGCTTGCAGCCGCATAAGATTTTCTGCATTCGTATACCCAGCGATTTCCGTACTTGTCTGAAAACTACTGTAGAATAGAGGCCAGTTCTGAGGATTGCCATCAAATGTTGGAAGCTCTTTCGGTATCGCTTGACGGGCTGCAAGTTGTGCCGCGCTTGGCATTGCTGTGTTTAGGTCTACGTCCATTCGCACTTTATTTTCTGGATAGTACGATGCAGCCCTGTTTTGAGTATTCGTAAAATCCCAGGGTGCCATCGGCGTAGCACTTAGGTGCGGTTGTTCGCGTGTCGTAGCACGCGTGTTGTTTGAGGTTAGGAACGGCAGCTGCGGTGCCTCGTGATCGTAATGCCACGTGTCACGCACAGCTGAGTGTGTGACTATCGCTTTTTGTTTGGCAGAAGTAAAAATAGGAACAGCTGTCCTAGCTGTGTCCTGGAATATTTTTGGAGGGCATAGTCCAAAGTCCCGATCCGGTTCTTGTAGCGGCCCCGTTGGTTTTGCTGGTGACGAAGTAGCCTGAGGTTCGCCTGCTTGGGTGGTATTTCCGAGGTTCTGCAATGCGTTGCTCAATATGGTTGTGATGACTTCCGTTGACGCAGTCGCAGTTCCAGCTGTTCTCAGATTTCTCGTCTATTACTCCAGCGCAGTCGAAATGATACCAGGAACAGCATCGATTGCATTGCACCATGCGGTCACTGTCTTCCTGCATGCATTTCTTGCAATGATATATTCCACTTGATAAGTCTTTTGTTGCCATGGTTTACCAATGAGTTTATATTTTTAAGCGACGTTGATTAGTTACGTGACCTATGTATGTAGGTCGTAAACGGTTGACCGTTGAGGTTATGTATGTATCACAATTTAGTGATTGGTTATGCAATCATCGAGGTTAACCTCTATATGATTTACTTGTAGAACCGTGGGTTGACCCGTCGAGTTGAGTTAAATAATTAACTTTTTCGGTTCCTTTAGTGGTTTACCACTGTTGGATTAATACATATATAGAATTAATCTGTAGAATTAACTTATGGAATTAATTCATGGCCTATAGTTTATAGAATTAATTATAGAATTAATTCCTGGCATAATTTATAGAATTAATTATAGAATTAATTCCTGGCATAATTTATAGAATTGTTGAGTTTGGCGCTAAGGTTCGATGTTTTAGCGGGCCCACAAGAAACACTTCACTTTCACGTGATACTTCATTTATTTCTTCCACGTGTTTTCTTATGCTAATGGTAGGCTAAGTGGGTGTGTGTATGGTGAGCGAGCGAGTCGGTAGTTGAGCCGCTATAAATTAATCGCCCTTACTCGCGGTTGTAACCAAACTGTTCTGTCCGCCGCTTAGTAACAAGCATAGAACCTAACATGTAAGCTTAAAGCGCAAGATGCAACGGTTAATTTCCCAGCACGTAGGCTGGCGCTTAAGTATAAGTATGAAAATGAAAGAGAATGAGTGATATGGGTTAACCCATTAGTGGCTGCGTCGGGTCTGCTGGGCAGTCAGTGGATTTCGGAGGCAACAATGCATGTGGAGCAGTCCTCACGCAAAACAAAAATGGACTACAGCTTCCAGTAGCATACGCGTCTAGATCTTTCACCAAAGGTGAGAGTAATTAGAGTACAACTGAACAAGAGTTAGCTGCAATTCACTGGGCAATCACGCATTTCAGACCATACATCTATGGTAGACATTTTACTGTTAAAACAGATCACAGAGCATTAACTTATTTGTTTTCAATGACAAACCCAAGTTCCAAGCTAACCAGAATGCGACTTGAATTAGAGGAATATAATTTAACGGTAGAATATCTAAAGGGAAAAGATAATTTCGTAGCCGACGCGCTATCGAGAATAACTATACAGGACTTACAAAATATACTAACCAGTCACAAAATTCTAAGAGTCACTACCAGATATCAAAGTAAACAGTCAAATTCCTGCGCAGGAAAAGAAAAAGAAAATAATATAAAAGAGTTGCAAAAGCAATCTTTTAATGCTTCTAAGCCCAATGTGTATGACGTCATTGTAAACGACGAAGTACAAAAAGTAGTGACCTTGCGAATAACCGATTCTTTAATCACGTTCAAACATGGCAAGAAAGTTATAGCAAGAATTGACATTTGCGATATGTATACCAATGGAATTCTCGACTTAGGTCAATTTTTTCAAAGGCTCGAAAAGGAAGCCGGTATACTCAACATAAGTCAAGTCAAAGTGGCACCGAGCGAAAAGATCTTTGAAACTATCTCAATAGAATCTTTTAAAAATATGGGCAATAAAATTTTACAATCATTAAGAGTAGCGCTACTCAAGCCGGTGACCCTATTATCAAATAAAGATAAAGAAAAAGAAGCTACACTGTTTACGTTCCACGATGACCCCATACAAGGAGGTCATACTGGAATATTAAGAACTATGGCCAAAATAAAAAGGCATTACTATTGGAGGAATATGACACGAGATATATCTCAACATATAAAAAATGTAATAAGTGTCGCTTGTTGACAAAATAACACAGCACACAAAAACTCCATTAATCATAACTGAAACGCCGCAACTGGCTTTCGACAGGGTAATTGTGGATACGATCGGTCCACTCCCAAAATCAGAACAAGGAAATACGCAGTAACCTTAATCTGCGATCTAACTAAATACCTTGTAATAATACCAATAAAAGACAAAAGTGCAAAAGCAGTAGCGAAAGCTATCTTTGAAGATTTCATTCTGTAGTACGGTCCAATGAAGACGTTCATTTCGGACATGGGAACAGAATATAGAAATTCAATAATTGAAGATTTATGCAAAAACTTGCAAATTAAAAAGATAACTTCAACTGCACATCATCACCAAACTGTAGGCACTGTGGAGCGAAGCCACCGAACACTCAATGAATATTTACGATCATACATTTCAGTTGACAAAACTGACTGGGATGTATGGATACGGTACTTCGCATATTGTTTTAATACAACACCCTCTAAGGCACATAATTATTGTCCATATGAGTTGGTATTTAGTAAAACTGCGAACTTATCCAAACATTTTAATAGTGTTGATAATATAAATTCACTATATAACATAGAAGATTATGCTAAGGAATCAAAATTTAGATTAGAACAGGCTTATAAAAGAGCCAGAATTATGTTAGAACAGCATAAGGCAAAGAATAAGGAAATATATGATAGAAAGGTAAAAGATATCGAGTTAGAAATAGGAGGTAAAGTTTTATTACGTAATGATACGGGTCATACGTTAGAACCTAAGTATTTAGGCCCATACATTATAGAAGAAATAAGAGATAGGGATAACATTTTAATTAAGGATACAAAGAATAAGAAACAATTAGTGCATAAAGATAGGTTAAAAATGTTTATCAATTAATATATATGAACAAAATAATAATAAAACAAAACAAAATTTTTATCTGCATTTAAGGACACTATACACATATACAAAATATATATCATCAAACAGAAAATCAAACATTCAAATTGAAACTGAAAAAAAAAAAAAAAAAATTTTTTTTTTTTACCAATAATACATAAAAAAATTCCCATTAGAAAATAACTTCATATAATTCCGTTATTTTTCTAAAGAGGGGGGATGTAGCATGTTCTAGACATTGCAATGTATACAAATATATTGTATCAATTAGTAACAATATTTATGTGCGCAACATTCAAGTACATTGGCCTCTTAAGCAACATAACCACCCATGAGTGCATGGTGCTGGACAATTGCTGCGTCGGCAAATATAACACGCGCGGCCACTCAGGCCCAATATGCAATATGATACATCCTCACTCTCTCGCTGCGGCGACATATATACATACATGCTCTTGTGTAAACATTATACATTTATACATTCATACATTTATACATAAATATGTTTATACATAAGCATACCGCTCCTCTGCCTGCATTGCCAGCAGCGCAGCTACGCCGTTTTAGCTATAGAGAACAATTGTAATAGAATTAAGAATTATTCAATAAACCATACTCAAACTGAAAAGACCTGCTTGTGTCTTTCTTTTGAAAACTCAAACTATCACATATTGAATGATACAACAGCGGATGTATTACATAGTGCAGTGGTAAAAGACAGAGTAAAATATATGTTTTTGCCCAATAGGCAACAAAAAAAAATTCTGTACCAAATTTGAAGTGTAAACCAAGAAAACTCTTTGTTTTTTTTTTTTTTTTTTTTTTAATTCTTTTCTGAAAATGTTTAAATTTCAATATTTTGCAAAGTGATAAAATCTTTTTTTTTTATTTAAGCACTTTTAATAACCTTTTTTCTTAAAAAATTCAATATTTAACAAAAAATGTTTCTAACATTACAATCAATTAAAAAAATAGAGTCGGGATTATAATGCAACCCGCATAATTTGTAAATTATCGAATTTTATTTTCCCACTTTTATAAGTTCGAATCGACACCGAAAAAGAGGATAAGTTTACATTGTGCTAAAAATCAAGAGACCCAGAAATCAAAATAAGTTGAAAAGTTGGGTGCAAATATAGTTTTGAACTATGTATAAAGGGCGAAAAAAAAAAAACAAAATAAGAAAAAATTTGTTAATTGAATTTTCGAAAGTTTTTAAAGTTTTTCTGTTCGACACGAATTACTGCCGTTCTAAGTGCTAAGCTCAGTGCATTTGGTAGGCTCTACTGCATCGTCAAATAAAAAAAAATTTTCTTTTTATTTTTATGATTTGATTTAAATATTGTTACAATACTTGTGCGATTTGTAACTACTTTAAGATTTAAGTGTAATGAAAAACCTGAGTATATTTGATTTTATGACAATACTTATCTAAAATGGAAAAAAATGTCCGTTCGACTAAAATACCATTCAAGAAAAATACTTATATTTTTTGTTACTTAGAATTATCTCTAGTTTGGCTGAAATCCTTTCTTATGCAAATGGCTCCAAAAAAGGCTTCGGTTTTTTTCCGTGCGAACGTTGTCATATTTTACAAAATTAAATAAAATATATTCATTACAACTTACATTCGCTTTGGGCATGTAATAAAGTAAAAAATTATTTAAAAAAGCGTCGTGTTCTTTTCTTATCGTCTCTTTTTTTCTAACGTCTCTAACGTCTCTAGCTACACCGCGGAATGCCCATATATATATCTCCAGTGTATGAGGCACCATATTTGTTCGCAATTTCTAAAATTTCACACATACATATGTATGTCTGTATTTAAATAAATCCAAATAAATTCAAATTGATTTCTTATATGACATCAGAGTGTGTGAATGTGATAATAATAAGTTACAAGAAAATATATCCAGTGCTAAGTCCAGACACACATGTATGTATATAAGTATATAAAATTGCAAATACAGTCCATTCTTCTGGAAAATGTGTGCGTTAAGTGAAAAGTGACACTCTATAAAGTTGGGCCATACCCAGCAGACACATCGCAAAAAATATATAAATATATAAAATCTATTAATTTTTTATTTTTATAGAAATTTATATCCATCCAATCCATTCTCTCCACAAGAACTTTAGAACTTCTAAATTTTTAAGCATTCTTTGTTTCCGAATAAGCGGAGACAAATAACTATACATACATACACATAGATATATACATATATTCCATATTACACCTAGTCGGTGGCTCAATGAAGACCTACTAAAACTACAATTCTGTTGTGCTCGAGTTTTAACCCCAATGTAGGAGGAGTTTCCCTCCGATGAAGCAATACTGAAAGGTAGTTCCGTCGGGGATAATGTGAACGATTGTGGATAACGAATAATATATTCCATATTTCAAACTTATACATATCCATATACATATATTTCATATTTAAAATTTACACATATCCATAAACATATATTCCATATTTCAAATTTATATATATCCACATATTCTGCCAGTCACCACGTGGGGTAGCATGTTCGTATTCGTATATTTAATTAAATTGCCGAAAATCACCCTTTCACTGTGGGAACAATTTCTTAGAGATAAGACGGCCATTCCACAGCGGCAAACAATGGAAACCTCATCCAAACCTCAGCGAAACCCCTCTCTAGTCACCCGAAAGGCAAATACATTTGAAGCCAAGGTGATCACCAAACCCAAGTCCTGTGATCTCTGTTTGAAGGAGTATCACACGTTGCGTCGATGTCCCCGGTTCCTTCGACACAATAAGCTATTACACAATGACTTCCGACCGGAGAATAGTCCAGCGCCGGTCACAGTGCACCCCAGTTCTCACAGTGTTGTCCGTCCATACTTTACCGCTGTACAGCAATCGTAGACTTTTGGCAGAAAGTCATTACTTATCCTTCACGGGCGTTATTAGACCCGACTTCGGAAGCCTACTTTGTATCCGAACGAATGCTTCCATTCCAAACTGTAAGGGCCGAAGTAACAGGCAATAAAGAAAAGGTCAATAAAACCTTAGGTCTGTCATGTAAGCATTCGGTCATCAAATAGACCACCAGTGTAGATAGAGATAGAAGCTTTTGTTATGTCCCGAGTTGCCAATGACTTGCCACACTGGAGGGAATGCCCAATATCCAGCTAGCTGACCCCTCCTTTAGATTAAAGGCAATGATTAATCTGCTTCTCGGTATTGACGTTATACCAGCGGTAACCCTTTCCGGCTTCCAGACCCAAGAGTGCGGCACTTTAATGGCACAAGAGACGAGATTCGGTTGGTTCACTTCAGGCACGTTGCAAGTACCCGTTATTTCGTGTGCCGCGTTCGCCACGAGGCTCACTTTTAACAGAGAGGATAACAGATTTTCAAGTGGCGTTTTTCCCAGTATGTTTTCAATGCCGACATCATAAAAAGGTACTGGCAAATTAAGGTCGATCCAGTTCATACGCCATATCAGAGATTCCTGTTCCGAAACAAAGAGGGTCAACTTGGTGATTACGTGCTTGACAGCGTCACAGTTGGCATTAACTGTGCGCCGTTCTTACCCATCTGAGTACTTAACAACTCGCCAATGATGTATAATCCAAATTTCTGCTGGCTAGCGATATAATTAAGTCCTATATGTATGTCGAAGACGTCCTGGCAGGGTCTCACACTGAACAAACTGGAATCGCAATGGTCACTGAACTTCAAGATGCTCTGTGTGATGTGAAGAGAGTGCTCAGTTGCATTGCAAGGTGTCATTTGTTGAATGCTGATTTCTTCGACATCAAAGAGGACAGCCCAGCAAAGTCACTTGGAAAGCGACCACGGCTGAAATTTACTCTGTGACCTCACCCCAAGAGATCAAGTCAGCTTATACTAAACGAGAAGTTGTCGGGCATATCGACAAGTTATTGGATTCGGCTGGCTGGCTTCCTTTGTAATTCAAGCCATAGTATTTATGCAAGAGCTAGGGTGGGATGATCACTTGCCCAGTGTACTCCATCACAGGTGACAAGATTTTACAAAAAACTACTCCTTTCTTGACCAGATTCGAATTCCACGGTGTGTTTTTCATGATCCGAGTTCAGAAACCCGTTCCATTGTTTTTGTGATGTTTCACAGCGGGCTTCTGGTGCCGCGATTAATGTGCGCGTTAACAATTAATAAATATAGGTCCCAGTCAAAACGGTTTCATTGCCCTGCCTTGAGTTATTCGGAGCCAAGCTCCTACCTGAACCGGCAACTGCAGTTCCTCTACAACTTACAAATTGATAGTGCTGAGTCCATTTTCGGTCAGATTTAACCGTTTGTGCACAATCGACAATGCTCGGCGGTGTCATCGATGGCGACGTCATTCAAGTTGACAGTCGTCAACATTGGGAGCGAGAAAGCGGTGGTAGCAGTGAGTCGGTCCCCGATCAGAGAATGAGGGCGGTTGAAACCGATCCTGAAGGTGGTCGATGGCCTCTGCTGCCGAACTCCCAGCTCCCAACTTGGATACTCAGATTGCCAGGAAGTTTGAGGGCATCGACCGGCCGACCGGCGCACATAGGTAGATTTTGCAAAATTAGGCGGCCAAAAATATTTTTTCAATAGAATACACTTTAAATGAAAAAATAATTAAATATTATTGTTTCCTATTAAAATACATTAATTTAATTTTTTTATACCCTTGCAAAAAGGGTATATTAATCAGCACGACGAGACGAGTTCAAATAGCCATGTCCGTCCGTCTGGAGCAACGCTACAGAGCTGAAATGCATGTAGGCTTGTATATACTGCAGGGGTTGTATATCTCGGATTCAGCTGGATTGGACCACTATATCATATAGCTCCCATACAAACCCCAAAGTCACGAACAGTGACTTTTCTCAATAACTTCGTTATTTTCTGTGCTATTATCGTGAAACTTAATATTAGAGAGTTTATTAGTAGTTATAAAAACTACTGTGCCAAATTTGATAACGATCGGGTGAATTTTTTTTTTTTTTTTAATTTCATTTATTGGTTAATTGAGTTAGGTTGACTTAATAAATAACAGTATATCATTTTTTTTTTCAACTTATGCTAGTCTCTCATCGAGCGATCGGGTGACTTTATCATATAGCACCCATAGGAACGATCGGTGGAAAACAGTGACTTTGATCAATATCTTCGTTATTTCCTATGATTGTAGGCCACTCTTTCGCAAACATAAGCCTTTTTAAATAAAACGTTCTTCCACATTGATGGCTAATAGGTAAGGAAAGAGTTACCAAAAAAGTTGCAAGGGTATACAAACTTTGACGCGGTCGAAGTTAGCCCGGGCCCTCTGGTTTTTAACTTAATACTAAAATGGCAAGGTTTTCTATTGAATATGGGCTAACTTTGACTAACTATATTTCGTGAATAGGTGGCTATAGGTGGCCAAATATAACTACATATAATTATTGAAACTATGCATAAATTATTAAATTAAGAAATATTACAGGGACGGGCAGGGAAAGTAGTTATAAGCCCCTTTAAATTTTTTTTTTTAGAAAAATCTGTCTCAAAAAATGGGGTCTTTTATAACAATGCTAATGAATGCAAAACATTCTTAAAATTTGTGAGTACTACATAACACATAAAGATACATATCTGGACTGATATCCATCACAATTACTTTGATAGTAACTTTGCAAAAATAAATATTGACTTTGGAAAAATGTATCACTGAAAACGGCGAGAAATAAATATGAACACTGTGAATGATAATCGAAGTTTGACTACCTGTAATTCGGCGCGGGCGCTTTTTTTGAAAGGTGGGAATGATGAGGTTAGTTTCTCGGAAGTATCTCCTAACAATGTGCATCAATAGTTTGTTCTTAAAATGATTTTTTTTTTTTTTTACTTTTGGCCGCCTAATTTTGTAAAATCTACCTATGTGCGGCCTTTGTGCCCTTTGTCTTGGGCGCGGATGTGATGACGAAGTTTACCAGGAGTTGGCTGGCGACGCGCACCCAAAAACGGTGGACCCTGGACCCTCTCCGGAGTGTGCCATTAGCACTCTAGTCTTGCCCGCACTTTGGTTCAAGCGGGGCTTAGTCCCCTTACATAGCGACGTAAGTTTTTAGTTCAAGTATTCTATATATAGACGTAGTCGTACAACGCTCAGTACGAACAAGTGGCCCATATGACACCAGGCCCAGACCTGTTACGAATGACCCTAAGTAAAGTGAATGTTACAACCTCTACCCACTCCGACCTAAGGGCATAGGCGTATTACATATATGAACATAAATTAAACTAAAGAAATATAAAATATTAAATGTAATAAGATAATAGGTTACATATAAAAAGAAAACAGGATAAATTAAAATAAAGATGATTACAACTAATCACGAGCGAGGAAGGACGAAATCGCAGTTTTAATACCCGGAAGCGATGTTTCGGAACCGATAACGTGCCAAAGTCTGTTGTAGTCACTACATAGCATACGAAAAGGTTTATGCAGAGAAAAGTTAGTTGTGCAAGTGGGATGTATAAGCAGTGTGAAATTGCGAGTCCTTCAGATGGAACAGAAATGTTAATTTGGCTCAACAGCTCGGAAGAGTCAATCTCACCATTCAAAAGTTTGTAAAGAAAAGTTACACCAAGCAAAGTTCTACGGTAAGTTAAAGAAGGAAGGTTACTTAACTGAAGTCGACTAGAATAAGATGGAAGTTGTACAGTTACGTCAACTAACACAGCAGTCGACGAAAAAGCTTAAGCTAAAGACAGATAGTAATTAAATGAAGAAGGTAGCTTAGCTTTATACACAACTAAACATCCCCGAATCGGTGGAGGTGTTTTATTTGCACAAGGTGCCAGCTATGCCCCGATTCACAGCAAATGTGGTCAGGGATGAGTTGCAGCCAATCCAAGTCCAGAATATTTTCATTGGTTTCGCTGTAGATGATTAAAAAGTATAGCACGAAGAGAAGTGAAAGAAAGATGAGGAGAAATTAGGTGAGAAAGGTTGTTAAAAGATAGGCAAAGAACACGAAAAGAATCGTAAAGAGAGTAGTTAGTCAGACATCTACTATGGTGAATAGGAAAAAAGTTTCTGGTCCGACTTGAGGGAACACAAACATATAGCGTATCTAGTAAATTGGTAGAAATGACTTCGCCGTTTATGTCAGGAAGATGTCATAGATGACAAGCTAGAGAAAATACAGTCTTCAGTAGTACTAGGAAAAAACATACAATTTAAATGAGGGATTGAAAAGGGATAGGGCGTGAGATCTGAAACAGTAGTAGAATGTGTCGACTGAAAGAATTTAGCAAACAGATCTGCAATATCCGAATCATTATTAGCAGTCTGGTCATTAAGTCTGAAGGTGGAAGGTAGTACATTAGAGCGTCTTTTGGAATTGACAAAGTTGTAAAATCTTTTGGGGTTCTTATAAAATTCAACCTTACAGCGAATGAGATAATTGTTGTAGCATTGAGTATTTAAAAGACAAAATTGAGGTTTGGCTATACAATAATTTGCATAGTCAAGTCGCGAACCAGTTTTTTTAAATCTTTTAAAAAATATTTCGATTTAATGTTACGGAGATTAGAGAGCCTACGTGTGAACCAGACTGGCGCACTGGAGACGGTAGAGACATTCACATAAGGAACGCATTTATCAATTAGAGATATAAAAGCAGAGTAGAAAAACTTCACTGCACAATCTATATCACAGCACTCAAATATAAATGACCAATCAAAAGAGAAAATTAGGCTGTTAAGAACATTGAAATTTGTTTTATGAAAACATATACGACGAGAATTTGAGATGTTATTAAATGAATTAGTAACGGAATTGTATGAAATAGTAACTTCAATGGTAGGGTGATAAGGATCTTCAGGCTCCACAAGGGGCTGAATTAGAGATACAGAACAGTGGGATCCGAGGCAAAAGCAAGATCGAGGATTCTTTTAGAAGAGTTAAGGAAAGAATTCAACTGATATAGTAGACATTCAAGAAGGCCATCAAGAAAAACATGTTGAGATGAAGGAATTAAGAAAGATAGATCATTAAGAAAGATATCATCAACAAGCCAAGAAATATTAGCCAAGTTAAAATCACCTAAAACTATAAGAAAATCACGATCTTTTAGACGACTAAAAATAGTTCGTAAAGCATCGAGCATTTATTTGCACTTCGACGCAAATAAACTCAACACCTAAGGGGATTTCGAACGGCACCACACTTAAACAGAGATTCGAGTTGACAGCAATGAGTACTCCAGCGCCACGACGACCAACACGATCAAGAAAGAATTTCATTATCCAAAACAGAGGAGTCAAGCCAAGTTTCAGAGAAAGCTAATATGTCAGCCGAAAAGGTTTGGCTATCACAGAACAGGTTCGAGAGCTTGGTAAGAAGTCTTGTTACATTTTGATAATGAATGCAAAGACTAGACGTTAATAGTTTTTTGAAGCAGAAGATAAATTAGGAAGGTGGACAGGCAACGGACAAGAGCGCTTATTGGGCGAAAACTCGTGTACAACTAGGCCCTCTGGCCAAAAATTAGGGTCAACCATAGCTGAGAAGTACTCACTTGGTACTGTAATTTTAAAAGAGGAGATTTCATGAGGCCTAGAAAACTTAAACTTTTGAGTTAAAACCCTAGCAGGGCATATATTACCAATGTAAGCTGCCACAGATGACTCAGAAGTATCTGGAGCAAGCCTAGAGATAAATAATTGTTTGCGATGAGGCACTACAGTTAGTGGAGGCGGAGGAGCATTGGGATCCGACAGTGATTGAGAGCCAGCATGATCCTGTGATTGATCAGAGTTCCCGTGAGGGATAGATTGAGGTTCACCAGGGTTTGTAATGGGTACTTCAATCTGAAAAGAAGACCATAAAGAGGGACAAGAAAATGGTGTAGGCGAAAGTAAAATGGGAGACGAAATAATAGAGAGAGCTGCGGACTGCATACGAGGCAACTCAAGGGTACATTTCTTGGGCAATTTTTCAGAAGGTGGAACAAACAATTGCGACAATAGATGAACGCTAGAGTCACACTCGTTAGACAGCTGTTTGGCCAGTTTGTTTAAAGAAAGAAACTTTAAACGAAGATCCCTATATATACGGCTAAAATCAAGCTGCTGGCTGGCACAAGATGGGCAAGTCCAGCGCATGAAGCCAAGCTTAGGCTTAGACACAGACAAACCAGAAAATTTTTCGTAGTCGCGGCCATTGAGGCCAGCACATTTTAAGTGAATAAGATTATCGCAGAGCCAACAAGATATTGCTCTATACTGATCATCAAAACGATTAGAATGCTTGCAAGTAGGTAGACAACAAGCCAAAAGAAACACAAGGCAAAAAAAATTATATAAAGGAATGTTTAGAAAAATTTAAATACACAGCACAAAGATAATTATCGATAAAAAATCAATAATTACAAATAAAACAAAGAGACAGCTAGAGTGCACAGCACAAGAAAGAATGCAAGAACAGGTATAATCCGAGCTTTGAGAGGCGGCCTTACAAAAGTGATTACGCGGGAGAGAAGTTGAGCACAAGCACAAAGCAGAGAGAACAACAAAGCCACTAGCCCTGATGGTATGATGGGGGCGATGAGGGGAGCAACTGCAGAAGCAATGACGAGAGAGAAAAATAAATTTTAAAAAAAACCAGAGGGCCGGGGCTAACTTCGACCGCGTCAAAGTTTGTATACCCTTGCAACTTTTTTGGTAACTCTATCCTTACCTATTAGCCATCAATGTGGAAGAACGTTTTATCTAAAAACGCTTAAGCTTGAGAAAGAAAGGCCTACAATCATAGGAAATAATGAAAGATATTGATCAAAGTCACTGTTTTCCACCGATCGTTCCTATGGGAGCTATATGATATAGTCACCCGATCTTTATCAAATTCGGCACAGTCATTAACATATATATTAAATTAAGAAATGTTTAATTTAAAAGCAATCGCGTTAAAAGTAACGAAGTTATTTACAAAAGTCACTGTTTCGACCAATCGTTCCTATGGGAGCTATATGATATAGTCACCTGATCTTGATCAAATTTGGCATAGTCGCTTATAGGCGTAGTAAACTCTCTAATATTAAGTTTCACGATAATAGCATAGAAAATAACGAAGTTATTGAGAAAAGTCACTGTTCGTGACTTTGGAGTTTGTATGGGAGCTATATGATATAGTGGTCCGATCCGGCTGAATCCGAGATATACAACGCCTGCAGTATATACAAGCCTACGTGCAAAATTTCAGCTCTGTAACTCTTACGGTCTAGGAGAAGTTTGCGTTGATCCAGACGGACGGCCGGACGGACGGACGGACGGACGGACGGACGGACGGACGAACGGACATGGCTAGTTGAACTTGTCTCGTCGTGCTGATCAAGAATATATATACTTTGTATGGTCGGAGATGCTTCGTTCTATGCGTTGCACACTTCTGACCAAAATTAATATACCCTTTTTGCAAGGGTATAAAAATGCATTTTCACATGACTTTTACAAGCATATCTTAGTATCTTGCTCACTCAAGCATATGAGCACCCTAGCGTCCTAACGGCCAACTCCGGCCTTATGGAAAAACGTTTATATGCATAACTCGACTATTTTTGTCCGATTTTGCTCAAATGTCGTATTTTTCTGGATATTAGTATCAAATTCAGGTGTGCCAAATTTGATTGTAAAGGGGCGTGGCAAAATCTTTACACATTCATAATGTGCGCATTTACTAAGCAAAAATACATACCAAATATGGTGCCTCTAGCTAGAATAGTTTTTGAGATAAACGTTTTTTTTTTTTAATTTCAGGGGCGGAAAAGAGCGTGTCAAAAATTTGAAATAAACTTGATCAGTTTACATACTACAAGAGTCTGCATACCAAATTTAGTGGCTCTAGCTTTTACAGTCTCCGAGATCTAGGTGTTCATACGGACAGACGGACAAGGCTAGATCGACTCGGTTGTTGACCCTGAACAAGAATATATATACTTTATTTCGGAGAAGCTTCGTTCTGACTGTTACATACATTTTGGCGACTTTAAAACACCATTTCCTGTGGGTGCATTTAATAAGAAAAATATAAATATTATTCTTTTGGAAAAAAGGTGTAGTATACTTTTGGGGATAGCTTTAAGCCATATTCTTTTTGGGATAGATAATAAGTAATTAGAAGTTAAACATAATGTTTTAGTTCGGTGCGGCGACCACTAACCAAGGTCAATACCTAGTCCCAAACTTCGGCTTTCAATGCTCTTCCTCCTATTTAAAAAAAAAAAATACTTCTGCTCTTCAATATAACAATATAGTAACAACAATAAACCAGGTTCATGGAAAAGTAACACCAGAACATAAATATCAGTGCCTAAAAATTAAAAAAAGCTTTGGCTTTAAATGGCCCAACTCTTCTACGTTGCGGCGAAAAGCGACATAAATACAGCGGCTGTAAAAACGCAGCGAAGTGTTTCCCATGTACCACCAATGGGATAAAGGAAGCGGGCCATGTTGCCGGGAGCCAGCGATGACCTTGTGGGACATCATGCTTAAGTTCATTCAAATTAAACTAAACCACGGTCAGGCAGCACATGACATGCTGAGGCAAACGACGAGGGAGGAAAATATTAATGTAGTCATCGTAAGCTAATCATACAGACTCCATAGCGGCAACAAATCGTCCTGCAGCACCCAACGAAAAGCGGCGATTTTGCCAACTAGTGTGCGACCGCTGCACTCAAAACACATTCACTCAACACATTGTCAGCAGCAGCATTTTTAGTGTTCTACTTCGAAAATCGGCGAATTCTACACGGCTAGTGACCATGAGGCGATAATTTTCGAGATCGGAGTATCAATCCGTCAGCGAGATGAGCATCTGGTGGCTTGTTAAACCTACAAGGCATATACACTGAATGTTACCCAATTTACTGCCGCTATCACTGGAATATAGTTGGCAACGGAGTCAGCCCAGAATATTTTGAGGAACATAATTGTGGCAATAACACAACAAACAAGTAATTAACAAGATGCAACATAGATGCAAAACCAAGGATTCATGGTGCTACAATTAAAACACGCAACATTACGAATTTCATCGCAGCGGGAAGATGCGTGGGAGGCAGAGAGCGAAAGAACCGAACGGCTGGAGAGCATACACGCAAGGGAGAGGGATGCTATGCTCCAATCACAGGAGGGCACGGGCCCATACGAGAAATTAAGAGTAAATTATGCATGAGTATATGGAATACAGCAATACAGGCACATCACACGTACACTATGCATGTGCAGATTGAGCGCGGGTACCGGTGGATGATGCGAACGCGCTCTATGATGCTGGACGGCGGAGCGTGTCTCGGGAGAGGCCGAAGACAAGCAAAGAAACGAAAATCCAAAGTGAGGGCTAAGCATGCCGAACGGGGGGTAGTGGGGACTGTGTGCATACCAAGTCAAACAAATATCGTCGATCGAGTTCGATGTGCAAGCCGAAGAAGGGGGGAATTAAGTCTTGGCGAATAATATATTGATGACGTAGAAGAAAGAATTTTAACTAATTTGGACTTGAATTAGTTAAAACGAGACAAACAAAAATCAATATATTATTCAGATGGAATTAAATATCCATGCATAGGGAGAAGAGCAGCAATTGCCCAAGAGTTGAGAGAACGAGCGAAATAGAGAAGGACATGGGAAAAAGCAGCGTCGCCTAGCAACCAGAGAGGACATACGGCTGCGCCAAGGACTATTACGGGACTTTTACCACGCACGGCAAGTGATCTAGAGGCCCCAGGATGCCTATATAAGGCGAGCAGCAAATCAGGAAATTATCAAGTCCTCGAGTCCAGATCAACAAGAAGCGAAGCAACAAATTTCTTTTGGCCTTACGAGTAACCTTAAGAATATTTGGCGCCTAGCAAATTACCAGTACAAGCAAGTATAAACTCCACGAGCATCAGCAAATCTGGGTAAATATTTACTACAGCTACTCGGGCCCAAAACGCGCTTAAACTACATAATTTTGGTATCAAACGAAAGAGAAAAACGACCACTACCTCAGGTGCGCCTTGGCGATTTACTTCGTAGTTTTTGAGTAATTAACAAAAGAAAATTAATATTTTTAGCGGGACTATAGCTAAAAGTAGCTGTTTCCGGCTAAGAAAAGCTGTTCATTTTTGAGATGGTGTTACCAAATGCCGAATTTTGGATACTCGAATTCGCGGGCTTTTTGAATCTTTAGTTCGCACTATTCTTAACAAACGACAATATTGTTGAGTTTACAATAATTCTTGGTTTTTTGAAACCAGAGCAGCCGAATATTCCTCGACTTTAGATTCAAATATTTGGCTAAGTACTTTTAAGTCTTCTTTTTCCAATTCCATTCCTATCACTTCTGGTGTACCTCAAGGTAGTCATCTTGGCCCTCTGCTTTTCAAATTATTCATTAACGATCTACGTTTCACAAACCCATGTTGGGATGAAAAAAATGTTGCAATTAAGAAGTTATAATTTTCTTCAAAGGTTTTGGAATAGCGAACAGTTTTGAATTACCCCTTTAGTTAGAGGCTTCGAACTTTTTGCCATTTTTATGCAGAGGAATGATATACGACTCCTTCCAAATAGGAATGATATACGACTCCTTCCAAATAGAGGAAGATTCGGCAGACAATAAAAACAATTTCAAAATGGGTTTACATAATGCGTTTGCAGAGAACCTGAGTACACATACAGGTAGACCATCAGGCCCCGGAGAATAAACAGGTTTAACTAGTTTAAGTTCACTACGAAAAAAACTTTCATCAATCACTGGATTGAAAATGCAATTAGCCTTTTTTAAATGATAAGGATACAGACTTGCTCGATATTCCGTTGAGGAATAAGTTGTTTTAAACCAGAGGGCCGGGGCTAACTTCGACCGCGTCAAAGTTTGTATACCCTTGCAACTTTTTTGGTAACTCTTTCCTTACCTATTAGCCATCAATGTGGAAGAACTTTTTATCTAAAAAACTTATGTTTCCGAAAGAATGGCCTACAATCATAGGAAATAACGAAGATATTGATCAAAGTCACTGTTTTCCAGCGATCGTTCCTATGGGAGCTATATGATATAGTCACCCGATCTTTATCAAATTCGGCACAGTCATTAACAGATATATTAAATTAAGAAATGTTTAATTTGAAAACAATCACGTTAAAAGTAACGAAAGTATTTACAAAAGTCACTGTTTTCGCCCGATCGTTCCAATGGGAGCTATATGATATAGTCACCCGATCTTGATCAAACTTGGCACAGTCATTAACAGATATACTAAACTAACAAATGTTTAATTTGAAAGCAATCGCGGTAAAAGTAACGAAATTATTTACAAAAGTCACTGTTTTCGACCGATCGTTCCTATGGGAGCTATATGATGACTAATCCGATCTTGATCAAATTTTGCACAGTCGTTTATAAGCGTAATAAACTCTCTAATATTAAGTTTCACGATAATAACACAGAAAATAACGAAGTTATTGAGAAAAGTCACTGTTCGTGACTTTGGGGTTTGTATGGGAGCTATATGATATAGTGGTCCGATCCGGCTGAATCCGAGATATACAACGCCTGCAGTATATACAAGCCTACGTGCAAAATTTCAGCTCTGTAGCTCTTACGGTCTAGGAGGAGTTTGCGTTGATCCAGACGGACGGACGGACATGGCTAGTTGAACTCGTCTCGTCGTGCTGATCAAGAATATATATACTTTGTATGGTCGGAGATGCTTCGTTCTATGCGTTGCACACTTCTGACCAAAATTAATATACCCTTTTTGCAAGGGTATAATAAATGCACCAAACACTAATCACGAAAAGAAATAACTGTTTAATTTTGCGAATTATGGAAATAAAACACAAGGATGTCAAGCGAACAACACCAGCGTAAGCGTAAACAAACTAGGCACAATTAAAAATTGAGAGAAAACAAAAATATTAATAAAAACTCAGAAGCTACGCAAAAACACGACCGTCACGTCAGAGAGCAGATAGCTGTCGATTTAGTACAGATTCTAATTTGTTTTGATAAAACTCACATTGACAAGACCAAACACAAGATCCATACTTTAATATGGGGCGGACTAAAGAAGTATAAAGTATTTTGGTAGTATATGGATCCTTGAACTGCTTCGACCATCGCTTTATAAAGCCAAGAACACTCTTAGCCCTACTAACAGTAGTCGATAAATGCTGCTTAAAAGTAAGTTTGTGGTCTATTAAGATCCCCAAATCTTTTACAACCAAGGAAGTATTATTAATTCTTTCTAACGGGAAATTATTTAAAAAGTAACTCGTTAATAATTATTAATGTGAATAAAGCAAGAAGTGAAAGTATAATTCTTGTGCTTGCCCACTTTTTTATGAACTTAAAAGAAAAGAAAATTCTTTTAGATGCCCCCATAGAAGTACAAAACATAGATACCGAATGCAGGGATCGTACTTGATGTCCAAATCGATGTGTTCCTGAATGCCGAAACCGAAGTTGCCAGTGGCGGAGAAGTTTTCGCAACTCGTATTCACGCACTTTCAGACCGCGCTCCAAGCCGAATGGCTATGGCAACACGAACAGTGCAGTGGACAGCAATCTTTTCATAACGACGGATACCGAAAAAACGCACTCTGTAGCGGGCTTTGACGTCACGGGTCAGCCAATCACCAGATTCACCAACACAGATGTTTAAGCACAGCTTTCTGATGTGCAAATCCCGCATTGGGTCCTTTGCCGTGTCGCGCTTGATTTTGGGTTCCTTTTTAGCAACGGCCGCCATTGTGGTCTGTAGGAAAACTTATTGAGGATACATCTACTGCTGCAGCAGTTTTCCCAAACCCTTGTTACATACCAAGCAGACATAGGAGACGGCAATTTTTTTTTTTTTTAACTTTTAATATATATTTGTTGAATCTACTCTTAAATTAGAGCCTAACAAGTTTGAGATATTTTTCTTAATCTAGTAAGATAAATCCTACTTAAGATAAATCCTGGGGATATTGCAGGGGGCCCGAATCACTTGTTATTGGGTTGGTCTGTCATTTCTTTTAAGACGAGTTCTATTATTAGATCGCGTAAGGGAATTGGCAAGAACATTTGGGTGTGCATCCAGTTTCGCAGAATACTTTAGTTGTTGACTACCTATTTCAGATTTTACGCTAGGTAGAATTTAGATCATTTTGAATGTTGTATATACCACGGAGCCCCCGTGATTGATCTTAAAATTTTCGACTGCGCCCTTTGTATAATGTCGACATTGCTGGTACTTGCATTTCCCCATAGTACGGCATCGTAAGTCCAGATGGGTTTCAGTACGGAGTTGTATAGGATGACTTTATACTTCAGACATAGAGGGGACCGAGCATTGATGATCCAATGTAAGCTACTCGCTTTCAGCTTAAGATGTGACTTTTTTGCTTGGATGTGCTTGCGCCAAGCTAGTCTTTTGTCTAGGTGGATGCCAAGGTAAGTGACATCCACGACTTGAGGAATTGGTACGTTGTTTAGCATTAAAGCTGGACAGTTTCTTCTGTTAAGCGTAAATGTGACATGTTTGCATTTCTGCTCGTTGACCCGGATATGCCAAGTTGCTAGCCAATCCTCTACCACCTTGAGGTGTTCCTCTAATTTGCAGAGGCTTGTATTGGGCATTTTGATCTGCTGAGGATTGCCGTGTCATCGGCAAAAGTGGATGTTGTAAGTCCTAAACTCGTTGGTAAGTCTGAAGTGTACAGCAGGTAGAGCAATGCGCCGAGTACACTGCCTTGCGGTACACCAGCTTTGATTTCAAAGTCAGCCGAGTCGCAGCCGTTACATCTTACAGCGAATTTCCTATTGTAAAGGTAAGATTCCATGAGTTTGTGGGTGTACTGTGGCAGTTTTTGCTAGACTTTAAACATCAGACCCTTCAGCCAAACTCTATCGAAAGCCTTTGCAACGTCGAGAAAGACAGCCGCACAGTATTCTTTTTAGTTCGAATACTGTTCGTATTTCGAATGTTATGCGATTGACTTGTTCAATTGTACCATGTTTTTCGCGGAAGCCAAACTGGTGTGAAGGGACTGTGTTCTCCGATGCCAGAAATGAGTTTAGTCGGATCTGCAGGACCTTTACAAAAAGCTTCGAAAGACATGGCAGCAAACTAATTGGCCTATAGGATGATGGCTGGGTTTTGTCCTTTCCCACTTTAGGAATCATGATAATAGTGGACCTTTTCCATCCTCTTGGGAAGTAGCCAATTCTTATTATAGCGTTAAACAGTTTGCAGATGTATTGTATGGCGATGATAGGGAGTTCTAGGATCATTTTCGGTGTGACTAGGTCATGGCCAGGGGCTTTGTTCGGCTTTATGTGGTTTTTAATAACTGCAGTGACCTTATTCGATTGGAGTTCCGAGTACTCACTATGTTAATGTGCTTGAAGGGGGAAGTAAAAATGAGTTTGATATTGGATTTGGCTGAAAAACCATTTTAAGATGTGTGGCAAATACGGATGTCCTCTCTTCGTCACTGCGGGCCCATCCACCGGTTGGACCCCTTATCGGTGAAACTGTCTCTGTAGGAGCGCTTAAAGTTGGGTGGGCTTTCCACAGAGGATGTTTGGTGCTGGTTGGACTGAGCTTTTCTATGTATTTCCTTTGAGCCCAGCTTTCCTCTTGTCTCAACTCCTTGGAGAGGTTGCGATTGGCATGCCTCAGGCGAAGTTTTGCTGCTGGTGATCGAGTAATCTGCCATTCTCTTCTTAGACGTCGTTTTTCCGTTACTAATTTGTCTATCCGCCGGTTCGTAGGCCTGACAACAGGTTTAGTGTAAGTAGGGGCATGTGGAGTAGACACTTTTGCTTGCTTCCATCATCGACTCAAGTGCAGAAACGCACATGTCAATGTCCTCTGCAGCATCCAGTTTCGGCGAACAGTCAAAGTGGGCACTCATGTACATTTTAAATTTTAGCCAATTTGTTTTGTTGTTTGTAAGCCTATATGGGCGATCAAGTACTTGAGGTCTTGTTAATAGTGTGAATAGCACTGGAGAGTGATCGGAGGTTAAATCTAGCAGTGTATCCGCAGTGATCCGATTACGCGGAATCCTCTTGGTTATTGCGAAATGAATCAAGTCAGGCACTTTCCGTGGATCTGTGGGCCAATAAGTAGGTCTACCCGGTGAGACGCAGTCCATCTTATTGAGTGGGTTGACTATTGTGTTGTGCAACTGCTTGCCTTTCAAATTCACCAGGCGACACCCCCAGTGCGTATGTTTGGCGTTATAGTCCCCTGCTGCAATGAAGCGATCTCCGAGTGTGTTAAAGAAATCGGTAAATTCCTTTTCAGAGATTGAGAAGCGTGGTGGGCAGTACAGGGCAGCCAATGTAGTGTTGCCGCAGCTGGTTTGGACGTTTATAGCAGTTGCTTGTAGGTGCTGTGTTTCAAATCTGTTGAGGAACGAGTGTTTTATATGGTTTTTGATTAGGATACCAGTCCCGCCATGAGCTTTTCCGTCTGGATGGTTTGTTGCCCAGTAGGTATATTAAATGTGTTTCCGATATCAGCAAAACGTCGATTTCACTTGAGCCTAGGAATAGTTGCAGTTCGTGTTTGTGCTTGGAGATTCCGTTAGCATTCCAAAGACATAGATGTAGGGAAGCCATTATTTATTCTCGATAAGCTTCTGGATAAGCAGGTTTTGATTCCGCATCAATTCCTGCATACAGTTTTGCATGAACGTCATAAAAGCGGTCATGTTTTGATTCAGTGAGATCAAAAGGGCCTCTAAGCCACTTGGAGTTTGCTGGCCAAGTTCTGGTGCGCTAGGTTGCGGATTCTGTATATGGTGGAGTGACGGGGTCTCTTTCGCGGGCTCCGTTTGTCCAGTTCGGAGCACACTAGCGAAGGATACACTGGGACTGTATGTAGCAGGTATGTTAGATGATCTAACAGCCTTGGCGAAGAATACCTCCGGTGTAGTTTTAGAGGCGTTGACGGTGATTTTTGGTCCAGCTGGGGGTTTGCGACCGTTTAGGTGAGATTTAAGATCCTTGAAGACAGGACATCCTCTGTAGTTGGCCGTGTGGTTCCCTCCACGGTTACTGCATAGTCTTAGTGCGACATTGTTTCTGTCCTTGGTGCAAATGCCATCTTTATGATGTTCGCCACAGCCAACACACACTGACCAAAGATTGCAATTGTTAGAGGTGAGGTTGTATTCCTGGCAGTTTTTACACTGCGGTGGTTGGTGTCTCTTATGGGGCTCCTCTACGGTGATTCTTCTGTGCAATAACAATCTTCAGCTGTGATTGTAGATTGGGTGCACTTCATTTGGCTTCGACCGCTTTGCATCTAGTTGGAGCTCGATTTTAAAGAGCGGCAACAGACTTAGCCGCAAAGTTTTTTTCGGCTACACGTTTATTTGGTTTGATTATTTTCGGCGTATTGCCACTTTTTTTCTTTAGCGGGCTTAGCTTCCGCTTAGTTATTTTAATGTATCTATCCATTCCAGTTTGGACAGAAGGCGTTGGGTTTATTCTTGTGGCTGACTCTGTGCGACTTGTCGGTGACGGCTTGAGGCAGGTCAATACTTCGGCAGACGTTGCAGTAGTTGTTGTCAACGTGCTGGTCTGTGCAAACGATGACCCAGTTATCGATATTGATGAAGAAGCACTGTGGTATAGTGTTGGCACATACGAGTTTTTAGTACTTTGTTACTTTACTTATATATAATGTTTATATAAAACGGCTGCTCTGCCGCTCCGCCGACAGCTATCAAGCTTTTAGCTAAGAGTACCAAATTCATACAATAAAAGACATTCAATCAATCAACACCTACTGATAATACATGTTGACCGTGACTAGAGTCACAAGGAGCAGCGTATCGGGAAGATTGTGGCAACTGTACCAGGAGGATATACAAAAAACATCTGAGTGAGTAGAGTGTGCGTGATGGTACGTGGAGGTCAGAAAAACAAAATGAACAAAAGAATAGCACACATAAAGTGGCTGCTATTTGCTCAATCAACACCGCCCGCATGGACGACGGCGCAAAAACTTTATAATGAGCTTGAATTTTTAACAGAGACCCTCCAAAATAGAGTACCACAAGTCACAACTCACTCAGCACATCAGATAAAAGTAATAAATCAAAAAACCTTAACAAAACCGAATATTCCCAAGCCACTGCCGAAACGACCAGAAGTCTGCCCGACCGACTGCCCCGGACCTCTCAACTCTGCGGCATGCAATTTCGCATGCATGATAACATATTGTCACTCATCGAAGTCGGTCGTGTTTTTTTTGCGCTCTCGCTTAATTTTTGTTTTTCATTCTTTCGTGAAGCTAATTTATAATATTCAATTTAAATTCATTGCCTTACTAATTCTTAACAAATCGCTATACTCATCGCGAAGTTTGCGTTAAATTTACAAACATTTATATAAATCTATAATCAAAACTTTAACAAACGCAAATATAATTTTGTTGTTGCGCTGCTTAGTTTTTGATTTCGTTCTATCTTTTGCTCCCACCCGCGCTCTCAATTTACAGTTCATAGTTTGCTTTTGTTTGTGTGGTGTTGGTGCTCTCTATTCTTTTGTTTTCTCTTTTGATCGCGCTCGCGGCCGTTCGCGCTTGTGACAAGTTTTTGTTGTTGTGTGTTTTAATACAGATAAGTACAAATATTCTCTCTTTTTGTTTTCTCTTTCTAATTTGCATATTGCAGTTAGCTTTTTGCCTTGGTTTGTATACGTCTCTCTTTACATACATACATATACAGTTTTCTTTTTATTTACATATTGATTTATAATTTGTTTTTGTATAAATCAATTATTTAATAATGTCTGTCTGTTGCAAATATATTTGCAATAATCCCAGCAAGACCAGTGAAGACTTTCTTTACTGTTGGCTGTATGACAATGTAATGCACTTTAAATGTGCTGGTTACACAGTCAAGGTGCGGGACAGTATTGCACAGGGTGGCGGCCTTAAATGGGGCTGTGATTCGTGTCGTGGTTTGGAGCTCGAGATGCGAAGTTTTATGAAACGGACTGGGGAAGCGTTTAAAACACTGTCAGCTCGCGTTCATAAGCTCCAAGAGAAGCTTTTGGCGATGGAGGTTCAATTCAGAAGTTCTAAACTTTTGAATGAATCTCCGACGCGCAAGAGGGCCAGGTTTCAGGGCGCGTCCCTCAGTCCGTCGGCACTTTCGTCTCTACCAGTTCCGGCTTTCGACATTGACCCTATGTCACCAAATGTACAGCAGCTGATGTCGTTTAGGAGTCCGGCTTTGGCAGGTGTGGAGTCTCTTCCCATTTCCCCCGGAGACAGTATCCCACCTACTAACACGATATCGGTTGTAGTTTCCGAACCGTCCGGGCAAACATCCGTTTCCAGGAATATTGCCAATAAAGTAGTTACAAGAGGAGCTAGTAAAGTGCTGGCTGCTTCAGCTGCTGCCGCGTCTGCTGTAGCCGCTACAGCTGTGCCTAGTATTCCTAGTTCCCTTGTTGTAGTTCCACCCAAAAAGCAAATTTTTATTTCGATGCTTGATCCCAATACTACTTCTGAAGAAGTCATAGCCTTTATCCAGGGCAAAGTTCAAGCACCAAACATTGCGGTGGAAAAGTTCCGTTTCTCATATACTCGGGACATTTCGTCCTTTAAAATAGGTGTCTCCCCAGATCTTTTTGGCCAAATATGTCATAAAGATTTTTGGCCGGAACACCTTGTTGTAAAAGAGTATACAATAAAAAAGAAGAATCGGCCTCCGATTAGTTTGCTACCTGCCTCTGTGAATAACGTTCCTTCCGGCTCGTCTGCACCTGTTGGCGAGTCAAAAAACTAATTTCGTCCCTAACTCTGGCCTATCAGAACGTACTAAACTGTCTAGACTCTATGTAGATAGTATAGCCTTTGACTTTCATATTCTTGCCTTTACTGAGACTTGGCTGAAGCCTGATATTGCTGATGCTTCAATTTTCCCCTCAAAATATTTAATATATAGACATGATCGGACTATCCGTAATGATGGTGGCGTTTTGATCGCTGTTGACTCGGCGTTCTCGTCTCAAATTGCCCAGTCCTCCAATCAGGAGATTGAATTTGTTTGTGTTAAAATTTGGTTTAATTCTTTTTCTGCCTATATTACTTGTTCGTATATTCCACCACAGTCCGACTTGGCAGTATACACCCACCATTTGGAAGCTATTCAACTTATATCCTCATATCTCTCTGACAAAGACTTGCTCGTTGTTCTGGGAGATTTTAATTTACCTGAGATTGCCTGGACCCTCTCATTTGATTCTTTATTACTGTTGCCCTCCTTGTCACATTGTTTCATAGATGGTCTGCTTGAGTTGTCCCTAACTCAAATAAATCCTGTCCGGAATAGTCGTAACAGATCACTAGATCTGGTATTTGTGTTGGATTCTTCCAACTGCGATATTTCCAGGACTGATCCCTTAGTTATCCCCGAAGACAACTTTCATCCAACTCTGGATATAACCATTGACCTTCATTTTGGTGTTATGTCTCGACATAATAACTCGATGCCTCCAACCCGATGTTTTCGAAAGACAAACTTTACTAAACTTAAAAAACTTTTGTTAACTAATGATTGGACATATCTGTATACTTGCACGGATATGGACTCTGCCATTTCTGTCTTCTATAAAACTCTTGAGTCGTTCTTTGATGTTTGTGTCCCGCGTGTGACTCTAGGATGGTCTGATAGACCTGCTTGGTTCTCACGTGAGTTATGTAACTTGAAGAACGTAAAATCGAGATGTTATAAAAGATTTAAAAAATCCGGTAAAGCATCGGATTTTTCCCTATATGTAGTTGCTCGATCAAATTTTATGGTGCTGAATTCACAATGCTATAAGGATTATCTTCAGCGATGTAAACTCAGGTTTTCTCGCGATCCTAAGCAATTTTATAAATTTGTAAGTGTTAAACGTAAGACATCGGTGCACCCGTCTTACTTGTCTTTCGAAAACAAAAAAGCTGACAATGATCAGGCAATTGCCGACATGTTTGCTGATTTTTTCAAAACAACTTATTGCTCTTCGATTTATCAAGCAAATCCTCCTTATCCTCATCACTTGCAATCGTCTAATTGCATTTTAGACCCTGTGTTTGATGAAAGTTCGGTTCTTAGCGTGCTCAGTTCCGTCAAACCAATATATGCACCTGGCCCTGATGGAATACCAGGCTGCGTATTAAGGTTTTGCGCGGAGGCCCTTTGTAAGCCAATACTTAAGTTGTTTACATTGTCCGTCATATCTTCCGCCTTCCCGCCTATCTGGAAGGAATCATATATTATTCCTCTTCATAAAAAGGGGAAGAAGTCCGAAGCCTCCAATTATAGGGGTATTTCTAAATTGTCTGCCATACCCAAAGCATTTGAGAAAATAATAACATCTCAATTGCAGCATTTCTGTAGTTCAATCATTTCGTCATCCCAACATGGGTTTAAAAAACGTAGATCGACAACTACTAACCTATTAGAATTTACATCTCACTCAATCAAAGGGTTTAAGACTGCCGTGCAAACTGACGTCATTTATACTGACTTCAGCAAGGCCTTTGACTCCGTTAATCATACTCTGCTTTTATATAAATTAAACGCACTTGGCATCCCCAGCCTTTTGCTAGATTGGATTCTTCAATATCTTTCTAAGCGTACACAAAAGGTCCTCTTTAAGTCTTCATTTTCTAAGACCATCCAAGTGACCTCTGGAGTACCTCAGGGTATTCATTTGGGTCCATTGCTATTCACTCTTTTTATAAATGATCTTCCATTGGTAGTGTCACATTCTCGGGTGCTTATGTACACGGATGATGTGAAGCTTTACCTCAGTTTTAAAGACATATCATCTTCTAGCCTACTTCAATCGGATCTTAATGATCTTCAGAGTTGGTGTGAAACAAACCTATTAAACCTTAACGGCTCTAAATGTAAAGTTATGTCTTTTTATAGATGCACTCCATACTTAGCAACTTATTATCTTAACGACACTGCCTTAGAGCGGTTAGATATTATAAATGACTTAGGTGTTCTTATGGACCATAAATTAACTTTTAATCCTCATATTTCTGCTACAGTTAGCAAAGCTATGAATGTTCTTGGGTTTGTGAAACGATGGTCAAAAGAGTTTGACGATCCGTACACAACCAAAATTCTGTATACTTCTTTAATCCGTCCTATCTTAGAGTACGGATCTTGCATATGGTCACCTCAATATGAGATGCACCAAAGTAAAATTGAATCTGTTCAAAAGCAATTTCTGCTTTTTGCTCTTCGCGGTCTAAATTGGGATCGCAATGTCAATTTGCCATCATACTCCAGCAGGCTTCTTTTAATCAATCTTCCTTCTTTAATTAATCGTAGAGTAATGCTTGGTGCTATCTTTATTCATAAACTTTTAATAGGTGAAATAGACTCTCCTGAGCTATTGAACCAGTTAAACCTATCTGTACCCCGTAGACCTACTAGAAATTTTATTCCTCTATCCTTAAAACACTGTAGCTCTAACTATTCTTTGCATGAACCTTTTCGAGTCCTACGTTCTGATTACAATCTTCTGTATCCCGTAATTAGATCAGAAGCCTCTCTTTCCCTTGTGAAAACTTCTATTTTATCACATTTAGCTCGTAATTAGCTGTAGTTAATCACATTTTTAATTGTTTGTCCGTTTTATTTGTATTTGTCCACGCGATCGTGCCGTGCGATATTTGGCTGCACCCCTCGGTCGGTGGGGTGGGAGGTCGTCAGTTATCTGCTTGGGCTCGCGCGTAACCGACTTTGTCCTGGTGTCGTATGGGCCACTTGAACGTACTTCGCATTGTACGCGTCAACGTCCAGACAATATGAAGCCGAAGACCTGTGCGAAGACCGGCACCGGCCCCGCCTGAGCCCATAGGCCCAGGACAACAGCAGCAGATCAACAGCGAGAGGGGCAAACCGCCACTTTTGCCTGCGAAGGAGCCTCAGTGCAGAGGATGCGGATAATCTATACATATTTTAATTAAATATAAAACAAAATTTTTGTAAAAGCCTGCGGAACCTTTTCCGCTCGTTTAGAAGTGTAGCCCGTAAAGCTTTACTAAACTATAGGAAGGACATATGTACAAAAAAAAAAAAAAAGAGAAAAAGGCATAAAATAGATGAGAAGTAATTCGATAAGTAAATTCAGTGAGGAAATAGATAAAAATTATAATTATAATTTTAATTTTAACAAAACCATAATGGGTCTAGTAGACGTTAAACCAGTGGATTCCACTGCTAACGTGATAAATAAAGTTGAACCAAATAACATTGAATTGGAATATGTAAACATAATGCTTCTAATAATGGTTATTATATTGTGTGCCAATTGCTTTTATAAACTGCACAATAAATGTTTGAGAAAAAAATTTATGAGCCGAGCAAACGACTTGGACAAGATTAAAAAAAAGGCGCACAAACAACAAACGATACAAAACATAATTAAATGTTATTAAATAAGTAACGCAAGAAAATGAAATAAATAAAAAAAAAAAAATTAAAACAATATATATATATGCATATTCAAGTATGGATACCCAAAGAGCCATAAGAAAAACATATGAAAGGGACCCATATTTCAGTAGAAGAGTTCAGCAGTTAGTATCCACAACCCCTGTTAGTGTATACGAGTTAGAAATACTTTATATAGAGACATTTAACTGTTATCACTCACCACTGTTTCACTGCACTGGAACCCAAAAAGCAATAGTATTAACAACAATTCCGGGTGTGCAGTTTAGATCAAGAATAGATGAACATCCAATTTTAGGTAGAGAAATTGTTATGATGGTATCCAAGAAATAATTCATATCCATATTATAATGGCGTGGAATGAATTATCAAAGGAATTATCAAACATTAAAGCAGAATTCGACAAATCGCATAAGTCACTAACACAAAATAGACCGTTACAGAAAACCACAGTTAGAAAACACGTGGAAATATTAGTTAAATACTTCAATGAAGCCCGGATACTAATATATGAACACAAAGATAAACTTACTCAAGATCATTGGTCTCACGTATCAAAGTTTTAGATCAGACTAAGATCCAATTTGACAACTATTAGAGAAAAATTCGACCTCGATATATCAATACCTAATATTCTTAATACCTCAGTAACAATTGAAACTGGTGAAGAACCAGAATCAAAAGAAGTTATTAATATCGACCAAAAGGATTTGGAAGAAGAAGAAATAGATAATCTCACTATCCCCGCTATATTAATGTCTGATTTGGACAATTCTACAGATTCAGACACTAGCTCGAGTGTAGTTGAAATGAAATTGATTACAATGACATAGTCAAATACTGATTTTATCAACACTGCATCAAAGCTTATACCAGTATTTGATGGTAAATCAGAAAACTTAACAAGTTTTCTCGATGCATTGCAAATTATAGAATCAATAAAAAGCGAACACGATAATAATATTTTAATAATAAAAACAAAGCTAAAAGGTGTCGCCAGAAACCTAGTCGGAAATGAGACAACTATATCAGAAATCATCTCCGGACTAAGAAGCAATGTCAAAGGCGAAACTGTAGAAGTATTATCAGCTAATCTGATGAATCTACAGCAACGTAACAAAACTGCTAACCAATATACTTCAGAGGTTGAGCAGATGACAAAAGCTCTAGAAAGTGCGTACATAACGGATGGACTACCCCTTGCGTTAGCCAGAAGTTATTCTACACAGTTTGCAGTTAAGGCAATGACGAAGAATTGCGCAATTGATAAGGTAAAACTTATCATGCAGGCTGGCACCTTCAACACCATGAATGATTCCATATCCAAATTCGTAAACAGTTGCACGGAAGCAACTGGACAACCAAATACTATCCTTTATTATGGAAATTATCCTCAGCGTGGTGGAAACCGCGGACGTGGAAATTTCAAAGGTAACTATCGTGGTCGTAATAATAATCACAACAACTACAATGGTACCGAATATAATAATAATGGAAGAGGTCAATACAGAGGAAATAATCGAGGACGTGGTAACTCAAATCGAGGCCACAATAACAATAACAATAACAACGTGAGAATAGCCCAAAATTCATCGGGAAACTCTCAAGACCCTTTAAGTGCCCAACAGTAGAAAATGTAATAATGGTTCATGCAATTAACCTCAGTCAGAATATATTTGTCACTTTTGCTAACGTATCCACAGGAAAAGAACTGGTTTTTCTAGTAGACACAGGTGCGAATAAGTCAGGAGGTAACAAAATCAAAAGGTTTAACCTCTATTGAGATACAGACAACTAAATATATAATCCAACACGACTTTCATATCGTGGATTTACATTTCCCTATTCCATGCGAAGCCGTCTGAAGATTGGTTTATAATCAGACCCGAAAACCTTAAATATCCAATTTATGTACCAATAACATGCAGTTTTGGCAACAACTCAATACTGTTACCAGCAAGATCCAAAGTTATTAGAAAAATTCAATTAAATTCCCAAGAAGACAGTGTATTGATTCCAAACTAGGAAATTAAAGATGGTATTTACATAGCTAGTACAATAGCAACAACAAAAAATGCATTCATAAGACTACTTAATACTACAAATAGAGATCAAGTAGTCAATACAAATAACTTGTCATATGAATCACTTTCCAACTACAAAGTAGTCAAAACTAATAATGAAACTGTGTATTATCTTAACTATCAAAGAACTTTCCTTCACAATTTAAGTCACAGTTCTCAAGCTTATGCACCAAATACAGCGATATATTCGGATTGAAAGCAGAACCAATCACTACAAATATAAGTCGAACCTTCTGTATCTGAATATAATAGCCCATTATTACTTGTCCCCAAAAAATCATCTCCGACTTCAGATTCAAAGAAATGGCGATTAGTGATTGACTATCGTCAAATAAACAAAAAATTATTGTCCGATAAATTTCCACTCCCTAGAATTGATGACATTTTAGATCAACTAGGGCGAGCAAAATATTTTTCGTGTCTTGACCTTATGTCAGGATTCCACCAAATTAAACTCGAAAAAAGTTCAAGAGATATAACGTCATTTTCAGCAACGGCTCGTTTCGTTTCAAGCGATTACCTTTCGGTTTAAAAATAGCGCCTAACTCATTTCAGAGACCGTTGATGACCATTGCATTCTCTGGATTAGAATCTTCGCAAGCATTCCTTTACATGGATGACTTAATAGTTATAGGTTGTTCCGAAAAACACATGATTAAAAACTTAACAGATGTTTTTGACAAATGCTGGGAATACAACCTAAAGCTACATCCAGATAAATGTTCATTTTTTATGCAAAAGGTGACTTTTCTTGGTCATAGATGCACAGATAAAGGAATACTTCCAGATGACAAGAAATATGACGTCATCATGAATTACCCAGTCCTGCACAATGCGGATAGCGCTAGACGTTTTATAGCCTTTTGCAATTATTATAGACGATTCATTAAAAACTTCGCCGAATATTCCCGACACATAACAAGATTATGTAATAAGAATGTTCCCTTTGAATGGACAGTTGAATGCCAAGACGCATTCCAATATTTAAAAAGTAAACTAATGGAACCAACATTGTTACTATACCCCGACTTTAATAAAGAATTCTGTATAATTACGGATGCAAACAAACATGCATGTGGAGCGGTTTTAACTCAAAACCATGATGGGCTCCAACTTCCCATTGCTTATGCATCTAGATCTTTCACTAAAGGAGAAAGTAATAAGTGTGTACTGAGCAGGAATTAGCTGCAATACACTGGGCAATATTACACTTTAGACCACATATACATATATGGAAAACATTTCTTAATAAAAACAGACCATAGACCTTTAATATACCTCTTCTCAATGATCAATTGAATACTTAAAGGGAAAAGACAACTATGTGAGCTGATGCGTTATCAAGAATAACCATCAAAGACCTACAAAAAAAATATAACTTGCAATATCAATAAAGTCACTACAAGATATCAGAATAGACAGAAAATCCGCGCGGAAAATAAAGAATAAGAATTGCCTACGCAATCTTTAAATACAGCTTCTAAGCCCAGCGTATATGAAGTCATAAACAATGACGAAGTACGCAAAGTAGTGACATTGCATGTAAAAGATATGCAAGATATGATGTTAGCGATTTATATACCAATGGAACCCTAGACTTAGGTCCATTTTTCCAAAGGCTTGAACTGCAAGCCGGTATAAATAAAATCAAACAACTCAAAGTGGCACCGTGGAAAAATATCTTTGAAAATACTTCAATAGATAATTTCAAATCCCATACAAGGAGGTCATACTGGCATTTCAAAAACTTTAGCAAAAATCAAAAGACATTATTTTTGGAAGAATATGACTCATATATATGATGATATCACTGAGTACATACGAAAATGTCAAAAATTCCAGAAAGCTGAAATAACGAAACATAGTAAGACCCCACTAACAATAACAGAAACACCCATAAATGTTTTCGACAGAGTGACACGATTGGTCCACTACCAAAATCAGAAAATGGAAACGAGTATGCAGTCACTTTAATATGTGCTTTAACTAAATATTTAGTTGCCATGCCTGTTCCGAATAAGAATGCTAATACTGTCGCTAAAACAATATTTTAATCTTTTATCCTGAAGTACGGTCCAATGAAGACGTTCATTACGGACATGAGAACAGAATACAAGAATTCAATTATAGACAATTTGTGCAAATATTTAGATAATAAAAATATTACAACTACAGCACACTACTACCAGACAGTTGGAACAATAGAAAGAAGTCATAGAACTTTTAATAAATACATACGATCCTACATATCGGTTGATAAAACTGATTGGGACGTATGGCTTCAATATTTTGTCTTCTGTTTCAACACGACCCCCTCTATGGCACATACTTATTGTCCATACGAGCTGCTATTTGGTAAAAAAAAAACCAGTAATTTACCAAAACAATTTAATAGCATAGATATTGATCAGAGGTACTGTATGATCAGAAAGTAAACAATATGGATATATCAGTAGGAAATAAAGTATTACTAAGAAATGAAACAGGTCATAAGTTAGATTATAAATATACTGGTCCGTATAAAGTAACGGAAATGGGACATATTCCTTACAAAAAATTACCCCCAAAATTAAAAATTTCAACTCGCTAAAAAAAAAAAAAACGAGCTAACTTTGAAAAACCCAAATAGGGTTTTGCTATTCAATAAGTAGCGTGAACTTTCAGAAAAAAAGGTCCGGTGCGGTTTGATTTCAATAACCTTCAATTTGTTGCATAGTGTTTTGGGTGACTCCACCATTGACTTGAAAGTACGAGAGTCAGATGTCAGAGGTCAGATGTTTCTAACGCACAGAAGGAGACGTTATATATTCTTGATCTGCATGAGAAGCTGAGTCGATATAGCCATGTCCGTCTGTCCGTCCGTGCGTATGCGTATGGGCTGTAATTTTTTTCTGTGCTTTTCATTATCTGGAGCAGATCAAGTATGAAAATGATCAGAATCGGATAAAAATTGGAGTATCGCAATGAATTTACATATGTGATAATATTGGATGTAAAAACCTAGATCCCAAATTTGAATCTGATCGGATAAATATAACACAAGTTACAGTCAATATAATAATCTCTGCTCTGTTCCCAGCTCTGCCGGCAGCGCTGATTGCTGCTAACTAATAGGCCGACACATAGGCGGTCTATAGAGACAGCCTCGAAGCTTATCCGAATCCCTTGGCCAATGATTTGGCCGTCAACACCTCCAGGCGTAGGCTAAAGCGTCTGAATCCTTTGGACAGACGACCTGTCTGAAGATGAGACAGCACAAATAAAATATTAACATAGAAAAAAAACCTGCATTCCGATCCCTTAGTGCATGGTATACGGAAGTCGACGAGACGATTATCTTCACTTTGCCATTGGAGTGCCTTAAGCGATAAATATAAGAAATAAGAATTTTTCGAATACTTGCAACCTAATACGAAACATATAATTTAATTTTTTTTTTTTTTTCTTGGCAGGCGCATAAAACTTTCACTCGTTGCAGAGGACGGACGTGTTTTTTTGCGCTTATAAAATTTTATTTTTCACGCGATTAAATACATTTCTATAACTTTTAATCTCATTATCGGCCTAATAATAATTTCTGCATCCGAATTTTATTTTCATTTCGCGAATTCTTGCAGTCGCTTTTGTTTAAACTTTAAATATACAAAATCAAAACTTACAACAATACTTGCATTAGCGGTGTTGTTGTTTTGCTTATTTCTTTTGCCTTTTGTCTTTACCGTTGTAACTAGCTCTCGGGCTCTTGCGTACAAATTGTTGTTGCATGTGTTCAATTTGACGCGCTCTCCCGCTCTTTCCTATTCGTGTTTGATTTGCGCTCTCGTCTTTTGCCTAACAGCGACTCTGTGATACGTGTTTTTCTTTTGTGCTTTTTAAAATAAATTAACTTTTTGATAAAATGGTTGTCTGCTCAAAAAATAATTGCATAGTTGCCACTAATGCGGTTGACTCCCATGATTATATTCTTTGTTGGTTGTGTGACAATGCGGTTCACGTTAAGTGTGCAGGTTACACAGGCAGAATCATGGAGTCTATTGCTAAAGGTGGTGGCTTAAAATATGGATGTGATGCTTGCCGTGAGGTCGAGAATGAGATGCGCTCTTTCATGAGGCGGAGTAGAGATAGTTTTTTATTTATTTATTTATTTATTTATTTATTTATTTACGTCAACTAACACAGCAGTCGACGAAAAAGCTTAAGCTAAAGACAGATAGTAATTAAATGAAGAAGGTAGCTTAGCTTTATATACAACTAAACATCCCCAGCCCGGTGGAGGTGTTTTATTTGCACAAGGTGCCAGCTATGCCCCGATTCACAGCCAATGTGGCCAGGGATGAGTTGCAGCCAATCCAAGTCCAGAATATTTTCATTGGTTTCGCTGTAGATGATTAAAAAGTATAGCGCGAAGAGAAGTGACAGAAAGATGAGGAGAGATAAGGTGAGAAAGGTTGTTAAAAGATTGGCAAAGAACACGAAGAGGTTCGTGAAGAGAGTAGTTAGTCAGACATCTACTAAGGTGAATAGGAAAAAAGTTTCTGGTCCGACGTGAGGGAACACAAAAATACAGCGTATCTAGTAAATTCGTAGAAATGACTTCGCCGTTGACTAGTTTATGGAGAAAGAGAATGCCAAAAACAAGCCTACGGTTATAAAGTGAAGGAAGATTAATAAGAAGAAGTCTGTCAGAATAAGAAGGTAGGCGAAGACCCGGGTCCCAATTTAGACCGCGTAGCGCAAACTTAAGGAATTGCTTCTGTACCGATTCAATACTACGCTGGTGAACATCATATTGCGGGTTCCACACTGGCGAGCAATATTCTAGAGTAGGGCGAACTAACGAAGTGTATAAAACCTTTGTTACATAGGGATCATCAAATTCTTTGGCCCAACGTTTAATGAAGCCGAGAAGGCTGCTAGCTCTGTTGACAATTGAAGAAATATGAACATTAAATGAAAGTTTAGGGTCAAACATAACGCCTAAGTCTTTGAATGATGGAACACAATCTAACAGAACAGACTTAATAGAGTAATGAGCTAGGAGCGGAGACAAACGACTGAAAGTCATAAAAGAACACTTAGAGGCATTAAGGTGTAATTTATTAACGTGGCACCAATCACAGAACGCATCGAGATCTGATTGCAAGTACTGTTGGAAAGAAGGATCATTATAGGAATAACAAATCTTGACGTCATCCGCAAACATGAGCACGCGTGAATGAGCCAAGGCCAAAGGCAAATCATTTATAAACAATGTAAATAATAGTGGGCCCAGATGACTGCCTTGGGGTACACCTGACGTAACTCGAACAGTTTTAGATATCGAGGAACGAAAAGACACCTTTTGGGTTCTGCCAATAAGATACGACTTTAACCAACCCAATAATTTTGGTGAAAACTTTAAACTTTAAACTTTGACACTTTAAGGCCAGGTTTTAATAAACTCCAAGCGGAGTTTACTGCGGTGGAGACTCAGTTCAGAAGTTTATCGCTTATGAATGAGTCTCCGAAATGTAAAAGGACCAGTCCCTGGGATGTTCTTGTATCTGTAGATCCGCCAGCGTCTCTTATCGTCCCCGACCGGTCTCCTGCACTGTCCACTCCTAATGTATATCAATTGATATCGTTTAAGAGCCCGGTTGTGAATGCTATTATAAAGGAATTACCGGTATCACCTGGGAATGATCTCTTAAAAACGATGCCTATTGTAGTGTCCGATGTGTCCGGGCAATTACCCATTAATATGGATATTGCCGATAGTTCTAAAAGTATCGAGGGCCCCGTAAACAAGTTGACTTCTGCAGTGGGTGACTTGTCCAACGTTACTGCTGCGCCTGACGCTTCGGGACCGCTGCCTCTCGTTGGCATACCACCAAAGAAACATTTATTTGTTTCTAGGCTAGACCCTGTTGTCACATCTGATGATGTAATAGCCTATATTCGGAAGAAAGTTAACGTCTCGAATATTGAATTAATCATTTAGAGGCAATTCAGTTTGTCTCCTCTTTAGTTCCCAGTCAAGACATGCTCATAGTTGTAGGTGATTTTAATTTACCAGCTTTAGCATGGTCACCAACAGATGAATCTATCATGTTGCTACCCGCTAAGTCACATGACTTTATTGATGGCCTTTTAGTCTTATCTTTATGCCAAGTCAATCCTGTCTTGAATTCTAATGGAAAATCGTTAGATCTTATTTTTGTATTGGAATCTTCTTATTGTGATGTTTCTAGGATTGAACCATTTGGTCTTCCCGAAGACAAATTTCATCCTACATTAAAATTAAAAATTGATCTGCCCTTGCTTTCACCATTACTTGGTTCAAATGAGTTACCTCTAACTAGGTGCTTTCGTGAGACTGACTTTGCCAGCCTTAATGAAAACATTACTACTACCGATTGGACTTATCTGTACAATTGTAGAGATATGAACTCAGCTGTTCGTTTTTTTTATGATACTCTGAATTCACTCTTTGATATTTGTGTGCCTCTTGGTAGGCTGGAGCGGCTTAACAAACCTCCCTGGTTCTCTCGTGAGTTATCCAATTTGAAAAATGTAAAGACACGATATTATAAGAAATTTAAAAAAACACGTCGTTCATCAGATTACGTTCTGTATACAGTCGCTCGTTCTAAATTCATGATGCTTAATACACAATGCTATTAGAATGATAATTTTGGAACTTTTTTTATAACTCTTCTCAAAACAATAGTCCTTTAGAACGTCTAAATAATATGCATAATTTGGGCGTACTTATGGACCAAAAGTCAAATTTTAACACCCAAGTTTCCACCACGGTCGTAAAGATATTCAGCGGTGAAGCTTTTGTTTTCTTCTGACCCTAAACAATTTCATAGTTTTGTAAATTCTAAACGTAAGACCTCTGTGCACCCATCTTTTTGCCTTTTCAAAATATAAAACGAGCACTGATCAGGCAATTGCAGATATGTTTGCGAGTTTTTTTTAAAACAACTTATTCCTCAACGGAATAACAAGCAGGTTCGTATCCTTATCATTTAAAAAATGCTAATTGCATTTTCAAACCAATGATTGATGGAAGTTCTCTTCTTAGCGAACTTAGACTAGTTAAAGCTAATTATTCTCCGGGGCCAGATGGTCTACGTAGATGTGTACTCAGGTTCTGTGCAAACGCATTATGTAAAGCCATTTTAAAATTGTTTCTATTGTCTGTCGAATCTGCCTCTTTTCCATCTATTTGGAAAGAGTCGTATATCATTCCTCTGCATAAAAAATGGCAAAAAGTCCGAAGTCATTGTTTATTCGCTCGTGCTTATGTATGCTGACGATGTCAAGCTTTGTCTTACTTATTATGTTACAGATTCATTTAGTCGGCTACAAGCTGGTCTTAAAAACTTTCAATCCTGGTGCCAGTTTAATCTATTAAATCTTAACACTACCAAATGTAAGGTAATGACTTTTTTACGTAACTCTCCTCAACTGGTCACTTATTTTCTAAACAATAGTCCTTTAGAACTCCTAAATTTTATGAATGATTTGGGAGTACTTATGGACCATAAGTTAAATTTTAACACCCATATTTCCACCACGGTCGCAAAGGCCATAAGTGTTCTGATTTACCAAAACAATTTAATAGCATAGATATTGATCAGAGGTACTGTATGATCAGAAAGTAAACAATATAGATAAATCAGTAGGAGATAAAGTATTACTAAGAAATGAAACAGGTCATAAGTTAGATTATAAATATACTGGTCCGTATAAAGTAACGGAAATGGGACATATGCCTTACAAAAAATTACCCCCAAAATTAAAAATTTCAGCTCGCTATAAAAAAAAAAACGAGCTAACTTTGAAAAACCCAAATAGGGTTTTGCTATTCAATAAGTAGCATGAACTTTCAGAAAAAAAAGGTCCGGTGCGGTTTGATTTCAATAACCTTCAATTTGTTGCATAGTGTTTTGGGTGACTCCACCATTGACTTGAAAGTACGAGAGTCAGATGTCAGAGGTCAGATGTTTCTAACGCACAGAAGGGACGTTTCCGACCCCGTAAAGTATATATGTATATTCTTGATCTGCATGAGAAGCTGAGTCGATATAGCCATGTCCGTCTGTCCGTCCGTGCGTATGCGTATGGGCTGTAATTTTTTTCTGTGCTTTTCATTATCTGGAGCAGATCAAGTATGAAAATGATCAGAATCGGATAAAAATTGGAATATCGCAATGAATTTACATATGTGATAATATTGGATGTAAAAACCTAGATCCCAAATTTGAATCTGATCGGATAAATATAACACAAGTTACAGTCAATATAATAATCTCTGCTCTGTTCCCAGCTCTGCCGGCAGCGCTGATTGCTGCTAACTAATAGGCCGACACATAGGCGGTCTATAGAGACAGCCTCGAAGCTTATCCGAATCCCTTGGCCAATGATTTGGCCGTCAACACCTCCAGGCGTAGGCTAAAGCGTCTGAATCCTTTGGACAGACGACCTGTCTGAAGATGAGACAGCACAAATAAAATATTAACATAGAAAAAAACCTGCATTCCGATCCCTTAGTGCATGGTATACGGAAGTCGACGAGACGATTATCTTCACTTTGCCATTGGAGTGCCTTAAGCGATAAATATAAGAAATAAGAATTTTTCGAATACTTGCAACCTAATACGAAACATATAATTTAATTTTTTTTTTTTTTTGCTTGGCAGGCGCATAAAACTTTCACTCGTTGCAGAGGACGGACGTGTTTTTTTGCGCTTATAAAATTTTATTTTTCACGCGATTAAATACATTTCTATAACTTTTAATCTCATTATCGGCCTAATAATAATTTCTGCATCCGAATTTTATTTTCATTTCGCGAATTCTTGCAGTCGCTTTTGTTTAAACTTTAAATATACAAAATCATAACTTACAACAATACTTGCATTAGCGGTGTTGTTGTTTTGCTTATTTCTTTTGCCTTTTGTCTTTACCGTTGTAACTAGCTCTCGGGCTCTTGCGTACAAATTGTTGTTGCATGTGTTCAATTTGACGCGCTCTCCCGCTCTTTCCTATTCGTGTTTGATTTGCGCTCTCGTCTTTTGCCTAACCGCGACTCTGTGATACGTGTTTTTCTTTTGTGCTTTTTAAAATAAATTAACTTTTTGATAAAATGGTTGTCTGCTCAAAAAATAATTGCATAGTTGCCACTAATGCGGTTGACTCCCATGATTATATTCTTTGTTGGTTGTGTGACAATGCGGTTCACGTTAAGTGTGCAGGTTACACAGGCAGAATCAAGGAGTCTATTGCTAAAGGTGGTGGCTTAAAATATGGATGTGATGCTTGCCGTGAGGTCGAGAATGAGATGCGCTCTTTCATGAGGCGGAGTAGAGATAGTTTTGACACTTTAAGGGCAGGTTTTAATAAACTCCAAGCGGAGTTTACTGCGGTGGAGACTCAGTTCAGAAGTTTATCGCTTATGAATGAGTCTCCGAAACGTAAAAGGACCAGTCCCTGGGATGTTTCTGTATCTCTAGATCCGCCAGCGTCTCTTATCGTCCCCGACCGGTCTCATGCACTGTCCACTCCTAATGTATATCAATTGATATCGTTTAAGGCCCGGTTGTGAATGCTATTAGTAAGGAATTACCGGTATCACCTGGGAATGATCTCTTAAAAACGATGCCTATTGTAGTGTCCGATGTGTCCGGGCAATTACCCATTAATATGGATATTGCCGATAGTTCTAAAAGTATCGAGGGCCCCGTAAACAAGTTGACTGCTGCAGTGGGTTACTTGTTCAACGTTACTGCTGCGGCTGACGCTTCGGGACCGCTGCCTTTCGTTGGCATACCACCAAAGAAACATTTATTTGTTTCTAGGCTAGACCCTGTTGTCACATCTGATGATGTAATAGCCTATATTCGGAAGAAAGTTAACGTCTCGAATATTGAATTAATCATTTAGAGGCAATTCAGTTTGTCTCCTCTTTAGTTCCCAGTCAAGACATGCTCATAGTTGTAGGTGATTTTAATTTACCAGCTTTAGCATGGTCACCAACAGATGAATCTATCATGTTGCTACCCGCTAAGTACATGACTTTATTGATGGCCTTTTAGTCTTATCTTTATGCCAAGTCAATCCTGTCTTGAATTCTAATGGAAAATCGTTAGATCTTATTTTTGTATTGGAATCTTCTTATTGTGATGTTTCTAGGATTGAACCATTTGGTCTTCCCGAAGACAAATTTCATCCTACATTAAATTTAAAAATTGATCTGCCCTTGCTTTCACCATTACTTGGTTCAAATGAGTTACCTCTAACTAGGTGCTTTCGTGAGACTGACTTTGCCAGCCTTAATGAAAACATTACTACTACCGATTGGACTTATCTGTACAATTGTAGAGATATGAACTCAGCTGTTCGTTTTTTTTATGATACTCTGAATTCACTCTTTGATATTTGTGTGCCTCTTGATAGGCTGGAGCGGCTTAACAAACCTCCCTGGTTCTCTCGTGAGTTATCCAATTTGAAAAATGTGAAGACACGATATTATAAGAAATTTAAAAAAACACGTCGTTCATCAGATTACGTTCTGTATACAGTCGCTCGTTCAAAATTCATGATGCTTAATACACAATGCTATTAGAATGATAATTTTGGAACTTTTTTTATAACTCTCCTCAAAACAATAGTCCTTTAGAACGTCTAAATAATATGCATAATTTGGGCGTACTTATGGACCAAAAGTCAAATTGTAACACCCAAGTTTCCACCACGGTCATAAAGATATTCAGCGGTGAAGCTTTTGTTTTTTTCTGACCCTAAACAATTTCTTAGTTTTGAAAATTCTAAACGTAAGACCTCTGTGCACCCATCTTTTTTGCCTTTTCAAAATATAAAACGAGCACTGATCAGGCAATTGCAGATATGTTTGCGAGTTTTTTTAAAACAACTTATTCCTCAACGGAATAACAAGCAGGTTCGTATCCTTATCATTTAAAAAATGCTAATTGCATTTTCAAACCAATGATTGATGGAAGTTCTCTTCTTAGCGAACTTAGACTAGTTAAAGCTAATTATTCTCCGGGGCCAGATGGTCTACGTGGATGTGTACTCAGGTTCTGTGCAAACGCATTATGTAAAGCCATTTTAAAATTGTTTCTATTGTCTGTCGAATCTGCCTCTTTTCCATCTATTTGGAAAGAGTCGTATATCATTCCTCTGCATAAAAAATGGCACAAAGTCCGAAGTCATGGTTCATTCGCTCGTGCTTATGTATGCTGACGATGTCAAGCTTTGTCTTACTTATTATGTTACAGATTCATTTAGTCGGCTACAAGCTGGTCTTAAAAACTTTCAATCCTGGTGCCAGTTTAATCTATTAAATCTTAACTCTACCAAATGTAAGGTAATGACTTTTTTACGTAACTCTCCTCAACTGGTCACTTTTTTTAATTTGACTCCTTAATTTTATGAATGATTTGGGCGCACTTATGGACCATAAGTTAAATTTTAACACCCATATTTCCACCACGGTCGCAAAGGCCATAAGTGTTCTGAGTTTCATTAAAAGATGGTCAAAAGAATTTGACGACCCCTATACAACTAAAGTTCTTTTTACTTCGCTTCTTCGTCCTATCTTAGAGTATGGCTCTTGCATTGGTCACCTCAATATGAGTCGCACCATGAGTGCTCTTCGTGGCTTAAGCTGGGATCGCAATGTCAATTTGCCTTCGTATTCTAGTAGACTTCTCTTGATTAACCTTCCGTCCCTAACTAACCGTAGAATTATGCTTGGTGTCATTTTTATGCACAAGCTCCTAATTGGTGATATCGACTTGCCTGAGTTATTAGCTCAGGTGAATCTGTCGGTACCATGTAGACGGAGTAGACATCCTTTGATACGTTTATCCCTTAGTCGTTGTTCTTCTAATTATGCCATGCATGAACCTTTTAGGATCCTCTGCTCTGATTACAACCTTCTATACCCGGTAATCGGATCTGAGTTTTCTATTAATAAACTTAAAACATCTATCCTATCACATTTAGTTAATAGATAGCTATAGTATTATTTGTTTGTCTGTTTTTTCTGTTGTGTATTTGTCCACGCGATTTGTGCCGTGCGATATTTGGCTGCACCCCTCGGTCGGTGGGGTGGGAGGTCGTCAGTTATCTGCTTGGGCTCGCGCGTAACAGGCTTTGTCCTGGTGTCGTAGGGGCCACTTGAACGTACTGCGCATAGTATCGTCAACGTCCGCTAAGGCGCCTTAATGCTCCTTCGTGAACAATAGTGATCCCGTCAATGTCTATGTCACTTTCGGAACAATTGCGAAAATGCAGTTTTAACTCTGCTATATACATAAGTACATTGGACCTTCGGTAAAAGACACAATTCGTTCCAGCATCTGGCCCGTTAAGCGAAACGTTCGCAAAGCGTTAAAAACTAGCATTAAAAAACTTTTCAAAACTTGTAGAGAACCAATTTATTTGTCAACAAACATACTGTCAGTTCAGCTTTCCTAAAAAGTAAAATGAACTAAAATGAACATGTTAAGAAACTAAATATGTTTTAGACGAAAGATGTCTGAAATAAAAAACGAAAGATAGTGAATAGAGATTCCAGGAAGAATGAAAATAGCCCAATCCTCAATCGTTGAATTCAAAATATGAACTGATTGTGTTTACAACAGTGCGGGTTTTATATAGGATATCTGATTCTAGTAAGAAACCTAAACCTACGTTCTTAGGGGTTTAAAAATTATTATATTAGGTACGGCGTCAACCACTTGACATCCTACCACTTGTGAACTTTTGGGTTGGTTTAGAACTACAATTTTTTCCACAACGTGTGTGGCTAATTGTAATTTTATCCATATGCCAGGTCAGTTGTTTGTGACAAAAAGTACAGTTGTATTATATTTTCTTTTGCGCATCTAATTTGGTGAAGACGCTTCAGATGAATACGATGTTTATTTTCAAGCATTCTGCAAAGGGCCGCCAAATGAAACGTTTCGGTTTTTTATTTTAATAGTTAGTTCTCATATAAAAATTAATATTAATATTGTCATTAGTAAGATAACTGTTGTTAAAGAAGCATGACCAGCTACATAAGGAAAGTTAACCCCAGAAAATCAATGTTATGTTGCTTATAACTGACTTCGTATTCTGTTGTATTGTTTACAAAATTGGTTTACTAATATCGCCCAATGCTTAACAATCTTTGTTTGGGGATATCTACCCAATCCTGATGAGTATTACTGTGTAGACATCTAGTTTTTTTATATGGTGGAAACTTTAAAGACCAACTATTTTTACCTTTCGGCTTCAGCCAATGTGGCTTTTGCTGGTATTTAAAATTTGAATCTATTTTGACATTATTTTTTAGATAATCATAATTAAATTGAACCATTGCCATCAATATATTCTCATTTTGTACTGGCTCTGGGATATATACTTTTTCTTCAACAGTTTTTACTTTAACTCTAAAGTAAGGGTTTGCCTGGGGACATAAATTTATTTCTTGAGTTTTGTTGTTGAATTTGTTTGGAATTATGTTGTTATTATTTAAACATTTTCTTTTCTTCTTCTTCTAAAGCTCTTCAAAAACGATGACATCTATTGTTTTTGCCACTACAGATTTATTCCTTTTTGATTTTGTGCATTCCGAGACGATTCATTTGGGTATATACGTTTACACCCATTATTATATTAATCCTACCAGGTTTATTAAAGGTGGGGTCAGCTAGCATGTAAAATTGCCATTTTCACATATTCACGTTTGCTATTTTTAGTTAGAGAGCTTTCATTAATTGGGGCAATGCAATTGCTTTAACCTTAAGAAGTTATTTTTCAGAATCACGCGTCTTCATTTAAATATTTATACTTGGACTTTCTAGTTTTTGTTGACGATACGCCACTTATTTTCGTTTGTGGCTTAATCTTGGGTAATTTTAAAATAAAGTAGAGAATGGTTCCCTTTGCTGCATAATTAGCAGCTCACTTCACTAATGCACCTCTTAGTGCATCAATCATCTCATACATAGTTGCATTCTTTTTACGGTTTCCACCATTTACTTAGGTGTTAGCGATTTAAATTTACAGCAAAGAAGTGCGTTATGCTCGGCAGCCTTGCAGATCGGACAATTATTTTAATCACCGCCAACGGCATTTTTCGTACGGGTTTTTTGTCCTCCTTTCTCATGGCACTTAGCAAGCAATATCTTTGCTCCAAGTATTCCATGACATCGGAGAGAAATTGTATCTGCCTTGTTTTCCTTTCATATAGTTGGAGGGTCTCTCTGTCAAATTTTCGAAGTAGAAGTTGTGTGAATTTTACATCAACTTCATCGGACATATTTGCTTTTATTTTAATGAAGTGCACTGTGCACTATGTCAATTACTTCCTTCACACTTTTTGCGGACTTGTTGTTAATCATCGGCAAGTCAACGATCCGATTTCATTGTTTGAAAAATATCCTCCGATTATTTGTATACAGCTTGGATAACAATTCCCAAACAGCACTATAATGTAGAGCGGATTTTAAATAATTAAATGTATCATTAAGACTTAGATCCTCTCTCTTTTTTCAATCAATTCCGCAAATAATTCTACAAACAGGTGCCATTCTCTCCAGAAAATGTGGTTACCTGAATCTTTGTCAACACCGCTAGTTCGCCTTTCACGGCAAAATTCTCAATCTTACTTTCCTTATTGTTCATTTTCATTATAAACACTGATAATGAAATCTGGACATCGAATTCTAAATCCTCCATAGTATTCTGAAAAATTGTATCTTTGTGAATACCTGTACTTTTCGGTACTTTTTCCCATAAGTAATTGATCTTAGTAATATATATTATGCATGACTTATTGCCTGTTGAATTGTCTGTTGGGCGTAAATCTGTGGTTATCATATTCAAATAATCCTGGAGCTGACAGGCTCTATCCATAAATATCTCTTGATTAGAGTTCATATTACTAGATGTCCCGCGTTACTGTCCTTTGCTATCTTCAAGCATATCTGACATGTTCGCACTTAAATAAATTCTTTTTTCTAACAATGTCAATTTTAGTTCTTCTTTTATTTCATTTCATTATAGAAGTGGACTAGCTTAAGTCTAAGAGCGAAAACTAAGCCCTGTTTGAACAGTAGTGAGGGAGTTCTCCCAGGCAATTGGCGCAGTACTTAATGGCAAACACTGCCCGCATCCTTTTCTCCACAGACTCGACAGACTCGGCAACGAAAGAACTTAGTTCCTCACGAAGATCTGCGCTTCACCTTCGAAGCCTTTACTGAACGTGCTCTTGGAGCCATGAAGGCGAAATGTGGACGATTAATGTAAGACTTTACAACACACATAACAACTACTGGCAGCTCGGCCCTTCTTATTTGGGAGAAATTACCAGCTGCTGGACGCTTTGAATTTTTTTCTTCTGGAGGAAGAAAGATTAGCTTCGCGATGGGTCGTTTCACAGATCGACGACAAGGACGATGCCGTCACTGCCGGGGTACATTTGGATTCGCCCGAGTCGCCATTCGTTGAATGGAAGGCTGTCGTCTTTAAGGACCACAAGATCACCTACGTCAAGATTTTTGCTAGGAATCGCTACTTATTCCGCTTATGTTGCTTCATCAGATTTTCATCCTCCCACCGGGTGCAGAAATGCTGATCCACGGTCTTCAGACGCTGCCACCGGTTAATGATAGATAGAACTGAGTCCTTGACCTCAGGTTCTGTGACGAATACCAACGCCTACTAGGAAATGGCCCGCGGTCAGGGCCAAAGAATCGGTGGGGTCTTTAGACATAGGAAAAATCGGCTGCGAATTCAGCCAAGTTTCTAACTTACCAAGCAGAGTTGAGAACTTCTCGAAAGTATACTTTTGGTTGGAAGTGGCCTTATAGAACAGAGTTTTAAAACTCTTAACTCCAGCGTCCCACAACCCTCCAATGTCTGGTGCCGTGGGAGGAATGAAATGCCAGGACAGAACCTGATGGCTATTAAAATTGGGATATAATTTTCTGCTGGGTAGACCTTAAGAAATCTTTTTCGAGAACTCTGGACGCGCCCAAGAATTTTAGCTGTGACTGCAGCCTTCTTATTTATATCACGCACACCTTTGCTGAATTAACCAACGATTTGACTAGCTGCCACAGTTTGAAATCAAGTTTCTTTGTTGGATGAGACTGACTACAAATTGACTTCTCCTATGCAGAGAGATCTGATGCATAAAAAGCACCAGCAGACGGGACAACGGACTTGCGACAGGGCAGAGATTTCTTCTGCTGTAGACATTGATATTCACTACTGAAGTACTTGACTGATCTCACTAAAAGTCACCTCTCCGCAGTAGTCATTTGGAAGTTTCCGACACGTACCACCTGTGCTATCGAAAACCGGGATAGTGTCTCGTTGGCTGGTGTAGCGGTTGCGACATGGGCTTTCACTGCCCGCTGCTCCTACCAAGGTAGTGTCTAGTTTGAGTGAAGTCGCTTGTCGCCAAGACTCTTGCGGTTGCCGTAGCCATGGTGAGCCATGCCACCACAAATATTTGTGAAATCTGCCTGGTTTTTCCTGAACGGACATGATTCCAGTGTGTGCAACTTAAAGCGCTGACAATTTTAGCTACTCGATTGGCGACAAACGTTGCTCATGTGCAGGGTGGTATTTAACCACGACAGTGGTAGAATCTGACCAAAAATTTTAGCATTGTCATCTGGAAATTGTGGAAGAACTGCAGCTGCCAGTTCAGCTAGGAGCGGAGCTCCGCATAATTCAAGGCGGGGCAATAAACCGTTTTTATTGGGCCTAGCTTTAGCTGCAAGAAGGCAGCACGATATGCCTTGGACAGCCAGCCAGCGGGATCAAATAACTAGGCGATCTGCCCGAGGACTTCTCGCTTAGTATAGCTGGCTTCATCTAATATGGTGAGATAACAAAGTATATATGCCACCCTCTCTGGCACCGGCGTCTGAACGAAGCGGGAACATTGATGCACCAGATGATTCCCCTTTATACAGAGATCACAGGACTTGGGTTTGGTGTTCACCAACACGAATGGTGCCTGTAGGGCATTCTTGTGATCCTGTAATGCTTTCCCGGACTCGTGGGATATTTGAAGCAGGTCAAGAAGTGCTCTGAATTGGCTGTTCACGATAAGCCGCTTATTTTCGAAACGCTGTTTGAGTGCGTTCCATGCTGTTTCAAAACTATCATTGGTAAGCGGGAATTTTGCTACAATAAGGTTGGCTCATTTTCGCCAGGAAATGGTACAGTTATTCAAGGCAAATTCAAGGATCGCTCATGCAGATGGCCGTAAACAAGTCACGGAACGTGGGCCATTTAAGATAATCTCCCGTAAAAACCTCTTTGTCAATGGGTAGAAGTCGACAGCCTTGTTCTGCTGGTACAGAGGTGGACCCATGACGGTTAGGGAGGAGTGGGACCAGACGCTTTATGGATAAGCTCCCTCAATTGCGCAGTGCACAGCACGTAAACTTGGTAGAACGTGTCATATTTAGCTTGAAAGGCTAAATTTTTAGAGCTGTCGTCTTTGCTCTCTAAGAGTTTCTCGCATTGCTCATCCTTCTTCCATAACGTTCGTAAACACTCTGACCTCGGAAAATGAATTGACTTGGGTGTCGATTTCACACTGAGTTAGTTTATCGCCGACCGATATAAGCTTCTGCAAAGCCATGGTTTAAGCAACTATCGGGGGATTGAATGTTTTTTGTCTTCCTCGACGTGGCTCAGACGTGGCCCAGAAGTGGCCTGTTAAGAGGTTGTACTTAAATGAGCGAAGTCGAGAGATAACGTACTAGAAAAGGGTCTGAAGCATTCTGAACGGAGGATTAGTAGGACTGGTACTCCTCTGACGCCGATTTTGAGATAAAATCGTAGATTTTAAGGGACTCGTGCTCATAATCTCACGGAATGGCGATTATGCTGGTAGTGAACTGGTTTAGCACGATTTGGAAATAAGTAACGGCCACAAAGCGCCATAGAATGGTTTGGAATTGTTTGGAACGGTCCGAACGCCGTGAAATTTAACTAAAATCCACAAACACAAAATCACGAAATGGGACGTTTGGGATATCTTAGAACGCTGCCGTATGTCCAAGAAATGGACAGAAACACTTTGGAAAATGAATAGAATCTACGAACACGAAATGGAACGCCTTGTAAATCGAATAACATCCACAAACACGAAATGGAACGGCTGTCACACTTTTAATTGAAAATATCGAAGAAGTTAAATTCGGCTATACCGAAGTTTATATACCCTTGCAGTCCTCGACAATAATAATTTTACATGTTCAAAAAAAATTCATCAATATACAAACAAAACATTATTACTCTTCATACTACAATTTGTTGTTCTTCTTCGCTCATTCCCTAAGCAAAGCAACGCACGCATACACATACAGTTCATGTAGCGTTGCGTCTGTGTGTGTATGCATGTGCTCTGTTGATTTGATGATAAGTAGTAGGTAGTAGTAAGTAGTAGTAGGCAGCAAGCAGCGCTGCCGGCAGCAATTAAACCGATTTTTATTGACTGTAACTTTTGTTCTATTTATCGAATCGGATTGAATCTGAGTTTTTATATCCAAGATTATCATCGTAGTAAATTTCATGGGGATACCCCAATTTTCATGAAAATGTTTGTTCTGGAGCTATATGATATAGTGGTCCGATCCTGACAATACTTTATCTCGGGTAATAGAAAGTCCCCATAAAAAATTTCATCGCGATAGCTCTTAAGATGGCTGAGTAAAACGCATACGCACGGACGGACAGACGGACATGGCTATATCGACTCAGCTTCTCATGCTGATCAAGAATATATATACTTTATGGGGTCGGAAACGTCTCCTTCTGTGCGTGACAAACATCTGACCAATCGTATAATACCCTCTGCAAGGGTATAAAAACAGAGGTCGTGAATTCGTTGCCAACCGTCACGCGACGAATGGAACGCTAAGTAGTGAGTTTGCTTCTTTTTTTATACACACAAATGAAACTTTTTGTTGTTTTAAACGACTATAAAACGTTTATTAATGTTTTAAATAGTTTTTAAAACATAATTTAAGAAAAACCATAGGGCCGGGGCTAACTTCGACCGCATCAAAGTTTGTATACCTTTGCAAATTTTTTGGTAACCCTTTTCTTACCTATAAGCCATCAATGTGGAAAAACATTTTATCTAAAAAGGCTTATGTTTGCGAAAGAATGGCCTACAATCTTAGCATAGGAAATAACTAAGATATTGATCAAAGTCACATTTTCCACCGATCGTTCCTATCTATATGATATAATCACCCGATCTTTATCAAATTCGGCACAGTCATTAACAGATATATTAAACTAACAAATGTTTAATTGGAAAGCAATCGCGTTAAAAGAAACGAAGTTATTTACAAAAGTCACTGTGTTCGACCGATCGTTCCTATGGGAGCTATAGGATATAGTCACCCGATATTGATCAAATTTGCCACAGTCGTTTATAGGCGTAATAAACTCTAATTTTAACACGAAAATAACGAAGTTATTGAGAAAAGTCACTGTTCGTGCCTTTGGCGTTTGTATGGGAGCTATATGATATAGTAGTCGGAGATGCTTCGTTCTATGCGTTGCGAACTTCTGACCAAAATTAATATACCCTTTTTGCATGGGTATACAAAAATTTGAATTTTTTGTTAGGTTAATTTTGAATATTAATATTAATATTATAATATATTAATAATAATCATTAATATTTACATCAATATCTAATAAACTGAACCTTTCGAAACTATAGTTGCTATTTTCCAATTCCATTTATGATAGCAAGTGGCTAAGCGAGGCAAAAAGTTGGTCCAAAGAGGCTACCGGCATTGCCCATGTTTTTACATTACTGTCCCATTTTAAATAGCTATCCAATTTTCAAACTTTAATATCCTATTGTGTCCTTTCAGTGATCCAAAATCCTATGTACCGTTGCACACTGGGCTGAATTGCCAAATAAGTGGCATAAAGTCGAAAATTTTGTGGAAGCAAATAATAATTCTAATTATGTATATTCAAACTAGAGTCCCTAAATAGGAAAAATCGATGATAGCTTTTACCAAACATGCAACCCTGTCATTCTGATCAAGCTTCAAAGTCAGGTGATTAGTCAGCTGATGCCTGCGACAAAATTGTCGGGAAAGTTTTATTTACTTTGAGCGCTTGGCAAATTTACACAAAAGAAAAATAAGATAGTGGAGAAAATGGATTTTGGAGGCCAAGCTATGTAGAATGTATAAAACACAACAATTTGGTGTTCAAATTTATTATATTTTATATATCTGTACTGTTTTGTATTGTCCAAAAAGATAGAAAATTAAACAAATGTGTTCGTCTTCTGTGGAGTAAAAACTTACCTTCTGTGTGTTTCTGGGATATGTAATGTATGTGAAAACAAAGTAGAGAGTGTGTATAAAAAGTTAGTAATAATCTTGTTAGCGGCTTTTTGCGGCTTTGGCGGTATTTTGAACTTGTAGATCACATTGAGTTCTGTCATTCAACGCTGCTGGACGTATGGATTGACAGCGGCCGCAACTCTGCCGTTCTTGCAAACTGGATATTTGGCCAATTGACAGAATGTTCGCTAACCAATGAAAGCATTAGTGAAATTAAAAAGAAAGTTAAAACCTTTGAAATATACATTACTTCGAATTTACAAAAGTGCAGCAGAAATATGCGCACATTCCGAATAAAACATTCACAGTGGCTATCAATGAGCTTTAAAATTGGATTGGACAATAAAGAAGATACGGACAGTCTTCAATTGGGTAGACCAAAGCTAAATTATGATGAAGCTGGGCCCCGTCTTAAAAGAAAACTAGCTGCCGATGTTGCAATGAAGAATAAGAACGACAGCAAACTTTTGATTCATGCTGCTACAATGGCAGCCAGAAAATCAAATGAAAGTAACACTGCATCTGTGCTTAAAAATTTTAGCAATTCTGAATGTGATGCAACTGAAGCTAAAAGAACATTCGGTATTGCAGAACCAATACCTTCAACAATAAATGAAGCTTTGGAATTCTTGCTGGAAAACTCGATAAGCAAACGATTATACAATGAAATTCGTCAAATAAGCAAACAGCAAAATTGTGACATATATCCAAGCTACCGAAATGTCCAGGAAGCTAAATTGCAATTGAGACCTATGGGTATAACAGTTACAGAAACTATGGCAAAAGTTACCTTGCAAGATTTGTTAAATCACAATAATATGATGGATGTATTCGAAAGATCTATGGACACTTCAGATCCCCTCATTTCAAGTATATCCATTAAGAAAAGGGCAGCTCGACATAAAAAAAACCCCCTTCCGCGAGATGTCATTGAACTTTTAGAAACACCACATTATAATTTTCCAATAAATGTTCAGTCTTTAGATAATGATTACAGTTTTCATGATGACTCCGACTCAGAAATAGAGGATATAAATCCATATGCGTTTGAATTAGATGTGGAAAACAATTAAAAAATGAACTTTTCTAAAATTGTTAGTAACTAAGACCTGTCTTTAAGTAAGAATTTAATCATAATAAATATTATATTACTATCACTAAAACAGAAAAAATATTAAAATTTTTGTACTTTATATAGTTTTCACACTTTCCTTTGTGATCACGTATACGCATTGTTGCCTTATATGGGCTACTGGGGTAGGCGTGGTCAAATGAACTTCAAATTTTGTTTCAATATTTAGAGTGCTATTCTTATCAAATATACCAAGTTTCAGCTCGATATATGAGTTATTCGAATTTATGCCACTTATTTGGCAATTCAGCCCAGTGTGCGATGGTGTAAGTTCTTTTTCTTTCCTATACCTGACAGGACGTTGCGGGTTCACATAGAAACAGCATATCTGATGAGTTTTTTAGTTAAACTGTCTTTTGCCGAGATTTTTTGTGTGAGCGAAAACCGCATTACTTTTTACGCAAAACTCATTTGAGAGCGTCACACGTATGAGTCAATGCCAAGTAGTGTTGCCGTTTTTCTCCGAGCAAACAAACTGAATTAGCAAAAGGAAACAAAACAAAATAAGCTTTAGCTGAAAAATCATCTGATTTTTAAAGCCGTTTTTATTTCATAAAAAACATATACATATGTATGTTCGAGAAAATTTCATACTTATAAAAAATAAAACAAAACCAGGATAACTTTAAACTTTATACATTCATTTAAACGACATTAAATCTGCTATTAGATTGTCGAGAGACTCTTCGGGCTCATTATCTAGGCATTTCTCTTGCCGCTCAGAGCGAGATCATGTTTGCACAATCTTTAAGAAAAAACGATCAACTCTTGCCAAAACTGCGTATTTTTTCTGTTCCAATGCCTGCCTGAGGTGCAACTTAAAACAATTAGTTTTGAGTCTGGCATCAATTAAAGTAGGTATTCCAGAAACAGTGCTCGTTTTGTAGGGGGCAAATCGTTCATTTAAACGGCTGTTCGTAATTTCACGGGCAAAAAAAACTGTAGTTCTAAGATCTGTTGCAGTTTGCAGTTATGCGACTCACGGTAATTACCAAAGATAATATTACACTTTGGGATTCGGAAATGTTGAGAGGTGCATCTTTAAATGGAGAAAGGAGTTCCAAAGGATTTCCGATGCTACGTCGATAACAATAACAAGCTCGAGGTTAATTTTTAAAGTCATTCGACTAGATGACTTTTTTAAAAATTATTTTTGTTTTTTTTTCTACTTCTATATATTTTGGTTGCAGTCCGGCAACTGTGTTCAGGACAACTATAATACAAAAACAATTTCTTTTATACTTAAAACAACATAAATCACAAAAACATATAAACATTCAAACATTCAACCAGTACGGACGACATGACGTTCAGTTTAATACAAATTTTGTTCTAGTGTGCGCAGTTGTCAATTTCGGTTTTATAGTTAAGTATTATATTCGTCGTAAGATCTCCTAAGATATTTAAATGCCTACTTTTGGCACAGTAAATCATAATGATTCATAGTCCGATTTGTGTTGTGATAGTCTAGTTTTTAGCTTTGATTTTGCTTCCTATATACACTATCCCGCATTTTTCTTTGACGTCTCCATTGCATGGTATTTGGTATACTACGTTGCTCTTATCCATTATTTATAGTTTGGACTTAGTTTTGTTAAATAGATGTCTTAATGTATTGTCAGTTCTATGGCCTATTTTTACTTTATCTTTATTAAAACATGTGGATTGTAAGAATCTTTCTGATATAAACTTCTTGTGTTTGTTATTAATTACTGGCTTATAGACAGGCTTACTGTATCTGTTGATTAATGTTTTAGTTACATGGTCTAAAACAAATTTTCATTTAAAAATATTTCTTATCTCCATTTTTATTTTTTTATGTCAAATATATTAAGCATCCGATTTATACAACCTTTTGCTGTATTTAAAATCATTGTCCTAGGGTGTCTCGTATGTAAATTAATAATGCGTCCTGAAGATATTGCCTTTTTTACGCTATTAAAGTTTAGAAGTGCTCAACTTAAAGAAGTTCACTTGCTTTTTTCATAGTTTGTGTATTGTTATTTTGTGTATTTTTCCATAAGACTCCACTCTGTCAAAACCACTCCGCAGCATTAAGCTCAGTAATGTAGCTTTCTGCTCTCTGACGTGACGGTCGTGTTTTTGCATAGCTCCTGAGTTTTTATTAATATTTATTGTTTTTTCTCAATTTTTAATTGTGCTTAGTTTGTTTACACTTCCGCTGGTGTTGTTCGCTTGACTCCCTTGTGTTTTATTTCCATAATTCGCCAAATTAATCAGTTAAAACAGTTTTTTTTTTCTTTTCTTTTTCGTGATTAGTGTTTGGTGCATTTACATATTTTTTTTTATTTTTCTTTCTTTCGTCATTGCTTCTGCAGTTGCTCCCCTCATCGCCCCCATCATACCATCAGTGCTAGTGGCTTTGTTGTTCTCTCTGCTTTGTGCTTGTGCTTAGCTTCTCTCCCGCGTAATCACTTTTGTAAGGCCGCCTAATCTTATTCACTTAAAATGTGCTGGCCTCAATGGCCGCGACTACGACAAATTTTCTGGTTTGTCTGTGTCTAAGCCTGAGCTTGGCTTAATGCGCTGGACTTGCCCATCTTGTGCCAGCCAGCAGCTTGATTTTTGCCGTATGTATAGGGATCTTCGTTTAAGGTTTCTTTCTTTAAACAAACTGGCCAAACAGCTGTCAAACGAGTGTGACTCTAGGGTTCAATTACTGTCGCAATTCAAATTTGTTCCACCTTCTGAGAAATTGCACAAGAAATGTACCCTTGAGTTGCCTCGTAAGCAGTCGCCAGCTCTCTCTATTACTTCCTCTCCGATTTTACTTTCGCCTACACCATCTTCTTGTCCCTCTTTATGCTCTTCTTTTCAGATTGAAGTACCCATTACAAGCCCTGGTGTACCTCAATCTATCCCTCACGGGAACTCTGATCAATCACAGGATCATGCCGGCTCTCAATCACTTGCGGATCCCAATGCTCTTCCGCCTCCACTAACTGTAGTGCCTCATCGCAAACAATTATTTATTTCTAGGCTTGCTCCAGATACTTCTGAGTCGTCTGTGGCAGCTTACATTGGTAATATTTGCCCTGCTAAGGTTTTAATTCAAAAGTTTAAGTTTTCTAGGCCTCGCGAAATCTCCTCTTTTAAAATTACAGTACCAAATGAGTACTTCCCAGCTATGGTTGACCCTAATTTTTGGCCAGAGGGCCTAGTTGTACACGAGTTTGCGCCCAATAAGCGCTCTCGTCCGTTGCCTGTCCACCTTCCTACTTTATCTTCTGCTTCAAAAAACTAATAACGTCTAGTCTTTGCATTCATTATCAAAATGTAAGAGGACTTCTTACCAAGCTGTCGAACCTTTTCTGCGATAGCCAAACCTTTTCAGCTGACATATTAGCTTTCTCTGAAACTTGGCTTAACTCCTCTGTTTTAGATAATGAAATTCTTTCTAATAATTTTATATCTTATAGGCTTGATCGAGTTGGTCGTCGTGGCGGTGGAGTACTCATTGCTGTAAACTCGAATCTGTCTTCAAGTGTGGTGCCGATTGATCTCCCCTTAGGTGTTGAGTTTATTTGCGTCGAAGTTACATGTTCTAACTTTAGCCTATATATCTCTTGTTCATATATTCCTCCAGCTTCTGATATCATGAGTTTATTTGCGTCGAAGTTACATGTTCTAACTTTAGCCTATATATCTCTTGTTCATATATTCCTCCAGCTTCTGATATCATGATCTACGTGCACCATGCTGATGCTTTACGAACTATTTTTGGTCGTCTTAAAGATCTTGATGTTCTTATAGTTTTAGGTGATTTTAACTTGCCTAATATTTCTTGACTTGTTGATGATAATCTATCTTTCTTAATTCCTTCATCTCAACATGTTTTTCTTGATAGCCTACTTGAATGTCCACTATATCAGTTGAATTCTTTCCTTAAATGTTCTAAAAGAATCCTTGATCTTGTTTTTGTCTCTGATCCCACTGTTAGTGCTGTATCGCAAACACAGCCACTAGTGAAACCTGAAGATCCTTATCATCCTACCATTGAAGTTACTATTTCTTACTTACTAATTTATTTAAAAACATCTCAAATTCTCGTCGTAGATGTTTTCGTAAAACAAATTTCAATCTTCTTAACAGCCTTATTTTCTCTTTTGATTGGTCGTTTCTATTTGAGTGCTGCGATATAGATTGTGCAGTGAATTTTTTCTATTCTGCTCTTAATTCTCTAATTGATAAATGCGTTCCTTATGTGAATGTCTCTACCGTCTCCAGCTCGCCAGTCTGGTTCACACGTAGGCTCTCTAATCTTCGTAACATTAAATCGAGATATTTTAAAAGATTTAAAAAAAACTGGTTCGCGACTTGACTATGCAAATTATTGTATAGCCAAATCTCAATTTTGTCTTTTAAATACTCAATGCTACAACAATTATCTCATTCGCTGTAAGGTTGAATTTTATAAAAAACCCAAAAGATTTTACAACTTTGTCAATTCCAAAAGACGCTCTAATGTCCTACCTTCCACCTTCAAACTTAACGACCAGTCTGCTAATAATGATTTAGATATTGCAAATCTGTTTGCTAAATTTTTTCAGTCGACATATTCTACTACTGTTTCGGATCCCACACCCTATCCCTTTTCAATCCCACATTTAAATTGTATGTTTTTTCCCAGTATTACCGAAGACTGTATTCTCTCTAGCTTGTCATCTATGAAGTCTTCCTTCGTTCCCGGGCCTGATGATATACCTAGTTGCATCCTTAAAATGTGTTCGATTTCCCTATCTAAGCCTTTAGCTCGGTTATTCTTTATATCGAGTGAGACTTGTAGATTTCCTGATATTTGGAAGGAGTCATTTATTATTCAGCTTTTTAAAAAGGGTAGCAAATCGGATGTTTCCAACTACCGTGGCATTGCCAAACTTTCGGCAATACCTAAACTGTTTGAGAAAATTATTACGTCTTCCCTTCAACATCTATCCAGATCCACTATTTCTCCTTGTCAGCATGGTTTCATGAAAGGTCGTTCGTCGCTTACCAACCTTTTAGAATTGACTACCCTAGTACACCATGGCTTCCGTAAAAAGTGTCAAACTGATGTTATTTATACTGACTTCAGTAAGGCTTTTGATACGGTTGATCATTCTTTGCTTCTCGCGAAACTTAACATCATGGGTTTTTCACCAAAATTATTGGGTTGGTTAAAGTCGTATCTTATTGGCAGAACCCAAAAGGTGTCTTTTCGTTCCTCGATATCTAAAACTGTTCGAGTTACGTCAGGTGTACCCCAAGGCAGTCATCTGGGCCCACTATTATTTACATTGTTTATAAATGATTTGCCTTTGGCCTTGGCTCATTCACGCGTGCTCATGTTTGCGGATGACGTCAAGATTTGTTATTCCTATAATGATCCTTCTTTCCAACAGTAATTGCAATCAGATCTCGATGCGTTCTGCTATTGGTGCCACGTTAATAAATTACACCTTAATGCCTCTAAGTGTTCTTTTATGACTTTCAGTCGTTTGTCTCCGCTCCTAGCTCATTACTCTATTAAGTCTGTTCTGTTAGATTGTGTACCATCATTCAAAGGCTTAGGCGTTATGTTTGACCCTAAACTTTCATTCAATGTTCATATTTCTTCAATTGTCAATAGAGCATGCAGCCTTCTTGGCTTCATTAAACGTTGGGCCAAAGAATTTGATGATCCCTATGTAACAAAGGTTTTATACACTTCGTTAGTTCGCCCTACTCTAGAATAATGCTCGCCAGTGTGGAACCCGCAATATGATGTTCACCAGCGTAGTATTAAATCAGTACAGAAGCAATTCCTTAAGTTTGCGCTACGCGGTCTAAATTGGGACCCGGGTCTTCGCCTACCTTCTTATTCTGACAGACTTCTTCTTATTAATCTTCCTTCACTTTATAACCGTAGGCTTGTTTTTGGCATTCTCTTTCTCCATAAACTAGTCAACGGCGAAGTCATTTCTACGAATTTACTAGATACGCTGTATTTTTTGTGTTCCCTCACGTCGGACCAGAAACTTTTTTCCTATTCACCTTAGTAGATGTCTGACTAACTACTCTCTTCACGAACCTCTTCGTGTTCTTTGCCAATCTTTTAACAACCTTTCTCACCTTATCTCTCCTCATCTTTCTGTCACTTCTCTTCGCGCTATACTTTTTAATCATCTACAGCGAAACCAATGAAAATATTCTGGACTTGGATTGGCTGCAACTCATCCCTGGCCACATTGGCTGTGAATCTGGGCATAGCTGGCACCTTGTGCAAATAAAACACCTCCACCGGGCTGGGGATGTTTAGTTGTGTATAAAGCTAAGCTACCTTCTTCATTTAATTACTATCTGTCTTTAGCTTAAGCTTTTTCGTCGACTGCTGTGTTAGTTGACGTAAATAAATAAATAAATAAATTTGTGGGGTTAAAAATGTTGAGAAAACAGCTGAATTAAGTTTCAATTCACAATCAGTGAAATGTCAGTTTATAGTCAAATATCCTTCATTTGCTTTAAATTCTAAGGCAGAGTAAAGTTACATATTGAGCAGCGAAACATTTCATGGATATGCTTATGATGGTAAATTATAGCGGAAATTCACTTTAAACATCAATTCTAAGAGTCCTTTATCATTGACAACATTAAAAGGCCGCACATGAGCAATCATTATTCAGTTTTTCCAAAATGTTGCCAAACATTGGACCCTGCAAAATGAACTTACTAAGATGTTTTTTCCATCGTATCCAAGCTCCACGGTGGCCGACAACAGCACCGAAATTAGTTTTTGCTTATTTATATGTTGGGATACAAAGATCCATTCTGCAAGAAGTGTGGAGCAGCAACAGCCGCCAGAAGTCGATTCTGAAGTCACTGATGAAAACTCTTCTGATACGAATTGTATTGAATTGGAAGGAGAAGAAAGTGATGACTAAATTAAAATTTTTGTCCATTTCTTAAAATCAAATTGAAAAAAATAAAATTTAATTGGCCAATGCTTATCTCTGATATTTTTTAATGTTTCTTACAGCAAATAAGATCGATCAAAACTAACGTTATTGTGGACATTTTACTTTATATAAACATATAATGTCTAATAAAAATAATATAAAATATATGACAAATATATTTAAAATATATGATAAATATTTTTAAAGTGAAATAAGTAAGTCGTCTCACCGACTTAGGTATACCATACTCCAGTAAAGCAAATATTTCAATTTTATTAAACAAATGTATTTTTACATGCTTTTTACAAGCATATCTTAGTATCTCGCTCACTCACCCTAGCGCCTCCACCCTCCAACTTCCAACTCCGGCCTTATGAAAAAACGTTTATATGCATAACTCTTCTATTTTTTGTCCGATTTTGATCAAATTTGGTATTTTGCTGCATATTAGTATCAAATTTAAGTGTGCCAGATTGCATAAAGTAGAACAACACGGGAGATAATCGAGTTTTTTCAAATTACTGGGGCGAAAAGCAAAAATACATACCAAATATGGTGTCTCTAGCTAGAATAGTTTTGAGATAAACGCTTTTTTTAAACTGCGGGGGGCGGAAAGGGGCTTGGAAAAAATTTGAAATAAACTCGATCACTTTACGTACTACACGAGTCTACATACTAAATTTGGTGGTTCTAGCTTTTACAGTCTCCGAGATCTACGTGTTCATACGGATAGATGGACGGACAGACGCACAAGGCTAGATTGACTCGTCTGTTGATCCTGATCAAGAATATATATACTTTATGTGGTCGGAGAAGCTTCCTTCTGACTGTTAAATACATTTTGGCGACTTTAATATACCATTTTACCCTATGGGTGTATGGTATAAAAAAATATATTAGTTTTGCTCTGAAGAAAGAAAAGAAAAAACATCTCCGACCATATACAGTATATTTATTCTAAATTAGCACGAAGAGTCGAGTTTAAATAGCCATGTTCGTCTGCCCGTCTGGATCGACGCAACCTCCTCCTAGACCGGAAGAGCTACAGAGCTGAAATTTTGCATGCAGGTTTGTATGTACTGCACAGTTTGTATATCTTAGATTCAGCCGGGTCGGACCACTATATCATATACATAGCTCCCATACAATCGGCAAAGTCACAAACAGTGATTTTTCTGTATCACTTTGTTATTTTCTAAACTATTTCTGTGAAATTTAATATAGGTGAATTTATTACACCTATGAACGACTGTGTCAAAGACCGAATGACTATATCATGTGGCTCCCTTAGGAACGGTGGAAAACAGGGACTTTTGCCAATGAATCGTTACTTTTTACGTTATTGTCATAAAAATGTATAGTTCTAAGTTTTAAATAGCTATTAATGACTGTTCTCAATTTCATCAAGATCGAATGACTATATCATAGCTCCAATACAAAGGATCGGTCGAAAATACTGACTTCGATACTTTTTACGCAAATGTAAAAAATATTTATATTTCTCAGTTTAACATAGCTACTTATGACTGTGCTCAATTATATCAAGATTAGGCGGCTATGGCATATAGCTTCCATAGGAAATAATTTAAAAGTTGGATTTAGAAGTTTGGTGTAATTAAAACCAGAGGGCCGGGGCTAACTTCGACCGCGTCAAAGTTTGTATACCCTTGCAACTTGGAAGAACGTTTTATCTAAAAAGGCTAATGTTTGCGAAAGAATGGCCTACAATCATAGGAAATAACGAAGATATTGATCATAGTCACTGTTTTTCACCGATCGTTCCTATGGGAGCCTTATGATATAGTCACCCGATCTTTATCGAATTCGGCACAGCCATTAACAGATATATTAAATTAAGAAATCTTAAATTTGAAAGCAATCGCGTTAGAAGTAACGAAGTTATTTACAAAACTCACTGTTTTCGACCGATCGTTCCTATCGGAGCTATATGATATAGTCACTCGATCTTGATTAAATTTGGCACAGTAGTTTATAGGCGTAATAACCTCTCTAATATTAAGTTTCACGATAATAGCGCAGAAATCAACAAAGTTATTGAGAAAAGTCACTGTTCGTGACTTTGGGGTTTGTATGGGAGCTATATGATACAGTGGTCCGATCCGGCTGAATCCGAGATATACAACGCCTGCAGTATATACAAGCCTATGTGCAAAATTTCAGGTCTGTAGCTCTTACGGTCTAGGAGGAGTTTGCGTTGATCCAGACGGACGGACGGACGGACATGGCTATTTGAACTCGTCGTGCTGATCAAGAATATATATACTTTGTATGGTCGGAGATGCTTCGTTCTATGCGTTGCACACTTCTGACCAAAATTAATATACCCTTTTTGCAAGGGTATAAAAATAAATCTTACTATTCTCTTATAATTTTACACCCAATACACCTAGAGCACTGTCCTTCACTTGCGAATGCAACCTTTTAATTAAAAATTATTAAAAATGCGTCCATATTCAGGAATATAAGAGTATTTGCTAATATTTTAAATTGGCTATTTGTAAATGTTGTTATTTATTTTTTCAAAACATTTTTTATTCTACCAATTAGTAAAAGCATTAGGTTACTATTACTTTTATAATCTTAAGGCTCCGTATCAAATACTTTTTAGAGTCGCTCAGACTTAGAGACTCAGTTTGTACACGTAAGATTCTTGTCTGTTAAGATTTCTGACGACTTTTCCACCTGATTCCATTAACGGCATTTACATCTTCTTTTAGCGTGTAATTTATTGCTTGGTAATATAGAAAATCATCCGAGATATATGTAACCCAAAGACAGGGCCTGGTTCTTATATGAAAGATTATGTGAGCCGAATGGTTGCGGAAGATCTGACACAAAAAATCAAGAGCATAGGATTGATTTCAGCTTGCCACAGCATTTCGAAGACAGGTTCATCTATGTGTTTGGAAGCTTTTTCGTTTTGCTGCTGTATTCCTCGCCTAAACTTTTAGTTGAGGTCATTTTTGGAGAAAAAAATTAGCAGGTGGAAAGAAGGCAAGCATATCTTACAACTCCAAAGTTTTAAACAGAAACTTGCGAGCTCCAAAATGTTGGTTCGTAAGATTTGTTGAAGGACGACCTCTGATTTAGTTTTTCAGAGGTATTTTGTAAGACAATAAATTTATTAAAAGTACAAACAGTTTGCGCCATTGCTGAGATACAATTCGATCCAAAACTGATTAAAGATTATTTCAAGAGTATTTTTTCCAAATATCGATAAAAGCGCAATATTATTCAAATGTTGGAGGAGAAAGTAGCGAGATTTTCAAACTGTCAAAAGACATTTGGGTAGCACATATGCTTTTAAGTTGGTTTTCAGTCATTATCGATTTCAGTAACACACCTGGTTATAAGATTTGAGTTTTCTTTTGTGGCGTCTGAAATGTTTCTATATTGAAATAGGCATTTAATTTATTTATTAAGGTTATCTTATATCTATCTCTAATATCGCCGGCGAAATTGTGGCCAAAGGGTCATCTTTTTAAAATTAAATTTTTTACAATGGCAAAGCGGTTGTCTTATGGATATAATTTAAATTGAGCAGACGCCACTTGCATACGTGTTTTTTAATGCACTCCACAAAAATTAGTACAACAAAAAGACCTAAGTCGCCTCAGACACGGCTATTCACAATTATATTGCTATTAGTTTGATTCAGTGGCAATATATAAATAGTAAATTGCAATAACAAACTGTATAATTTGGAAAAGCCATGTCGACTCCCATATGTGCATCGACTCCCTGTCCAACGCAACAAAGCGTAATTTTCTAACCACTGCCGTAAGCATAGCTCACAAAAAACGAAAAAGAGTGTTACAACACCAAAATACTAAAACCAAATTCTCTAGGCGGGAATCAGTTTAAAATTCTTCCCGATCAGAAAGACATCCAAGCTGGCCCTGTAGAAAAAGTTACTTTGGCTAGCCCAACTGCATCACCCTAATTTCGAAATCAGTCGACCAAGGCCAAAATGAGGACAATTTCGCACCATGGGAAAGTACCTTCGTTATGCTAGCATCAACTTTTATACCTACGACCTAAAAAGCAGTTAAAGTCCTTCAGGTTGTGTCAAAGGGGATTGAGTCTTCTGTTCCAACATAAGATATATCAGATGCGTTGGCCGAGAAAGAATTTGCGATTAAGTCTGTTGTCAATAAAAGCAAAGTCGCAAAACCGTTTTTCAAAATGGAGCTGCAGAAAGAGTATTTACTCCGCCTGCCTCTACCTGCACCGACCCTGATGACAGACCTACCAATCAGCGGATAGATCAACTAGGAAAGGAAAAACGACGTCTGAGAAGTGAATGGCAGAGTAATCGCTCACCAGCAGCAAAACATCGGCTAAGGCAGACAACTTTTCCAAAGCGTTAAGACATAGAATGAAGCAAGTAAGTCGACTCGTCGACTTGGGTATACCATACACCAGGTGAAACAAATATTTCAAATTTCGAAAACCAAATGTTTGTCTATAAAATTGTTTTTACATGTCTTATACTATGTGCTATCTCGCTCACTCTACGAACACACGAGCACTCTAGCGCCGCCACTAGCCAACGGCCAATTCTGGCCTTGTGGACCGCTTAGTAAAATACGTTCATACTCATATTTTGCATGTTTCTAGTCCGATTTCAATAGTTTGGTAGTTTTGTAGAAATATATAAGATTAATTAGTCTGCCGAATTTGAATGCGATAGTCAAAAAAATACAGGAGGAAATCGGTTTTTTATAAATTATGGAGGCGGAAGTGGGCGTGGCAAAATGTGAAAATATATAAATTCTCCGCGCATACTATGCCAGTATACATACTAAATTTGGTGACTTTAGCTTTGTTAGTTTTTGATAAAATCAGTTCTGTTTAATTTGCGGGGGCGGAAGTGGGCGTGGCAAAATGTTTAAATAGCCAATATCTGCGCGCCTATTAAGCTAGTCTACATACCAAATTTAATGTCGGTGGCTATCATAGTTTTCAAGGAAATCAGTTTTATGTAAATTCTGGGGGCGGAAGGGGGCGTGGCAAAAAGTTTAAACAATTAGTTTCTGCGCGCTAACTAACCGAGCATATAAACCAAATTTGATGTCTCTAGCTATTATACTTTTTAAGAAAAACAGTTTTGTGTGATTCCTGGGGGCGTAAGGGGGCGTGGCAAAAAGTTTGAACAATTAATTTCTGCGCACTAACTAATCGGGTATACAAACAAAATTTGATGTCTCTAGCTGTCATAATTTTTAAGAAAAACAGTTTTATGTGATTCCTGGGGGCGTAGGGGGGCGTGGCCGAAATTCCAATTAACTCTGAACATGTGCATACTACACGAGTATGCATACCAAATTTGGTGGCCCTAGCTCTTATAGTCTCCGAGATCTGCGTGTTCATACGGACGGACGGACGGACGGACAGACGGACATGGCTAGATCGACTCGGCTGTTGATCCTGATCAAGAATATATATACTTTATAGGGTCGGAGAAGCTTCCTTCTGCCTGTTACATACATTTTGGCGACTCAGTCCAACTAGCACTAAACATCTTCTGTGGAAAGCTCACACAACTTAAAGCCAGTTACACTGATTGAAGTCGAACCGGTGAAAGGGCCCGCAGTGAAGATGAAAGAGCATGTGTGTTTGCCAGAGCCAAATCCAGCATCCAACTCGTTTGTACTTTCTCCTTCGAGCACATTAACGGATACCGATTACTCGGAACTCCAATCCGATGAGATCTCTGCAGTTATTAAAGACCACTTAAGGCCGAAAAAAGCTCCTTGCCAAGACTTAATTACACCAAAAATGATTATAGAACTCCCAATTATCGGCATATAATACATCTGCAAAACGGTTCAACGCTATAATAAGAATTGTCTTCTTACCCAGAGCGTGGAAAGGGTCCACCATCATCATGATACATAATGTGGGAAAGGACAAAACCCAGCCATCATCCTATAGGCCATTTAGTGTGCTGCCATGTCTTTCGAAGCTTGTACACCCACAATCTTATGGAATCTTACCTTTACAATAGGAATATCGCTGTCACTGCAGACTTACCAACGACTTACAACGTTCAAAAGCCCAATACAAGTCTCTGAAAATTTAGAGGAACACGCCCATCTGGATTTACGGTGCCGTACTATTTGTTAATGCAATTACCAGTAATATCGAAGTCGAAGCTGTCGAAGATTTGAGAACAAACACGAGTCTCCGTGGTACGTATGGAACGACAACATTCAAAATGATATAGACATACCTGAAGTATTCTGCAAAACTAGCACATTCAAATACTCTTGCCAATTCCCTTGCGCGAACTTATGAGAGAACTGTCTTTAAATAAATGAAAGACCAACCCAATAATAAGTGATTAGGCCGCATGGGAAAAATATATCAAAAATATATCAAAAAATATATTAAACGTTAATTTAAAGTATAAGTATATAAACCCCTAAAAAAATGTATATTAATTTTGGTCCAAAGTACGCAACGAATAAATGGAAACATCTCCGGCCACACAAAGAACATAAGCCGTTAAAGGTACTGAGCTGAAATTGTGAACTTCTATATGGACATTCCCGCAGAAGTGTCAGAAATTTTTTTTAATTCTTATAAAAACATGTTTTTAAAATTTTAATATTTTATGTTTTTCTAACGAACACGCTGTTGTTGGAGAGCACTCTCTGTCTTTCTATCAAGTGACTCGGCTGAGCTTAGGTACAATGGGGTGGTTCTTGTTATCTTCTAAAACATGCAATACATAAGTAAAACGAAGACAGAGATAAGGAATAACGGACTACACCTAAATAGGGATCTTTGTGCAGAGACAATGAGTGTTATTCGAAGGACCTATATGTCTCTTTACCCACCCAACTTTGTAAAACCTTCGAAATCTTGCTTACGCATATTTTTGCTGTTAGTACTAACTAATTTGTAATGTAAAATTAAATTTTACGTTAGGCATTCATTTCAGTTTCAAATAGTATAAATGAAACCAGATAACTCTGCGGTCACGTCATGCGGCTATGCCGTACTTACAGTTTGTAGGTTCCAATCCAGTCAGCAGGCCTAAAGATGAGTGGAGCACTAGAGACTGTTAAAATTATTAAGAATGGTGGGACCGAAATCGTTACCAACGAGAACAACTTTTAGAACCTACTGTATAGAAATTAGGAATTAGGCAGTCTGGCTACCCTCCATAGAAAGAGATGAGTGCGCTCATATGGCCAAGTAGCACGCCAACAATTTGTCATCTGGTCAGTTCACGGACCGGGTCGACATTTAATTGGTCGTAGTCCCATAAGTCCGACTTGCAACCATGGATGGGGTCGTTATCGGACAATGGTCGCTCTGGCCTTATAGTGGCTCACACCATATGTACGCACTTGCATTGAAAGTAGGCCAAACAGCGCCGGCAGTGGCGCAGTGGTTTCGTTGATGTTCCATATTTTTAGTTGGAACTTGAAAAAAGAGGTGTGGACCTATACAAGGTTTTCGGAGTGTGACGTCAACCCACGTGCATTGCTTGCACTCGCGTTTTACTCTCTTTCTCCCTCCACTTATTCGCACAACTGCACAATCCCTCAGACCATTATCCCTCACTCTTCAAGTTAAATTTTCGGGCATTTATGTTGTATGAGCTTTTCTTTGAAAGTGGATCGTGTAAGCTCGATTCAAATAAAGCTCAAGGTCAATTCGCCGTATAAAAAATAATGTATGTCAAATAAATTCGTCTCGCTATCAGATTTATAACATGTAATGTTTGAAACATTGCACCCACAATTTTGAGCACATATTTGTTTACCGTGATTATCAAATCGAATGCAAATTCATAAAATCAGTACTTTTTATTTGAGTCTGTCCGGTCGACATGACTGTGCTCAATTTCATCAAGATCGAATGACTATATCATAACTCCAATAGAAAGGATCGGTGGAAAACACTGACTTCGATACTTTTTACGCAAATGTAATGTGAGGAACATTATATAGACAAGAATAATGTCCCCCACAACAAACAAGCTACAACAAACAATCTACAAAAATACAAACACAGCCAAGACACAAACCAAACACACAGTATAAGACCAAGCACAGAATTGGTCATATAAGAGTGAAATCGGCTGTGAATGAGCAAACGTAGCGAGGCCGGCCGAACATGGCCGATCGAACCCCACGCAACCGCTGGCGATTTCGTACAAGCGGGAAGATGCGTGGGAGGCATAATGAAAAACAATTATACATGCACAGGCGACGGGCAGCCAAGTCCAACATGGCTCGATCGAACCGAATCGAACCCCATGCAACCGTTTGGCGATTTCGTACAAGCGGGAAGATGCGTGGGAAGCATAACAAATATGAGTGGCTGTATAAGAGTAAATGAAGCCGGGCTTGAAGACACAATTGCATGTGAAAAGGGGGCATTGGCCTCATTTGACAAATTAAGAGCATGGAGAGGCAAATAAATGCATGCATTAGCATACATATAGGTCACACGTACACTATGCGTGAGACGGCGAGAGAGAATACCGGTGGCCAATGGGCCGCGCTATGCATACGTCACGCTCATGAGAGCGAAAGCGGTAAATTGCAAGCGCCAAAAGAAGTTCGTGAGCGAGTGAAAACGAAAGTGAGGGCCAAGCAAGCCCGAAAGACGGGTGCGGGGAATGCTTGGTACCGAAATGAAACCAAGTGAGGGCTATGCTTATGAAACGGGGAGTAGGGGGAGAGCAAAGAAATTGTAAACGAAAATGGTTTGTGGATTTGTGAGAGGAATATGCAAGCCGAAGGGGGAGGGATGAGCCATGGGGAAGCCCTCTATCTAATAGATACGAGATGCGTATGAAAGTGTTTTGCGTGGGGAATTAAACAATGTTATATATTAAAGTAATCAAGCTAATTATGTTTAAACATTAATTTAGTTAATACAATTAGCATATATGTATGTAGATGATAATATTGAGTAAATGTGGGTGAATTTGGGTATGACGAGTGGATCAAAGGGAGCGACGGGCGACGGCAGCGTTGGCAGAGAAAGCAGAGAGAGTCAACGGGATACGGAGGGCGGCCAATAGAAAGGCGACGCCAATGCGAGAAAGTGATGCAAGTCAAGATGTACAAACAAGAAAGACAAGGACAAGGCGTAAATGGGCGCTCAGCCACAACGAAAGTAGTTATATGCGCCAAGGATTTACGGGACTTTCACCACGCATAGCAACAAATGGATGCGTGGGTGAAAGCAGAGGGCCAATGGAAATGTACCAGCTGTATAGCGGTACCACACCAATGTGTTCCTGAGGCCATGGGATCTGCCTATATAAAGGCAACGGCTGTCAATCAAATCATCAAGTCGACAAGTCGTGATCAAGTAATAAGTAATTAAGGCCTTACGAGTAACCTTAAGAAACTTATCAAGGAAACACAAGAAACAACAGCAAAATTGAGAACTATACAGGCCTTACGAGTAACCTGCATCGCTTCACTCTATTATAACAAGTCCTTAGACAAGGATACCAAGCACCGTACCCAAGCCAAAGTAAAGTTGAGAGAAGCAAAGCAATCTTCAACAAATTTAGCGGAAAGGGTACAGAGGTGTATCACAAACGATACAGATCAAGGCAATAGCCAGCAACGGCTACAGAAAGACACGAACAGGACAACGAGGGACTCCAAGTAACTCACCAACGCCACCCGAGCCCAGCACTGCCATCGAAAAACCGTCATATCCAACCAACTCCATTAACGATTTGAATAAACGTACAATTAACATCGGCAATTGAAATCGAGTGTGTTTTAATTTCACCGGGGCACAAAATAAATTTGTTGTGCCGAACCTAGCCCAAGAGATATCGTAGATATCCCGAAGGACGAAAAAGGATCGTTACAACTGGCGCCCAACGTGCTATACTGGTGAAATTTTAACAAAACAAAAGTGTAAAATTGTAAAGAAAACATTCAAAATGGGGAAAGGATGGATTTATCACATGAAGAAGGAGGATCTGTTACAGACAGGCCAAAGGATCGGGATCGAGATGACCGGTACAGTGGAGGAAATGAGGAAACAGCTAGGCGAATGGGTAGAAAGGAATGAAACGGACCCAGACTGGAAGGAGGAAATAAATAGATTGGAAACAAAGTACTCGAAAAATATAAAAATGAAAACAATAGCAAGCACATCAAAAACATGCGAAAGTGAGGCTGAGGAATTCCAGAAAATAAACATCGCCACACTAGCAATCCCACCATATTTACCACCAAGATGGGGAAGAGAAGGAGCCCTAGATAGCACAGAAACAAAGAGGGACATAAGGAGACAAACGATAGACCCCAAGAAAACGGTACCACAGGCAACAAACAGGACCACTGGATACGCCAAGGTGGCAAAACAAGTGAGGGAATGGACATTCAGGTTCGACGGCAATTCCAGACCACTAGAGTTCATAGAACAGATCGAGTGGTCAGCAGACATGTATGGCATCGAGCTGGACATGATCCCAAGAGCAATGCCAGAACTACTGAAAGACAAAGCACTCAAGTGGTACGTCGCAAACAACAAGCAGTGGCGATCGTGGAAGGAGTTCGTTGAGGGCTTCAAGAAATACTTCCTGCCAAGAGGATTCTTCAACAAATTGGCGGATCAAGTGAAAAATCGCAAACAAAACAGAAACGAGTATTTTAAGGATTATATGATCGACATGCAAACAATGATGAGACCCCTCAAAATACCAGAGTACGAACAATTGGAGGTTATATTAGAAAATTGCACTCCAGATTTGAAGATATTCGTTCGGCCGCACAGAGTCAGAAACCTAGATGAGCTGATGCAGTTGGCAGACGAACATGAGATGCTTGAACAAGAACGAGCAGATTTCCATCGCCCAAATAATGCTCAAAGAACACACAACAACCAATCAAGCCACAGAGGAGAAAATAATTACGGGCCAGCAGTCACACAGTGCCGAAGATGCCAAGACAACAGCATGGAGAACAATTCAAGACCAAGCCAAGAAAATAAAAACATCCAAGATGGAAAAGTCTTGAACCCAAACCAGGCATGCCGCAGATGCGGAGGAGCCGGACACTGGGCAAGGGAGTGCAACAATCAGAGACTCATTTTCTGTTGGCAGTGTGGAAGGATTGGGAAAAGAACAAAAGAATGTTGTTGGAATTCGGGAAACGAAAGGCGGTTCCAGCCTATCAGGGGCGAGCAGGGACCCAGCCAACAAGCTCCTCACCACTAATAGGCCAACTAGTAGAGGAAGAGGATCAATTGTCGGCAATCATCGAAGTAGCAGGAGTCCAGATGAAAGCGACAATTGACTCCGGAGCCACGAGTAGTTTCATCAGCAAGCAGATGTTGGAAACAGTGAGGAATAAGGGAAAATGGGAGAACACACACAAACAGGTATACATGGCAGACGGAAAGGTACGAGACATTGAAGAGCAATGGACAGGATACGTGAGATTTGGGGACAAGGAAATCCACATGCCATTCCTGGTCATGCCAGAAGGAATGGATGCGTTGATACTAGGTTGGAATTTCCTCCGGATTATGAACACAGAGATATCGTGTGGAGGCCACAAAGTGCTAATACCGACAGTCAAGCGAATACAGGGCAGGCTGGTAGAAAGAATATCCATCATGGTCACTCAGAACAGTGACCAACAAGAAATACAAAGTTTCCTAAATCAGGAGTTGAAGGAATTAGGGAAAGTGAAGGGACTGTCAAAAGTGGGGATACATCGCATAACGATGAAGGATGATATCCCAATAAAGCAAAGATACTACCCAAAGAATCCAAAAATACAGGGAGAAATCAACACAAAGGTCGATGAACTGTTGACAATGGGATGCATCGAACCATCACAAAGCCCTTATAGCTCACCCATAGTGATGGTGAGAAAGAAACAGACGGGCAAATGGAGATTATGCGTAGATTTTAGACAGATTAACGCAAAATCTATAAAAGATGCATACCCAATGCCACGCATCGACTACATCTTAAACCAACTACGTGAAGCGAAATTTATAAGCAGCCTAGACCTGAAGGACGGATACTGGCAGATTCCGTTAGAAGAAAAAAGCAGACCAATGACGGCATTCACAGTCCCAGGGAAGGGGTTATTCCAATGGAAAGTAATGCCATTCGGGTTACACTCAGCATCAGCAACTTTCCAACGCGCACTGGACCAAGTCATTGGCCCAGAAATGATACCAAACGCATTCGCATACCAAGATGACATTGTGATAGTGAGCAAAACAATCGAAGAACACATGAATCATCTACAAGAAGTGTTCAGGAGATTGAAGGAAGCAAACTTGAGAATTAATGCCGAGAAGTGCCAATTCTTTAGAAAGGAGCTAAAATTTCTAGGCCACTTGGTGACAGAAAACGGTATTGCAACGGACCCCGAAAAGGTGGCCGCAATAGCCCAATTAGAACCACCAACTTGCACAAAGGAATTACGCCAGTACTTAGGAGTGGCATCCTGGTACAGACGGTTCGTACCAGGTTTTGCAGCACTTACACACCCATTGAACGAACTACTAAAGAAGAGAACAAAGTGGCACTGGAGCGAGGAGCATCAGGCAGCATTCGATGCTGTAAAGGAAAGGCTGACGAGTGGCCCAGTATTGGCATGTCCAGACTTCACAAAAACGTTTGTGCTCCAGACGGATGCAAGTAACATGGGATTAGGAGCCATATTGGTACAAAACACCGAGGATGGAGAGAGAGTGCTATCATACCTGTCAAGAGAATTAAACCCAGCGGAAAAGAACTATTCGGCAACAGAAAAGGAATGCCTAGCGATAGTATGGGCAATACGCAAACTAAAACCATACCTTGAAGGATACCGATTTAAAGTGGTAACAGATCACATGGCGTTGAAATGGTTGAATAGCATAGAAAGCCCTACGGGCCGTATAGCCCGATGGGCACTAGAACTGCAACAATACGATTTCGAAATAGCATACAGAAAGGGCAAATTAAACATTGTCGCAGACGCTTTGTCAAGGCAACCAATGGAAGGGTGCAAAAGAATAGTAGATAATGGTGCCAGATTAAGACAAGCAAACAACGAGTGTGGGTGGATTCAAGACATAATGGGAAAAATAAAACAACAACCACAGAAATATCCGGATTACATTATAGAAAATAGTCAGGTATACAGGAACATTCCGCACAGAGCAGGCCAAGAAGAAGTGGTAGCTTGGAAACTATGTGTGTTAAAAACACTACGTAATCAAGTAATGGCCGAAAACCACACGGCAACAACAGCAGGGCATACAGGGAGCAGGCGAACTACTGCCAGGGCTGCAGCAAGATATTACTGGCCAGGAATGCAACGAGATATCAGGACATTTGTAGGAAAGTGTACGATATGCCAACAATATAAACCCAGCCAACAGCAGGCAGCGGGAAAGATGCTAACACAAATTCCGGAAGAACCATGGGCTACAGTATGCGCTGACTTTGTAGGACCGTTGCCAAGATCGAAACACGGAAATTCGATGCTACTAGTAATCATTGACAGGTTTTCGAAATGGACAGAACTGATACCGATGCGGAAGGCAACTGCAGAAAGTCTAGTTAAGGCCTTTCGAGAGAGGATACTATCTCGATTCGGAGCTCCAAAAATGGTGATAACGGACAATGGAGTTCAATTCACTAGCAGGATATTCAAAAAAATGTTAGAAGAATGGGGATGCCAACACCAACTGACAGCACCGTACACGCCACAAGAAAATCCAACCGAAAGAGCAAATAGAACAGTAAAAACAATGATTGCTCAGTTTACGGGGGAAAATCAACGCAACTGGGATGAAAGCTGGCCAGAAATAACTCTAGCAGTGAATACAAGCCAATCAGAGGCAACAGGATTCACGCCAGCGTATGTAATACAGGGGCGTGAACCAAGAATGCCAGGTGCACTATACGATAATGTCACGATAGGCACAGGGAAGCAAACGATACCACCAGACGCGAAGGTAAAACAAATGCAAGAGCTGTTCGAACTAATACGGCGAAATCTGGAAACGGCTGCACAGGATCAGGCCCGCCATTACAATCTGAGACGAAGTGAATGGAGACCAGTGATCGGAGCAACGGTATGGGCAAAAGAACACCACCTTTCAAATGCTGCAGAAGGATTCGCAGCAAAGCTGGCACCAAAGTTTGGAGGCCCATATGAAGTGATAGGCTTTGCATCTCCGGTCATATGCAAAATACGGCACAAAGAAACGAAAAAAACCAGACAAGCACACATCAGCCAACTGAAGCAACAAATATGCGAAGAAGCGGATGGCACGAAAAGTGATGAGCAATGAGGATGGACGACTCGAATGACATGGCGGCGAGAAAATCTGCACAGACCGGCCGGCTGGACAGAGAACTCAAAACATGACTTAGAGCTGAAAATCTAAATACGCATCGCATCAGAAACAATTATAGCAAAGTTGCAAACCGCATCGCAGAGCAAAATGAAGATGTGCAAATATCGTAACAATGCAAACAATATGCAAGCGTAATAAAAAAAAAAAACCAGAGATAGAACGATTGGGGACAGCACCAATACATATGCGCACACACCGCGAAAAGAGAGGGGAAAACGCACCCACACAGGCGCATGATGTTACGCACCCACACATACGCACGATATGACGTATGTAGTGGTGAGTCACCGCAATACACATACACATGCGCATGATACTATGCACATAATGGTGGAGCATCTCGGCGTTTAAAAGTTTATCACTCGGCGAGTAAAGTAAACCAAAAAAAAAAAAAAAACCAAAAAAGAAATTATGAACGCATTCAATGCAAATTTTGGCCAGGATGAAGGCGTAGCTCGACGAGGTGCGGCACCGCGGGCCAATATGGAGCGCGGTGACTGGCACTGGTCCGATGAGGAGTCCGACGACGATGAGCCGGATATGATGGATCCGGTAATCGCCGCCTCGTCGGACTAGGAGAACGATGAGGACGTAGATGACAGTGGCTACGGGTCAGGAGAGAGCGAGGCAGAGTCAGCGATGGACCCGGGCCACCAGGAGGAGGAAGGAGACGTCGAAATGTGGAGAGAGCTGGGCGAGGTGATAGCCATGGCGGAAAACGAGTTGGCGGACGAATCCGGTAGCGGCCGAAGCAGCCCAGCTGAGTACGCACCGTGGGACCAAAACGAGGCATACGAGCCGCCGGCAAGATTGTGGGAGCCAGCGCGGCCACCAACGCCGTTTCACATGGTGGACTCAAGGTCAGAGGCCAGTGAAACGGCTGAGATGGCCGTGGCTGATGAAGGTGCGGCTGATGGAGTAGCCAGCCCACCTCCACGCGAGCCGATGAGAGATGAAGAGTCCGAACGTGCCATGAGGGAATGCCACCAATGGATGAGTTGGTGGCGCCAGCAGGTCCTGCAGCAGCAAGAGGCGGAGAGGGATCTGCTGGCGTGGGAGCAACAACAACAGCAGCAGCAACAACAGCAACAGCAATAACAACAGCAACAACAACAGCAGCAGCAACAACAACAGCAGCAGCAACAACAGCAACAGCAATAACAACAGCAACAACAACAGCAGTAGCAACAACAGCAACAGTAGATAGGGAAAGGAGGGTATAATAAGTAGGATAATTAGATGTAAGTAGAAAAAAAAAAGATACGGAACGGGCCAAAATAAAAAACAAAAACAATGAAAAGATGCCCTAATCCGACAACAGTTAAGAAAAGATACTCGGTAATCGCCAACATTAGAAGATGCCAATTGGCCAATAAAAGATGCGAGCTGAGTCCCAAAAAAAAAAAAGGCACAAAACAAGCAAAATACAAGCCAAAACACAAAGAAGAACACAAAAATAAGAAAAAAAAAACACACAAAACAAGTAAAAACACATGCCGAAGCTACAAAGGCAAACATATTAAATGCACAAATACGAGAATGGAAAATATACATACAGAAAACAAGCACAAGGTACAAGGGACAGGGGAGGGCAAATTCCTCCCGAAGAAGGGGGGAGTGTGAGGAACATTATATAGACAAGAATAATGTCCCCCACAACAAACAAGCTACAACAAACAATCTACAAAAATACAAACACAGCCAAGACACAAACCAAACACACAGTATAAGACCAAGCACAGAATTGGTCATATAAGAGTGAAATCGGCTGTGAATGAGCAAACGTAGCGAGGCCGGCCGAACATGGCCGATCGAACCCCACGCAACCGCTGGCGATTTCGTACAAGCGGGAAGATGCGTGGGAGGCATAATGAAAAACAATTATACATGCACAGGCGACGGGCAGCCAAGTCCAACATGGCTCGATCGAACCGAATCGAACCCCATGCAACCGTTTGGCGATTTCGTACAAGCGGGAAGATGCGTGGGAAGCATAACAAATATGAGTGGCTGTATAAGAGTAAATGAAGCCGGGCTTGAAGACACAATTGCATGTGAAAAGGGGGCATTGGCCTCATTTGACAAATTAAGAGCATGGAGAGGCAAATAAATGCATGCATTAGCATACATATAGGTCACACGTACACTATGCGTGAGACGGCGAGAGAGAATACCGGTGGCCAATGGGCCGCGCTATGCATACGTCACGCTCATGAGAGCGAAAGCGGTAAATTGCAAGCGCCAAAAGAAGTTCGTGAGCGAGTGAAAACGAAAGTGAGGGCCAAGCAAGCCCGAAAGACGGGTGCGGGGAATGCTTGGTACCGAAATGAAACCAAGTGAGGGCTATGCTTATGAAACGGGGAGTAGGGGGGAGAGCAAAGAAATTGTAAACGAAAATGGTTTGTGGATTTGTGAGGGGAATATGCAAGCCGAAGGGGGAGGGATGAGCCATGGGGAAGCCCTCTATCTAATAGATACGAGATGCGTATGAAAGTGTTTTGCGTGGGGAATTAAACAATGTTATATATTAAAGTAATCAAGCTAATTATGTTTAAACATTAATTTAGTTAATACAATTAGCATATATGTATGTAGATGATAATATTGAGTAAATGTGGGTGAATTTGGGTATGACGAGTGGATCAAAGGGAGCGACGGGCGACGGCAGCGTTGGCAGAGAAAGCAGAGAGAGTCAACGGGATACGGAGGGCGGCCAATAGAAAGGCGACGCCAATGCGAGAAAGTGATGCAAGTCAAGATGTACAAACAAGAAAGACAAGGACAAGGCGTAAATGGGCGCTCAGCCACAACGAAAGTAGTTATATGCGCCAAGGATTTACGGGACTTTCACCACGCATAGCAACAAATGGATGCGTGGGTGAAAGCAGAGGGCCAATGGAAATGTACCAGCTGTATAGCGGTACCACACCAATGTGTTCCTGAGGCCATGGGATCTGCCTATATAAAGGCAACGGCTGTCAATCAAATCATCAAGTCGACAAGTCGTGATCAAGTAATAAGTAATTAAGGCCTTACGAGTAACCTTAAGAAACTTATCAAGGAAACACAAGAAACAACAGCAAAATTGAGAACTATACAGGCCTTACGAGTAACCTGCATCGCTTCACTCTATTATAACAAGTCCTTAGACAAGGATACCAAGCACCGTACCCAAGCCAAAGTAAAGTTGAGAGAAGCAAAGCAATCTTCAACAAATTTAGCGGAAAGGGTACAGAGGTGTATCACAAACGATACAGATCAAGGCAATAGCCAGCAACGGCTACAGAAAGACACGAACAGGACAACGAGGGACTCCAAGTAACTCACCAACGCCACCCGAGCCCAGCACTGCCATCGAAAAACCGTCATATCCAACCAACTCCATTAACGATTTGAATAAACGTACAATTAACATCGGCAATTGAAATCGAGTGTGTTTTAATTTCACCGGGGCACAAAATAAATTTGTTGTGCCGAACCTAGCCCAAGAGATATCGTAGATATCCCAAAGGACGAAAAAGGATCGTTACAGTAAAAAAAAAATTTATATTTCTCAGTTTAACATAGCTACTTATGACTGTGCTCAATTATATCAAGATTAGGCGGCTATGGCATATAGCTTCCACAGGAAATAATTTAAAAGTTGGATTTAGAAGTTTGGTGTAATTAAAAAAATAAATCTTACTATTCTCTTATAATTTTACACCCAATACACCTAGAGCACTGTCCTTCACTTGCGAATGCAACCTGTTAAAAATAACTCCATAGACTTCATTCTTTATTCGTTATTTTCTCCCGACATATTAAAAATTCGTCCATATTCAGGAATATAAGAGTATTTGCTAATATTTTAAATTGGCTATTTGTAAATGTTGTTATTTATTTTTTCAAAACATTTTTTATTCTACCAATTAGTAAAAGCATTAGGTTACTATTACTTTTATAATCTTAAGACTCCGTATCAAATACTTTTTAGAGTCGCTCAGACTTAGAGACTCAGTTTGTACACGTAAGATTCTTGTCTGTTAAGATTTCTGACGACTTTTCCACCTGATTCCATTAACGGCATTTACATCTTCTTTTAGCGTGTAATTTATTGCTTGGTAATATAGAAAATCATCCGAGATATATGTAACCCAAAGACAGGGCCTGGTTCTTATATGAAAGATTATGTGAGCCGAATGGTTGCGGAAGATCTGACACAAAAAATCAAGAGCATAGGATTGATTTCAGCTTGCCACAGCATTTCGAAGACAGGTTCATCTATGTGTTTGGAAGCTTTTTCGTTTTGCTGCTGTATTTCTCGCCTAAACTTTTAGTTGAGGTCATTTTCGGAGAAAAAAATGAGCAGGTGGAAAGAAGGCAAGCATATCTTACAACTCCAAAGTTTTAAACAGAAACTTGCGAGCTCCAAAATGTTGGTTCGTACGATTTGTTGAAGGACGACCTCTGATTTAGTTTTTCAGAGGTATTTTGTAAGACAATAAATTTATTAAAAGTACAAACAGTTTGCGCCATTGCTGAGATACAATTCGATCCAAAACTGATTAAAGATTATTTCAAGAGTATTTTTTCCAAATATCGATAAAAGCGCAATATTATTCAAATGTTGGAGGAGAAAGTAGCGAGATTTTCAAACTGTCAAAAGACATTTGGGTAGCACATATGCTTTTAAGTTGGTTTTCAGTCATTATCGATTTCAGTAACACACCTGGTTATAAGATTTGAGTTTTCTTTTGTGGCGTCTGAAATGTTTCTATATTGAAATAGGCATTTAATTTATTTATTAAGGTTATCTTATATCTATCTCTAATATCGCGGGCGAAATTGTGGCCAAAGGGTCATTTTTTAAAAATTAAATTTTTTACAATGGCAAAGCGGTTGTCTTATGGATATAATTTAAATTGAGCAGACGCCACTTGCATACGTGTTTTTTAATGCACTCCACAAAAATTAGTACAACAAAAAGACCTAAGTCGCCTCAGACACGGCTATTCACAATTATATTGCTATTAGTTTGATTCAGTGGCAATATATAAATAGTAAATTGCAATAACAAACTGTATAATTTGGAAAAGCCATGTCGACTCCCATATGTGCATCGACTCCCTGTCCAACGCAACAAAGCGTAATTTTCTAACCACTGCCGTAAGCATAGCTCACAAAAAACGAAAAAGAGTGTTACAACACCAAAATACTAAAACCAAATTCTCTAGGCGGGAATCAGTTTAAAATTCTTCCCGATCAGAAAGACATCCAAGCTGGCCCTGTAGAAAAAGTTACTTTGGCTAGCCCAACTGCATCACCCTAATTTCGAAATCAGTCGACCAAGGCCAAAATGAGGACAATTTCGCACCATGGGAAAGTACCTTCGTTATGCTAGCATCAACTTTTATACCTACGACCTAAAAAGCTGTTAAAGGCCTTCAGGTTGTGTCAAAGGGGATTGAGGGTTCGGTTCCAACATAAGATATATCAGATGCGTTGGCCGAGAAAGAATTTGCGATTAAGTCTGTTGTCAATAAAAGCAAAGTCGCAAAACCGTTTTTCAAAATGGAGCTGCAGCAAGAGTATTTACTCCGCCTGCCTCTACCTGCACCGACCCTGATGACAGACCTACCAATCAGCGGATAGATCAACTAGGAAAGGAAAAACGACGTCTGAGAAGTGAATGGCAGAGTAATCGCTCACCAGCAGCAAAACATCGGTTAAGACAGACAACTTTTCCAAAGCGTTAAGACATAGAATGAAGCAAGTAAGTAGACTCGTCGACTTGTGTATACCATACACCAGGTGAAACAAATATTTCAAATTTCGAAAACCAAATGTTTGTCTATTAAATTGTTTTTACATGTCTTATACTATGTGCTATCTCGCTCACTCTACGAACACACGAGCACTCTAGCGCCGCCACTAGCCAACGGCCAATTCTGGCCTTGTGGACCGCTTAGTAAAATACGTTCATACTCATATTTTGCATGTTTCTAGTCCGATTTCAATCAAATTTGGTAGTTTGATAGAAATAGATAAGAATAATTAGTCTGCCGAATTTGATAGCGATAGTCAAAAAAATACAGGAGGAAATCGATTTTTTCTAAATTATGGAGGCGGAAGTGGGCGTGGCAAAATGTGAAAATATATAATTTCTCCGCGCATACTATGCCAGTATACATACTAAATTTGGTGACTTTAGCTTTGTTAGTTTTTGATAAAATCAGTTCTGTTTAATTTGCGGGGGCGGAAGTGGGCGTGGCAAAATGTTTAAATAGCCAATATCTGCGCGCCTATTAAGCTAGTCTACATACCAAATTTAATATCGGTAGCTATCATAGTTTTTAAGGAAATCAGTTTGATGTAAATTCTGGTGGCGGAAGGGGGCGTGGCAAAAAGTTTAAACAATTAGTTTCTGCGCGCTAACTAAACGAGCATATAAACCAAATTTGATGTCTCTAGCTATTATACTTTTTAAGAAAAACAGTTTTATGTGATTCCAGGGGGCGTAGGGGGGCGTAGCAAAAAGTTTGAACAATGAATTTCTGCGCGCTAACTAATCGGGTGTACAAACTAAATTTGATGTCTCTAGCTGTCATAATTTTTAAGAAAAACAGTTTTATGTGATTCCTGGGGGCGTAGGGGGGCGTGGCCGAAATTCCAATTAACTCTGTACATGTGCATAATACACGAGTATACATACCAAATTTGGTGGCCCTAGCTCTTATAGTCTCCGAGATCTGCGTGTTCATTCGGACGGACGGACGGACGGACAGACGGACATGGCTAGATCGACTCGGCTGTTGATCCTGATCAAGAATATATATACTTTATAGGGTCGGAGAAACTTCCTTCTGCCTGTTACATACATTTTGGCGACTCAGTCCAACTAGCACTAAACATCTTCTGTGGAAAGCTCACACAACTTAAAGCCAGTTACACTGATTGAAGTCGAACCGGTGAAAGGGCCCGCAGTGAAGAAGAAAGAGCATGTGTGTTTGCCAGAGCCAAATCCAGCATCCAACTCGTTTGTACTTTCTCCTTCGAGCAAATTAACGGATTCTGATTACTCGGAACTCCAATCCGATGAGATCTCTGCAGTTTTTAAAGACCACTTAAGGCCGAAAAAAGCTCCTTGCCAAGACTTAATTACACCAAAAATGATTATAGAACTCCCAATTATCGGCGTATAATACATCTGCAAAACGGTTCAACGCTATAATAAGAATTGTCTTCTTACCCAGAGCGTGGAAAGGGTCCACCATCATCATGATACATAATGTGGGAAAGGACAAAACCCAGCCATCATCCTATAGGCCATTTAGTGTGCTGCCATGTCTTTCGAAGCTTGTACACCCACAATCTTATGGAATCTTACCTTTACAATAGGAATATCGCTGTCACTGCAGACTTACCAACGACTTACAACGTTCAAAAGCCCAATACAAGTCTCTGAAAATTTAGAGGAACACGCCCATCTGGATTTACGGTGCCGTACTATTTGTTAATGCAATTACCAGTAATATCGAAGTCGAAGCTGTCGAAGATTTGAGAACAAACACGAGTCTCCGTGGTACGTATGGAACGACAACATTCAAAATGATATACCTGAAGTATTCTGCAAAACTAGATGCACATTCAAATACTCTTGCCAATTCCCTTGCGCGAACTTATGAGAGAACTGTCTTTAAATAAATGAAAGACCAACCCATATTAAGTGATTGGGTTGGTATCAAAAATATATCAAAAAATATATTAAACGTTAATTTAAAGTATAAGTATATAAACCCTTAAAAAAATGTATATTAATTTTGGTCCAAAGTATGCAACGAATAAATGGAAACATCTCCGGCCACACAAAGAACATAAACCGTTAAAGGTACTGAGCTGAAATTATGAACTTCTATATGGACATTCGCGCAGAAGTGTCAGAAATTTTTTTAATTCTTATAAAAACATGTTTTTAAAATTTTAATATTTTATTTTTTTTGTAACGAACACGCTTTTGTCGGAGTGCACTCTCTGTCTTTCTATCAAGTGACTCGGCTGAGCTTAGGGAAAATGGGGTGGTTCTTGTTATCTTCTAAAACATGCAATACATAAGTAAAACGAAGACAGAGATAAGGAATAACGGACTACCCCTAAATAGGGATCTTTGTGCAGAGACAATGAGTGTTATTCGAAGGACCTATATGTCTCTTTACCCACCCAACTTTGTAAAACCTTCGAAATCTTGCTTACGCATATTTTTGCTGTTAGTATTAACTAATTTGGTGAAGAGTAAAATGTGTGGGAAATTTTATAAGTATAAATTTGATCTAAAATAAATTTTAGGTTCGGCATTCATTTCAGTTTCAAATAGTATAAATGAAACCAGATAACTCTGCGGTCACGTCATGCGGCTATGCCGTACTTACAGTTTGTAGGTTCCAATCCAGTCAGCAGGCCTAAAGATGAGTGGAGCACTAGAGACTGTTAAAATTATTAAGAATGGTGGGACCGAAATCGTTGCCAACGAGAACAACTTTTAGAACCTACTGTATAGAAATTAGGAATTAGGCAGTCTGGCCTACCCTCCACAGTCTGGCTACCCTCCATAGAAAGAGATGAGTGCGCTCATATGGCCAAGTAGCACGCCAACAATTTGTCCTCTGGTCAGTTTACGGACCGGGTCGACATTTAATTGGTCGTAGTCCCATAAGTCCGACTTGAAACCATGGATGGGGTCGTTATCGGACAATGGTCGCTCTGGCCTTATAGTGGCTCACACCATATGTACGCACTTGCATTGAAAGTAGGCCAAACAGCGCCGGCAGTGGCGCAGTGGTTTCGTTGATGTTCCATATTTTTAGTTGGAACTTGAAAAAAGAGGTGTGGACCTATACAAGGTTTTCGGAGTGTGACGTCAACCCACGTGCATTGCTTGCACTCGCGTTTTACTCTCTTTCTCCCTCCACTTATTCGCACAACTGCACAATCGCTCAGACCATTATCCCTCACTCTTCAAGTTAAATTTTCGGGCATTTATGTTGTACGAGCTTTTCTTTGAAAGTGGATCGTGTAAGCTCGATTCAAATAAAGCTCAAGGTCAATTCGCCATATAAAAAATAATGTATGTCAAATAAATTCGTCTCGCTATCAGATTTATAACATGTAATGTTTGAAACATTGCACCCACAATTTTGAGCACATATTTGTTTACCGTGATTATCAAATCGAATGCAAATTCATAAAATCAGTACTTTTTATTTGAGTCTGTCCGGTCGACATGACTGTGCTCAATTTCATCAAGATCGAATGACTATATCATAACTCCAATAGAAAGGATCGGTGGAAAACACTGACTTCGATACTTTTTACGCAAATGTAAAAAAAAAATTTATATTTCTCAGTTTAACATAGCTACTTATGACTGTGCTCAATTATATCAAGATTAGGCGGCTATGGCATATAGCTTCCACAGGAAATAATTTAAAAGTTGGATTTAGAAGTTTGGTGTAATTAAAAAAATAAATCTTACTATTCTCTTATAATTTTACACCCAATACACCTAGAGCACTGTCCTTCACTTGCGAATGCAACCTGTTAAAAATAACTCCATAGACTTCATTCTTTATTCGTTATTTTCTCCCGACATATTAAAAATTCGTCCATATTCAGGAATATAAGAGTATTTGCTAATATTTTAAATTGGCTATTTGTAAATGTTGTTATTTATTTTTTCAAAACATTTTTTATTCTACCAATTAGTAAAAGCATTAGGTTACTATTACTTTTATAATCTTAAGACTCCGTATCAAATACTTTTTAGAGTCGCTCAGACTTAGAGACTCAGTTTGTACACGTGAGATTCTTGTCTGTTAAGATTTCTGACGACTTTTCCACCTGATTCCATTAACGGCATTTACATCTTCTTTTAGCGTGTAATTTATTGCTTGGTAATATAGAAAATCATCCGAGATATATGTAACCCAAAGACAGGGCCTGGTTCTTATATGACAGATTATGTGAGCCGAATGGTTGCGGAAGATCTGACACAAAACATCAAGAGCATAGGATTGATTTCAGCTTGACACAGCATTTCAAAGACAGGTTCATCTATGTGTTTGGAAGCTTTTTCGTTTTGCTGCTGTATTTCTCGCCTAAACTTTTAGTTGAGGTCATTTTCGGAGAAAAAAATGAGCAGGTGGAAAGAAGGCAAGCATATCTTACAACTCCAAAGTTTTAAACAGAAACTTGCGAGCTCCAAAATGTTGGTTCGTACGATTTGTTGAAGGACGACCTCTGATTTAGTTTTTCAGAGGTATTTTGTAAGACAATAAATTTATTAAAAGTACAAACAGTTTGCGCCATTGCTGAGATACAATTCGATCCAAAACTGATTAAAGATTATTTCAAGAGTATTTTTTCCAAATATCGATAAAAGCGCAATATTATTCAAATGTTGGAGGAGAAAGTAGCGAGATTTTCAAACTGTCAAAAGACATTTGGGTAGCACATATGCTTTTAAGTTGGTTTTCAGTCATTATCGATTTCAGTAACACACCTGGTTATAAGATTTGAGTTTTCTTTTGTGGCGTCTGAAATGTTTCTATATTGAAATAGGCATTTAATTTATTTATTAAGGTTATCTTATATCTATATCTAATATCACGGGCGAAATTGTGGCCAAAGGGTCATCTTTTTAAAATTAAATTTTTACAATGGCAAAGCGGTTGTCTTATGGATATAATTTAAATTGAGCAGCCGCCACTTGCATAAGTGTTTTTTAATGCACTCCGCAAAAATTAGTACAACAAAAAGACCTAAGTCGCCTCAGACACGGCTATTCACAATTATATTGCTATTAGTTTGATTCAGTAGCAATATATAAATAGTAAATTGCAATAACAAACTGTATAATTTGGAAAAGCCATGTCGACTCCCATATGTGCATCGACTCCCTGTCCAACGCAACAAAGCGTAATTTTCGGGGATGTCGCCGGCCGCCGTAAGCTAACCACCGCCGTAAGCTAAGCTCACAAAAAACAAACAAAAAGTGTTACAACACCAAAATACTAAAACCAAATTCTCTAGGCGGGAATCAGTTTAAAATTCTTCCCGATCAGAAAGACATCCAAGCTGGCCCTGTAGAAAAAGTTACTTTGGCTAGCCCAACTGCATCACCCTAATTTCGAAATCAGTCGACCAAGGCCAAAATGAGGACAATTTCGCACCATGGTAAAGTACCTTCGTTATGCTAGCATCAACTTTTATACCTACCACCTAAAAAGCAGTTAAAGGGCTTCAGGTTGTGTTAAAGGGGATTGAGTCTTCGGTTCCAACACAAGATATATCAGATGCGTTGGCCGAGAAAGAGTTTGCGATTAAGTCTGTTGTCAATAAAAGCAAAGTCGCAAAACCGTTTTTCAAAATGGAGCTGCAGCAAGAGTATTTACTCCGCCTGCCTCTACCTGCACCGACCCTGATGACAGACCTACCAATCAGCGGATAGATAAACTAGTAAAGGAAAAACGACGTCTGAGAAGTGAATGACAGAGTAATCGCTCACCAGCAGCAAAACATCGGCTAAGGCAGACAACTTTTCCAAAGCGTTAAGACATAAAAAAACTCAGTCCAACTAGCACTAAACATCTTCTGTGGAAAGCTCACACAACTTAAAGCCAGTTACACTGATTGAAGTCGAACCGGTGAAAGGGCCCGCAGTGAAGAAGAAAGAGCATGTGTGTTTGCCAGAGCCAAATCCAGCATAAAACTCGTTTGTACTTTCTCCTTCGAGCACATTAACGCATACTGATTACTCGGAACTCCAATCCGATGAGATCTCTGCAGTTTTTAAAGACCACTTAAGGCCGAAAAAAGCTCCTTGCCAAGACTTAATTACACCAAAAATGATTATAGAACTCCCAATTATCGGCGTATAATACATCTGCAAAACGGTTCAACGCTATAATAAGAATTGTCTTCTTACCCAGAGCGTGGAAAAGGTCCACGATCATCATGATACATAATGTGGGAAAGGACAAAACCCAGCCATCATCCTATAGGCCATTTAGTGTGCTGCCATGTCTTTCGAAGCTTGTACACCCACAATCTTATGGAATCTTACCTTTACAATAGGAATATCGCTGTCACTACAGACTTACCAACGACTTACAACGTTCAAAAGCCCAATACAAGTCTCTGAAAATTTAGAGGAACACGCCCATCTGGATTTACGGTGCCGTACTATTTGGTAATGCAATTACCAGTAATATCGAAGTCGAAGCTGTCGAAGATTTGAGAACAAACACGAGTCTCCGTGGTACGTATGGAACGACAACATTCAAAATGATATAGACATACCTGAAGTATTCTGCAAAACTAGCACATTCAAATACTCTTGCCAATTCCCTTGCGCGAACTTATGAGAGAACTGTCTTTAAATAAATGAAAGACCAACCCAATAATAAGTGATTAGGCCGCATGGGAAAAATATATCAATAATATATCAAAAAATATATTAAACGTTAATTTAAAGTATAAGTATATAAACCCTTAAAAAAATGTATATTAATTTTGGTCCAAAGTATGCAACGAATAAATGGAAACATCTCCGGCCACACAAAGAACATAAACCGTTAAAGGTACTGAGCTGAAATTGTGAACTTCTATATGGACATTCGCGCAGAAGTGTCAGAAATTTTTTTTAATTCTTATAAAAACATGTTTTTAAAATTTTAATATTTTATGTTTTTTGTACCGAACACGCTGTTGTTGGAGTGCACTCTCTGTCTTTCTATCAAGTGACTCGGCTCAGCTCAGGGAAAATGGGGTGGTTCTTTTTATTTTCTAAAACATGCAATACATAAGTAAAACGAAGACAGAGATAAGGAATAATGGACTACACCTAAATAAGGATCTTTGTGCAGAGGCAATGAGTGTTATTCGAAGTACCTATATGTCTCTTTACCCACCCAACTTTGTAAAACCTTCGAAATCTTGCTTACGCATATTTTTGCTGTTAGTATTAACTAATTTGGTGAAGAGTAAAATGTGTGGGAAATTTTATAAGTATAAATTTGATCTAAAATAAATTTTAGGTTCGGCATTCATTTCAGTTTCAAATAGTATAAATGAAACCAGATAACTCTGCGGTCACGTCATGCGGCTATGCCGTACTTACAGTTTGTAGGTTCCAATCCAGTCAGCAGGCCTAAAGATGAGTGGAGCACTAGAGACTGTTAAAATTATTAAGAATGGTGGGACCGAAATCGTTGCCAACGAGAACAACTTTTAGAACCTACTGTATAGAAATTAGGAATTAGGCAGTCTGGCCTACCCTCCACAGTCTGGCTACCCTCCATAGAAAGAGATGAGTGCGCTCATATGGCCAAGTAGCACGCCAACAATTTGTCCTCTGGTCAGTTCACGGACCGGGTCGACATTTAATTGGTCGTAGTCTCATAAGTCCGACTTGCAACCACAGCAAGCACTGTCCTTCACTTGCGAATGCAACCTGTTAAAAATAACTCCATAGACTTCATTCTTTTATCGTTATTTTCTCCCGACATATTAAAAATTCGTCCATATTCAGGAATCTAAGTGTATTTGCTTGTAATAAATATAACAAAAGGCGACCGAAAAGAGGAACGACGCTCGTTACTCGTTTTCGGGACGTGTTTACTCTGAAAAGTTGAAGAGAACGGTGTGAAACGGTGTTGGCTACGCAGGCATACTGACGGTTGTTCTGAATCGCCTGTCGCTCGGTCGCGATTCCGCCTACTTGGGCCGTCGGTGTTCGTCTGATCAGGCATGAGGGGCGCCAGTAGCTCTCCCCGCCTTTTTTCGCGCTCGCGAGTGTAGTAGTGAGGTGGTCGCACCCTATCATCATCAATAACTCCAACAAAAAGTTTCTTTTCCTGGTTCGAGTCTCCTGTTTTTAAATATATACACAGTTGTGTTTTTTCTCCAACCTCTTTTTTTTCCACTGACATCTGGATAGCTCGTGGTGCTGGTACCAGCTGTGTACTGGTCAGGCAAACCTGGGCTTAAAAGCCCAGATATTGGCCCCTGCCAACTCCGCAAATCTGCGTAAAGCTTTTAAGCGGAGCTTTAAATTGATCAGGAAAAGTGCGGCATACTTTTAGGGTCCCCAGAGAATATAGCTGTGTTTCAGCCCTCCAGCTGTCAAATCGTTCTGTGGGCCCCAAGACAAGCACTCTGCCTTTGAGGCGAAAGTACCAGGTTCAAATCCGCCATGTGGAATTAATTTTTCAATTGCAATTTTTCCATAGAAATTAATTGTCAGAAAACTCTAATAACTAATTCGGTATTTTTGAAACCAGTGGTTGGCACTTTCGTCAGAACACAGACCGAAATTTCTCCAAGTGCGTGGAGCCGAGCAGGGAGCGGCATAACTTCCATAAAATCCCAGGGGAAATACCTGGCTGCAAGCATGGAGGGCTTGATATCGGCTGGCTCGATGGCGGGACCAAGTGGGTGGCGTCAATCAATGGCGCTTGCTACAACGCCGGTTCTATGGTCAGAATCTGTTTGCGTCGATAGGGCCAGGTAGTCAGCTCGCGATAGAGGCTCTGTTCGGTCATGAGCGAGTAGGAGTAGATGAGTTGTTTGGTGCAACCGATACTCCAAAGAGACTGCGTGAAGGCTCTATGAGTCCACCAGCAGCCTGTGCGGTGCAACCAAAAAATCCAAGTTGCAACAATTTAGGGGCAAGAGCGAGGAAATAGCCGAACGCATCAAGCCAGAAAAGGAGGGGGGCAAGAGAGCAATTACGAACGCGCTTAGAGACAAAGTTGACAGACTAAAGGAATCGCAGCAGGCATTGAGCATTATTCTGTGCAACAACAACAGCGACCCCAAGTCCTTCGTCACCAGAGGGCAACAAACGGAGAAGTTACAACAGCCAAGGATGCCCCGCCAAAGAACAGTCGCCAACACTTCGGAAACCTTTTTGCCAGAGAAGAACCGGCCGCGAGATTCAACTTTTTTGCCATCTTTTTTGCCTCATGAAAACCAAACTAGAGTGCCACAGTCAGAGCCGGCATGGCAGACTGTACCGCCAAGGACAGCGAGAACAGTCAAACAGACGCTGCCAAAGAAACGGCTACCTGCTATTCTGGTGCGAGGACGAGGAAATCTGTCCAGAAAGCCAGAACGAGAAGCTGATAGCAGTAGGCGAAAACGTACGACCTGTTGTTAGAACTGAACCCAGCTGGTGCAGAAAAGGTAGGCGATTTGAGGCAGGATATTGATTAAGCCCTATCCGGACAGGTGGAGGCCCGAGCCTTGTCGAATATGGTGAGAGTGGATGTCTTGGATCTGGATGGGGAAACTACTAAAGCGGAGATCACACAGGCTCTCTCGAATCAGCTGAGTCTGAAGGAAACGGAAGAGGACATCAAAAGCCTGCGCCAGGCCTTCGGCGGTTACCAAAGGGCTACGCTTCGTGTCCCTGCAGAAGTGGCCGATGCCGTCTTGAAGACTAGCAACCTCAAGATTAGGTATTCTGTGTGCCGCACTCGCCTGAACTCGGCGACTGTCAGGTGCTACAGATGTCTTGGTTCTGGTCACGTTGCCGCTGCATGCTCGAACCCAGTCGACAGGACAAACTGGTGCTTAAGCAGCGACCACCTACGGATCCGGAAATGCTTAAAGGCATTGTTGCAGCACTGTTCCCGCAAACTGGAGGAGAAATAGGGAGTCGACGGATCAACAGCACTCTCCCCTTCGCCGTAGAGCCTATTGAGCTGGAGGAGATACACGCGGCAGCAAAGAAGCTGAAAAACGGCAAAGCACCCGGCCCAGACGGAATCCCAAACTGCGCCTTAAAAATTGCGATGACAGAGAGACCAGAAGTATTTGCTGAAGTCTAAACCCAGTGCCTGCGAGAGGTCTCTTCCCTGCAAGGTGGAAGCTCCAGAAACTGGTGCTACTCCCGAAGCTTGACAAGTCTCCAAGCGACGTATCTGCCTACAGGCCGATATGCTTTATCGACACCATGGGCAAGGTGTTAGAGTCAATCGTATGCGCAAGGCTGCAGCAGGCGATTCAGGACGGTGGCGGACTCTCACCGAACCAATTCGGAAGGCCATGTCCATAACAGACGCAATAGCCAGGGCGGTAGACACGGCCTCGCAGGCGATCAAGGGTTCGAGGTGGAAAGGCGGCTCGAAGAAGTATTGCCTCGTCGTTACGCTAGACGTAAATAATGCTTTCAACACGGCGGACTGGAGGCGTATTCTGAATGTCCTTCAGTCTTTCGGCGTTACTGACTACCTGCGCGCCATCGTGTGGAGCTACTACGACAGATTCCGACCATAAAGAAGTGGACAGAGAAGACACATGGTACGGTAAATTTCTAACTGACCCAGTTTCTTAGCGGCCATGGGTGCTTCCGCAAGTACCTGCATCGTTTTGGGCACGATAGCTCTCAATTCTGTCCGGTCTGCTCCGGCGAGATAGTGGAAGACGGGCAACACATCCTGTTCGTGTGCAGACGCTTCGACGACGGCAGGAGGGCGCTTGAACTGGAGGCAAACGTGGGAATTTGCGCCGAAAACCTGGTAGAACTGATGATGGCGAGAAAAAGCATGTGGGAGGCCGTGTGCAGTTTCGCCGTGTCAGCAATCCGCGGGCTGCGTTTAGACGAGCGTGGCAGGGCTACACCGGGAGTGGCATAGGAGGTAGCAGCCATCCTGCAATACCCTCGAGGAAGTACCGCAGGATTCCGACCATACAAGTTGCCAAGTCAGCGTCTCCCACTTTTTTCTTCCTTTTTCTGTCACCCACCTTTTTCCTTCTTATCTATTCTCTACCCTATCTTTTTTTATTAGCCAAATAACTTCTTTCATTCTGTTCTATTGTTGTTACTATATAAATGAATAAATGAATATAAAAAAATAGAACTCACTGTAGAGAGTAATACAGTGTACAGACGTTTTTTGAGTCTGAGTCTCTAAGTCTGAGCGACTCTAAAAAGTATTTGATACGGAGTCTTAAGATTATAAAAGTAATATCTACCTAATGCTTTTACTAATTGGTAGAATAAAAAATGTTTTGAAAAAATAAATAACAACATTTACAAATAGCCAATTTAAAATATTAGCAAATACTCTTATATTCCTGAATATGGACGAATTTTTAATATGTCGGGAGAAAATAACGAATAAAGAATGGAGTCTATGGAGTTATTTTTAACAGATTGCAGGCGCAAGTGAAGGACAGTGCTCTAGGTGTATTGGGTGTTTTTTTTTTTTTTTTTTTTTTTTTTTTTATAAATAGGGGGAAAGCATTGAAAGCCGAAGTGTGGGACTTGGTATCGACTTTGGTTAGTGGTCATCGCACCGCACTAAAACCTACCCTATGCTCCGTATCCCTCTCGCGGAACCAACGCTGAAGTACTACTTCACTAGAGGGAGATGGCACGTATGCCTCGTCTAGAGTTTACCTAGAACTGAAGTTTTGGTTACGCTGACGTTCAGCGCGACGCAAGGATTGCATGATGACTGCTGCCATGTGGCTAACAGCTAGCCAATTGTTTTGCGAGCTAAGTAGGATATCCATAAAGTCGTTGACTATAAATGGCCTCCCAATGCCTAGGCTTAGCTCTTCCCGTTCAGCAGAATATCTAGGACAGACAAACAGGACGTGTTCTGCGTCTTCTATATTCCGCGCACAGTGTGTGCAAAAGGGATCCGTCTCATGTTTAAACCTATGCAAGTAGGATTTAAAGCATCCATGTCCCGTTAGTAACTGTGTCAGATAGAAGTCAGTCTGGCCATGTTTGCGATTAAGCCATGGCCGAATGTCGGGGAGAAGGCGCCTTGTCCAGCTCCCATGGTTTGAGTCACGCCATCTGCGTTGCCAGTTAGTCAGAGTCGTCTCTCTTCTAACTGGCGGCGGATTTCTATTTCTAGCCTCGTTAGCCAAGAGGTCTAGTGGGGCCATATCAGACAGCACCAAGGCGGCATCTTCGGAGACTGTCCTAAACGCGCATATGGTCCTGAGCGCGCATGTTCGGTACGACGATCTGCAGTCCCGGCTGTAGGTGGGGGGATGACATCGCTGGTGCCCATATGGCGGCGGCATATAGGATAATGGACCTTACCACCGTCGAGATGAGCCATCTGCTCCGTTGCTTGGGGCCGCCGACGTTAGCCATGAGCCGAGCTATAGCTGACGTGGCCTTCGCAGCTTTATCTGCGGTATACTGCAGGTGGGCTTTGAATGTTAGCCTATGGTCCATCATGACTCCAAGGTATTTAATGGCAGGCTTTGATGTTATTGAGCATCCGGCGACTTCGATCATGGCTGTTTCCACTTTTTTCCTGGTGCTTATGAGCACGGCCTCGGTTTTGTGTGCGGCTATGGATAGTGAGTTTGCCTCCATCCATTCCAGAATCCTGAACACTGCTGCATTGGTGTTTTCTTCCGCTTGCTGGATATCCTTGGCCACAGTGACGATGGCGATGTCGTCCGCGAATCCCACTATGCGAGTGTCAGTTGGCATGTCCAATCGCAGGACAGTGTCATACATGACATTCCACAATGTTGGCCCGATCACTGATCCTTGGGGTACTCCGCCTGTGATGGTGTGTTTCCGTGGACCAGCTGCTGTGTCGTAGAGTAGCACCCGATCCCGGAAATAGCTGCATATCAGGTTAATGATGTACTCAGATATGTTTAATCGCTCTAGGGACGCGATAATGGAGTCCCAGCTGGCCGAATTAAAAGCATTCCGTACATCCAACGTTGATATAAGGCAGTATTTTTTGTTGCCGCCTTTCCAGCGTTGCCCTTCGATGGCTTTAACGGCTATCTCTACCACCGAACTGATGGCGTTGATAGTGCTGCGTTTCCTCCTGAATCCGAACTGCCAGTCCGACAGTCCATGACGTTGCTCCAGTTCCTTCTCCAGTCTGTTGCAAATGATGCGCTCAAAAAGTTTCCCAATCACATCAAGCATACACAGGGGTCTGTATGCAGATGGGTCATCTATTTTATCACCTTTGGGAAGCAGGACCAACCTTTGTAGCTTCCACCTCGTAGGGAACTCCCGTTGCAGCATGCATGTGTTGAAAAGTTTCACAAACGTCGACGCGTGTTTGCAAACTAGCAGTTTGATTACAAGAGCCGGGACCCCGTCCGGGCCCGGGGCCTTATGTACGTTTATCCTCTTCCCTGCTTCCACGACTTCACCAACATCTGTGAATATCGGTGCACATGGTGTTCCGCTCGCTGCTAAGTTTCTCGTCGGCCTTGAAGGGAATAGCGTTGCTACAATGTGACCCAACTTGGTTGGATCCGTTGGCATTATGCGCCTGGCGAGTTTGCCCATAACCAGTTTATAGGCAGTCCCATGTGGCTGCGCATCTGCATCTGCGAACAGCTTCTTCCAGCAGTCCGCTTTACTTCTCTTGATCTCCATATTTAGGTAGGCTCTTTTCCGCTTGTAGTCTGCAAGCAGCTCCGGAAACGTGGGCATTCTGCGGGCACGTTGCTGTCGTCGTCTGGCCTGATGACATTGCCTCCTGGCATCCGCAATCCTGGCATTTCACCAATGTACTGGCTTACATTTGTTGAGTCCATGCAGTTTGCGTATCATGGCTGCATCACATGCTCTGCGAAGAATGTCGCCCATGTGGTTGGCCTGGGTGTCCGCGTCCGTGCTGCTGCTCCTTGTCACTTGGGTCATCATGGTGAATAACGCTTCTTCGCTCAGCGTGCTTGGGGCCCAGCTGTAGAACGTCGTTGGTGTGTGTGCAGGTGGACAGCTCTTGATAGAGCACACAATGGCGAAGTGGTCGCTGTGCGTGTAGATATCCGAAACTGCCCACTGCGCGCTGCGGGCTAGGCAAGGGCTAGCAAACGTGAGGTCGATCACGGAGCCTCTGCCAGCCTTATTGTAGGTGTTAGGTGTATTGGGTGTGTCGTAACTTATTTGTATCGTAGTAAGAGGCCTCCAGCAATATCAATACATCTAGTATTTTAAGTTTCGATTATTTCAATGTATTCTCAGTTTAACAAGATACGACCACACTCGAAAAAAGACCACGCCGACAATAAGAACATTGTAAAACATACTATTAAGAAAAAATCCAAACAAAGTTAATAAGCGTCTCAAAATATTATTAACAGGGTGTAAAATTTTAAGAGAATAGTAAGATTTATTTTTTTAATTACACCGAACTTCTAAATCCAACTTTTAAAGTATCGAAGTCAGTGTTTTCCACCGATCCTTTCTATTGGAGTTATGATATAGTCATTCGATCTTGATAAAATTGAGCACAGTCATGTCGACCAGACAGACTCAAATAAAAAAGTACTGATTTTATGAATTTGCATTCGATTTGATAATCACGGTAAACAAATATGTTCTCTAAATTGTGGGTGCAATGTTTCAAACATTACATGTTATAAATCTGCTAGCGAGACGAATTTATTTGAGATACATTATTTTTTATACGGCGAATTGACCTTGAGCTTTATTTGAATCGAGCTTACACCATCCACTTTCATAGAAAAGCTCATACAACATAAATGCCCGAAAATTTAACTTGAAGAGTGTGGGATAATGGTCTAAGCGATAGTGCAGTTGTGCGAATAAGTGGAGGGAGAAAGAGAGTAAAACGCGAGTGCAAGCAATGCACGTGGGTTGACGTCACACTCCGAAAACCTTGTATAGGTCCACACCTCTTTTTTTCAAGTTGCAACTAAAAATATGAAACATCAACGAAACTACTGCGCCACTGCCGGCGCTGTTTGGCCTACTTTCAATGCAAGTTCGTACACACGGTGTGAGCCACTATAAGGCCAGAGCGACCATTGTCCGATAACGGCCCCATCCATGGTTTCAAGTCGGATTTATGGGACTACGACCAATTAAATGTCGACCCGGTCCGTGAACTGACCAGAGGACAAATTGTTGGCGTGCTACTTGGCCATATGAGCGCACTCATCTCTTTCTATGGAGGGTAGCCAGACTGTGGAGGGTAGGCCAGACTGCCTAATTCCTAATTTCTATACAGTAGGTTCCAAAAGTTGTTCTCGTTGGTAACGATTTCGGTCCCACCATTCTTAATAATTTTAACAGTCTCTAGTGCTCCACTCATCTTTAGGCCTGCTGACTGGATTGGAACCTACAAACTGTAAGTACGGCATAGCCGCATGACGTGACCGCAGAGTTATCTGGTTTCATTTATACTATTTGAAACTGAAATGAATGCCTAACGTAAAATTTATTTTAGATCAAATTTATACTTATAAAATTTCCCACACATTTTACTCTTCACCAAATTAGTTAATACTAACAGCAAAAATATGCGTAAGCAAGATTTCGAAGGTTTTACAAAGTTGGGTGGGTAAAGAGACATATAGGTACTTCGAATAACACTCATTGCCTCTGCACAAAGATCCTTATTTAGGTGTAGTCCATTATTCCTTATCTCTGTCTTCGTTTTACTTATGTATTGCATGTTTTAGAAAATAAAAAGAACCACCCCATTTTCCCTGAGCTGAGCCGAGTCACTTGATAGAAAGACAGAGAGTGCACTCCAACAACAGCGTGTTCGGTACAAAAAACATAAAATATTAAAATTTTAAAAACATGTTTTTATAAGAATTAAAAAAAAAGATCCTCAAAATATCATAATTTTTTACTCTTGGTTGACACTTCTGCGCGAATGTCCATATAGAAGTTCACAATTTCAGCTCAGTACCTTTAACGGTTTATGTTCTTTGTGTGGCCGGAGATGTTTCCATTTATTCGTTGCACATTTTGGACCAAAATTAATATACCTTTTTTTAAGGGCTTATATATGTAAAATATCCATTATTGTTCTTAGTATTTTCCATTTTCTTTGCTTTGAATACTTTCTACTGTTCACTCTTACTTTGTATTAATAAACTGTTAGCGCAGCGAGTTTTAGGTGTTATTCCGGCACGTCTGATTTTTCGACTCCTATGCCGACTCCAATGACTTAACACCAAACCTCACTCGACAACATTTCTAATGTTGCCACGCTGCCAGGCTTATCAACATATATCTAGCAACACTGCTTCTGCAAAGGCAACATCTCAAATCTGCCGAGTCATCCTGCAATCTCAACATACCAATTGTCAACCTGCAAAGGGCAGTGTTGGACATACAATAGTTACAGGTGACATACCTGTCAATTCACATATCAAACATTAATAAAACATTAGCCTACTCTTAGGCACTCTAAATTCTCCGACACGGCCATTCTGACAAGTTACACGTCCTCGTGAAAAAGAATGTGAAGATCCTTTCCGTTCATCATTCTACATTAAATAAACCAGCTACATGTCATCCATATTGGCAAACTATTATAATCTTTATGTTTTACTTGTATTATCCCGGCAAGGGCAACCACAAACTATTTCGCTCCAACATATCAATGTACTATTTGCTCTAGTTGCCCACACGGTCTCTTATCTTGACTCAATTACCCGTATCTGGCTTATCCAGTCAACTTCCATCAATTATTAAATCACCAATTTCATATTTGCAGTAACATACAAAGTTCTTATTTTATTAACATTAGATTTAAACTAATTATAGTACAACACTGTACGGCCCTCCTGATCATCACACGTCCTCGTGTGTTACATTAATAACGTTACGACATGCATTGCACAGTCTGAAATGACAATTTGATTCAATCTTATTATAAAGGATGTTAAAATAAAGCTTAGTTTTTATTGTTCTATGGGTTGTACCAGTCTGAGAATACAGGATATAGATCTGGCTATTACTCTATGCACCCGGCGTTCAGTGATCTCCCACTAGTTTTTGACTCTCTCGTAAAGTAACATATGTCCCGGATACCAACCATATTGGGCTCCTATCACCTCACCTCTCCGTACTGATACTAAACAAGACAACACAATAACTCGTGCTCTTACCAGCACCCGCAGAGTAGTGCTTCAGGTAACCATCAATGCCCTTCACCACATTGGAGTCCACCAATGTCTCTCACTCGTTAGAATCCACTAATACATCACTATCAACACACATGTCCAATTCAGTGGGAATCCTTTCCGCCGTCACACCTCTCAACGATTCGTGCGAATATTTATAAGTTCGCTTATTAGCCATGGATTTTAAAACATATCTGTCGCCATCGAGTATCTCCGCCACTTGGAATGGTCCCCTGAACTTTGGGTCTAGCTTCGTATGATGTCTCTCTTCATTTCTGAGCAATACATAATCGCCTGCTTTGAATTTTACAATTTTGAGTTTGTTTTTGTGAAATCTAGCTTTTTCATAGGAGGCGGATTTATCTATCTTTAGCTATCTTTCTTACAAGACTTACATCGACTTTATTCTGATTCTCAAAAACTTGTAACATATTTAAAGGTCGAACTTCTTTACCAATCAGCAATTTCAAAGGACTAATTTTAGTGGTTCTATTTGTTGTGCAATTTATGGCAGCATCCTGCCCAGATCGGTCAAACCGCGCTCTTCCGGACCGTTCGTGCGACTAGCACCCGTTGCAATCAAGTGTAAACCTATATTTTAGTGCAGAACTTGCTAAAATCCTTTCCAGTAAAACATCTGCCCTGGTCAGCAATGATTCTATTCGAAAAGTGATATCGATGACTTGAAAGCATTGACGCAACTTTCAGTATTTACGTTTACAGTATGATACAATTAAACAAACTTGGTAAACACATCGATTTGTACTATAAGGTACTCCTTTTTATCGCTTTTTCCACTCAGCTTGCCAGTTATATCTATGTGCACCGTGTGCCATGGTATATCTACTTTAGGAATGGGATGGAGCTCTACTTGTATTTTGCCCGACGGCGGTTTAGTGAATCTGGTAATACAATTATCTACAAATTTACGGACATATTTACGCATATTCTCGAACCAGTAGAACTCGTACATTTTATCCAGTTTTTTCCCAAGCGAGATGTACAATTGCCTCATGAACGTGATTCACTACCGACCACCTAAATGGTCTGGGTATAACAGGAAGGCATCTAGATTTACCATTCCGTTGGATTTTTCGGAAGAGCATTTTTGAACGAAGTTTGTACGTCTTTGCCAAACCCACCTCCAACTCGTCATTTTGAAGTCTAGAAATGATCGAAGAAGTCTCAGAATCGCTTTGTTGCTCAGCAAGAAGCCAATTGTCAAATATCTCAGTTAAATGCACACGTTTAATGGGAGCCTGAACAGACAATTTAATAGGTAATGGATTACGTGTAGTATATTCATACAAATAATCATTCAGTACAATGAGCTCAACTTGTAACACTCTGTTGCAAGTATAAACAATTAAACATATACGCACTAAAATATAATTGTGCACTTGAATATGTTTATATATATGTATACATTGATGTATGTACATAAACATATTCACATAAATCTACAGCTAAGCAAATCTACAGCGTGTGAACGCTGACCAAGCACTTTGATGCAAGCGCTCCAACAATATGTATGTATGTACTGACACTCTCCCTCTCTTTTGTAGCTGTCGCATAAGTCGCAGCATAAGAATATATATGTAAACTTAGCTTAAGCAAAATAATAATTTGGAATAAAGAATCATTCTAAAAACGACTATGCATGGACACTGACGTGTTCATCTTGGATATACTATTTTTATCAAAGGAACCCGGTCTTCGTATATATATAACATGGCGACCGTGACATAATAAGGACCCGCTATCTGCTAACAAAAACAACAACTGCAATCTGCAAACCAAATGCAAAAATCAAACCATCAATCAACGTTAATGTCAGAAGAACAACAACTGCAAATATTAACCACAACACAAAACATGAACATTTTATTTATTTAAATGAAAATTTTATTTTAAATCAATTGGAATAAATGCCCAGAAGAAAGCAGAAGCAGCGGTTGAAACCATTTATAAATCAAGCGAACCAAAAGAAAATCAACCAATCAATCAACAAGGAACACCAATGAACAGTGAAGATATTCCCTTTGCGGAATCTGCTCCTATCGAGCAAAGGGATGCGCCGACGCTAGAAGAAGCGTTAGAGTTGTATCCCAACGATGGACCGCGCCCACTCACAATAGCTGAGTACCGGGCCCGCAACACCAAATCAACAGAGGACAAAAAGAGGAGGCCAAGTAAGAAAGCTACTCCAGCAGAAGAGGCTGGAAGTAGACCTACTGGCCACTCTGAAGACGGAGGAAGACCGACAACGCTGCATAGAGCGTATTGACATCCTCAAAGCTGAACTTCGCCAAAGAGCGAAGAAACGCAAGGGGGCCGCAGAAATGCGCAAGCCTTAACTTGCCTTTAATTTAATAATAGTAATAATAACCTTAATAGCAAGTTGAAGCACGAAAGTGCAACTTGCGACATACTAACTATCCGATAGGCTTTTACTATGGTTGGAGATTTTTTTTTTTTTAACAATAAATGAAAATGAAATGTATACCTGAATTGTGAGCCAACCACATTCTCTATAATTTTTCCACGTCTCTGGCTCGCTGTGCAAGACACAGTTGAGATAAATTTTATTTCTCTCTTTTTATTTTTTTTCTCTTCACACATAATTTAAATAAAAAAAATACGCATGAATCCATAACAATCTTATTTTAATATTTCAAATAGAAATCAAATTCAGACATTTTATGAAAAAAAATTAAAGTAATTGCTAAAAAACAAGTTTTTAACCTGTCTTTATGAACTTTATTTCATATTTTTGAATATTTATAATAAATAAAAACAAAAATCCCATACGTATGTTCGATAATAGCATAAGTAAATTTGATGATATATCCGTTATACCCACAATGGGGTTAATCGAAACAAAATCAGTGGACTCCACTGCAAATGTCATAAATAAAATTGAATCATCAAATGCTGATATGAGATTAACGAACATACTACTTTTAATAATTGTCATAATATTGTGCGCATATGTATTATATAAGGCTTACCTATTACACAATAAATGTGTAACAAAAAGAGCTCTAAGCCAAGCTAACGATCTAGATAAGATCTAAAAATACATATGCACACAAGCAATTATAAATCAAAACCATTTAAACAAAAGATAAAAATATATATATATATATAAAAAAAATAAAAAAAAATGACCCATTGTGACAGGTACTTTGAAAAAATAAACAACAGGCACCCTAGCATAGTCCAAGACTTAATTGAGGTTTTTAGGAGCGAGGGAAGTAACTCACCTCAACGCTCCATAAACTTAGTACAAATTAGGTTAGCTTACCTTGACATAACGGGCGAAGATTTCCCAGTCAAAGGAGGCACTAGGGTACAGATGAGTTTCATTCTCACGGTACCATATGTATGCTGCTTTTCAAACGCAGCGGGCACACTGCGTTTCTACCTAATGGAGGAACAACAGCAGTAAAGAACTAAATACATCCATAATCAGTTTAATAGGTTTAGGCAGTTAGTGTAGAATATGGATAAAGCAGAAACAAAAAAGCTCCAAAAATATTTACCTTTCCTTGATTTCCTGATACAATCAGGTGAAACAAATCACAAATACAAGGAAATAAGGTATTGGATAGCCCACAACTACAAATTTCAAAAAAATATTGCAGATCTTATGGAAAAATCCATAAAAGTAGCTTACAGTAGATTGTTAGCTAAGACTCCTTTAAGAAAAGACGTGCCCGGATGGGTCCACGAACTTTTCAAGGACTCAATTGCGCTGATAAACATATCAGAATCGAGTGCAGAACCAATAGATTTAACAGACTCAGATGTAGAAATAATAGACATAGAATAGTAAAACCTTACACATTTTCAAATTTTTTTTTCTTAAATTAACAACAGGTCTAAACGACAAATTTCTTTTTTTTTTTAGTAAAATGGGTTCTCAAGAATCCAAAATAGAAATAGAAATTAATCTTAGAAATTAATCTTAACAAACTATGGTTACTTATAATAGGAAAAGCTAGAATACACGCACAAGAATTAACTAAATCTTGTAAGTGCCTCTCGCAGAATAGAGAAACATCCCAAGACACAGTAACCAAACACACGAAGATAATAACCGAGAATCTTCAAGCTATTAGAGCAGTATTAACTGAACACTATAGCAAACTAAAGATTTGGCAAAAAGCAGCCGCAAGTGCGTTCTACAGTGATTACAAACAAAAAGCAATAACTGTGTTTAACAGACACAATACTGAATTTAAACAAACATCAGATTTGGAAACTTCAATAGTACTGGAAGAAAAAACGCAACTAATGGCTGATGAAGAAATAAGTCAAGAAGAACCATCAGCAATAAGTCTTAACAAGCCAACAATTCCCAAAGAAAACAACAAAATGACACAAACAGTGGTAGAATTCATAAACACAGCCACCAGGCTGCTACCATACTTCGATGGTAATATTAAAAATCTACCTGGTTTCCTTGGAGCGCTTCGCGTACTTAACAGCATAAAAGAAACGCACGAAGCAGTAGCTATCGAAATCATAAAATCAAAATTAAAAGGTCAAGCGGGTAATACCCTAAATTCTGAAACAACGATTGATGAAGTAATACGAAAACTATCAACAATCTTCAAGGGGGAATCAGTGGATCTTTTAACAGCAAAAATTAAAAATCTGCAAAGAAACCCCAATAACTGTGTTTCATACACAAAGGAGATTACTGAGTTGACCGACGCCCTTAAAGGCGCATATATTTCGGATGGTCTTCCAACTGAACAAGCAATAAAATACACCACCAAAGTGGCAGTAAATGCTATGGTAAGCCATACCAAAAGTCAAAGAGTCCAGCTATTAATGAAATCAGGAAACTTTGATTCGGCTAAAAAAGCCATTGCTAGATTCACTACTCTTTCAGTAGAGACGGGCTCCACAGAAGGTTTCCAAAATAATACCATTTTTTATGCCCAGCATAATGACCGCGGCAGACGCCGCTATACCAATAATGGTAACTGGAGAAACAACTCGAATTGGAACAATAACAACTCGAATTGGAGCAATAACGATGCCCACAGAGCCCAACGAGGCCGAAATTATTCACGCTACCGAAGAGGCGGCCGTGGAGGTGGACACAATAATAATAGACAAAATACAAATAACCAACAGAATGGTTACAACAACACAAATGTCCGAATCACCCAAAGCGACCAGGGAAACGGACAAGATCCTCCAAATGCTCAAAATTAAAAAACAAAGTCTATTCCATTAACCCAAGTCTTAATAATTTCGTATCATTTAAGAATGTTAAAACAAATAAGAAAATAACATTCTTAATTGATACCGGTGCAGACATTTCAATAATAAAAGAAAATTCTGATGTATTTCACGACATCCAAGTAAACAAAACTGTAGACATTCGAGGCATAGGAGAAGGAGTAATAAACTCCAAAGGCCTAGTCTCAATAGAATTGCAGACAGATAAATATATTATTCCATACGAATTTCACATGCTTCATTCAGATTTCGCAATCCCATGCGATGGAATAATAGGATTAGATTTCATAAAAACTTTTAATTGCAAATTAGATTACAGCAATTCAGAAGATTGGTTTATACTTAGACCACAAAAATTAACGTACCCAATTTATGTTCCAATAACATTTAATTCTGGTAATAACTCAACACTTCTACCAGCAAGATCCCAAGTGGTACGCAAACTAGAACTATCTTCAGCAGAAGATAACATTTTGATTCCGAATCAGGAAATTAAACCGGGCGTTTATGTCGCAAACACTATTGCAACAGCCCAAAGTACTTTTGTCCGATTCTTAAATACCACAGATAAATGCCAAATAGTAGGCGTTAACAATATAAAATTTGAATCACTTTCGAACTACGATATAGTTCAAAATACCAGAGATATAAGAAAAGAATCTGTAATTCATAAATTGAAGAAAAATTTCCCAATACTATTCAAAGACAAACTCGAAAAGTTATGCACTGAGTATAGTGATGTGTTCGGACTTGACACCGAACCGATCACAACAAATAATTTTTATAAACAAAAATTAAGACTTAAGGATGATGAACCGGTATATGTGAAAAATGAAGTAAGTAAGTCGACGAGTCGACTTGGGTATACCATACACCAAATGAAACAAATTTTTTTAAATTTCGAAAACCAAATGTATGTCTATTGTTTTTATATGCTTCATACTATGTGCTATCTCGGTCACTCTATAGACCAGAGGTAGGCACCCATAGCCCGTGCGGGCACTTTTCTTCGGCATATGATCGTTTTACCATTTGTGTGCATGCCGAAGTCAACACGAAGTGCACTTGAGAGCGTAAAAACAGAATTAGTCTGTTCCAGCATTTCAACGCGAGCGAATCTATGTCGCGTTGTTGAATAACTGCACATGAAAAAATTAATTTGGGGGTTGTTTTCTCATTTATTTTCTTGCAGCAGATCATCGATTGTGCTAGTTTGAGCGATTGAGTCAAATTTTATCCACTTTTCATTTTTCGCAGTGTAAAATACACACATACACTGACAGTTTGCGCTGGCTCTCTTTGTGCCTACCCCTGCTATAGACACACGAGCACTCTAGCGCCGCCACTAGCCAACGGCCAATTCTGGCCTTGTGGACCGCTTAGTAAAATACGTTCATACGCATATTTTGCATGTTTCTAGTCCGATTTCAATAAAATTTGGTGGTTTTGTAGAAATAGATAAGATTTATTAGTCTGCCGAATTTAAATGCGAGTCAAAAAAATACAGAAGGAAATCGGATTTTTTCTAAATTATGGAGGCGGAAGTGGGCGTGGCAAAATATGAAAATATATATACTCTGCGCGCATACAAATCCAGTATACATACTAAATTTGGTGACTTTAGCTTTGTTTGTTTTTGATAAAATCAGTTTTGTTTAATTTGCGGGGGCGAAATTGGGCGTGGCAAAATTTTTAGATAGCCAGTTTCTGCGTGTCTATTAAACTAGTCTGCATACCAAATTTGATGTCTCTAGCTATTATACTTTTAAAGAAAAATAGTTTTATGTGATTCCTGGGGGCGTAAGGGGGCGTGGCCGAAAATCCAATTAACTCTATATATGTACATAATACACGAGTATACGTACCAAATTTGGTGGCTCTAGCTCTTATAGTCTCCGAGATCTGCGTGTTCATACGGACGGACGGACGGACAGACGGACATGGCTAGATCGACTCGGCTGTTCATCCTGATCAAGAATATATATACTTTATAGGGTCGGAGAAGCTTCCTTCTGCCTGTTACATACATTTTGGCGACTTTAATATACCATTTCACCCTATGGGTGTATGGTATAATTACCGGAGTCCGCATAGCCAAATAAACGAGATCCAGCGACAAGTTGGAAAGTTAATCGAACAGGGTATTGTTGAACCATCTGTTTCGCCTTATAATAGCCCACTCTTGCTAGTCCCAAAGAAAACACTTTCGGGATCTAAAGAAAAAAACTGGCGATTAGTAATTGACTATCGTCAAATAAACAAAAAATTGCTGTCAGATAAGTTTCCGCTCCCCAGAATTGATGATATTCTTGATCAATTGGGAAGAGCAAAATATTTTTCTTGCCTTGACTTAATGTCAGGTTTTCATCAAATTGAACTAGAAGAAAAATCAAGAGATATAACGTCTTTTTCAACAAGCAATGGCTCATATCGTTTTACACGATTACCTTTCGGTCTAAAAATAGCACCTAATTCATTTCAGAGAATGATGACAATAGCATTCTCGGGGCTTGAGCCAAGTCAAGCTTTCCTCTATATGGATGATTTAGTCGTTATTGGTTGTTCTGAACAACATATGATTAAAAATTTAGTAGATGTTTTTAAACTCTGCAGAAAAAATAATCTAAAACTGCATCCAGAAAAATGTTCATTCTTTATGCATGAGGTGACATTCCTAGGTCACAAATGCACAGATAAAGGAATCTTGCCAGACGACACAAAATTTGACGTCATCAAGAATTATCCAGTCCCACATGATGCAGATAGTGCTAGACGTTTCGTTGCATTTTGCAATTACTATAGACGTTTCATAAAAAATTTCGCCGAATATTCCCGGCACATAACAAGATTATGTAAAAAGAATGTTCCATTCGAATGGACAGCAGAATGCGAAAATGCATTCCAATACTTAAAAGAAAAGCTCGTTCAACCTAATCTATTGCAGTACCCGGATTTTAGCAAAGAATTTTGCATAATCACAGATGCAAGCAAACAAGCATGTGGAGCAGTTTTAACACAAAACTATAATGGACTCCAGCTTCCAGTTTCATATGCATCAAGAGCATTCACTAAAGGTGAAAGCAACAAGAGTACTACAGAACAAGAGCTAGCAGCAATACACTGGGCAATAACATATTTTCGACCATATATATATGGAAAACATTTCACAGTGCGAACAGACCATAGACCATTAACATATTTGTTCTCCATGGTCAACCCGAGTTCAAAACTGACACGCATGCGGCTAGAATTGGAAGAGTACGACTTTACAGTAGAGTATTTGAGAGGTAAAGATAACTTTGTGGCAGACGCCCTATCAAGGATAACAATATCCGATCTAATTGACATGAACAAAAAAATCCTGAAAGTCACTACCAGGTACCAAAGTAGACAAAACAATTTCTGCGCAGAAAATAAACAAGAACTATTGCCAAGGCAAAATCTTGAAAAAGCTTCCGAGCCCAACGTATATGACGTTATTGTAAATGACGAAGTACGAAAAGTAGTGACCTTGCGAATAACTGATTCCTCGACCACATTCAAACATGGCAAGAAAGTTATAGCAAGAATTGACATTTGCGATATGTATACCAATGGAATTCTCGACTTAGGTCATTTTTTTCAAAGGCTCGAAAAAGAAGCCGGTATACTTAGTATCACCAAAGTCAAAGTGGCACCGAGCGAAAAGATCTTTGAAACTATTTCAATAGAATCTTTCAAAAATATGGGCAATAGAATTTTACAATTTTTAAGAGTAGCGCTACTCAAGCCGGTGACCCAAGTAAATAATAAGAAAGAAATAGAAGCTATATTGTCTACATTCCATGACGATCCCATTCAAGGAGGTCATACAGGCATAAATAAAACAATTACAAAAATATTATTGGAAAAACATGACTAAATGTGTAAAAAAGTACATTAATAAATGTCCAAAATGCCTGACGTCGAAAACGACAAAACATACAAGATCACCTATGATTATAACCGAAACACCACTATATGCTTTTGACAGAGTGATAGTAGACACGATCGGTCCACTACCACATTCGGAAAATGGGAATGAATACGCAATCACATTAATATGTGACCTGACAAAGTATTTAGTAGCAGTTCCTGTTGCAAACAAAAGTGCAACAACTGTAGCAAAAGCCATATTCGAATCTTTTATTCTGAAGTAAGGTCCAATGAAGACGTTCATTACGGACATGGGAACAGAATATAAAAATTCCATTATTACTGCGCTGTGCAAATATTTGAAAATAGATAACATAACATCTACAGCACACCATCACCAGACATTAGGTACCGTTGAAAGAAGTCATAGGACCTTCAACGAGTACATTCGTTCATATATTTCAGTAGATAAAACTGATTGGGACATATGGTTACAGTATTTCGTGTATTGTTTTAACACAACACCATCAGTAACACATAATTATTGTCCATATGAACTTGTATTTGGTAGACAAAGTAACCTACCAATTCAATTTAATAGCGTTAATACTATAGATCCAATATATAATATAGAAGACTATTCTAAGGAAGTTAAGTTTAGATTAGAAAACGCGTATAAAAGAGCTAGAATAATTTTAGAAAACAATAAAATTAAGCAAAAAGAAATAAATGATAAAAAAGTATCGGATTTTAAAATAGAAATAGGAGACAAGGTTTTCTTAAAAAACGAAACTGGTCATAAGCTTGATTCAGTGTATTTAGGACCCTTCGATGTTGTAGAAATAGGTAAAAATAACAATATAAAAATTAGAAACAAAAAGTACATAAAGATAGAAAAAAAAAAAAAAAATAATAAAATAAATATATAATATCAAAAGTTAATTAAAAAAAAAATATATATATATGTATATAAAATTTTTTTTTATGGATTCATCTATTATCGAAAATATATTCATATGATTTCGAAAAGAAAAGAGAGAAAGAAAATTTGTCTAAGCAGACACAATCTAAAACACAAAAAAAAAAAACATTTTTTCCCTAATATACACATTTACCGTACACTTATTTTACCTTTAATTAACTAACTAATGATTATTAATAACTCCATAATATTACGTTATTCTCTAAAAAGGGGAGGTGTAGTATATTCATACAAATAATCATTCAGTACAATGAGCTCAACTTGTAACACTCTGTTGCAAGTATAAACAATTAAACATATACGCACTAAAATATAATTGTGCACTTGAATATGTTTATATATATGTATACATTGATGTATGTACATAAACATATTCACATAAATCTACAGCTAAGCAAATCTACAGCGTGTGAACGCTGACCAAGCACTTTGATGCAAGCGCTCCAACAATATGTATGTATGTACTGACACTCTCCCTCTCTTTTGTAGCTGTCGCATAAGTCGCAGCATAAGAATATATATGTAAACTTAGCTTAAGCAAAATAATAATTTGGAATAAAGAATCATTCTAAAAAGGACTATGCATGGACACTGACGTGTTCATCTTGGATATACTATTTTTATCAAAGGAACCCGGTCTTGGTATATATATAACATACGAGAAAAGAAATCCACATGTGCCATCTTTACACCAGGTCTATACTGAATTTCAAAGTCAAATGACTGCATATAAGCCCACCATCGATGGACTCTCGGCGTCAGGTCGACTTTACTGCGTGAAGCCTTTAACGAATTACAGTCGGTGTAAACAACAAAATGTAGGCCCTGCAGGTAGTGACGAAAATACTTCATGGAATTGAACAATGCCAGCGTCTCTAGTTCGTATGAATGATAACGAGATTCTGGAGGTGAGTTTTGTTTGCTGTAATATTTAACAACATGAGGTTTATTATCGATTTTATGTAATAGTAGCTATGTTAAACTGAGAAATATAATTTTTTTTTACATTTGCGAACAAGTCTACAGCAATGATAGGGGAAAAAATGGACGTACAACAAAAGGTGGTAGGAGTATTGTGGGACGCAAAAGGCGACTTCTTCAAGTACTCCACTACGATAATGCATAAAGTTACAGATGATCTGCTTTCTGGCTAAGTTACAGCAACAAAGAGGAATGTATTGTCAGTAGTTAATTCGCTATATGACCATGACTCATGACACCAGTCACAATTAAAAGCCGAATTCTTATGCGAGATGTGGGAGTCTGAAATAGGCTGGGATGACCGAATCAAGAGAGATTTAATAAACAAATGGCAAAATTGGATAAAGGCATTAATATCAATTGAGGGCACCAAAATTCCAAGATGTTATAGCTCTAATCTGAATAATGCCGATCGCGTTGAAATGCACATATTTAATGACGCAAGTGCAAAAGCATATTCTTCAGTTGCCTATATCAGATGCAGCTATGTTAAGGAGGATGTGTCAATTTGATGTGTCACTAATTGCATTTAAGGCAAGAGTTTCTACAATCAAACATAACTATTTCGAAACTGCAAACGTTGGCCGCCGTACTGGGAAGCCGTTTGGCCGAAATGATAAGCCACGAACTACAAATCAATATAGATCAACGTTACTTTTGGACTGATTCACGTACGGTTCTTACCTGGGATAACAGCGATAAACGTATGGACGTTTTTGTCGCAAATCGAATAGTTGAGATTTGTGAAAAATCGGTAAGATCAAAGTGGCGCGGGCCATCAACAAATGAAAACATCGCTGACGTCATAACGCGTGACAACATATCAGAGCATAAACTTCATTGGTGGTTGACGGGACCCGAATTTCTTCAAAGACCCGAATCCACGTGGGATCTTCAAAAACCCATTATAGAAGAATTCGCCCTAACGGGGATCGTAATGGTACTTTAAGAGATGGAACATCCAATGGATATACTCAAAGAAAGAATTTCCGGATACAATAAATTGATTCGCAGTACTGCCTGGATTGGGAGATACATAAATAACTTAACGAAACGGTTAAAAGGTAATCGAAAATTAAATGAGTTAAGTGTCGGCGAATTTGAATGGGCGGAAACTGTCTGGTGGAAGGTTGTAGAGCAACAACTATTTGAGGACGATCTAATCAGCCTAAAAACCGGAAAGCCTACTTCAAAATTGAGGTTGTCAAAACATTGTGTACGCCTGGATGACAATGGCATAATGCGAGTGGATAGCAGAATAGAACGTGCAAAAGAGGTATCGACATATACCAAAAGCCCAGTTGTTCTCGATGGCAAACATTTACTCGGATGCTGATCAATAAAGTACATGTCGACGCACAACATGTCGGAACACAGGTAGTAGTACATCAGTTCAGGAAGGCATACTGGATGCTAAAATTAAAAGGCAAAACCACAAACAAAAAAAATGGGATTTCTGCCCGAAGAAAGGTTTTTCACCCACAAAAAAACATTTACAGCAACAGGCGTCGATTACTTCGGTCCATTTTACACCAAAGCAGAAAGAGGAACTAGAGCCTCAAAACACCTCCGCAAGCGGTACGAAGTAATATTCACATGCCTGACTAACAGAGCAATCAACGTGGAGATAGCCCACTCCCTAGACGCCGATTCCTGCATAATGGCACTTCGTAGAATGATGGCTCGACGTGAACCTATACAAATCATCTGGTCAGATAATGGCACAAATTTTCGCGGAGCAGCACGAGAGTTACAAGAAGCCCTAAAGGACCTGGATGAGTGTGCCGTGAAAGAGTATATGGCATTAAAATAATTTGGAATTTTATTCCACCAAATGCACCAAATTGAAGCAGTTTTAACAGTAAACGCAAATCCAAGCGATGCAACGTTGCAAACAATTTTGATGGAGGCAGAATATCTGGTTAACAGCAGACCGTATATACTGGAATTTGATGACCCCGACGACGAACTTGGTCTGTGCCCAAACGATATTTGTATCCCGCAAAGCTGCATACTCCACGGCCCAGGCAACTTTACTTCCAATACGATGGAAAAACGAGCTTGAAGAATCTCGCAGTACCAGATAGACTCTTTCTGGAAACGTTTTATTAAAGAAAATCTTTCCACACTTATACATCGGGAGAAATGGCATAAAGATGTACCAAACTTGGAGGTCGACGACATAGTTGTTATGAAAGGCAACACCCCGCGTGGCGAATGGCCGCTCGGTCGAGTTATGAAAGTTTTTCCAGGTGAAGATGGAGTTGTACGCGTAGTCGAATTGAAGACGGCTAAAAACACGTATCGTCGCCCGGTCAACCGTCTATGCAAAATAAGAGTCAAGCGCTACGATGAGAAGGATCGTGCTCAAAAAAGGGATTCCGCACTAATGCGGAATACATCTAGTATTTTAAGTTTCGATTATTTCAATGTATTCTCAGTTTAACAAGATACGGCCACACTCGAAAAAAGACCACGCCGACAATAAGAACATTGTAAAACATACTATTAAGAAAAAATCCAAACAAAGTTAATAAGCGTCTCAAAATATTATTAACAGGGTGTAAAATTATAAGAGAATAGTAAGATTTATTTTTTTAATTACACCAAACTTCTAAATCCAACTTTTAAATTATTTCCTATGGAAGCTATATGCCATAGCCGCCTAATCTTGATATAATTAAGCACAGTCATAAATAGCTATTTTTTTACATTTGCGTAAAAAGTATCGAAGTCAGTGTTTTCCACCGATCCTTTCTATTGGAGTTATGATATAGTCATTCGATCTTGATAAAATTGAGCACAGTCATGTCGACCAGACAGACTCAAATAAAAAAGTACTGATTTTATGAATTTGCATTCGATTTGATAATCACGGTAAACAAATATGTTCTCTAAATTGTGCAATGTTTTAACATTACATGTTATAAATCTGCTAGCGAGACGAATTTATTTGAGACACATTATTTTTTATACGGCAAATTGACCTTGAGCTTTATTTGAATCGAGCTTACACGATCCACTTTCTTAGAAAAGCTCATACAACATAAATGCCCGAAAATTTAACTTGAAGAGTGTGGGATAATGGTCTGAGCGATAGTACAGTTGTGCGAATAAGTGGAGGGAGAAAGAGAGTAAAACGCGAGTGCAAGCAATGCACGTGGGTTGACGTCACACTCCGGAAACCTTTTGTAGGTCCACACCTCTTTTTTTCAAGTTCCAACTAAAAATATGGAACATCAACGAAACTACTACGCCACTGACGGCGCTGTTTGGCCTACTTTCAATGCAAGTGCGTACACATGTTGTGAGCCACTATAAGGCCAGAGCGACCACTGTCCGATGACGACCCCAGTTGTTTTCTCAACATTTTTATCCCCACAAATTACTGAGCTTAATGCTGCGGAGTGGTTTTGACAGAGTGGAGCCTTATGGAAAAATACACAAAATAACAATACACAAACTATGAAAAAAGAAAGTGAACTTCTTTAAGTTGAGCACTTCCCATGTTGTTAACAGAAACTTACCTTATCTAGACCGCATAGCAATCAGAAGAGGAAACGAACTTAAACTTTAATAGCGTAAAAAAGGCAATATCTTCAGGACGCATTATTAATTTAAATACGAGACACCCTAGGACAATGATTTTAAATACAGCAAAAGGTTGTATAAATCGGATGCTTAATATATTTGACATAAAGAAATAAAAATGGAGATAAGAAATATTTTTAAATGAAAATTTGTTTCAGACCATGTAACTAAAACATTAATCGACAGATACAGTAAGCCTGTCAATAATCCAGTAATTAATAACAAACACAAGAAGTTTATATCAGAAAGATTCTTACAATCCACATGTTACAATAAAGATAAAGTAAAAATAGGCCATAGAACTAAGTCCAAAATCCAAATAATGGATAAGATACCATGCAATGGAGACGTCGAAGAAAAATGCGGGAAAATGTATATAGGAAGTAAAAGCAAAGTTAAAAACTAGACTATCACAACACAAATAGGACTATAAATCATTATGATTTACTGTGCCAAAAGTAGTCATTTAAATATCTTAGGAGATCATACGACGAATATAATACTTAACTATAAAACCGAAATTGACAACTGCGCACACTAGAACAAAATTTGTATTAAACAGAACGTCATGTCGTCCGTACTGGTTGAATGTTTGAATGTTAATATGTTTTTTTTAATTTATGTTGTTGTTTTAAGTATAAAAGAAATTGTTTTTGTATTATAGTTGTCCTGAACACAGTTGCCGGACTGCAACCGAAATATATCGGAAATAGAAAAAAACCAAAAATAATTTTTAAAAAAGTCATCTTGTCGAATGACTTTAAAAATTAACCTCGAGCTTGTTATTGTTATTGACGTAGCATCGGAAATCCTTTGGAACTCCTTTCTCCATTTGAAGATGCACCTCTCAACATTTCCGAATCCCAAAGTGTAATAATATCTTTGGTAATTACCGTGAGTCGCGTAACTGCAAACTGCAACAGATCTTAGAGCTACAGTTTTTTTGCCCGTGAAATTACAAACAGCCGTTTAAATGAACGATTTGCCCCCTACAAAACGAGCACTATTTCTGGAATACCTACTTTAATTGATGCCAGACTCAAAAATAATTGTTTTAAGTTTGCACCTAAAGCAGATCAGGCAGGCCTTGGAACAAAAATAAAAATTTCGAACATCGGCTATGCCGAAGTTTGTATACCCTTGCAGTCCTTGGTAATAATAGTTTTACATGTTCAAAATTTGTTTTCTGCAACTCAATTCATCAATATACAAACAAAACACTTTTACTCTCATATTATCACATATGTAAATTTCATAGCATAATCGATTTTTATGAAAATGTTTCTTCTAGTTCTTTTAGAGCTATATGATATAGTGGTCCGATCCTTATGGTTTTCATACTTTATTTTTGCCGGGTAATAAAAACCCAAAAAAAAAAAATTTCAGCCCGATAGCTCTTAAGCTGAGTAAAACGCGTACGCACAGACGGACGGACAAACGGACATGGCTATATCAACTCAGCTTCTCACGCTGATCAAGAATTTATATACTTTATGGGGTCGGAAACGTCTGCTTCTGTGCGTTACAAACATCTGATCAATTTTATAATACTCTCTAGAAGGGTATAAAAATAAGCAGTTTTGGCAAGAGTTCCATGGGAGCAGCCAACATCAGACTTTTACGCAATACCTCAAAACGATAAGTTTTCATTTCTACATAACATAGCTCGCACATGATGAGTTGGTCGTTTTTTCTTAAAGATTGTGCAAGCACGATCTCGCTCTGAGCGGCAAGAGGAATGCCTAGATAATGAGCCCGAAGAGTCTCTCGACAATCTAATAGCAGATTTAATGTCGTTTAAATGAATCCTGGAATAAAAACGGCTTTAAAAATCAGATGATTTTTCAGCTAAAGCTTATTTTGTTTTGTTTCCTTTTGCTAATTCAGTTTGTTTGCTCGGAGAAAAACGGCAACACTACTTGGCATTCCCTCATTCGTGTGACGCTTTCAAATGAGTTTTGCGTAAAAAGTAATGCGGTTTTCGCTCACACAAAAAATCTCGGCAAAAGACAGTTTGACCAAAAAACTCAACAGATATGATCTTTCCACATATGTGTCCTGTCAGTCAAAGCGACTTTCATCAAGGCGGGCCAAGTAATGTCCGACCGTCGACCGCGCATCAAGCCAAATGTTTTCGACATGTTATTGTTTATATTAAAAAAAAAAAAAAAAAAAAAAACAAATGAATCATGCTTTCTAAAAACCGGTACACATTTTTTCTGTACAATTTTAAATGGTTTTAAATGAGTGCAACTGAATACTGTAAAAAAATTTTGGATCGACAGATAGTCTCACGCACTTTCATGTTGTACAGTAGTTAATGAGTAAGCTAAAATTGTCGTACAGTTCTTCTTAATGGAAACAGAAGCATAAAAATATAAATAAAAATAAAAAAATTATTAAAAAATCGAAATGGCATATGCAAAATGTAGAGTTTATTATTAAAAATTTATTTTAGAAAATAACTCATTATATATGTAAACCTTTTGCGTTTGCTTCACTTTCTTTGGAAGCCATGTCTTCGTTGCTGAAATTATTATGCTTATCTGTACAGATAAATGAGAACACTTATTCACTGTACCACATGAAAAAAGTGACTGCACTGCACTCACTTACAAACTTGAAACTTAATCCGATCTTATAATTTTTTATTTTCGTATTCGATGCGTTATGAATCCAAGATTGGTATAAGTTAAAAGACTGGCTTTAAATACACCTTCTGGGTGTATTAGAAATATTTTGATTTTTGTTAATATCTTCTGAAGAAAAACAAAAAGAAAAAAACTATAAGTTTTTTTAGGTGGCTCACTTGGGAGATTTTCACACACATGTATACCTATACGAAATACTGATTTTTATGTTATAATAGTTTGCAGAAATTATAAATATTTAATTTCGCGACAACTTGCAACACGTCTGCTGATTGCTTCTGTAAAATCAGTTGTACATAAAAGATGGTGGATGCTTCCAGTGGGAATCATAATTTCAAATTCACCGTTAATCCCACCCGTTTCCCATAAGATGGATCGAGTGGGAATCGGGCCTTAGCAACAAATTATTATACCCTTGCAAAAAGGGTATTTTTTGAACTCTTTTAACGATTCTCTTTTGTCGATTCTATTTGTCGCCCGCGACTGAGTATCACTCAGTGAGTGAGTGAATGACTGAATAAGTTAATTCAAAAAGTCTTGCAAACACTCTTTAAGGATTTTTTTTAATAAATAATATTTACTTGTTGATTTTTTGCGACCTTTTATTTTTAAATGTATGTTTTAGCCTCGATTTGGTTGTCCCGAGGCTAAAAACTAGACTATCACAACATAGATCTGACTATAAACTTCGGCAACACTCCAATATATGTACAAAAAACAGCACTTATGGCCCACTGTGCTGCCAGTGGACATTCCCCAAATTTTGACGAAGTAAACATAATAGACCAAGAACAACATTACAACAAACGTTATACTTTGGAGATGCTGCACATAATAAATACACCGACAAATATAAGACTTAATTATAAGGTAGATACAGACAACTGCGCGCATTTATACAGACATTTATTAGGGACAAGTCAGTGTGTAGCTCCACGTCACAGTGTGCGGACGTGTAAAAATAAGTAGGTGTTTCTTGTTGTTAAATTATATTATGTTAAAGTTAATCACAATTAAATGTTTTTATAGTTGCCCTGAAGACGACCACCGATGAGTGGTCGAAATATATCGGAAAAGAACAACACAAAATATTATTATTTTATTTTGTTTTATTCACAAAAGAAAATTTGACCTCGAGCCGGCAAAACATACATTTAAATAATATTTACTTTATTTTTATTTTGAGTTTTTTTTTTTTTTTGTTTATTTTTCTTAATGTAAGTAATAAGTGAAAAATATTTAATTTTTCTCCGATTAGTCTTTTCTTTCTAGCTTCAATCGAATACTTGATTAACAATAGAAAAAATATTTGTTTGTTTTATTTAGTTTAGAATATACATAGTTGTAAACCATCAACCTAACAATTTTTACAAGCACTAGCTACTACGGCCATCGGCTTATACGATAACAACATCCATACAATAGCCTGGGATTCGAACCCGGATTCCCCTTGTTCAGTTGCCTTTATGACAGGGCCACTTAGAAAAAATAAAAACAAAACAATATAAATGAATTCAATTAATATTTCTTACTTATTTTGATTAATTGTTTAGCTTAATTAATAACAGAGAGTTTGACTTTAATTCCATTCATAAAATAAAGAAGTCACTATACACTAGGTTTGCGTCCTGAAGCTTTAAAGTCGCTTGATATGTTTCTTTGAAAGCGTCAATATACATATATTGCGTCAATATACATATATTTTAGTTTGCGTAGTCAGGAACTCCTTAAGATCAAATAATTTTGTGACCATTATATAGGTCGAATTCCATCGTGTTATAACATCGAGAGATGGGATGTTTTTTTTTTATTATCGCTTAAGAAACGTCTATATATTTATGTATATGTTAAATTATATATTTAACAAAAAACGAATCGTTACTAACCTATTTGTTTCCGTGCGGAGTGATTTGCACAACGTACGACAGCAGCTAATTTTATGGCCGATCGCCTTTACCTTGTTTACATCAAGTACACACAACTGAAGAGTGTGTGCTGCGCATCTAACGAGGTTAATATTATCTAAATCAATGCAATCTAATTTTCGAATGATATTTTCAGCTTCCGTGTCATCGGAAAAAGGGACTCCTCCGTGGATTCGTTTAAAATCTGAACGGCTTTAATCATATTTTTGCCATTATCAGATGTTATGCTGTTTGTATTAATTTAATATTCTTTAAAACCATTCATATCACAACATTTTTTTTTTTTTTTATGTATATTTACCTTAATATTTGAGATAAGGTTATTTCGTAGTCACGTAGTATTTCTAAAATTCGGTCTTTAATGTAAGTCGCAGTATGTGCATCCGCTAGCTGAATCATCCCTAGAGTTTTAATAACGATTTCAGTTTTGGATAGAGTCGAACGAATCAATTGTAAATTCACTCCAAGAATTGCTCTGTCCATCCTAGTGGCTACGTCGATTTTAAGGGACACTAGCTTTCCCTTTGCTAGAGCTCTTATGTTGTCTTTAATAGCACGCTCCTTCGCAGACACAAAATTCATTATATTTCGCGAGGTTACGGGGTTCATGCCAATAAATCGGTTCCATAATTTCTCTGAACCCTTCAATATCCAAGAACAGAAATGGTTTCCCTTCTGTGGTGACAATTTTAACTAAGGAAGAAATAATTCCTTCTTCACTTGTGTGATATGACATTTTAATTTTTTTTTTCAATTTGTTTCCCTTCGGTGTCCTCTGAATTGTTCCACTCATTGTATATTTCCGCATGTTTCGTTGTCAAATGTCGTTTTAAATTTGTGATATTAACTCCAGCCAATTTCGAACCACAAACATTACATATCGATTTATTGTCTTCCGGATCAAATTTAAAGAATTTATGCACTTTTTTATTCATTTCTCGTCCCATTTTGCATTGACCGTACGCACTTAATTCACAAACGCAATTAAAATATTTCGGAAATGCAGTAGAATGCAACAAAATGTTGTTGCGTCGCAATTTAATAAGCATCACTCGCTTAAAGACGTTTTGCTTCATTTCACTCATGCAAATACTCGCGGTCTAAGTGAGACGAAAAAGAAACGAATAAAACGATTGTTGTCCGAAAATGGTTGTTGTCCGCGTGTAAGATAAACGAAGAGATTATGAATACTCTGCTCGCGAGTATTTTTTCATATACTCAGTAAATAGACTTACATATTTTAAGACGTCGCAAAACACTCAATTGTTATTTGCGAGCTATTAAATTAATTATTTGTTAGTTTAATATATCTGTTAATGACTGTGCCGAATTTGATAAAGATTGGGTGACTATATCAAATAGCTTCCAGACCTAAAAAAAAAAAACAAATCAGAATAGAATTGCCCAATACAATTGATACCCAAAAAGAATCTACCACGCTCAGATACGAAGAGATGGCGATTAGTAATAGACCATCGTCAGATTAACAAAAAGCTTCTATCCGATAAGTTTCCACTACCCAAGATCACTGACATTTTTGAATTATGTTTGCTTTCACCAGATAGAATTAGATAAACATCTTTCTTAACAAACAATGGTTCATATCGTTTTACACGATTACCTTATGGTTCAAAAATAGCGCCAAATTCTTTTGTGGTATGTTCTGTAATATCAAGTTATTATATTTATGTAAACAATATTCAAGTGCCATGCCTTTTCAGTAACATGACCATGTGTGCATTGTGCTGGACAGTGCTGAGTCGGCAGATCTAATACGCGCGAACACTCTGTGTCAATATACAATATGATACATCCTCACTCTCCCGCTGCGGCGGCACATATACAGTGAAACCTCGATATAACGAATCTGAGGGGGATCGCAAAATTATTCGTTATATCTATTGATTCGCTATAGGTACTGAAATGTAAGACCTTAGTCCTTTCAAGGGACTTAACAAAAAATTCGTTATATTGGGTTTTTCGTTATAACGAAGTTCGTTATATCGAGGTTTCACTGTATATACATACTCTTATGTAAACATTTGTACACTTATACATTTATATACAGGGTGGTCCATCTAGTGTTTGGAATTTTAATCACGGATTGTATGACTACAACTCAAAAATTGGGTTAATCGAATGGGCTATTGCCAAGCCAGTCGTGGTGGACATTTGACCGAAATTATTTTTCATAAATAAATGACATAAATATACCTTTCAAATAAATGTTTAACCTTTAAAAAATATTCATCCGTTTTTTTTTTATAACAAAATCAAATTCCAATTTTTAAATGGGCCACCCTTTATAAGCAGACCGCTCCTCTGCCGGCTGCCACTGGCAGCGCAGCTAGGCGCTTTTAGCTGAACTTAACAATTGTTATAGAATTAAGAATCATTGAATAAAATCAACTCAAACTGCTAAGACCTACTGGGGTCTTACTTTAAAAACTCCCAAAATAATACTATTGGAATGATCCACCATCGGGCATATCACACTTTCCAAAATATAATGATAATAGCTTTTTCTGGACTAGATTTTTTACGAGCATAAATGTAAATGATTTTAGCAAAGAATTTTGCACAATCACGGATGTAAGTAATCGAACATATGGAGTGGTCTTAACTCAACGAAGTATTTAGCAGTTATTCCGGTTGGAAACAAAATCGGAACAGCTGTCGCAAAAGCCATATTTGAATCTTTTATTTTAAGGTACGGTCCGGAACGGAATATAAAAATCAATAATAAATGACTTCTGCAAATATTTAAAAATAGACAACATAACGTCTTCAGCACACCATCACCAGAACTTGAAAACTATAGAAAGAAGTCATAGGACTTTAAATGTGTACATTCGAACATATATGTACATATGAAATTGACAAGTTGTTTTAGTTACTTAATTTTAGTTAATCCTACGTTTATGATAGTGGAAAAAAATTTGGAATTCATTTAATGAATACTTTGTTCCATTTGGTTAATTTTTTGCTTTATTAATTTTACTTCTAAAAGGTCTTGAAAAATTGCTATAAAGTTCAAAAAACTTGCTGTGCCAAAAATTTAGTTCGTCACTGTATATTAGTGGATAAAACTGATTGGGATGTATAGTTGCAATATTTTGTTTATTGTTTTAACAGAACATTTTCTATGGCACATCATTATTGTCTATACCAACTAGTATTTGGTAGACAACTGTTGTATGTTGTATGCCAAATGAGCATATGCCCACAGTATTGTAGAGTATACAATATAACAAGTGGTCATATGCTCAACATTAAAGTAAGAGTAACATACCAACACTTTGTTGCTATGTTTATGCACCCATTCATAATAGTAATATGATCCGCCACTTATGCGGACTGGCCGCTGAGCGTGGGATCGCTAGCGTAAGCACTTTTGACTATGTACCCTCAGTACATATATGCTAATACGTACAAACATATATACTGCAACACACCTCTCTCTCTGCCAGAGCCCTAAGTGGCAGAGTGTATTCAATACATATAAGATGTATAGGCTAAGACTAAAATAGGAATAAACTGTCCAGACATTCTGGATCACTGCTCGAACAGAACAGTTGCGTTTCATTTAACTAAAACGGATTTATTAAAAGAACTTAATGCGCACATAACACAACATATGTAACTTGCTCAAACACAACCACATACTTTTAGAAACACATAAAAATCATATATCACAAGAAAGATTTTTTTCTCTCCACCAATAAACATAGAAAAATATAAACGTTCCAACGCAAAAGTAATGCAAGTTCCGCTTATATACAAGCCGATCGCAGCAAGTGGGAAACGCTGAACATGCACTTTGCAGCTCAAGTGGGCAGACCATACATACATATGTACATAACAAGTGCATGCCTTTTGCATATACATTTACATACATTTCTGTGGGATCGATTCTGGCATCTCTACTGAGCGGGGCTAAGCGAAAGACGTGTCAGTCAAACCGAAGAGACGAGCGAGTGCGGTTGCATAAAAGACGGCAAAGACGAAAGAGTCTTTGACGAACGACGAGAATGTTTTTTTTTTTTTTTTTTAATTCGTTTATTTGAAAAGTGAAGATGTAGTGTAGTGAGTAATACAAGTTTTAACAATAAACAGGACAGGTGATAACATAGGTTAAATAAGTAGGAATAAGAGTACAGAGATTAGGAGAGAGAAAAATGCTGCCATACGAATCCTGCGGAACTGCCTTGCGGTATTGCGTCGCAGAGATAATGGCGGGCATCAGTTATGCCCCTCCAGCGTGACGTTCTCGCTCAAGGAGCCTCAGCTTGCTCATAGTCACTAATGCATAGTTGCACACTGCTGACCATGACCGTTTTGTCCTCATCATGTTTTTTGTCAAATTGGCGACTGTGGGTGTCTCTCCCATTTCCACCGCCAGATTCCGTCGCTTTTCCTGGAACCTTGGGCACTTGAATATGATGTGTTCCGGTGATTCCGCCACATCTTCTTGGCACCATGTGCATTCATTACAGGTTTCGTGTCCAAAACGGTGGAGATATGTCCTATAACAGCCATGACCACTAAGGAACTGCGTAAGCTCATAGGTGACTTCGCCATGACGCCTATTTATCCAAGCATTTATATCGGGTATCAGCTTGTGGGTCCACCGACCTTTTGTTGAGCCTGCCCATCGATGCTGCCATTCTGCCACGCTGGCTTCTTTCGCCATTTTGATGATTGTTCGCCTGGTCGTGGGGGTCCATACTTGTCCCTGCCGTTGCTGGAAGATCATTTGAGCCTCTTTCGCCAGTATGTCAAGCGGTGTCATCCCTGCAATGACTAGCGCCGCGTCATCGGAAATGGTCCGGAAGCCACGGCAAACACGCAGAGTGCCAAGACGGTATGTAGAGTCAAGTCCTCTTCTGTACGTTTTCCGCTGCATTGCTTCTGCCCATACCGGTGCACCATAGAGTATGGTCGATTTGACAACGTTCATAAGCAACATTCTCTATGCTTGCCGTGGGCCCCTTGCATTCATCATTATGCGACTCAATGCTCTACATGTTTCTGCTGCCTTTGTGTTGACATGTTGCAGGTGCTCCTTAAAAGAAAGTCTTGTGTCCAGTAAGACACCAAGGTATCTTATCGATCTGCTAGATTGTATGGTACACGTTTCCAGTTCGATTTTGGCAACTTCCACCGTCTTTCGGCTGCTTACAAGGACAGCCTCTGTTTTGTGGTCCGCTAGTGTCAGCCCTGCATCAGAAAGCCACTGTTTTGCTGCGCCCATGGACACCACCGTTTTCTCCTTCGCCTCACGTAAATGTTTTGCGACGACCACTAGCGCTACATCGTCAGCAAATCCTACTATGTGGCATTCTGGGGGCAAATTTATGCGCAGTATGCCATCATAAATGGCGTTCCACAGGAGCGGGCCAAGTACTGAGCCCTGCGGTACGCCTCCCCTGATTTCATAGGATCGTACTCCATTTCGGGTGTCGTAATTTAATACGCGATTCCGGAAGTAATCCTCTATGATGAATATGAGGTTCTCCGGTACTTGGAATCTGCCAAGTACATCAATTATTTTTGTCCAGTTGGCCGTATTAAAAGCGTTTTTAACATCGAGTGTGGTTCCCGCCACCTTTCCACCGTTGCCCTTCAATCGCCTTCTCCGCTATGTCGACTACTGTCGATAGTGCATCCAGCGTGGATTTCGCCTTTCTGAATCCAAATTGCATGGGCGAAAGGTCTCCAGCCTGTGAGATGGCTGCTTCCAGCCTTGTGCTGATGATTCTCTCTAGCATTTTCGCCGCAGCGTCAAGCATGCAGAGTGGTCGGTAGCCAGAAGGATCTTCAAGCGGCTTGTTCGGCTTCGGAATAAGCACCAGGTTCTGCTTTTTCCAAATTTCGGGAAACGTGCACTCTTCGAGACATTTGGAAAATACATCCGCAAATTTTTCCAGCTGCAAGCGGGCAACTAGCTTAATTGCTTTGTTAGGAATTGCATCGGGGCCAGGGGCTTTGTTGTCTTGCAGGTGCCCTGCTGCCAATAGCACCTCCTCTGTAGTTACTGGGCTGTATTTGCTTAACGTGGGACTGTCGTTCCTTGGCAATACCGTTGACGTACTTGGGAACAGCGTTTTAACGATATGCTCCATATGTTGTTCTAACGGTGCTGCTGGCTTTATCGCCTTAAGCTTTTTCATGGCTAGCTTGTATGCCATACCCCAGATGTCAATTTCAGCCTCGCTGCACAGATCCAAAAAGCACTTACGCTTGCTATCCTTGATTAGCCTGTTGAGTAATCTGCGGCGATCAACATATTCTTGCTGCAGGCTAGTGAAGTTTCCTTGTCCTCGGGCTCTCTGGTAACATCGGCTCGCCCTCAGGCATCTATTCCTGGCCTCAGCAATTCCAGCATTCCACCAGTAAACAGACCTTTTGTGCCTGCTATGGCTCCTGCGTACGGCCATGCTGCTGTCGCATGCTGCAGTGACGAGAATGTGGTGGAATGTGTGTGTGCTGCAAAAGCAGACACTATGAGTAAACTTGAAGAATTAGGATTTGTGCAAAAGGCACTGAAAACTGAGAAAAAAATCGAATATAACATTGTTTCACAAGTTTCTATACGAAGAGGAAGGCGATCGTGTCAAGTCCCAAAGACTTAGAAAGTTTAAAGGGTTCGATTTTGATTGCAACAGCGTTTTATGTACATATATACATATGTACATATATACATATATAAATGTAAATGTGGAAATGAATTTAACAAATAACGATTTGGTGTTTATTTGCAACGTCTTGGGTTTATCGCATGATAAGTCAGATTTAATTTCCCAATTTTGTCGCAATTTGCGAGTTGAAAATTTGCTAGCTGACCTTGACACAGAGAATCATCAACACAAAGATGACGACCATGAGTGCGAAAGAGATGTCTATGTAGGCAATATGTTAAAATAAAATATGCATTTATTTTAACTGTTCCTTCTTTCCAAGAAAAACAGCAAAGGGAAAAGACGCAAGCCAAAAATGCGCGATATGGGCAGTCCAATGTGTGGAATTTTTTGATAAGTCTTCGGATGGCAAATGTTTAAATTTTATTATTACAGATCTCGTCAGATAAAGCATTTCAAGATTGCTGCAAAAAATATTTTTGTGTGCAACTTCGACTGAAAGCGAACGTATGTTCAGTAGGGCTGGAATCATAGTAAGCGAGAAGAGAAGTTCGCTTAAGTTTAAGCATGTTGACACGCTTCTGTTTATAAATTGTAACAAGTGGATCTCTGAATAGCAATGATTGTTTTACAGTATTAAGTTGAAAGATTGAATTTCTGTTTTGTAGTATTTAGATTCAAAAAAATTTAATTTCTGTTTTATAGTTTTGAAGATGTTATTTTTAATAAAGATTTATATATATATATATCGGATAATGTTGGTTAAGTGACTAATAAGTCTTTTAGCGCACATAGGAACGATCGGTCAAAAACAGTGACTTCGTTACTTTTAACGCGATTGCATTGAAATTAAACATTTGTCAGTTTTATATATTTGTTTATTGCTATGCCCAATCCGATCAAGATCGGGTGACTATATCATGTAGCTCCCATAGGAACGATCGGTCAAAAACAGTGACTTTTGTCAATAACTTCGTTACTTTTCACACTATTGCTTAAAAATTAAACATTTGTCAGTTCAACATAGATAGAATTGACTGTGCTAACTTTAGTCAAGATCGAGTGACCATATCATATAGCCCCCATAGGAATGATCGTTGCAATACAGAGACTTTGAGCAACAACCTCGTTATTGGGCATGCTAAGATTGTAGGCCGTCTATTAGACTTTTAAGATGAAATGTTTTTCGCTTTGACGGCTATACGTAAGGAAAGAGTAACAAAAAACTTGCAAGGGTACACAAACTGGTTTTAATTAAATTAAATATCTTATAAAATGGTTGCCACTAATGCGGTGGACTCATAAGATTATATTACATGTCGGCTGTGTGACAGAGAGATAGTTTTAACACTTTGAGGACAGGTTTTAACAAACTCTAAGCGGAGTTTACTGCGTTGGAGACTCAGTTCAGAAGCTTATCGCTTTTGAATGAGTCCCCAGAACGTAAAAGGACCAGTCCTTGGTTGTATCATTACCTCTTATCGTCCCCGCTGGCGTCTCTTATCGTCCTCGACCTTATACACCGTCTGCTCCCGACTTACAGCAATTGATATCGTTAAAGAGCCCGGTGGTACAGTTGGTTAGTTATTACCAGTATCACCTGGTAATAATCTCTCAAAAACGGTGCCAATATCGGGTTCCGATTTTTTTTTTTTTTTTTTTTTTTTTTTTTTTTTTTTATTTTTTTTGATCAGGCAATTACCCACTTCAATATAAATTGCCCAATAGTTCCAATAGTAAAGGGGCTTCGTGAACAACTTAACTGCTGCAGTGAGTGACTTGTCCAACATTCGGGACCGCGGCCTCCCGTTGGCATACCATCAAAGAAACATATATATGTTTCTAGGCTAGACCCTGTTGTCACATCTCATGATGTAATAGCCTACATCAACGTCCAGACAATTATATGTCGAAAAGATTTTTGGCCGAAGCATATAATAGTTAAGAAATATACTATACAAAAAAGAAATTCGCATGCCAACAACAACTAACACTATTCCTGCCACATCAGCATCTGCTAGGTGCCATAACCTGGGTTACCATACCAAAACGTTAAAGGACTGAAATCTTAACTTCCTAATCTCTATGTAAATAGTCTTTCTTTCGAACATAACATTCTAGCTTTTACGGACACATGGCTAAAATCTGACATTGCTGATGGTTTTTTCCACAACCTTTTCTATAGTCAAACGTGACACAATTTCTCGCGTAGGCCGTAGCGTTCTGACAGCTGTTGATGCCGCTTTATCATATGAAATAATTCTATTTTCTAATACCCAGTAGATTGAGTATATTGTTAAAGTAAATTTTAAATCCTTTAATGATTTTATTACTTGTTCCTATAGTCCACCACAATTCAGTTTGTCTCCTCTTTAGTTTCCAGTTAAGACATGCTCATAGATTAAGGTGATTTTAATTTACCTGCTTAAGCATGGTCACTAACGGATGAATCTGCACAGGACTTTAGGCTTATCTTTATCTTAAGTCAATCCTGTTTTAAATTCAAATGGAAAATCGATGGATCTTATTTTTGTATTGGATTCTTTTTAGAGTGATGTTTCTAGAATCGAACCATTTATCCTTCCCGAACACAAAATTTCATTCTACATTAAATTTTATAAATCGATCTGCCCTTGCTCTTACCATTACTTGGTTCAAATGAGTTATCTCTAACTAGTTGCTTTCGTAAGACTGACTTTGCCAACCCTTCTGAAAACATTATTACTATCGATTTGTCTTATCTGTACAATTTTAGAGAAAGGAACTCAGCTGCTCGTTATGTCCCTCGGACATGCACCCTGGGTTTAAGCCCCTTTTCCTTTCTTGGGTTCGAGAATATTTAACAAACAAAAAACAGAAGGTACTTTTTAAGGCTTCTTTTTCCAATTCGTTTCCAGGTAGTCATCTTGGCTATCTGCTTTTCACTTTATTCATTAACGATCTTTCATCAGCCATTATTCATTCGCGTGTGCCTTTGTATGCTGACGATGTCAAGCTTTGTTTTACGTATAGTGAAACAGATTCATTTAGTCGGCTACAAGCTGGTCTTTAAAACTATACTTAAAACATCTATCCATTCCTATTTAGTTCATAGATAGGTATAATATTATTTCATTGTCTGTTTTTTATATTCTGTATTTGTCCACGCGATTCGCGTCGATCGGTAAGCTGGGAGGTGGGGATCTTGCTTGTGCTTGAGCTCGCGCGTCACAGGATTTGTCCTGGTGTCGTAGGGGACACTTGAACGTACTCTGCCTAGTATCGTCAACGTCTGTAGTTAATCAAAACTGAGTTTTAGCCGGTCATTAACTGCTTTAAATTTATTTTTAATAAGGCAGCACAACTCCATGATGCAATAAACCAGTCTCAAATCATCACAAACTGTACTGAAATTTTTAACATCAGACCTTACGAAACAAATTTCACAACTCCATTAATTGAAAAAAATAACGCAAAAAAGAAAAGTAAATTTAAAAAAATTAAAGTCTACTCGCCGACTTTGGTATACCATGCACCTGGTGAAACAAATATTTCAAATTTCGAAGACCAAATGTTTGTTTATTAAATTATTTTATATGTTATCATAGCATTTGCCATCTCGCTCGTTCTTATGAACAACTTCGGTTGAATGGACCGTAAAGCACGTTATACGTATATTTTTAATGTTTCTAGTCCGATTTCAAACAAATTTGGTAGGCTGATAGAAATTAATTGGACTAATTAATGTGCTTAATTGATTTCGTTAGGCAATATATTGAAAATCAAGTCAAAGTACCAAATTTGGGTTTTAACTTTGTTAATTTTCGAAAAAACGTTTTATTTAATTTCTAAACAAACAATATACAGTATACATATCAAATTTAGTTTTTCTATCTAGTAGTTTTTGAGAGAATCAGTTTTATCCAAGTGCGGGGTAATGTGGTTATGGCAAAAAGTTGAAATAAACCACACGAGTCTACAAACCAAATTTGATGGCTCTTGATTTTGTGGTCATCGAGATCTAGGTGTTCATACGGACAAGGCTTGTTGTTGATGCTGATTAAAAATATGTGTACTTTATGGGGAAGGAAAAGCTTCCTTCAGCCTGTTACATACATTTTACGGACTTTAATATACCATTTTAAGGTAAAAATATCAAAGAAGCTAACTTCGTTTATACACCCTTGCAGTCCTTGGCCATAATATTTTTACATGTTCCAAATTCTTTTTCTGTATCAATGCACAGACAAAACCTTCCAAATATCATTTCCATTTCTTGTTCTTCTTCTTCCCCATGCTGCATGCTGTGATTCGCACGCATATATGTATGTAAGTTAACACATAAATTCCGAAGCAACTAAGTAAGATTACGTAAACAATGCTGACACGCCAAGTTATGAGTTCAGTGCTCTGCACTAGCAACACGCAGCAGCGATCGTATTTCACTTCTTATGCTGAAGTGCTGATCGCTTAGAATGCTGAGTCGGCATGCTGACTGTGGCGTAATGGCGTGATGCATTGGCTTTCCTGGGTAGAATTATGCTTGGCCTTTGTCGTTATTTTTAGTTTTATTTTAAATAAAGAAGGCTCAAGTCGCTTCAATTGTACTCCGGCGCACAGCCGATATATTTGTCTTTATTAAATACATTACTGTACCACATAGGCAGTAATCATCAAAGGGGACGAAGTCAAGTCGGAACCCACCTGACTTGGATTACGCAGTTAGCAGCTACGCGGGACTACCCCATTTATTAACTGGCGCCCAACGTTTCAGTATCCAAAAAGAAAAAATCCTTAAGCAACAAAACAAAAACATGTAAGTTTGCAAGTGAATTCAAAAACACAATTAATTCTTTTGTGTTTTTGAATTCACTTGCAAACTTACATGTTTTTGTTTTGTTGCTTAAGGATTTTTCTTTTTGGATACTGAAACGTTGGGCATTAAATGGCATATTTTGCCAAGAAAAAAAAAAAAAAGAACAAAAGAATAAAAAGCATCACATATGTACTTGAAATTGAAATAAGAAAACTATTGCATTCCCGTTCAAAAACAAACACGAGATTCGACCTCAATAGGGTATTAAAACCACATTCTACTCCGGCGAATGAATTGCATACAGGTGTTGAGGTTAACTAATGAGCTGGGTCTTTGGGGAAATAAAAACCGAATACAACAGCATAGATAGTTTAGACAATCATTAAGTTGGTTGATGCCCACAGGAACAGATAAGTGATACTATGGACCCTACCCAAATCTAAGCCCTTATTGACAATGCCGTTAGAGCGGCACTGTCACAACAACAGTCTCAGATAAATTCGATAACTCAAGAAATACAGAGATTACAAGTGCAAGCGCCAACGGTCGTGTCCTATCAAAAAATAACTGTAGTCCCAGGTGTAAAATGCGAAATAAAACTTGATATAATAAAATCTGTACCAGACTTCTCTGGTGCATAAGACCAATATGTTGCTTGGAGACAAGCAGCAATAAATGCGTATGAACTTTTCAAGCCTTTCGACGGTAGTAGCGAACACTACCAAGCAGTAGCCATCCTAAGAAACAAGGTCACAGGGCCCGCCGGAGCTTTACTTGTCTCCTACGACACAGTGCTAAATTTCGACGCCATACTGGCTAGATTGGATTGCACCTATGCCGACCGAACATCTTTACGCCTGCTGAGGCAAAACTTAGACGTGGTCAGACAGGGTGAAATGACGCTTATGCAATACTATGATGAGGTTGAAAAGAAACTGACTCTGGTAACTAATAAGATTGTATGTCACACGAACAGGAAGGCGCTGATTTGCTAAATGCGGAAGTTAGAGCTGACGCATTACACTCCTACGCAAAAGTTGTCGAGGAACGATCTCAAGCAGCTGAAAACAGCAAAAACAAACCGTATGGCAAACCGAGCAAAAACAGCAAGGAAGACCACGGTCAGGGTCGAAACCCTCACTACAATCGCAAAAAGGACGCTCCATAGGAGCAACCAAACAAAGATAGCCAAGTGCAAGCCCCACAACCAATGGAGGTAGACACCTCCTCCAAATTCAAACATCTTACCGAATACAATCAGAACCACACAAATGAGTCAAATGCCGCTAAGAGGAGAAACTCCTCAGAGCGATAAACGGGACCAAGACGGCAACTTAATAATAACATTGTCCAAGAAGAGTCCCTGGAACAAAAAATAACATACGAAGAAGCTGCAAAGGCTGCTTTTGAAGAATTTGACAGTGAAGAAGAGTACTCTCAAGGCGACTCTGTCCATTTTTTAGGGAACGATTCCGGGAAAACATCAAAAATGTTAATTGATACTGGCGCGGCAAAAAATTATGTAAAGCCATAAAGGAGCTGAAAACCATATTGCCAGTCGCCAAGCCATTCTCAGTGAATTCAATCCACGGGTCCACTGAAATAAAGGAGAAATGCCTGATGAACATTTTTAATCACACTTCCCCTTTTTTTCTCTGAATTCGTTCGATGCCATTATTGGATGCGACTTGTTAACACAAGCCGGAGTACAGTTGAACCTTACAAAGAATCTACTAGAATACCAGGGTGTTGACTCGACCCACGCCGCCATGGACCCCTTCGCTTATAATAACTCCTGACCCTCTCCAAGCGCCCCTGGCACCAATTTCATCCAAATTGTTGCGGAGTTGATGAGTAGAGTGAGTGAGTTTTATTTCCTAAGAAATATTACAAATTAAATCAACTTAAAATTAATAGCGCATTTTACTCACGCTTTTCTCTCCACGGCTCGATATCAAGTGACCGTTTTCTACACTAGCCCTTCTAGTGTCTTCCAACACTGTGTCTTACAACACTAACAATCATATGTTCTTATAGTTAAATTATGTGTAGTCTAACACTATCAAATTACATTTCAATTCAAACTCTAACAGCTTTTGGCATTTCTTCATAACATCCCCGCCACCGTGAATCTAGTCCATCTTAGATTCACCAAAATCCAGTTTGGCTAACATGCATGCCGGTCGACGAAACTCTCCAGTGCTGGTCTTCACTTTCGCAGATCGTACTTGGCCATCTCGTCCGGTGGTCACCTCGATGATTCTGCCCTTCTGCCAGTTAACTCGATGCTGTGCGCTGTCGCAAATAAGGACGATATCTCCCAGAGCTAGCGGCTGTACCGAATGATACCACTTGGTGCGGCGACACAAATCGGGCAAGTATTCGTTTACCCACTTGCGCCAAAACGAATGAGTCATCTGTTGCTTAATCCGCAAATCCTTCATGGTAGGGTGATAATCCTCTTCTTGCGGATGCGGAGTCTGAGTGGAGTTGGCTGTACCTAAAAGAAAGTGATTCGGAGTTATAGGATCCCCTGTCGGACTATCTATGGCAATGTGCGTCAAAGGCCGTGAATTAACAATATTTTCAGCTTCGCATATCAAGCTGTAGAGGGTATCCTCCTTTAAATTTCCTTGTAGTAGCGCGTGTCCCATAGCTCGTTTTACACTTCGAACTAAACGTTCCCAACATCCGCCTGCATGTGGATTCAATGGGCAGTTAAAAAGCCACTCTATTTTTTTCGCTTGCGAGCCCGGCAGCTACTTTCTTATACAATTCTTGTCTTAATATTCGCTCAGCTCCCACTAGGTTTGTCCCGTTATCAGACCTGATTCTTATTGGGACTCCACGCCGCCTCATGAAGTTATGAATGACTTTAAGTCCCTAGCCAATTCCAAGTGTATGGCTCGTACAGTTAAACAAGTAAAAATGCATATCCATCGCTTCTCTGTTCCTCTTCCCCTAACCACTGCAAACGGCCCCATATAGTCAATTCCAGTGTAAGAAAATGGACGAACAAAAGGAGTCACTCTGTCCGAGGGCAGTTGTCCCATCAAGGGTGGTGCTGAGCTCTCTCCATACGGCATATGAAGCATGTTCGTGACGTCCGGCGTACCTCTTGGCGTAGGTGATCTCCGGTGTTAGTTTCAGAAGACTACTTCCCTTATCAATGAGTTTACCCCTGGCAAGCTCACTATACTCATCTGGATAAGAACCCTTTTGTACGTTTCTGAACAGAACTACTTCAGCATAATCTATCTCTGAGCATATCAGGTAATTTTCACGAACTTCTTTTCTCTTAAATCGTAGCACCCAAGCCAGGACCCGTACGAGTCTCGTGTACGATGAGAATCTCCCAAAGAGTTCATCCTCCTGCTTCGTGGTGACCATACAGAATTTTGGGCGCAGCTCCATGTCAGTACTAAAATTACCTTTGCTCTGTGGTGATTCCTCAAGATCATCCAATAAAAAATCTGGCCCGGTTAACCATAGTGACTGTCTGCTGTCTCTCTTAATCTTCGTGCCAAAATCCGCTGGATTGTCCTTGCCGGCAACCCATTTCCATTCTTCGACGCGAGAGCTTTCTAGAATTTCGTTCACTCGATGGGCGACATATGGCTTGTACTTTCTCTGATCCGAACGGATCCATGCTAGAACAGTTGATGAGTCCGACCACATACAAACTCGTTTTGGTTGAATATCATGTCCTTCTAATATCGAGTTTCTGAGCCTAGTCGCCATAACCGCAGCCTGCAACTCCAGTCTTGGCACAGTAGACAGTTTTATCGGTGCGCATTTTGTCTTTCCCATTATAAAAGACACTTTCCATCCTTGAGTATCTTCAACTCGCCAATAGCCCACTGCTGCATACGCCATCTCACTCGCATCTGCAAATATGTGTAACTCTACACACTCATTATTAAAAGTTGTGCCATACCATCTTGGAACCCTTATTAAAGCTATTTCATTAACAAAACGAAGCCATCTTTTCCATTCGATGTACTCTTCTTGATGTATGGATTGATCCCATTCTATCTTTTTCCTCCAAATAGACTGAAGAAGGAGTTTTGCCATCAACGAGTACTCGACTAATATTCCGAAGGGATCGAAGATTGACATAACGATCCGTAGTACTTCTCGTTTTGTTGGAATTCTTTCATCAGAGAACAGAGATTTATCGATTTTATTAAACGAAAGTATGAACCCAAATTTGTCCTCTGCCGTATACCAATGCATACCAAGTACCTTTTGACTATACAATAACCCATCTTTGTCGAGGCTCAGAACATCATCCATGCTACCTTCTCCAAACTTATCATTGCAGACTTTGGAGTTAGATGCAAATTTCTTCAGCTCAATTCCTCCCTTTCGGTGTATCTGTATCACCTGTTCCGTGACTCTTATTGCTTCAGTTTCGTTGCAATATGAGTGGACGAAATCATCAACATAATGATTCCTCACAATAGCATCAGCCGCCTGTGGAAACAAGTCCTTGTATTCCGACGCATTCTTATTCTTAACAAATTGCGCAGATGCGGGTGAGCATTTCGCTCCAAACATCATTACCATCATCTCATATGCCTTAAACTCGTCAGTTTCATCTTTTCTCCATAGAATGCGTTGAGCCCATCGGTCTTCTTTGCGTATCAAGACGCGATGAAACATTTCTTCTATGTCCGCGCAAATACCTACGGACCTTTGTCTAAATTTCATAAGCACGTAACTTAATGGTTGGCATTGGTCAGGCCCTCTCATCAGCAGTGCATTCAGCGACACGCCGTCGACTTCCGCTGCAGCATCGAATACGATTCTAATTTTCGCAGGTTTATGTGGATTGACGACTCCAAAGTGTGGCAGGTACCATGCCTTATCCAGGCTTATGTTCTGTTCTGACTCCTGAATCAGCCGAATATATCCCTTTTGCTCGTATTCCAACATCATTTTGCAATATTGCTTTCGGTATTCAGGGTCCCTGTTAAACTTCTTTTCCAAAGATAATTGTCTCTTAATGACCATTTCTTTGCTATCGGCAATGTTGAAATCGTCCGTTTTCCATAACAATCCAGTCTCAAAACGATTGTTCATACGTCTTGTTCTCTTTTCCAGTAACATATTTGATTTTTCAAGCTCTTGCCCTTGATGCTGATTTTTCACATCTCTTACATCCATTTCAGCATCAGCTATATAATTGCGAACGAGTTCCTCTATATCAGAGCGATCGTTTATGAGATAAATTCCATTTGGACCAACATTAGGATGGTTATCGATTTTACCATACACCACCCAACCTAGTTTAGTCTTTACCACAGTTGGTCCATTCCAGCCAGACGACTTCACCTTTTTGGGTATGCCTAGGTGCACATTATCAAGACCAATCAACAACTCAGGTTCTACATTGCTATACGACTGCAATGGTATGTTTTCGAGATGTCGATTTTTAGAATACAAATCCTTTCTATTTATTGTTTGTTTTGGCAACTTTAGGTTTTTGACTGTTCGAACGCCCTTTAGATCATAAATTGTGTAGCCATTTGTTCCCGATATGCCCATATCGAATCGGCTTGTGCTTTCGGTTACCTGCTTATTGCCAAACCATTGTAATGTCAGATCTTCCTTTGGGCCTTTTAAATGGAGCGCAGCAGCCAAGCTTTCATTCATCAGAGAAACTGCAGACCCTTCGTCAAGGAAAGCAAAACATTCCACTGTGTGACCCTTGGCATGTAGCCGTACCGGTAGTATTTTGAACAGAAGCGTTGAGTCTTTGCTCTCTGTTGCAGTGCCAGAAAACTCTTTGGAACTGCTGGGTTTTTCTACGGCAATCGGTTCTTTCTCCATGTGCAGCAATGTATTGTGGCGTCTGTTGCAATTTGGCACTTCGCATTTAACTTGAACTTTGCACTTGTCGCTGCGATGGCCTTCACGCAAGCAATTAAAACATAAGCCCTTTTTCCGTACAAACTGCCATTTCTCATCGTGATTCAAGTTTGCGAACCCATTGCACTTCCTCAGCCAGTGACTTCCGTTACACATAATGCATCTTGCTTCCATATAATCAGATGTTTGATGTTTCTGATCTGCATGAAACATTCTTATTCTTTCCTTCTTTATTTTGGACGTTGATTCCGAAGTACTAAGACAGGCCCCATATACAACTTTCGCCATTGTCTGTAACCATTCGCTCAAGTCCTTAATTGTCGCTTCGCGATTTAACGATAAAACATAGTTTGACCAGCTGAGCCTTTGCTGCACCGGTAGCTTCCCAATAAGAATGTCCATTAGTGTTGGATTTGACATATGATGACGTGCATTGGCCGCATCCAAAAAAAGCTGACAAGTTCCTCACCTTCGTAGCAAACTCAACCAAGTTTTCTAGTTTATCTTCTGAAATGTTTGGAAATGATCTCACATTATTAATTTGACTCTTTACCAGTTGTTCAGGTCTTCCGAATCGATCCTTTAAAGTTTCCATCACGTCAGGCACATTCTGACTGTGGGTAAGTAGACATTCAGCTACTTCCCTAGCCCGGCCTACAATCGCCTTTTGTAGGCGCAATAAATTCTGTCGGTCATTATAACCGTACTCCTCTGTTGTCACATCAAATGCCTCCTTGAACATTGGCCATGATTCCGGTGTACCATCGAAAGACGGAAGATCATACAACTTTCTAGGCGGTTCTGCTCGTGCCATCAACTCGCTGTCCGCTGTACTTCCTGTCGACATACAAAAGTTCGCCCGAACTTCCTCCGACTGTACCTCATCCCCACGGGATGCCGCTCCAGCTTGCTGATGTTCAAATGCCCTACCAACCAGTAAGCCCGTTCTCTCGATTCCAGCCTGAATTGTCTGCATTTGTAGTTCATTCATCCTGACCATTTCCGCTTGAAATGCCTGCATTTGGATCACGTTTGTACGTGTCGCCTCTAACTGTAATTGTTGCATTTGTTTCATCATGTCTGCCATAGTGCTCAACATTAAAGTCATCTCGTTCGAGCTTTTCAGCGGCGCCTCATTGTCCCTATTACTGCTGCACGCAGCGCTATCCGCCATAGCAGCGCCATTTTGTTCATCAACCATCGGGTCGATTAAACCTGACGCCGTGTTTACCGCCATTTTTCTAGTTACCACCATCCGACAGAAAATCCCTCCAAATCAACAATCTAATAGGCACTTACCTTGTGCTTCTCGTAAACGTTTAATTCATCAATCCAAGCCTCCTCAGAAGCATCCTCGCCTTTGTCCAAAGGTGGATTGGTCCGCGAAACCAACTGGACCGCGAAATAAAAATTGTTGACTCGACCCACGCCGCCGTGGACCCCTTCGCTTATAATAACTCCTGACCCTCTCCAAGCGCCCCTGGCACCAATTTCATCCAAATTGTTGCGGAGTTGATGAGTAGAGTGAGTGAGTTTTATTTCCTAAGAAATATTACAAATTAAATCAACTTAAAACTAATAGCGCATTTTACTCACGCTTTTCTCTCCACGGCTCGATATCAAGTGACCGTTTTCTACACTAGCCCTTCTAGTGTCTTCCAACACTGTGTCTTACAACACTAACAATCATATGTTCTTATAGTTAAATTATGTGTAGTCTAACACTATCAAATTACATTTCAATTCAAACTCTAACAGCTTTTGGCATTTCTTCATAACACAGGGCATATCTGAAGAAATTCAGTACCACAAATGCACTGACGTAAATTTCACCGATGTAGACGACATCGTAGTTCCTACCTCCATCAAAAAGGAGTTCAGGAACATGATCCTTAAAAGGAAAAAGGCATTCTCAACAGAAGAAGAAGCACTTCCCTTTAACACCTCTGTCTGCGCTACAATCCGCACGATTGACAACGAGCCAATATATGCCAGAAGCTACCCAAATCTAATGGGCGTTTCTGACTTCATAAACAATGAGATCAAGCAGCTATTAAAAGACGGCATTATCAGACCATCAAGGTCACCCTACAACAGCCCAACGTGGGTTTTTGATAAAAAAGGCACAGATGCCTATGGCAACACAAAGAAAAGATTAGTCATCGACTTCAGGAACTGAACGAAAAGACTATACCCGATCGCTACCCAATGCTCAGCATTCCGATGATTCTAGCAAACCTAGGAAACGCTAAATTTTTCACTACCCTTGATCTAAAATCAGGGTATCATCAAATATACCTTGCGGAACAGGACCGTGAAAAAACCTCATTCTCTGCTTGCAGCGGCAAATACGAGTTCTGCTGACTGCCATTTGGTTTTAAGAATGCTGGAAGCATCTTCCAAATGGCAATCAATGATGTTCTAAGAGAACATATTGGAAAAATTTGCAACGTCTACGTAGACGATGTAGTAGTTTTCACAAAAAAACGAAGTAGACCATGTCAGGCATATCAACACGGTACTCGAGCTATTGTATGGTCTTTAGATAAATTACAGAACTATCTATATGGCTCCAGGGAAATCAACATTTTTACTGACCACCAGCCGCTCACATTCGCAGTAGCAGACAAATGAACTAATGCGAAAATAAAAAGGTGGAAAGCATACATTGATCAGCACAACGCCAAGGTTTACTATAAACCAGGCAAGGAAAATTTTGTAGCAGACGCACTGTCAAGACAAAATCTCAATACCCTACAAAACGAGGACCAATCGAAGCACAGCAAATTTTCCTTGACCTACACGGTCGAAGCCACGGACAAACCCTTAAATTGCTTCAGAAACCAAATCGTTTTGGAAGAAGCGCGTTTCCCATTGAAACGCATCTTGGTCTTGTTCCGCAACAAAACTCGCCACTTGATCAACTTTACCGATAAAAATAATATCTTAAAGATCCTTGAAGAAGTGGTAAATACGGCGGTCGGAAACGCTATCCATTGTAACCTCCCCACATTGGCATTTTTCCAACACGAGTTAATTGCTCATTTTCCTTCTACAAAATTTCAGTTTTCTAAAAATTTCGTACAAGATATAACAGGTAAAAGCGATCAATTGGGAATAGTCAATACCGAGCACAACAGGGCGCACAGAGCAGCCCAAGAGAACGTCAATGAGCCTGTATTCAAATCAGAAACTATAACATCCATGCTGAAGAACCAATACGACATAGACATCGTAAACGCCCCTCCCCTGCATAGTATTCCTCAAAAACAACAAGAGGTTAGGAAACAAACTAACCCCTTTCTGCACCAGACAAGAAATACAACAGACCTAGGAACGTCTGTCTTAATTAAATGGAGGGTGGTCCACAAAGACAATATAAAATAGTTCTACCTTATAGTTAGTTAAGAATTAAGGTTTCCAAGACAAATAATTTCACCACTCAATCCAAATTACAGATTCTCCCTCGTGGCCGTTATCATACTCGAAGTAGCAAACGGTCGGATCACCGATTTCTCGCTTGCCAACTACATCCTAGTAATAGACGGTGAAGTTTTGGTATTCGAACATCGCGACTATTTAAGGCACACTAGTGATAGAAAAGACAGAAAAATTATCCGGTTTCTTTCCCCACTCACATATGCGCAAGCTGCTAGATGTTGACTCTGATCACTTAAAAACACTTCTGACCATCCTTAAAATACACCATAGAATGGCAATGAGTTTAGACTTCCTAGGCACAGCCTTGAAGATAGTGGCGGGCACCCCTGATGCCGCTGACTTCTTAAAAATCAAGGTAACAGAAGCCCAATAATTGAATAAAATTCCAGACAAGTAGCCATAAATTCCGAAATACAGAAACAGATAAAAAAAACTAACTGACACTGACGGTTAACTGACAAAAAGTTAACCGACACCCCACACCTGAATGAGGCGCTCTTGGCGAGGAACAGAATGCTAACCATCGAAATCCAGAATTTAATCCTTACAATAACCTTGGCAAAATCTGGCATAGTAAATCCTACAATATTAAATCATGCAACTTTGAATTCACTTGTCAAACAAGACACCCAATAGTTAGTCTAATAGAAGCATCAAAGATTAGGGCCTTACAGTCCGATGATATAATCCACATACTAATAGCTTTTCCAAGGATCGAAGCCAGATGTAAGAAGGTCACCATCTATCCCGTGTCTCACAATCACACTATATTACGTCTCGCCGAGAACTCACTGGCCGAATGCGAAAAGGACACCTTCGCGGTCACCGAATCCATCCAGACCACTCACAACAACTTTTGCGAACGGTCACGACGTGAAACCTGTGCAACCTTATTACACTCGGGAAGGGAACCCACCTAGTAATGTTCGAACGAGTAGCTATTATCAACGGGACCGAATATATAAATGAACAAAAAACAGTTAACACATAAATTCCGTAGCAACTAAGTAAGATTACGTAAACAATGCTGACACGCCAAGTTATGAGTTCAGTGCTCTGCACTAGCAACAGGCAGCAGTGATCGTATTTCACTTCTTATGCTGAAGTGCTGATCGCTTAGCAGCTACGCGGGACTACTCCATTTATTAACTTGTACATACATACACTTTTTGTAGCGTTGCGTCTGTGTATGCTTGCGTGTGGATTTCAAGCAATGACATAGTAGGCTGGCTGCAGCGCTGTCGATTTATATTGACTGTAACTTGTGTTCTATTTATCCGATCTGTTTGAAATATCGTGATCTGGTGGTTTATATCCAAAACTATTGTTTTAGTGAATTTCATATCAAGTTTCATCCCGATAGCTCTTGGCACCCCTAGGGGTAGAGGTCCTGCCTTACGCCGCCGAGCTGCTTGAAGTCCACTCGACTTTTTTACCAATAAGTCGCCGAAGCTGTAGCTCTTAATGCGATTTATTAGGAAAATAAAAAATAGTGCGCCTAATTTTTTTTACGAAATATTTCAACATCATTGCAAAATTAGAATTATATATAACACTGATTTTTATTAGTGTCTGTAATGTAAAAGTTTACTTATGTACATACATATGTATGTATGTATATATGTACATATTTACTTAAATACATATTTGATGGTTTACTTTATTTTCAGTTTATCAACGCCCACTAATTAATTCTAAAAATAATATCCAGACATAAATATATAATGTATATACATACATATACATACATATGTACATTTACATACACATTTGTAGATATGAATATGCATACATACATATGTATGTTCATTTAAAAAAAATAAAGTAAGTCGACTCGCCGAAATGAAGTAAGACGGCCCTGGAGTAGGTCACTCTCTCAAGGGTACGAACACACAAAATGAGAGTGTCAGAGAGACAGGCAGGCATTTATTGTTGATCAGGATCAACAGCCGAGTCGATCTATACATGTCCGTCCGTCCGTCTATCCGTATGAACACAACAAAACCAATTTTTTTAAAGACTATAAAAGCTAGAGACAAAAAATTTGATACGAAAAATCCTTTAGTAAGCGTGCAGACATTTGTCTGCCCCCGTAATTTAAAAAACTCGATTATTTCCGGTAATTTTCTACCTCGTGCAATCAAATTTGGCACACTTGAATTAATTACTAATATCCAGCAAAATATTAAATTTGATCAAAATTGGACAAAAAATAGCCAAGGTATGCGTATAAACATTTTTCCAAAATGCCGGAGTGCTCGTGAGCAAGCTTCAGTGAGCAAGATACTAAGAAATGTTTAAAAAAAGCATGTGAACAGAATTTTTTCAATATACATACATACATACATACATACATATATACATACATGTACGTAAATGCATTTTTTATTACAAATTTCAAATATTTGTTTTACATGTGAAAATTAAGTAAGTCGACTCGCCGACTTGGGTATACCATACACCAGCTCAAACAAATATTTTAAAATTTCGAAAACCAAATGTACATATGTATGTCTATTAAATGTTTTTACACGCTTCATACTATGAGCTATGTATTTCGCTCACTCTACAAACACTTGAGCACTCTAGCGCCGCCACTAGCCAACGACCAATTCTGTTTTTATGGATCGCGTATTAGTGGGAGAAGCTTCCTTCTACCTTCTATGTATGTACATTTTGGCGACATTAAATACCATTTCACCTTATGGGTGTATGGTAGAAAAACTGTGATGTTTCATAGTATATTGGAGAAGCAGTATTCATACGTAGGATTAAGTACGTACAAACATGCACACATACATATGTATGTATATGTACATATGTATGTATGTAAAAACGTGAATACATGTATGTATGTATGTGCATACATACATATGTATGTGCATACATACATATGTATGTAGCTCGATCTTAATTTTATGTATGTACATATTTTAAATAATTTTTATAATTTGTTTGATTTTTACCTGTAATGCAAATTTAATCAAGTGTTTTAAATAATAATAATGCCTTCACTCGCACTCAACTTCTATGAAATATTTTTTGGGTAGATACATACATATATGTATGTACTTACATACATATATATGTATGTGTACAATGTAAGAAATAAACTTTTTTCAAATTGAAAAATTTTTTAATGAATTGAAATGTATACATATATACATACATATGTATGTATGGTAAAACTATGAACAACAAACTTTTTAATTGACCATGCGTGATTGGATATTAAACGTCTAAAGCTTAATATATAACTGAATGAAAAACGAAGACAGAACAACGTATGTATTTATGTTCATAAATACATATGTACATATGTATGTATACATACAACAACAAAGCAAAGTTCTGTATGCAGACAGCAACGACGTCAAAAATACCCTCCATTCACTACAGCAATTACAATTATGGCTCTGAACACGAAACCTAATAAAAGGTTGGTGTACAAAAAATATTCAATTTACTTGAAACAACAACTTGAAACATTCTAATCGAAATCATTACTTTATACGAATAATTTTTCGACGAATATAAAACCTCGAATATTGCAAAGCTCTTCTAGATTTTCGTACAGAAAACTTAAAAAATAATTTACTTAGACACTGGCGACTAAAGAATCAAATGTATCTTTTCTTCTGCAAGGGTATAATGACAGTCATAAATACTTCTCAACCATAACATCGCAGTTTTTACACTCTGACAGATATTTGCATCGTATAATATACATACATACATACATTCATATGTACATATGTATGTAGATATGTATATGTTGGGTCACTATTATTTTCGGCCACTATAGCGCAGCGAGTTTCGATCGCACTCGAGTTCCAAATTGTACTGCCTTGAATCTGAACTCTCTTCTTTGTGCCTACCATCGAACCACACTCGGCGACAGCGTCAGAACGCTGACGCACCGCTAAAAAGGTACTTCTTAAAGCAACAAAGTACAAGCAACCAATCACAAGACAATTAGAGGCTGATGCAATATTATAATAATGATGAAATTGTCATTAATGTGAAATATCCAAAACTACAACCACACGCACACAAACTCGACATGCGGCGACACACGCAAAACCACAACCTCACACAAACAAACTCGGTATGCGCCGATATATTTATATTAAAATGTTAAGTCCGTCCATTCAAATGGATGAACTAAGCAGATTAGGATAAGAAACGGTTTAAGTATCTAGTGTAGTAATATGCACGTGTAGTTGTTAGCTGCCTAATTTTTCTACCTTGCTAACGATAACACAAGTGTATGCTAAAGATCGGGGTCGTGCACTTCTAGCGTTGCCCTTGTTTAGCTCGTCGGATGAGGGGGGTTTTTTCCTACTCTATGCATACGCACGGATCACACAGAAAAATATAAGTGCACCATCAAAAACTAAAAGGATGTAAAAAGCAAAATATTGGAACAGTTCGGGATACTATTAATTATGCGGACGAATTCTCTGCAGATTAGCTAAAGGTGTTGCTCGCTAACCCTTTCTGTACCCACCTTGGCAAACTATTGGGTTTAATTGATTGCCCCTTAACAGACATTTAAACGGTCTTAGACGATTTGTAACGGCAGCGATAATGAGTCCGCTACAATGTTTTGAGAACCAGGACGATGAACGATTTTAAATGAGAAAGCTTGAAAGTTAATAGCCCATCTCGCTAATCTACCGGAAGGGTCCTTCTGTTTCATAACCCATTTTAGAGAAGCGTGATCGGTAACGACTACAAAAGTTTGTCCCTCAATGTATGCTCTAAATTTCTTAATTCCTTTAATTACTGCCAAACATTCGAGTTCTGATATCGTATAGTTTCTTTGAGCTTTGTTCAGTTTTTCTGACATATAAGCTATCGGTAGTTCTATACCTTCGGAATTAGTTTGAGCTAACATACATCCTATACCTACTGTACTCGCATGACATAATAAAATAAACGGTTTCTAAAAATCGGGAGTGGTCAAAATAGGTGCTGAAGTTAATCTTCGTTTCAGTTCTGAAAAAGCGTAGTCTGCCTCTGCGTTCCAACTATGAGCTCGGTTCTTTTTTAAGAGTTCTGTTAATGGAAAGCTAAGGTGGAATAATTTTCAATGAAACGTCGATACCAGCCAGTAAGTCCCAAAAATCTCCTTAATTGTTTCACTGTTGTTGGAATCGGAAAGTCGTTTAATGCACAAATTTTTCCAAGATTGGTTTTCACTTGTCCGTATTCAATAATAAAGCCGAGGTATTTAATCTCCTGCATGCAGAACTTTAATTTAGCTACAATAATCGTTAGATTCGGTTTACGCAGTCCCAATGCTACCTCTTGTATTAAAACAATATGCGATTCTAAATCTTCGGAAAGAATTAGCAGGTCATCTTAGTAAACGAATACCCGGTATGACACGAGCCATAAGTCTACATAAAGTCTGCGTGGCGTTGCACAAACCAAAAGGCATCACTCCTGCATATAATTCTCGAAATTAGAGTGTATTTCAGCTATCTTTGAACGATGTCTAAAAGTATTCTTGGTCGGTATGCTTTTCATTTGTTTAGCAAATTGCTCGTGGGTGCGTACTTCCTGCCTCAGATGAGATAAGGTAAAAATTCCTAGATGCAGAAGCTCATAACGAATTGCCGACTTCGAATGTCTAATTAATAACTTGACTAAAGAATCCTTTGTAACGGCAGCATAGTCATGGATTCAGGCGGCGGACTCCTCAAAGAATTAGTTTACGCAAACATGACAAAATTTCAAGTTATGAGCTTAAATCCAATGATGAAATGGAAGGGGTGTCTTGGTTATTGAAAGATGTCTCTTTTTGTTCCAACGAAGAAAATATCAGCGATTGGGCTGGGGTACAATAAAACAAATTGTCCCAAAGAAAATGAAAAATCCAAGGCTGCTGAAAGCCAAAAGTTGCTTGGTCGACGCCACGCGACCGAAATATAAATTTTAACTGAAATATAACGGGGGCCTTAATTCTAATATTTTCACTAAATTTAATGTTATATCACATTATTCTTCGAATATTCACTAATTTTTTTATTCACTTTAGCCAAATATGTATGTATATTACTGCCTTGTGCAGTCACTGTACTTTTTAATGATGATGTAATATGCACATATTTCACAAATATATGTATATATGTATGTATATACATATATTTATGTGAATATAAATATTCACGTCTTTTCGCAATCAAGACATCAAATTAAATGAAAAAGCCTGTGCCAAAAATTCTGTTTCTAAGCGAACGCAATGCATGCGAACGAATTCCAACGGATCTTTTCCATGCACTTTTTGCTTACGCTTTGTGTTCGCTGTGCGAAATGCAATTAAAATGATTATCATTAAAGAGGGCTACTACACTAGTTTACTGGTCTTGTGGGACAATGTTCTTAGGATCAAGGTACATACATATGTATGTACATATGTGTTTACGGCCAAGTCCACAAAGCAATGTATCTTTATTGTTTAATCGATTGCACAAAACTGACATGTTCATAAGGAAAGAAAAGAAAACTAAACATAAGTACATAAAAGGGACACAGAATCTAAAACTAAATAAATAAGTACATATGTACATACATATGTCTGTGATAATGTCATGGGCTCTTGGTCTTAAATGCTGCACTTGAGTAATACCGTATATGAAATTTGATATATTGGTGTTTCACCTTCACAGGTTGGTCTAAGGCTTAGTGCAGGGGCTGTTCGATGAAATGTTTGTTAACAACTCCCTTCCTAAGTTCATTGCCGCCCTCGGTGACGCATGACTTCTGGACGAAGCTTTGCAATTTAAGAGCAGACTTCCTCTGGTTCCGGTAATCACCAGCTTCGATCAAGCTATGATCGTGTCCCGTTGTATGCAGCAACGGGAAAGCTGGAATGCCAGGAACCTTGTTTACAGCCTTGTTGTGGTAGAGGTGATGTGCAATGTGGGGCCGCCATCTACGCTATGATGACAATGATTATCCCCTCGTCAACCCTTGTGATGGGTTTCAGGTGGCTGGACTGCTTACGGCACATAGCATAAATAGAGTGTAATCCGCGAGCGCATGAGTCATGCTTAGCCAGTTTCAAAAATGTTGCGTGATTGTTTAAAGCGCATTCGGTGACCGCCTTCACTCCGCCGCCACATTACGCTACTACGTTATCGTGTATTTTTAGTATGGTGTCGCCATGTGCCACGGGAAAAATTATGACCTTCTTACATAAAAGTTTATTTATTTATTTTTTAAGAGCTAACTCACAATTAAAATTATATGTAAGTCTAGGTTCATATGTACATGTCGAATATCCATTATTGTTATTAGTATGTTCCATTTTCTTTACTTTGAATACTTTCTACAATTCACTCTCACTTTATATTAATAAACTGTTAGCGCAGCGAGTTTTAGGTGTTATTCCGGCACGTCTGATTTTTCGACTCCTATGCCGACTCCAATGACTTAACACCAAACCTCACTCGACAACATTTCTAATGTTGCCACGCTGCCAGGCTTATCAACATATATCTAGCAACACTGCTTCTGCAAAGGCAACATCTCAAATCTGCCGAGTCATCCTGCAATCTCAACATACCAATTGTCAACCTGCAAAGGGCAGTGTTGGACATACAATAGTTACAGGTGACATACCTGTCAATTCACATATCAAACATTAATAAAACATTAGCCTACTCTTAGGCACTCTAAATTCTCCGACACGGCCTGTCTGACAAGTTACACGTCCTCGTAAAAAAGAATGTGAAGATCCTTTCCGTTCATCATTCTACATTAAATAAACCAGCTACATGTCATCCATATTGGCAAACCATTATAATCTTTATGTTTTACTTGTATTATCCCGGCAAGGGCAACCACAAACTATTTCGCTCCAACATAGTAATGTACTATTTGCTCTTGGTGGCCACACCGTCTCTTATCTTGACTCAATTACCCGTATCTGGCTTAATCAGTCAACTTCCATCCATTAATAAATCACCAATTTCATATTTGCAGTAACATACAAAGTTCTTATTTTATTAACATTAGATGTAAACTAATTATAGTACAACACTGTACGGCCCTTCTGACCATCACACGTCTTCGTGTGTTACATTAATAATATTACGACATGCATTGCTCAGTCTGAAATGACAATTTGATTCAATCTTATTATAAAGGATGTTAAAATAAAGCTTAGTTTTTATTGTTCTATGGGTTGTACCAGTGCACACTGGGCTGAATTGCCAAATAAGTGGCACAAAGTCGAAGAACTCATATATCGAGCTGAAACTTGGTATATTTGATAAAAATAGCACTCTAAATATTGAAACAAAATTTGAAGTTCATTTGACCACGCCTACCCCAGTAGCCCATATAAGGCAACAATGCGTATACGTGATCACAAAGGAAAGTGTAAAAACTATATAAAGTACAAAAATTTTAATATTTTTTATATTTTAGTGATAGTAATATAATATTTATTATGATTAAATTCTTACTTAAAGACAGGTCTTAGTTACTAACAATTTTAGAAAAGTTCATTTTTTAATTGTTTTCCACATCTAATTCAAACGCATATGGATTTATATCCTCTATTTCTGAGTCGGAGTCATCATGAAAACTGTAATCATTATCTAAAGACTGAACATTTATTGGAAAATTATAATGTGGTGTTTCTAAAAGTTCAATGACATCTCGCGGAAGGGGGTTTTTTTTATGTCGAGCTGCCCTTTTCTTAATGGATTAGCTTCCTGGACATTTCGGTAGCTTGGATATATGTCACAATTATGCTGTTTGCTTATTTGGTCTACCCAATTGAAGACTGTCCGTATCATCTTTATTGTCCAATCCAATTTTAAAGCTCATTGATAGCCACTGTGAATGTTTTATTCGGAATGTGCGCATATTTCTGCTGCACTTTTGTAAATTCGAAGTAATGTATATTTCAAAGGTTTTAACATTCTTTTTAATTTCACTAATGCTTTCATTGGTTAGCGAATATTCCGTCAATTGGCCAAATATCCAGTTTGCAAGAACGACAGAGTTGCGGTCGCTGTCAATCCATACGTCCAGCAGCGTTGAATGACAGAACTCAATGTGATCTACAAGTTCAGAATACCGCCAAAGCCGCAAAAAGCCGCAAACAAGATTATTACTAACTTTTTATACACACTCTCTACTTTGTTTTCACATACATTACATATCCCAGAAACACACAGAAGGTAAGTTTTTACTCCACAGAAGACGAACACATTTGTTTAGTTTTCTATCTTTTTGGACAATACAAAACAGTACAGATATATAAAATATAATAAATTTGAACACCAAATTGTTGTGTTTTATACATTCTACATAGCTTGGCCTCCAAAATCCATTTTTTCCACTATCTTATTTTTCTTTTGTGTAAATTTGCCAAGCGCTCAAAGTAAATAAAAATTTCCCGCCAATTTTGTCGCAGGCATCAGCTGACTAATCACCTGACTTTGAAGCTTGATCAGAATGACAGGGTTGCATGTTTGGTAAAAGCTATCATCGATTTTTCCTATTTAGGGACTCGAGTCTTAATATACATAATTAGAATTATTATTTGCTTCCACAAAATTTTCGACTTTATGCCACTGATTTGGCAATTCAGCCCAGTGTGCAGTGGGAGAATACAGGATATAGATCTGGCTATTACTCTATGCACCCGGCGTTCCCGGACACCAACCATATTGGGCTCCTATCACCTCACATCTCCATACTGATACTAAACAAGAAAACACAATAACTCGTGCTCTTACCAGCACCCGCAGAGTAGTGCTTCAGGTAACCGTCACGAATGGATTCTGACCTTCACCACATTGGAGTCCACCAATGTCTCTCACTCTTTAGAATCCACTAACGCATCACCAGAGTCTCTTTCAATTCTGTTCTTCTGTACGTCTCTTTCAACGGCGTCTTTCTTGACGTCTCTTTCAACGCCGTTTTACTTGACGTCTCTTTCAATGTCGTGACCCGTATTAGAATCCACTAATACATCACTATCAACACACATGTCCAACTCAGTGGGAATCCTTTCCGCCGTCATACCTCTCAACGATTCGTGCGAATATTTATAAGTTCTGCTTTGAATTTTACAATTTTGAGTTTGTTTTTGTGAAATCTAGCTTTTTCATAGGAGGCGGATTTATCTATGTTTTCTTTAGCTATCTTTCTTACAAGAGTTACATCGACTTTATTCTGATTCTCAAAAACGTGTAACATATTTAAAGGTCGAACTTCTTTATCAATCAGCAATTTCAAAGGACTATTTTTAGTGGTTCTATTTGTTGTGCAATTTATGGCAGCATCCTGCCAGGATCGCTTACTGGTCTCTATAGCAGTTAACATTCGTTTTAACACGCTCATAAGGCGCTCTTCCTGACCGTTCGTGTGACTAGCACCCGTTGCAATCAAGTGTAAACCTATATTTTGGTGCAGAACTTGCTAAAATCCTTTCCAGTAAAACATCTGCCCTGGTCAGCAATGATTCTATTCGGTACGCCGAAAAGTGATATCGATGACTTGAAAGCATTGACGCAACTTTCAGTATTTACGTTTACAGTATGATACAATTAAACAAACTTGGTAAACACATCGATTTGTACTATAAGGTACTCCTTTTTATCGCTTTTTCCACTCAGCTTGCCAGTTATATCTATGTGCACCGTGTGCCATGGTATATCTACTTTAGGAATGGGATGGAGCTCTACTTGTATTTTGCCCGACGGCGGTTTAGTGAATCTGGTAATACAATTATCTACAAATTTACGGACATATTTACGCATATTCTCGAACCAGTAGAACTCGTACATTTTATCCAGTTTTTTCCCAAGCGAGATGTACAATTGCCTCATGAACGTGATTCACTACCGACCACCTAAATGGTCTGGGTATAACAGGAAGGCATCTAGATTTACCATTCCGTTTGATTTTTCGGAAGAGCATTTTTGAACGAAGTTCGTACGTCTTTGCCAAACCCTCCTCTAACTCGTCATTTTGAAGTCTAGAAATGATCGAAGAAGTCTCAGAATCGCTTTGTTGCTCAGCAAGAAGCCAATTGTCTAATATCTCAGTTAAATGCACACGTTTAATGTGAGCCTGAACAGACAATTTAATAGGTAATGGATTACGAGAAAAGAAATCCACATGTGCCATCTTTACACCAGGTCTATACTGAATTTCAAAGTCAAATGACTGCATATAAGCCCACCATCGATGGACTCTCGGCGTCAGGTCGACTTTACTGCGTGAAGCCTTTTACGAATTACAGTCGGTGTAAACAACAAAATGTAGACAAAATGAATGATAACGAGATTCTGGAGGTGAGGTTCGTTTGCTGTAATATTCAACAACATGAGGTTTATTATCGATCCGTAGCCATCCATACTACCATCTGTGTGTAATTCGATGGGATGCTTAGGATCAAATATAGTGAGCACAGGCTCATCTGTTAACGTGTTCCAATTTCCACTCGAATGTCTTATTCTTGCATGTGAGACAATACAACGGCTTCATTGTTTGTGAAAATCCTGGCATAAACTGCTTTAAATATGACGCCAGTGAACTGTCTAAATTGAGTAACAGACTGTGGAGGCGGTAAGTCTATCAAAGCTTGGTTCTTGCGAGGATTGGTTTGAATTTCTCCTTCCCTGACCTCAAAACCTAGGTATTTATTTATTTATTTTATTTACGTCAACTAACACAGCAGTCGACGAAAAAGCTTAAGCTAAAGATAGATAGTAATTAAATGAAGAACGTAGCTTAGCTTTATACACAACTAAACATCCCCGACCCGGTGGAGGTGTTTTATTTGCACAAGGTGCCAGCTATGCCCCGATTCACAGCCAATGTGGTCAGGGATGAGTTGCAGCCAATCCAAGTCCAGAATATTTTCATTGGTTTCGCTGTAGATGATTAAAAAGTATAGCGCGAAGAGAAGTGACAGAAAGATGAGGAGAGATAAGGTGAGAAAAGTTGTTAAAAGATTGGCAAAGAACACGAAAAGGTTCGTGAAGAGAGTAGTTAGTCACACATCTACTAAGGTGAATAGGAAAAAAGTTTCTGCTCCGACGAGAGGAAACACAAAAATATAGCGTATCCAGTAAATTGGTAGTAATGACTTCGCCGTTGACTCTTTTATGGAGAAAGAGAATGCCAAAAACAAGCCTACGGTTATAAAGTGAAGGAAGATTAATAAGAAGAAGTCTGTCAGAATAAGAAGGTAGGCGAAGACGCGGTTCCCAATTTACCGATTCAATACTATGCTGGTGAACATCATATTGAGGGTTCCACACTGGCGAACAATATTTTAGAGTAGGGCGAACTAACGAAGTGTATAAAATCTTTGTTACATACGGATCATCAAATTCTTTGGCCCAACGTTTAATGAAGCCAAGAAGGCTGCATGCTCTATTGACAATTGAAGAAATATGAACATTAAATGAAAGTTTAGGGTCAAACATAACGCCTAAGTCTTTGAATGATGGTACACAATCTAACAGAACAGACTTAATAGAGTAAAGAGCTAGGAGCGGAGACAAACGACTGAAAGTCATAAAAGAACACTTAGAGGCATTAAGGTGTAATTTATTAACGTGGCACCAATTACAGAAGGCATCGAGGTCTGATTGCAAGTACTGTTGGAAATAAGGATTATTATAGGAATATAACATGAGCACGCGTGAATGAGCCAAGGCCAAAGGCAAATAATTTATAAAAAATGTAAATAATAGTGGGCCAGATGACTGCCTTGGGGTACACCTGACGTAACTCGCACAGTTTTAGATATCGAGGAACGAAAAGACACCTTTTGGGTTCTGCCAATAAGAAACGACTTTAACCAAGCCAATAGTTTTGGGGAAAAACCCATGATGTTAGGTTTCGCGAGAAGCATAGAATGATCAACCGTATCGAAAGCCTTACTAAAGTCAGTATAAATAACATCAGTTTGACACTTTTTACGGAAGCCATGGTGTACAAGGGTAGTCAATTCTAAAAGGTTGGTAAGCGACGAACGACCTTTCATGAAGCCATGCTGACAAGGGGAAATAGTGGATCTGGATAGATGTTGAAGGGAAGACGTAATAATTTTCTCAAACAGTTTAGGTATTGCTGAAAGTTTGGCAACGCGTCGGTAGTTAGAAACATCCGATTTGCTACCCTTTTTAAAAAGCGGAATAATAAAAGACTCCTTCCAAATATCAGGAAAGCTACAAATCTCACTCGATATAAAGAATAACCGAGCTAATGGCTTAGATAGGGAAATCGAACACTCGACTTCAGAAAAGAGCACTTTGAAACATTAAAGGAGAACCCGGATCGTGACAAAACCTTCAAAACAGTTTTTAGTCTTTAACTATGACAAACGAGTAGGCAAGGTCACCAAATGCCTTCATTATGCATTTTTAAGACCGAAAGGCATCGTCAAAAACTCATATTGTCCCTCCGGTGTAACGAAAGCTGTACGCTCAATTGAATTTGGGTGAATAGGAATCTGATGGAAACCACTTGCCATGTCCAGACAGGAAAAATATCTTGCCCCCCTCAGTCTAGAGACTTGAGCATTAATTAAAGGCAACGGATACTTGTCGGCCACAGTATTTAAAATTAACGGTCAGAGCCGTTTTTCTTTTTGACAAGCAATATAGGGCTGGCAAATGGCGAACAGCTAGGCCGAATAATTTTTGACTCTATTAACTCCTCAATCCTACCCATTACTATTTTTTTCATCTAAACTGAGCCGGTATGGTCGTCTTTGAACAGTTTTGTTTGGATCAATCAAACGAATTTCCAATTGGCCGGTTGTAACTCGACTCTTTGAAATTCTGTCAATAAAAAAACTTGAATATTCACCTAGAATGTTCAGTAAAAGAGGTATCAGAGACAGCCACAGCACATACAGATATTGTTTTCAGAAATTCGACCTTATCACATGATAATATGACCTTAAAATTATGATTAAGAATTTCACGACCTATTATAATGTCATAATTCAAGCTATCGCTTAGAACAACATGAAACAGAAATTCAAGGATATAATTACTTATTTTAACATTTGACAAAAGTTGCAAAGTACTAGTTACTGCATGGTTTCCAATGCGCTTCAAGAGGAGTAAATTGTTAATTCGTTTTCCCGAAAGCTTATGTGATATTGCTTTCTTTAGGGTATTAATGATGATGATCTTTCAGGGCAAGCAGACTTCATGTGTTCAGCAACTCCGCATTTGAAACAAATAATTGGTCCTCTCTTCATCTCTGGTGGACAGGCTGAGAAAATCTGTGGTTTCCTTGTCTTCTTAAACGGCAATCCGCCATTTTGTGTCCCTTTTTTCCGCAAAAGTGACATTTCACGGCAGGTTGTAGTTGTAGTCGCATTCGTTTGTTTTCAGCGTCTACTGGAACGGAATGGTCTTTCCTTTTACCAACTGCAAAGGCTTTTAACTCATTTAGCATCTCGTTGCCCGTCTTGGTGTTGGTTGTAAAAATATTTCGTTGCAGCTTCGGCTCGACCTGAGCAGTGTGTGCTAAAATTACTGACATAGCAGCTTGCTCTATAGTCATCCCTTTCCATTTTGACAGCAGTGACGTGAGTAGTCGGCTTCCGTACAATGACAAGCACTTTCCTTCGTTTGGACGGCCATTGAGAATATTGAAAATTGTGGCTGCACGGGTTTCAGTGCCTTCAAAGTGCTGCAGAAACAATTCCTTGAATTGGTTCCACGTCATACCAGCAAAAGAAATTTGGAGTAGCCAATTGGACGCACTCCCTTCCAGTGATTTGCTTATGGCCATGAGAAGTGCGCTGCCCTCCAACGAATTCTCCGCCAGTATTAGGTCCACAGTCGAGCACCATGCAGCAGCACTTGATCCCAAAGAGTCAGGGTCAAACTTTAACAAGACAACTGATTCTGTACGACCTTGCTCCAGTCGTCCACTTTTAAATGCACTGATCACCGATTAAACTACGGTGTTGCCCTTCCAAAATCATGCACAAGCGGTCGTCAGGATTAATTTGCGGTGGAGACAATCCCACTTCTCATGTCGAATATCCATTATTGTTCTTAGAATTTTCCATTTTCTTTACTTTGAATACTGTCTACTGTTCACTCTCAGTTTGTATTAATAAACTGTTAGCGCAGCGAGTTTTGGGCGTTATTCCGGCACGTCTGATTTTTCGACTCCTATGCCGACTCCAATGACTTAACACCAAATCTCACTCGACAACATTTCTAATGTTGTCACGCTGCCAGGCTTGTCAACATATATCTAGCAACACTGCTTCTGCAAAGGCAACATCTCAAATCTGCCGAGTCATCCTGCAATCTCAACATGCCAATTGTCAACCTGCAAAGGGCATATGGACATACCATAGTTACAGGTGACGTACCTGTCAATTCACATATCAAACATTAACAAAACATTAGCCTACTCTTAGGTACTCTAAATTCTCCGACATATATATTTATATATAGATAAAAATAGAAATTAACATACATATGTATAAATCATCAAACAAGCAAACGATTAAGCAATCAAAAAAATTTAATAATAATAAATAAGTTTTTATATAATAAAAAATAACTTCATACAATTACGTTATTTCTCTAAAGGAGGGGGATGTAGCATGTTCTATAATATCAAATGATCACTGTACTCAGTGAAATAAATTAATAATATTATAAATTAATAATATTATATTATATTTATGTACTGCTCCCTTATTTTTTTATTCTATATAAATATAGATTATGAATTTAAAAAGTATTGGTGCAATTTTGATATGATTTAACAACTTTTAATATGATTTAACAACTTTGAAGTCAAAGCTTAAGGGCACTGCTATTTTCGAGCTTTTTTTTTTTTTTTTTAACGTTTAATATATATTTGTTGAATCTACTCTTAAATTAGAGCCTAACAACAGGTTTGACATATTTTTCTTAATCTAGTACTTAAGATAAATCCTGGGGATATTGCAGGCGGCCCTAATCATTTATTATTATGTTGATCTGTCCTTTCTTTTAAGACGAGTTCTATTATTAGTTCGCTTAAGGGAATTGGCAAGAACATTAGGGTGTGCATCCACTTTTGCAGAATACTTTAGTTTTTGACTATTTCAGATTTTACGCTAGGTATATTTAGATCATTTTGGATATTGTCGTTCTGTATGTACCACGGAGCCCCCGTCATTGAACTTTAAATCTTCGACTGCGAATGTCGACATTGCTGGTACTTGCATTTCCCCATAGTACGGCTCAGTAAGTCCAGATGGGTTTCAGTACGGAGTTGTATAGGAGGACTTTATACTTCAGACGTAGAGGGGACCGAGCATTGATGATCCAATGTAAGCTACTCGCTTTCGGTTTAAGCTGTGACTTTTTTGCTTCGGCAAAAGTGGACGTTGTAAGTCCTAAACTCGTTGGTAAGTCTGCAGTGTACAGCAGGTAGAGCAATGGGCCGAGTACACTGCCTTGCGGTACACCAGCTTTGATTTCAAAGTCAGCCGAGACGGAGCCATTACATCTTACAGCCAATTTCCTATTGTAAAGGTAAGATTCCATGAGTTTGTGGGTGTACTGTGGGAGTTTTTCCCGGATTTTAAACATCAGACCCTCCAGCCAAACTCTATCGAAAGCCTGGGCAACGTCGAGAAAGACAGCCGCACAGTATTCTTTTAGTTCGAATGCTGTTCGTATTTCGGATGTTATGCGATTGACTTATTCAATTGTGCCATGTTTTTCGCGGAAGCCGAACTGGTGTGAAGGGATTGTGTTCTCCGATGCCAGAAATGAGTTTAGTCGGATCTGTAGGGCCTTTTCAAAAAGCTTCGAAAGACATGGCAGCAAACTAATTGGCCTATAGGGTTTTGTCATTTCCCACTTTAGGAATCATGATGATAGTGGACTTTTTCCATGTTCTTGGGAAGTAGCCAATTCTTATTATAGCGTTGAACAGTTTGCAGATGTATTGTATGGCGATGATAGGGAGTTCTAGGATCATTTTCGGTGTGATTAGGTAATGGCCAGGGGCTTTGTTCGGCTTTATGTGGTTTTTAATAACTGCAGTAACCTCGTCTAATTGGAGTTCCGAGTACTCACTATCCGTTAATGTGCTCGAAGGGGGAAGTACAAATGAGTTTGATATTGGATTTGGCCGGAAAACCATTTTAAGATGTGTGGCAAATACGGATGCCCTCTCTTCGTCACTGCGGGCCCATCCACCGGTTGGACCCCTTATCGGTAAAACTGTCTCTGTAGGAGCGCTTAAAGTTGGGTGGGCTTTCCACAGAGGATGTTTAGTGCTGGTTGGACTGAGCTTTTCTATGTATTTTGAGCCCAGCTTTCCCCTTGTCTTAACTCCTTGGAGAGGTTGCGATTGGCATGCCTTAGGCGAAGTTTTGCTGCTGGTGATCGAGTAATCTGCCATTCTCTTCTTAGACGTCGTTTTTCCGTTGTCTAATTGTTCTATCCGCCGTTTCGTAGGCCTGTCAACAGGTTTAGTGTAAGTAACGGCATATGGAGTAGACACTTTTGCTGCAGCTTCCATCATCGACTCAAGTGCAGAAACGCACATGTCAATGTCCTCTGCAGCATCCAGTTTCGGCGAACAGTCAATGTGGCCACTCATGTACATTTTAAATTTAAGACAATTTGTTTTGTTGTTTTTAAGCCTATATGGGCGATCAAGTACTTGAGGTCTTGTTAATAGTGTGAATAGCACTAGAGAGTGATCGGAGGTTAAATCTAGCAGTGTATCCGCAGTGATCCGATTACGCGGAATCCTCTTGGTTATTGCGAAATCAATCAAGTCAGGCACTTTCCGTGGATCTGTGGGCCAATAAGTAGGCCTACCCGGTGAGACGCAATCCATCTTATTGAGTGGGTTGACTATTGTGTTATACAACTGCTTGCCTTTAGGATTCACCAGGCGAGACCCCCAGTGTGTATGTTTGGCGTTATAGTCCCCTGCTGCAATGAAGCGATCTCCGAGTGTGTTAAAGAAATCGGTAAATTCCTTTTCAGAGATTGAGAAGCGTGGAGGGCAGTACAGGGCAGCCAATGTAGTGTTGCCGCAGCTGGTTTGGACGGTTATAGCAGTTGCTTGTAGGTGCTGTGTTTCAAATCTGTTGAGGAACGAGTGTTTTATACGGTTTTTGATTAGGATACCCGTCCCGCCATGAGCTTTTCCGTCTGGAGGTTTGTTGCGTAGAAGGTATATTTTGGTATTTGAAAATTATTTTTTGATGTTAAATGTGTTTCCGATATCAGCAAAACGTCGATTTCACTTGAGTCTAGGAATAGTTGCAGTTCGCTTTTGTGCTTGGAGATGCCGTTAGCATTCCACAGACATAGACGTAGGGAAGCCATTATTTAATGTCGATAAGCTTCTGGATAAGCAGGTTTTGATTCCGCATCAATTCCTGCATACAGTTTTGCATGAACGTCATAAAAGCGGTCATGTTTTGATTCAGTGAGATCAAAAGGGCCTCTAAGCCCCTTGGAGTTTGCTGGCCAAGTTCTAGTGCGCTAGGTTGCGGATTCTGTATATGGTGGAGTGACGGGGTCTCTTTCGCGGTCTCCGTCTGTCCAGTTCGGAGCACACTAGCGAAGGATATACTAGGACTGTATGTAGCAGGCATGTTAAATGATCTAACAGCCTTGGCGAAGAATACCTCCGGTGTAGTTTTAGAGGCGTGTACGGTGATTTTTGGTACAGCAGGGGGTTTGCGACCGTTTAGGTGAGATTTAAGATCCTTGAAGACAGGACATCCTCTGTAGTTGGCCGTGTGGTTCCCTCCACAGTTACTGCATAGTCTCAGTGCGACATTGTTTCTGTCCTTGGTTCAAATGCCATCTTTATGATGTGTGCCGCAGCCAACACACACTGACCTAAGATTGCAATTGTTAGAGGTGTGGTTGTGTTCCTGGCAGTTTTTACACTGCAGTGGTTGGTGTCTCTTATGGGGCTCCTCTACGGTGCATAAGGAGCTGTAGGTTGTAAATTGGGTGCACTTCATTTGGCTTCGACCGCTTTGCATCTGGTTGGAGCTCGATTTTAAAAAGCGGCTGTGCGACTTTGTTCCTGTTGATGATGTTGACAACAGACTTAACCGCAAAGTTTTTTTCGGCCAATGCGTCTGCTATTTCTTGAGTAGGGACCGATGGCTCAATCCCATTTAACACAACCTGGAGCCCTTTACTGCTTTTTAGTTGGTAGGTATAGAAGTTGATGTTAGCATTACGGAGGTACTTTTCGATGATGCGGAAATTGTCCTCAGTTTGGGTTTGACATTTAATTTCTTTTATGTTACCCCTATTGATGGGGGTTACAACAAAGTTATTTGCCCCTACTGTTTCTACGTCTAGCTGATCGGCAAGAACTTTAAAACGATTCCGGCGTATTGCCACTTTTTTTCTTTTGCGGGCTTAGCTTCCGTTTAGTTATTTTAATGTATCTATCCATTCCAGTTTGGACAGAATGCGTTGGGTTTATTCTTGTGGCTGACTCTGCGCGACTTGTCGGTGACTGCTTGAGGCAGGTCAATACTTCGGCAGACGTTGCAGTAGTTGCTGTCAACGAGCTGACGGTGCTGGTCTGTGCAAACGATGACCCAGTTATCGATATTGATGGAGAAGCACACTGCTCTCTTCACGGTAAATTGCTGTTGTTTGCTGAGTGGTTTGCACTTTCGGTGTTATTGCTTACGGTAGCATTTAGTGAGGTCGGCGACACCACCGAAAAGTATGCGTTGTCGCGTTGGACCGAGAGACGACGCTCACGTTGTTGTTGTACAATTAGTTCTTGTAGCTGTTGCTAATGGGGATCAAGAGAGCTTGTGCCCGAATTGGTGGACATGGCTTTTCCAAAGAAAATAGAAAATTACGCACTTTGTTGTTGCAACTTAGTATTTATTGCTATTAAAACAAACTAATAGCAATATGATTGTAAATAGACTGAGAGCCCCACACAATTTTTGAAAACGCGATCTTTTTTTATTTTTGCACTAAATTTTGCTGAGTGCATTAAAAAACACGTCTACACACGGCGGCGGTTGAATTCTGATTGATTTAGAAGGAAAGAAAAGAATACTAAACCTAAGTACATGAAAGGGATAATGAATCTAAAACTAAATACATAAGAAGTACAAGGGCAATTCGATGGAATGCTTTTCAACATGTATTCGGATAAGTTGCCAGTAAATACTAACATATATACCATTTTCTTCTTTCTTGTTTTTGTGTGGCTTACAGTATTAATCTCATTTTCTTGATTTCGACACATGTACACCTTTCAATTTGCACTGTGAGAATAAAAAAAATCAAGGAAACTAAATTCGGCTAAAACTAAACCCGAAGTTTATATATGTGGGAATTGATACTAAGTGCAGAATCTTAAGTGATAGAAGAGAAGAAACACTAATTGGCAGGACATTCTAGTAATAGGATAGAGAGCAAAACAGAGAGCAGTGCATAGGATCATTTTATAAGATGGGAAGGAAATTGTTAAAGAGGCCATAAATCATTCGCGGAGAAACTGCCAACTTGGTCGCACGTCAAGGTCCATAGTACTTTAGTGTTATTTTTATAAGTTTATAAAATCTTAACAATAAATTGAACTCGATAGTCATCCAACAAATAAAATATTAATAAATAAATAAAATTTTTTGGGGCTCGTCCGGGATGTAGTTTACAGAAATTAACATACATAGAAGACATAAAAACTTTTTATGGAAGAATACACATTTAGCACCGAAGTTCTGTGAAACGGGCAAGAAGTAAAAGTTAGCATCTTGTACACTGCATGCACGAGCAGGTTCGATAACAGACGATGATCAGTGAATTTTTCTTGAACAGTCTATTAGTATTTGGACAGAATATTAATCACGAGGTAAAACGTCAGCAGAGGCAGGGGAAACTCGTAGGCAGAGACAGAAGCGGGACATAGCAAGAGGTAAGACGTCAGCACAGGCAGAGGCAACTCGTTTTTAGAGGCAAAAGTTGGACGTGGCAATAGGCAAAACATAAGAGGCACGCCCAACCTGCTGGCAGAAACTTAACCATAAATACAATAGATATGTATTTCTCACATTAATCGAATTTACTAAAACTAACTTTGCATTAACTAGCTAGCAATGGCTAGTAGCAGATTTGCGAAATAAGTTGGCCGAATTTAACCCTTCTTCCCTTGGAAAGAAATATAATTTACACAATAGGGAGATTTTAAAAGCAGCCATGCGCAAAGGATTTAGTTCGATTCATAGAACATTGTCGCAACTTTCTTAAAAAGGAGAGGAGACTTTACATGATTATTTGAATGCTTAAATGGAAAATGCCAAACCAATAAATTTGGAAGATGAGAGTCTGGTGAAATACTACGTAAAGAGCATGCCAGACTCTTTAGTAAAGATGTTATGTCAATTTCATTCGTTGCAGAGAGCGGACGTGTCTTTTTGCGATAATCAAATTTTAATTTTTTCTTAAGATTAAAAATTTTTCTATCACTTCTAAACTCACAATCGGTTTTATTATAGTGAGTTTATTAATTTGTAACCGAATTTAATTTTCATTTAACATAAATTATAAGGGCTGGTTTTAATAAACTGCAATTGGAGTTTTCGGTGGAGAGTTAATTTAGAAGCATATCGCTTATAAAAAAGTCTCCAAAAAGGACCAGTCCTTGGGGTGTATCTCTTGATCCGCAGGCGGCTCTTCGTTAGCATGCCACCAAAGAAGCACATATTTTTTTCTAGGCTAGGCTGTTGTTACATCTGATGATGTAAAAGCCTTTATTTGGAATAAAAATATTTAAGAAAAAAAGTTAACGTCTCGAATATTGCGGTGGAAAATTTTAAATTTTCTTATTCTCGGGACCAATATCTTTGCATTATATGGCACCCGATTCGCATTCCAACAAAAACTAACACTATTCCTGCCCCATCAGCATCTGCATCTGGTGTGTCAATTTTCTAGTACCCAGGAGATTGAGTTTGTCGGTGTTAAAGTAAATTTTAAATCTTTTAATGCTTTTATTACTTGTTCCTATATTCCACCATTGTCAGACATGGTGGTATATTTAAATCATTTAGAGGCAATTCAGTTTGTCTCCTCTTTAGTTTACAGTCGAGACATGCTCATAGTTGTAGGTGACTTTAATTTACCGGCTTTAGCATGGTCACCAACAGATGAATGATTAATAAAAATTGATCTGCCCTTGCTTTCACTTGCTTTTACTTGGTTCAAATGAGTTACCTCTAACTAAGTGCTTTCGTAAGACTGACTTTGCCTGGTTCCTGGTTCAACTTCCTTCCTTAGATAACTATCCAATTTGAAAAATATGAATCCTCGACTGTATAAAATTCATGATGCTTAATACACAATGTTATAAGAATTATCTTCAGAGCTGTAAGCTTCAGATTTCTTCAGACCCTCAACAATTTTATAAATTTGTTAATTCTAAACTTAAGACCTCTTGCACCCATCTTTTTTGTTCTTTCAAAATAAAAAAGCTAACACTGATGAGGCAATTGCCGATAAGTTTGCGAGTTTTTCCAAAACAACCTTTTCCTCAACGAAATATCGAGCAAATCAGGATCCTTATCATTTAAAAAAGGCTAATTGTATTTTAAATCTATTTATTGATGTTCTCTTCTTAGCAAACTTAAACTATTGAAACCTGTTCATTCTCCGGGGCCTGACGTGTAACATGGATGTGTACTCCGGTTTCTTGCAAATTTTGGATGTAAGCCCATTAAAAATTGATTTTATTGTCTGTCCGAAACTATAGTGGTATTTCAAAATTGTGCGCCATTCCGAAAGCTTTTGAGAAAATTATAACTCTGCAATTGCAACATTTTGCAGCTCTATTATTACGTCATCCCAACATAGGTTTGTTAAATGTAGCTCCACAAACCACTAACCTTTTATAATTTACCTCCCATATTTCCAACACGTTCGGAAAAAACATGATTGTTCTCAGTTTTTTTTTAAAAAGGTAAAAAAAAATTAATTAACCTTCCTTTCCTAATAAATCGTAGAATTAAGCTTGGTGTTATTTTTATACACAAGCTTTTAAATGGTGATATTGACTTACGTAAGTTATTGGCTCAGTTTTATCTGTAGATACCATGTAGACGAAGTAGACATCCCTTTATACCTTTAACTCTTAGTCGTCGTTCTTCTAATATGTACAGAGTCTTCTATTAATATACTTAAAACATCTATTCTCTCTTATTTAGTTCAAAGATGTCTGTGGTATTATGATGTGTTAGTCTTTTTTATACCCTTGCAGAACGTATTATAAAATTGGTCAGATGATTGTAACGCACAGGAGGAGACGTTTCCGACCCCATAAAGTATATATATTCTTGATCAGCATGAAAAGCTGAGTCAATATAGCCATGTCCGTCCGTGAGTATGCGTTTTTCTCAGCCATCTTAAGAGCTATTGCGTTGAATTTTTTCTGTACTTTTTGTTACCTGGAGCAGAACAAGTATAAAAATCTTTAGAATCGGACCACTATATCACATAGTCTTTTACGAAAAGTAGGTTAAGCAGTTGGAGTATCGCTATGAAATGTGATAATATAGGGTATAAAACCTCAGATAACAAAATTTGAATCTGATTGGATAAACAGAACACAAGTTAAAGTCAATACTACTACGTCATTGGTCATCAACAGAGTACACGCATACACACATAGACGCAACTCGGAATAGTATCGTCAACGTCCGCTAAGAGAGTACTCATGGTCGCCATCAGAGTAGAAATAAAGGGCTTCACTTCAAACAACTAACCGTGACGGAAATTTTTTTTTGTTACAGTATATTTTAAATTAAAGACGGACCTTCTGGTTTTGGTGTTTGTCTAGATTTTGACCATTTTGTAGTTAATCAAAACTGGGTTTTAGCCGGCTTAAGGTCATTAACTCCTTTAAACTTTATCTTAGGCAGCACAACCCCATGACAAAATAAAACAATCTAAATCATCACCAACTGTACTAAAATTTTTAACATCAGACTTTACAAAACAAATTTGACAACTTTTTGACTATATTAATTCTTCAAGTTTTTGGCTTACGAGTCGGAGCGGGCGAATTCGCTCCATGCGACTCCCACGCTCTCGGCTCGCACCCAATCCAATATCAAACATTAACCGTCGACACAGCGCTCATCTGCGCTAACACCGGAAGGAGGGTATCAATTTGTGGATCGGTCTTTTGTAGGTAAACCCTTCCGATGTTTAAACGTCGACGAATTGGACTGCGCAGTCCAGCCCGACGCTTGTCGCCTCCACTCGAGCCGTCATCCACTGCTGCGGCAAAGAATTGTCTTCCGCGACGAGGACGAGGCTTATATACGAAACATAATACACAAGACCTCACTGTCTGACGGCAGACTTCTAAAGCGTTAACAACCCACAGCTGTTCACGCTGGGTGCTCACTAAAGCTCTTGAGCCAACATGACAATTCCAAAGAATTGCGACCGTTTTTATAAAATTGGCGGAAATTTCTCATCATATACAATAGGAGCGTTTCTAAGTCGGCCCCGAACTCTCAACAACGAAAATGAGCACCACGAATCAGTGTACTTGTGTACAAAGGGAGTCAAACCTAGAAATTTCACTTTGGCGCTCTTAAAAGCCCTTTTAATATCTTTTCGAAATTCTTTATTTTTCAATATTTCAATCATTTTATGAAATGATTTATTTATTCATAAATTTACGCTTTCGCTGGTGCGGTTTGCTAGTCACTCTTGTGTTTTATTTGTATAGTTTGCCAAATATATTAGTTTTCTTATATCCTTGCAGAGGGTATTATAAAATTGGTCAGATATTTGTAACGCACAGAAGGAGACGTTTCCGACCCAATAAAGTTTATATAGTCATATATGCAACTCAATAACATATAAATTTTTCGCCCCCTAAAGTTCATAACGTTAAAGTAAACATCCGTTTTTATAAACAATTGGACACTTGCAATAACAATTGTCCCCTTCAAAATCAAAGCGTGTGAACGCTAACTCATAATTAACATAAACAATTAAACACTTGCAATAATAATTGTCCCCCTAAAAACCAAAAGCGTAGGAACGCTAATTCAGCATTTAAATTCGGGCCAATCAAATCGCATCAATATCAATCACGCCACTAAAGGGCTCACAAATTTAGCCTATAAATATAACCATAAAACATTTTTTTAACTCAGTTTTTAAGTTTTCATTCAAATAATAAAGTACGTTGCTTTTAACTCACAATATCTTTTTTTCCTCTTTGGGAAAACCAGATATTTAATTGGCGCAGTCGGTGGGATCGGTAAAAGTGAACTAGTTATTCTATCCGTGTTACACATAGAATTATTATCCATGTGTTACATAGAATTAGTGAATAATCACTATAGAGAACTGTTATTCTATCCGTGTAACACATAGAATTGTTCTCCGTGTATTACATAGAACTAGTGAATAATCACTATAAAACTCCGATTCGACATCAAGAACTTACGGGTAGTGCTCAAAAGTGTACAACAGTGAAAAAAATATTTACGCCAACTGTGCGCGAAAATATCAACTGTGTGTTACAACCATTAAATCCAATTGAGGAACAAAAACGCTAACTTGTGTGCGAACAAAAAAACCAAAAACCAAAATAAAAAATCACTTAAACCCAGAAAATCAACAAAACAAAACACCACAAAAAACCCAGAAAATCTGCAAAACAAAACACCACAAAAAACCCAAAAAATCAACAAAACAAAACATCACTAAAACCCAGAAAATCAAAAAAACAAAACACCACTAAAAAAAAAAAAAAAAAAGAAGAAACAAAATGGCTGTAGAACTCACCGAAGCCCACCTCAATCAAGCAGTCTTCGTTAAGACAGGTGTCAAACTATGATGGAGCACCAGAGAATCTGACGTCATTCATAAAGAGGATAGATTTCATTATGCACTTATATCCAAGCCATGATATAAGGCAACATAACATATTGTTCAGTACAATCGAGATGCAGCTCACTGGAGAGGCACAACGGCTCTCACAAATTGGACAAGCCAACGCCTGGCCGGAACTAAGGTCACTCCTCATCAATGAATTGAAAACTCAGACCCCCTGTGAGGACCTTCTTCGGCGCCTCTTCAACACCAGCAATACAGGAAACCTTCGTAAGTTTGTAACAGAATTAGAAGATAAATCCTATATTATCACAAACAAACTAAGTCTAGAAAACGATGCAAATAACACCATTCTTTATACAAATGCTTTAAATAACACTATAAATGATGTAATAAACAAAAAATTACCCGATAGATTACTTATGACGATAGCTAGATACGATAAAACGACAGTCAGCAAGCTGAAACAAGTAGCTCAAAGAGAAGGGTTATACGAGAATAGTATAACAGAAATGGAAAACCCTTTGTACCCAATAGTACAACTCCGTCTCATCAAAAATAATCCGATACAACACAAAACCAAAAACTTTTCCAAGAATTTCAAGAAAAATTAAATATTGACAGGGCTCAAAATACAATGAATTATCAACAACAAAATAATTATCCAAAAAATAATGGAACAAACCAGCCTACAAAGAGGCAAAGAGGAAGTAATAGTGGAATTAGCAAAATGGACACATCAGAATGCCTCGGATCAATCGGAAGAAGAGATAGGGACAAGTCCTTCATCAGAATAATAATGAACAATAAACCTTTGAGATGTGTAGTCGACTCAGGGTCTTCAATTAATATAATGTCCGTAAACTTTTTTAATTTCAAAACCTATTTAGTAGATTCCAAAATTCACATGATTGAAGGAGCAATAGAATTAAAAGAAATCATTTTTCTTGCACCCAGCAAACTTCAACAGAACACAAATTTTATATCCATCAATTTTCAAATAAATACGACATGTTGATAGGCAGAGCTTTCCTAAAAGCTCAAATAAATTATGAATACATTTTATTTAAGAGATGTTGAAGAAATAGAAGAAGAACAAAACATAGAATGTTTGGACCCAGCCACAGAGAGGGACCCAGAAACAAATTTTGCGATTGAAAATGAAATAATAGAAAGCAATGAGTATAGACTTGACCATTTAAACATCGAAGAAACTCAAAAACTTAAAAAAGTCCTGTACGAATTCAGTGACATTCAGTACCGCGAAGGTGAAAATTTGACTTTCACGAGTACAATAAAGCACTCTATTCATACAAAACATGAGGACCCATGTGGGTACTCGGCTGGGTATGACCAAGTTCTCTGAAGAAGTCTCGAACTGGGGCAACGTTGATTATGGTATGGTCTCCTTGCTGCTTGCTCCAGTCCTTGTCTTGTTCTTTGGGTCTCCGCTGGTTACTATTTCAGACTCGCAATGTAGATACTTTAACTTGTATCTCCCTCTTCAGGATATTTCTGGAACGTTGATTGGCCTTAGGATAGATCCTATGGCCTTTCTTTCACGTTTCCTGGCGTATCCTGATCTTCTAGGGATGATATTTCCACTTCAATACCTTTAGCTGTGATTGTAAGATGCTCTTTGCGTGCTCGTTGCCTTCAGGACAAATCCCGTAGCCGGTATTCGTCAGAATATATAGATACTGGAATTTTGGCAGTAGGATATATCCTCGTGCCTTCCAATGTGCTGTGAATCGTCCTTGAGCCGCTTGACTTCTCTCCTTTTATCGCTTGGGCACGGTGTTCTGGTCCTATTCTAAGGACTTGTTGGTTGTCTGATAACTTGAGAGGTTACTCGTAAAGCCTTCTCAGTTATTGTATTTCTCCTTGATCCTTTTCATAGGACTTATTTTCACTTGCTTGAGCTTACTCGTAAGGCCTTAAAACTCCTAGGTTGATCACGACTTGTTGACTTGATGATTTCCTTGATGGGTGTTGCCTTTATATAGGCAGCTCCCACGGCCTCAGGAATTGATTGGTGTAGTACCGCTATACAGCTGGTACTTTTCCATCGACCCTCTGCTTTCACCCACGCATTTCTTGTTGCTATGCGTGGTGAAAGTCCCGCAAATCATTGGCGGCTGCACGCCCATCCGTTTATTGTCCCTTTCTCTCTCCCTTGCCCGCATAGCGTCCTAGTCGCTCTGCCGGCTTCTCTCCCTTTCTCTCTTTTGCGGCGCCTTCCCATTGGCTGCCCAACTCCTCTCATTGATTTCCTTATGCCTTATCTTCTCTGCCGACGCTGCCGTTGTCCGTCGCTTCCCCTGATCCATTAGTCATACCAGGTTTGCTCTTTTCTCCCATATAAGAACCTACATATTCAACTATACATCTGCACTATAATTAACTTAGTCTATGTTTTATATTAATTAGTACAATTATTTTACATGCTAGTATCTTTTTTAATCATATCGCGCATAATTCATCCACCAGATATGGGCTTTTCTATTGAGAACAAGTCGAATGAACATTGGTTTATTTCCCCTTCTTCGACTTGTATATTTCCCTCACTTACCCACTAGCCGCCCTCGCTTGCATTTGTCTCGGGCACGATGCACCCCACACCCGTCTCCTGGGCTTGCTTAGCCACCACTTTTGCTCTCTTAGAGCTTCGGTTTCGCCCGATCTCCACACGCTCGGCTCTGATAAGCAGCGCAGTCAGAGAGCACCTGCATTATTTATTTATCTAACAGAACAGACTTAATAGAGTAATGAGCTAGGAGCGGAGACAAACGACTGAAAGTCATAAAAGAACACTTAGAGGCATTAAGGTGTAATTTATTAACGTGGCACCAATCGCAGAACGCATCGAGATCTGATTGCAATTACTGTTGGAAAGAAGGATCATTATAGGAATAACAAATCTTGACGTCATCCGCAAACATGAGCACTCGTGAATGAGCCAAGGCCAAAGGCAAATAATTTATAAAAAATGTAAATAATAGTGGGCCAGATGACTGCCTTGGGGTACACCTGACGTAACTCGCACAGTTTTAGTTATCGAGGAACGAAAAGACACCTTTTGGGTTCTGCCATTCATCCACCAGATATGGGCTTTTCTATTGAGAACAAGTCGAATGAACATTGGTTTATTTCCCCTTCTTCGACTTGTATATTTCCCTCACTTACCCACTAGCCGCCCTCGCTTGCATTTGTCTCGGGCACGATGCACCCCATACCCGTCTCCTGGGCTTGCTTAGCCACCACTTTTGCTCTCTTAGAGCTTCGGTTTCGCCCGATCTCCACACGCTCGGCTCTGATAAGCAGCGCAGTCAGAGAGCACCTGCATTATTTATTTATTTATTTATTTGTTTTTTTATTTATTTATTTATTTACGTCAACTAACACAGCAGTCGACGAAAAAGCTTAAGCTAAAGACAGATAGTAATTAAATGAAGAAGGTAGCTTAGCTTTATACACAACTAAACATCCCCGACCCGGTGGAGGTGTTTTATTTGCAAAAGGTGCCAGCTATGCCCCGATTCACAGCCAATGTGGTCAGGGATGAGTTGCAGCCAATCCAAGTCCAGAATATTTTCATTGGTTTCGCTGTAGATGATTAAAAAGTATAGCGCGAAGAGAAGTGACAGAAAGATGAGGAGAGATAAGGTGAGAAAAGTTGTTAAAAGATTGGCAAAGAACACGAAAAGGTTCGTGAAGAGAGTAGTTAGTCACACATCTACTAAGGTGAATAGGAAAAAAGTTTCTGCTCCGACGTGAGGGAACACAAAAATATAGCGTATCCAGTAAATTGGTAGTAATGACTTCGCCGTTGACTCTTTTATGGAGAAAGAGAATGCCAAAAACAAGCCTACGGTTATAAAGTGAAGGAAGATTAATAAGAAGAAGTCTGTCAGAATAAGAAGGTAGGCGAAGACCCGGTTCCCAATTTAGACCGCGTAGCGCAAAATTAAGGAATTGCTTCTGTACCGATTCAATACTACGCTGGTGAACATCATATTGAGGGTTTCACACCGGCGAGCAATATTCTAGAGTAGGGCGAACTAACGAAGTGTATAAAACCTTTGTTACATCATCAAATTCTTTGGCCCAACGTTTAATGAAGCCAAGAAGACTGCATGCTCTATTGACAATTGAAGAAATATGAACATTGAATGAAAGTTTAGGGTCAAACATAACGCCTAAGTCTTTGAATGATGGTACACAATCTAACAGAACAGACTTAATAGAGTAATGAGCTAGGAGCGGAGACAAACGACTGAAAGTCATAAAAGAACACTTAGAGGCATTAAGGTGTAATTTATTAACGTGGCACCAATCGCAGAACGCATCGAGATCTGATTGCAATTACTGTTGGAAAGAAGGATCATTATAGGAATAACAAATCTTGACGTCATCCGCAAACATGAGCACTCGTGAATGAGCCAAGGCCAAAGGCAAATAATTTATAAAAAATGTAAATAATAGTGGGCCAGATGACTGCCTTGGGGTACACCTGACGTAACTCGCACAGTTTTAGTTATCGAGGAACGAAAAGACACCTTTTGGGTTCTGCCAATAAGAAACGACTTTAACCAAGCCAATAGTTTTGGGGAAAAACCCATGATGATCAACCGTATCGAAAGCCTTACTAAAATCAGTATAAATAACATCAGTTTGACACTTTTTACGGAAGCCATGGTGTACACGGGTAGTCAATTCTAAAAGGTTGGTAAGCGACGAACGACCTTTCATGAAGCCATGCTGACAAGGGGAAATAGTGGATGTGGATAGATGTTGAAGGGAAGACGTAATAATTTTCTCAAACAGTTAAGGTATTGCCGAAAGTTTGGCAACGCGTCGGTAGTTAGAAACATCCGATTTGCTACCCTTTTTAAAAAGCGAAGTAATAAATGACTCCTTCCAAATATCAGGAAAGCTATAAGTCTCACTCGATATAAAGAATAACCGAGATAAATGCTTAGATAGGGAAATCGAACACATTTTAAGGATGCAACTAGGTATATTATCAGGCCCGGGAACGAAGGAAGACGTCATAGATGACAAGCTAGAGATAATACAGTCTTCAGTAATACTAGGAAAAAACATAAAATTTAAATTTGGAATGGAAAAGGGATAGGGTGTGGGTTCCGAAACAGTAGTAGAATAAGTCGACTGAAACAATTAAGCAAACAGATCTGCAATATCTGAATCATAATTAGCAGTCTGGTCGTTAAGTCTGAAGGTGGAAGGTAGTACATTAGAGCGTCTTTTGGAATTGACAAAGTTGAAAAATCTTTTGGGGTTCTTATAAAATTCAATCTTACAGCGAATGAGATAATTGTTGTAACATTGAGTATTTAAAAGACAAAATTGATTTGGCTATACAATAATTTGCTAGTCAAGTCGCGAAACAGTTTTTTTAAATCTTTTAAAATAACTCGATTTAATGTTACGAAGGTTAGAGAGCCTACGTGTGAACCAGACTGGCGAGCTGGAGACGGTAGAGACATTCACATCAGGAACGCATTTATCAATTAGAGAATTAAGAGCAGAGTAGAAAAACTTCACTGCACAATCTATATCGCAGCACTCAAATAGAAATGACCAATCAAAGAAGAAAATAAGGCTGTTAAGAAGATTGAAATTTGTTTTACGAAAACATCTACGACGAGAATTTAAGATGTTATTAAATGAATTAGTAACGGAATTGTAAGAAATAATAACTTCAATGGTAGGGTGATAAGGATCTTCAGGCTTCACTAGTGGCTGTGTTTGTGATACAGCACCAACAGTGGGATCCGAGAAAAAAACAAGATCAAGGATTCTTTTAGAACAGTTAAGGAAAGAATTCAACTGATATAGTGGACATTCAAGTAGGCTATCAAGAAAAACATGTTGAAATGAAGGAATTAAGAAAGATAGATTATCATCAACAAGCCAAGAAATATTAGGCAAGTTAAAATCACCTAAAACTATAAGAAAATCACGATCTTTAAGACGACCAAAAATAGTTCGTAAAGCATCAGCATGGTGCACTTAGCTCATGATATCGGAAGCTGGAGGAATATATGAACAAGAGATATATAGGCTAAAGTTAGAACATGTAACTTCGACGCAAATAAACTCAACACCTAAGGGGAGATCAATCGATGACAGCAATGAGTACTCCAGCGCCACGACGACCAACACGATCAAGCCTATAAGAAATAAAGTTATTAGAAAGAATTTCATTATCCAAAACAGAGGAGTTAAGCCAAGTTTCAGAGAAAGCTAATATGTCAACCGAAAGGGTTTGGCTATCACAGATCAGGTTCGAGAGCTTGGTAAGAAGTCATCTTACATTTTGATAATAAATGCAAAGACTAGACGTTACTAGTTTTTTGAAGCAGAAGATAAATTAGGAAGGTGGACAGGCAACGGACGAGAGCGCTTATTGGGCGCAAACTCGTGTACAACTAGGCCCTCTAGCCAAAACTTAGGGTCAACCATAGCTAAGAAGTAGGCCTAGCGAGGCCTAGAAAACTTAAACTTTTGAATTAAAACCCTAGCAGGGCAAATATTACCAATGTAAGCTGCCACAGACGACTCACAAGTATATGGAGCAAGCCTAGAGATAAATAATTGTTTGCGATGATTACTACAGTTAGTGGAGGCGGAGGAGATTTGGGATCCGACAGTGATTAAGAGCCAGCATGATCCTGTGATTGATCAGAGTTCCCGTGAGGGATAGATTGAGGCACACCAGGGCTTGTAATGGGTAGAAGAGCATAAAGAGGGACAAGAAGATGGTGTAGGCGAAAGTAAAATGGGGCCAGCACATTTTAAGTAAATAAGATTATCGCAGAGCCAACAAGATATTGCTCTATACTGATCATCAAAACGATCAGAATGCTTGCAAGTAGGTTGACAACAAGCCATTGAAAAGCCAAAAGAAACACTAGGCAAAAAAAAAAAAAATACATATATAAGAATGTATAGAAAAATTTAAATACACAGCACAAAGATAATTATCGATAAAAAATCAATAATTACAAATAAAACAAAGAGACAGCTAGAGTGCACAGCACAACAGAGAGTGCAAGAACAGTTATAAGTGATTACGCGGGAGAGAAGTTGAGCACAAGCACAAAGCGATCGTATGCTTTGATTGAGTTCTACCGGTCCCAATTGTGCATGCGTGTATATCGTACACTTTGATCGTGACTCCGATGGTTTGTGTGTCGACTGTATCTTATATCTATACCATCGCAGCGTTTGGATTATGTTGCTGCTTGCTTGTTGTGTGGGACATTATTATTATCTATAATGTTCCTCACACTCCCCCCTCGGGAGGGATTTGCCCTCCCCTGTCCCTTGTACCTTGTGTTTGTTTTATGTATATGTGAATTTTCTTTTACTAGCTCCATTTTTTTTTTACTCTACTGACTTTGCTTTTTTTTTTATGTGTTTGAATGTGGTTCATTTATTTTCGGACTCAGCTTGCATCTTTTATTGGCCTTTTGGCATCTTTTCTTGTTGGCAATTAATGAGTATCTTTTCATTCATGGTGGCGGATTAGGGCATCTTATCATAATTTCATTTTACTTTTTGATTGGCCCGATCCGCATTCGACATTTGACGGGCCAACGTAGGCCTCGCTTCTTCCCTGAGCCCCGTTGGTGCAGACATTTGTCTGTGTATTGTCGGCCTTGGCCACACCCACGGGCATTCTCGGTACTCAAGCTGCTCTATTTGTTGATCCTGGTGTTGTTGCTGTTGTTGTTGTTGTTTTCGTTGTTGCTGTTATTGTTGTCGCCTCTCGTGTTTCATGGCCACCGCCAGCCGTTGTCTGGCCCGCACCAGCCGTTCTTCCTCTTGCTGGGCCCTCTCCCACACCAGCAGCTCCCGTTCAGCCTCCTCCTGTTGATGAATCTGTTGTTGCCACCAACCCATCCATTGGTGGTTTGCCAATTGTGCATCTTCGGAGTTGGGGGCCGTGCTGGCTCCCAAACTGGTGCCTGTGGCTCATGTATTTCTTCTTGCTCCATCTTCATGCTCCATCACCATCTTACTTCATCCTCACCCGTGTCTATATGACGGAGCCAGTCTGCCACCACCGACTCCGGAACACTCTCTTCCTCCGTGGTGAATCCACCTTCCGAGTCTGCCTCACTCTCTTCCATAGTGGTGTATCCACTGTCCCACTACTCGTCCTCATCGAACTCCTCATCCGAGGAGGCGGCGATTGCCGGATTTATCATGTGCGGCTCATCGTCTTCGGACTCCTCCTCGGACACGTAGGGCAAGGCCAAGTCAATGGCCTCATCCCTACCGTGCAGGCCACCACGTTCCACATTGGCCCGTGGTTCCGCACCTCGAACTACGCCTTCATCCTGGCCAAATTGTTCATTAAAAGCATTCATGCTAAGAGTTTATTTTTTTTTTTTTGGTTGTGTACTCGCTGAGTGTTAAACTTTGAGTGTTAAACTTTGATTATGATTTTTGCATGCAAAACATCGTATCTTTGCCAATTATTAAATTTTACCGCTATTCAGGCTTCGGATTTTTTTTTGCATCTATTAAAACTAGCGTATATTCTAATGCCCCGCGATGCCCCACTAATACACATGAAGCACCTCGAGCATGTGTGGGTCACCCGCTAACATTTAAGAGAGCGTGGCTCTTGTATGTGTTGGTAGTGCCTCTGCTTGGTTTATTTTTATACCCTTGCAGAGGGTATTATAAAATTGATCAGATGTTTGTAACGCACAGAAGGACACGTTTCCGACCCCATGAAGTATATATATTCTTGATCAGCGTGAGAAGCTGAGTTGATATAGCCATGTCCGTCTGTCCGTCCGTCTGTGCGTACGCGTTTTACTCAGCCGTCTTAAGAGCTATCGGGCTGAAATTTTTTTCGGGGGTTTTTATTACCCGGCAAAAATAAAGTATGAAAACCATAAGAATCGGACCACTATATAATTTAGCTCTAGAAGAACTAGAAGAAACATTTTTATAAAAATCGAGTATGCTATGAAATTCACGTATGTGATAATATGAGAGTCAAATTGTTTTGTTTGTATATTGATGAATTGAGTTGCAGAAAACAAATTTTGAACATGTAAAATTATTTTTACCAAGGACTGCAAGGGTATACAAACTTCGGCATAGCCGATGTTAGCTTCTTTGATTTTTTTCTTTACTCCTTGTTTCAGCCTTTTATTTGCCTCTCTATCCATTTTCTTTTTCGCCGCCTTTGGAACGTTTCATTTATTGTGTCTGCATTTGGATTCACTTACGATATTCAGTTGGTTGATTTTGTTTACGATAATTTTTTGTCAAAGTCAAACGCTGGCTGTGGTTTGTGATATCGTTATGCTGCTATTTATTCTACTCTTATCTATTATGAGGCATGATCCTAATGAGTTTTTTTTTTTTATTTTTCTGACATGTTTTTGAGTTATCTAAATATATAGAGCCGGCCGGTCTGTATATATTGCTCGCCGACATGCCAGAATAGTCGTCTGTACTCAATTTTCATTTTGTTCCTTGCCCTCGTTACGTCACATATCTGTTGTTTAATTTGGCTGGAATGTGCCTGGCGGTTCTTTCCAGTTTCCTTGTGACGTAATTTGCATATAACTGGTGACACGAAGCCGATCACCTTGTATGGTCCTCCGAATCTTGGTGCAAGTTTAGCTGCAAATCCTTCTGCAGCATTTGAAAGATGGTGTTCTTTTGCCCAGACTGTTGCTCCGATTACTGGTCTCCATTCTTTTCGTCTTAGATTATAAAGCCGAGCCTGATCCTGTGCAGCCGTCTCCAGATTACGCCGTATTATCTAGAATAGCTCTTGCATTTGTTTTGCCTTCGCCTCTGGTGGTATAGTTTGCTTTCCTGTGCCTGTCGTAACACTATCGTATATCGCACCCGGCATTCCTGGTTCACGCCCCTGTATCACATAAGCTGGCGTAAATCCAGTTGACTCTGATTGGCTTCTATTTACTGCTAGTGTTATTTCCGGCCAACTTTCTCTCTTTCCGCCGTAAATTGAGCAATCATCGTTTTCACTGTTCTGCTTGCCTGTTCGGTTACATTTTCTTGTGGTGTGTATGGTGCTGTTAATTGGTGATGGCATCCCCATTCATCTAGCATTTTCTTGAATGTTCTGCTAGTGAATTGGACTCCATTGTCCGTTATCACCACTTTAGGAGCTCCAAATCTAGCTAGAATCCTCTCCCGAAAAGCCTTAACCAAATTCTCAGTAGTTGCCTTGCGCATTGGTATCAGTTCTGTCCATTTTGAAAATCTGTCTACGATTACCAACCATGGTAATGGCCCAACGAAGTCAGCGCATACTGTGGCCCATGGTATTTGCGTCAGCATTTTCCCTGCTGCTTGCTGTTGACTAGGTTTGTATTGTTGGCATATTGTGCACTCTTCCACAAATGTCCTGATATGTCGTTGCATTCTTAGCCAGTAATATCTCGATGCAGTTCTGGCAATAGTTCTCCTGTTGCCCGTATGCCCTGCTGTTTTAGAAGTATGGTTTTCATCCATTACTTGGTTACAAAGTGCTTTTGGCACGCATAGTTTCCATAATATCACCTCCTCTTGGCCCGCTCGTGTGAAATGTTCCTGTATACTTGACTATTTTCCACTATGTAATCTGTGTATTTCTGTGGTTGTTGTTTCATTTTTTTCATTATGTCCTGGATCCAAGCACACTCCTTGTTCGCTTGTCGTAACCTGGCACCATTTTCTTTTTTTCTCTTGCACCCTTCCATTGGTTGTCTTGACAAAGCATCGGCAACGATGTTATGAACACTTCTTGTAGATGGTTCATGTGTTAATCATTGGTCTGCTTTTTTCTTCCAATGGAATCTGCCAGTATCCATCCTTCAGATCTAAGCTGCTTATGAATTTTGCTTCGCGTAGTTGATTTAAGATATAGTCGATGCGTGGCATTGGGTGTGCATCTTCTATAGATTTTGCGTTAATCTGCCTGAAAACTACGCATAAACTCCATTTGACTGTCTGTTTCTTTCTCACCATCACTATGGGTGAGCTATATGGGCTTTGTGATGCTTCTATGCATCCCAATGTCAGCAGTTCATCGACCTTGGAGTTGATTTCTCCTTGTATTTTAGTAATTTTTGGGTAATACCTTTGTTTTATTGGGATATCATCCTTCATCGTTATGCGATGTATCCCCACCTTTGATAGTCCCTTAATTTTTCCCGATTCTTCCAACTCATGATTCAGAAAACTTTGTTGGCCTTGCTGTTCACCATTCTGAGTCACCATGATGGATATTCTTTCCACCAGCCTGCCCTGTATTCGCCTTACTGTCGGTATTCGCACTTTGTGGCCTCCACACGATATTTCTGTGTTCATGATCCTGAGGAAATTCCACCCTAAGATCAGTGCATCCATTCCCTCTGGCATGACGAGGAATGGCATGAGAATTTCCTTATTCCCGAATCTCACGTATCCTGTCCATTGCTCTCCAATGTCTCGCACCTTTCCATCTGCCATGTACACCTGTTTGTGGGTGTTCTCTCATTTCCCTTTATTCCTCACTGTTCCCAACATCTGCTTGCTTATGAAGCTACTCGTGGCCCCCGATAATCGCTGACAATTGATTCTCTTCCTCTATTAGTTGACCTATTAGTGGTGAGGAGCTTGTTGGCTGGGTCCCTGCTCGCCCCGGATAGGCTGGAACCGCCTTTCGTTTCCCGAACTCCAACAACATTCTTTTGTCCTTTTTCCAATCTTTCCTCATTGCCAGCAGAAATTGAGTTTTCGATTGTTGCATTCCCTGGCCCAGTGTCCGGCTCCCCCGTACCTGCGATATGCTTGGTTTGGGTTCAAGACTTTTCCATCTTGGATGTTCTTGGTTTCTTGGTTTGTTCTCGAATGATTCTCCCCGCTGTTGTCCTGGCATCTTCGGCACTGTGTGACTGGTGGCCCGTGAGTATTTCCTCCTCTGTGGTTTGATTGGTTGTTGTGTGTTCTTTGGGCATTGTTTTCGCGGTGGAAATCGGATCGTTCCAGTTCGAGCAACTCGTGTTCTTCTGCCAACTGCATCAGCTCATCTAGGTTTCTGACCCTGTGCGGCCGAACGAATATTTTCAAATCTGGAGTGCAATTTTCCAATATGACCTCCAATTGTTCGTACTCTGGTATTTTAAGGGGTCTCACCATGGTTTGCATGTCCACCATATAGTCCTTGAAATACTCATTTTTGCTTTGTTTGCGAGCTTTCACTTGATTAGCCAATTTTTCGCAGAATTCTCTCGGCAGAAAATATTTCTTGAAGCCCTCAACAAACTCCTTCCAAGATCGCCACTGCTTATTGTTTGCGACGTACCATTTAAGTGCTCTGCCTTTCAGTAGTTCTGGCATTGCTCTTGGGATTATGTCCAGCTCGATGCCATACTCATCTGCTGTCCACTCGATCTGTTCTATGAACTCTAGCGGTCTGGAATTGCCATCGAATCTGAAAGTCCACTCGCTCACTTGTTTTGCCACCTTAGCGTATTCGGTGGTCCTGTTTGTTGTATGAGTTTTGTATGTCCCTCTTTGTCTCGGTGCTATCTAGGGCTCCTTCGCTTCCCCATCTTGGTGGTAAATATGGAGGGATTGCTAGTGTGGCGATATTTTTGTATGTTTTTGATGTGCTTGCTACTTTTTTCATTTTTAGATTTTTTGTATATTTTGTCTCCAATATATTTATTTCATTCTTCCAGTCTGGATCCGTTTCATTGTTTTATACCCACTCGCCTAGCTGTTTCCTCATTTCCTCCACTGTGCCAGTCATCTCGATCCCGACCCTTTGGCCTGTCTTTGCCAGATCCTCCTTCTTCATGTGGTAAATCTATCCTTTTCCCATTTGGATTCACAAACTATAGTTTTTTTTTCTAAATTTCACCAGTATGACACGTTGGGCGCCAGTTGTATCGATCCTTTCTCGTCCCTTGGGATATTTCCAATATCTCTTGGGCTAGGTTCGGCACAACAAAATTTACTTTGTACCCTGGTGAAATTAGAACTCGTTTGTTTAATTAGTAGTTTTAAAGCGGGTATTTATCTATAATCTTTTTGGGCTCGGCTGGGTATGACCAATTTCTCTGAAGAAGTCTCGAACTTGGGCAACGTTGATTATGGTATGGGTTCCTTGCTGTTTGCTCCAGACCTTCTCTTGTTCGTTGATTGATATTTCCACCTCGATGCCTTCAGCTGTGTTTGTGAGATGGTCTTTGCGTGCTCGTTGCCTCTAGGACAAATCCCGTGGCCGCTTGCTATGCAACAGGATTTTTCACAGTGATTGGTATTCGTCAGGATATATAGATACTGGAATTTCGGCAGTAGGATATATCGTTCCAATCGTCCTTGAGCCGCTTGACTTCTCTCCTTTTATCGCTTGGGCACGGTGTTCTGGTCCTATTCTAAGGACTTGTTGGTTGTCTGATAACTTGAGAGGTTACTCGTAAAGCCTTCTCAGTTATTGTATATTTCCTTGATCCTTTTCATAGGACTTGTCTTCAGTTGCTTGAGCTTTTAAGGTTACTCGTAAGGCCTTAAAACTCCTTGGTTGATCACGCCTTGTTGACTTGATGATTTCCTTGATGGGTGTTGCCTTTATATAGGCAGCTCCCACGGCCTCAGGAATTGATTGGTGTAGTACCGCTATACAGCTGGTACTTTTCCATCGGCCCTCTGCTTTCACCCACGCATTTCTTGTTGCTATGTGTGGTGAAAGTCCCGCAAATCATTGGCGCGGATATGTCCACTTTCTTTGCGGCTGCGCGCCCATCCGTTGCTTGTCCTTGTCTCTCTCCCTTGCCCGCATAGCGTCCTAGTCGCTCTGCCGGCTTCTGTCCCTTTCTCTCTTTTGCGGCGCCTTCCCATTGGCAGCCCAACTCCTCTCATAGATTTCATAATGCCTTATCTTCTTTGCCGACGCTGCCGTTGTCCGTCGCTTCCCCTGATCCATTAGTCATACCAGCTTTGCTCTTTTCTCCCATATAAGAACCTACAAATTCAACTATACATCTGTACTATAATTAACTTAGTCTATGTTTTATATTAATTAGTACGATTATTTTACATGCTAGTATCTTTTTTAATCATATCGCGCATAATTCATCCACCAGATATGGGCTTTTCTATTGAGAACAAGTCGAATGAACATTGGTTTATTTCCCCTTCTTCGACTTGTATGTTTTCCTCACATACCCACAAGCCGACCTCGCTTGCATTTGTCTCGGGCACGATGCACCCAGCACCCGTCTCCTGGGTTTGCTTAGACCCCACTTTTGCTCTCTTTGAACTTCGGTTTCGCCCGATATCCACACGCTCGGCTCTGATGAGCAGAGCAGTCAGAGAGCACCTGCATTAGCCACCGGTACTCTCTCTCGTACACGCATAGTGTACGTGTGTCTGCTCTCCCTCATCTCGCTCCATGGGCCCCACGCATGCTAGACAAGTGCATGCATTTCTTTTATTATCTTTCCCATTCTGCGCTTTTGAGTCTCGATATGAGGCCAATGCCCTCAAGATTCGTCTCACTCGCGCTTTCGTTTTTTGGGTGTATCCGATTTGTTGTGTTACGCCTCCCACTCATCTCCCCGCTTGGACGAAATTTGTCAGCGGTTGCTTGTGGTTCGATTGGCATCGCTATCGAAAATTATATTAAATTATTAAATCTAACTTGCACCATATCACTCATTTGTGTTTTTGTGTGTTTGTGTTTTTATATATTTAAAAACTTTTATTCTGTTTATAACCTTTGTTGGTTTTTTTTCCTTCCTTTCTCTCTTTCCCACCTTTATCACATTTTTTATTTTCTTTCTTGCAAATTACAAGGTACGCTCATTTGTTGTTGTCTTGCAATTTCTGTGAGTTCTTGTTGCAGTATTTTTGTTATTGTGATTTCTAGCTCCCGCGCTCGCGCTCTTTAACTTTTTTTTTTTTCTTCTTTTCGTTTCACTCGTCGCCGTTATTCGCGCTCATACTGCAATCTGTTGTGTGTCTGTTATTTAGACTCTATATCACTTAGTCAGTGCTCTCTTTCCCTTTTAACACTTGTGCACCCTCAATATCTCGCTTTCTTATTATTTCTGGACCTCAGAGTGAGTTATATATTTTAATACCAAAACATTTCTCATTTTTATTTGTTTGGTTACTAATTCATCTTATTAATTGATTATGCCTGTCTGTTCGATTAAAAATTGTTTGCAGCCCGCCTCACCCCTGAATAGTTTTATTTACTGTTGGTTGTGTAAAACTACAGTACATGTTAAATGAGCCGGCTTTACATGCAGGGTAAAGGATCCTTTAGATCAAAAAAAAGGGTATGAGATAAGGATGTAATTCATGCAGGATCGTGGAAGATGAAATGGAACTTTTGATGCGGCAAACAAAGGATAACCTGATGAGTCTGTCCGCCAGTTTTCTTAAACTCTCGCAAGAGTTTAAAGCTGTCGAGTCTCAGTTTAGTAGTTTAACGATACTGACTGAGTCTCGAAAGCGTAAGAAGGCGGGAGAACAGACTTCTGATTTGTCCTTGTGTTTGCCGGTCTCCACATTTATATCGGTTCCGACCCCTTCTCAACCAATGCAAACTCCAATTCCGCAGACGATGTCTGTGGTGTCCGTTTTGTCTGGGCAAGAATCTACACCCATGGATTTTGCCGATAGGGATTCTAGCGATAGTAGTGCCGGAGTGCCACTAGTTGCAACTGATGCTACAATTAATGCGGTAGCTGATGCAATACCTGCAATGCCGAAACCATTGGTTGGAGTGCCACCTTCAACTTTTAAAATCCTTGTTCCAATTGAGTTCTTTGACTGTATCTGCAGTTCTAGCTTCTGGCCGAAAAGCTTAATTGTGAAGGAGTTTACATCCAGAAAAAGGAAGACACACCTTCCTTATCTATTCCTTCTTCTACTCTATCAAAAAACTAACAACTTCCTTCTCTGTCGGCTATCAGAATGTCAGAATACTAAACTCTTTGAAGATAGTCTGTCTTTTGATTTTGACCTAATTGTCTTTACAGAGACTTGGTTAAAACCTGACGTTTTTGACGCCTCAGTTTTACCCTCTAATTTCAATATTCTTAAACGTTATCGTACTGATCGTAGGGGTGGTGGAGTTCTTATTGCTGTAGATTCCGCCCTATCATCGGGTCTGATAACAATACCTGTCTCAAGTAGTATCAAATTTTTATGCGTTAAGGTATCTTTTACTCGTTTTTCCATTTTTGTTACCTGTTCTTACATTCCGCCCCAATTGGAATGGCCAACCTACTTGCTACACTTAGATTCTATTAAATTTATACTTGAACTACTTTCTGACAGAGACTTATTCATTGTCCTTGGGGACTTTAACCTGCCCACTGTGACTTGGTCAACACTTAATGGTAGCAAAAAAAAAAAATGTTTTCGGAAGACTGACTTTGTCGCACTAAACAATGCCTTTCTTAATACCGATTGGACTAATTTATACACTTGTACGGATATGAATTCCGCCATTTCTTTATTTTATACTTCTGTTGACTCAATCTTTAATGACTGTGTACCCCTAGTGTCTCCTGTGGTGACGCAAAAATCACCATGGTTTACGCGGGGGCTGTCAAAACTGAAGAATCTTAAGTCTAGGTATTACAAAAAGTATAAAGTCACGGGTCTATCATCGGATCTTTCTCGTTACTTGGTTGCTAAATCGAATTTTATTGTTTCTAATTCTAAATGCTATAATAGTTACTTACAACGTTGCAAGTTGCAATTCTCCGAAAATCCTAAAGAGTTCTATGTTTTCGTAAACTCAAAGCGAAATTCTAACTCCTTTCTATCGTTTGCAGTTTTTAATAATGATTTGGCCTTTTCTGATCATTATATTTCTAATTTATTTGCTAACTTCTTCTCGACTACGTACATATCCACTAAGTACAACTCTAGTCAGATATATCCATATCCTGTAACGAAATCCAACTGCATTCTTAATCCTATTATGACGATTAGGCCGGTATACTCACAGGGCCCAGACGGTATTCCCGCTTGTGTCGTGAGGTTCTGTGCGGAGTCATTGTGCTCGCCTTTACTTAAGCTTTTGGAGTTGTCCGTTACACTGTCCGAGTTTCCAACTATATGGAAGGATTCGTTTATTTTACTTCTTCACAAATGTGGCAATAAATCCGACGTCACTAATTACAAAGGAATTTCTAAATTGTCAGCGATACCTAAACTGTTTGAGAAAATTATGACGTCTCAAATACAGCATTTATGTAAATCTATTTTTTCGCCATATCTGCATGGGTTTGTCAAGAATAGGTCTACCACAACTAACCTTTTGCAGTTTACATCTTTTGTAATCCAAGGTTTTAAGAAACAAAAGCAAACTGATGTTATATATACGGATTTCAGTAAGGCTTTCGATTCGGTAAACCATGCCTTACTATTACATAGACTGAATTTAGTTGGCTTTCCGGATGCTCTGCTTGCTTGGATTTCATAATATCTAAGCAATAGGAGGCAGAGGGTTCTTTTTTAGGTCCTCTCTTTCTAAGATCATTTGTGTTGTATCGGGAGTCCCACAGGGCAGTCACCTTTGTCCATTACTATTCACCATTTTTATTAATTATCTCCCCACCGTTCATTTAAATTCCAGAGTTCTTATGTATGCCGATGATGTAAAAATCGCTAATCGCATCGTAGACTCTCTCTCATGTCATACCTTGCAAGCTGACCTGAATGCTTTTCAGGGGTGGTGTAGGGCTAACTTGTTATCTCTAAACTATTCTAAGTGCAAAGTTATGTCTTTTTATAGAGGTTCTCCACAATTAACGAGTTACTTTTTAAATAATTTCCCGTTAGAATGAATTAATAATACTTCCTTGGTTGTAAAGATTTGGGGATCTTAATAGACCACAAACTTAGTTTTAATCAGCATATTTCGACTACTGTTAGTCGGGCTAAAAGTGTTCTTGGCTTTATAAAGCGCTGGTCGAAGGAGTTCAAGGATCCATATACTACCAAAATACTTACTTTTAACTTCTTTAGTCCGCCCCATATTGGAGTATTGATCTTGTGTTTGGTCTCCTCAATATGAGTTTTATCAAAACAAATTAGAATCTGTACAAAAACAGTTTTTACTCTTTGCCTTTCGTGATTTGCGCTGGGATCAACTGTACAACTTCCATCTTATTCTAGTCGACTTCAGTTAATTAACCTTCCTTCTTAAACTAATCGTAGAACAATGCTTGGTGTAACTTTTCTTTACAAACTTTTGAATGGTGAGATTGACTCTTCTGAGCTGTTGAGCCAAATTAACATTTTTGTTCCATCTAGAAGGACTCGCAATTTCACACCGCTTACACTTCCCACTTGTACAACTAACTTTTCTCTGCATGAACCTTTTCGTATGCTATGTAGTGACTTCAACAGACTTTGACACGTTATCGGTTCCGAAACATCGCTTCCGGGTATAAAAACTGCGATTTTGTCCTTCCTCGCTCGTGATTAGTTGTAATCATCTTTATTTTAATTTATCCTGTTTTCTTTTTATATGTAACCTATTATCTTATTACATTTAATATTTTATATTTTTTTTTTTTTTTTTTTTGACTAGATTTTGACCTTATTGAAGTTAATCAAAAAACTTTGTTTGAGCGAGGCTTCAGGTCAATCTTACTGATTTATTTGTAAGATTTTAAATTCTAGGCAGCACAAAAGGTGAGCAGGTTGTCTGTATAGCTATTTCAAGAACCACCAAGTTCTATCATCAGCAGACTTCGCTAAAGAATCCACAATTGTAATGGCCATACCATATCTTCAACGCTAAAAGTAGTTGAGAATTCAAACTACATGAAGCGAAAAAAGAACGGCAAAGCTTGCAACTGCAGATTCCACCTTTTTTTGTGTGCATATTTTGTGGAATCTGCAGTCTACACTTTATGTAGCGTTGCGTCTGTGTGTGTATGCATGTACTCTGTTGATGACGAAAGACGTAGTAGACAGCAAGCAGCGCTGTTGGCAGAGCTGGGTATTATAAAATTGATCACATGTTTGTAACGCACAGAAGGAGACGTTTCCGACCCCATAAAGTATATATATTCTTGATCAGCATGAGAAGCTGAGTTGATATAGCCATGTCCGTCTGTGCGTACGCGTTTTACTCAGCCGTCTTAAGAGCTATCGGGCTGAAATTTTTTTCGGGAGTTTTTATTACCCGGCAAAAATAAAGCATGAAAACCATCAGGATCGGACCACTATTTCATATAGCTCTAGAAGAACTAGAAGAAACATTGTCATAAAAATACATATGTTATAAATAAAAATAGAGAGTAAAATTGTTTTGTTTGTGTATTGATGAATTGAGTTGCAGAAAACATGTAAACATGTTTTGAACATGTAAAATTATTTTTACCAAGGACTGCAAGGGTATATAAACTTCGGCATAGCCGATATTAGCTTTTTTGATTTTTATACCATACACCCATAGGGTGAAATGGTATATTAAAGTCGCCAAAATGTATGTAACAGGCAGAAGGAAGCTTCTCCGACTCTATAAAGTATATATATTCTTGATCAGGATCAACAGCCGAGTCGATCTAGCCATGTCCGTCTGTCCGTCCGTCCGTCCGTATGAACACGCAGATCTCGGAGACTATAAGAGCTAGAGCCACCAAATTTGGTATGTATACTCGTGTATTATGCACATGTACAGGTTAATTGGAATTTCGGCCACGCCCCCTACGCCCCCAGGAATCACATAAAACAGTTTTTCTTAAAAAGTATGACAGCTAGAGACATCAAATTTAGTTTGTACACCCGATTAGTTAGCGCGCAGAAATTCATTGTTCAAACTTTTTGCCACGCCCCCTTACGCCCCCTGGAATCACATAAAACTGTTTTTCTTAAAAAGTATAATAGCTAGAGACATCAAATTTGGTTTATATGCTCGTTTAGTTAGCGCGCAGAAACTAATTGTTTAAACTTTTTGCCACGCCCCCTTCCGCCACCAGAATTTACATAAAACTGATTTCCTTAAAAACTATGATAGCTACCGACATTAAATTTGGTATGTAGACTAGCTTAATAGGCACGCAGATATTGGCTATTTAAACATTTTGCCAGGCCCACTTTCGCCCCCGCAAATTAAACAGAACTGATTTTATCAAAAACTAACAAAGCTAAAGTCACCAAATTTAGTATGTATACTGGCATAGTAGGCGCGGAGAATTTATATATTTTCACATTTTGCCACGCCCACTTCCGCCTCCATAATTTAGAAAAAACCGATTTCCTCCTGTATTTTTTTGACTATCGCTATCAAATTCGGCAGACTAATTATTCTTATCTATTTCTATCAAACTACCAAATTTCATTGAAATCGGACTAGAAACATGCAAAATATGAGTATGAACGTATTTTACTAAGCGGTCCACAAGGCCATCGGCAATCGGCCGTTGGCTAGTGGCGGCGCTATAGTGCTCGTGTGTTCGTAGAGTGAGCGAGATAGCACATAGTATAAGACATGTAAAAACAATTTAATAGACAAACATTTGGTTTTCGAAATTTGAAATATTTGTTTCACCTGGTGTATGGTATACCCAAGTCGACGAGTCGACGAGTCGACTTACTTGCTTCATTTTATTTGGAGCAGATCAAGTATGGAAATTGTCAGGATCGGACCACTATATCATATAGCATAAAAAAAAAATTTTCAAAATATTTCATAAAAATTGGAGTATTCCCATGAAATTAATCTAATGTGATAGTATTGGATATAAAACACGAGTTCCCAAAATTTCAATCCGATCGGATAAATAAAACAGGAGTTACAGTCAATATACACACACAGACGCAACGCTCCATAAACTGTATGTGTTTGCGTGCGTTGCTTTGCTCAGGGAATGAGGAAAGAAGAAGAACTAATTGTAGTGTAAAGAGTAAAATTGTTTTATTTCTATATATTGAAGCCAGAGAATGTTGGTAGTTTGATCCGCTCATAGTGCAAGTCCACGTGTGGTATTGATACGTGGCCTTGACGTGCCTCTGTTGCAGGAAGAGGGTTGGAGAACGATTTTGCAGACTCCATTGCTGCTCCTCCAGCGCAACACTTAACATCGAGTAAGTAGCGTAGTGCTTTTCCGCATATACATACATCAATGTCCAGGTCCAGATTTTCCCAGACCGGAGTGTCTCGATAAGTGTGCAACGCCTCAGTGAGTTGCAGAAAAAGTGTGTAATTTTCTTGCAATTGTTCAATTGTATTTCATAAGTTGCCACTGCGTGGGTTTTCTCGATAAATATGTTTGCATTGTGGTAAGCCCGCGTGAATTGGCTTTTGCAGTTACCATGTTGTTGCATAATTTTCTGCATCGCGAATCAGATTAGGCACGGTCTCTTCCAACTATAGTACCGTGTAACTTTAGACGAATTGCAAACTATTGAAATAAGTCAGCAGCTAGTGTCCGGCTAGCTCTTTATATGTTCGGAAACCAACTATGTACGTAGTCAGACTGTTTAAGGCAATACCGCCGTGGAGACCTGTGCCAAGGGAGCTTTCGGCAGCCGGCGATCAACAGACAGAAAGCCCCGCGGCACAAGCCACGGAATGAGCTTTTGACGTACGAGCTTTGGGTATCGCTTTCTCCATCGTTCTTCACTTTGATTCTTGGGGGCAAGCGCAGCATATGTATAAACGTATAAGCAGCACATGAATAAATTAATAGCTAATTGATTAATGGTAAACTTGTTGTTGTTTCTAATCGCTGGAATACCGGGTTAATACATTGGCGACGAAGGAGAAGAAAGAAAACGCGGCCAAAAAAAAAAAAAAAAAAAAAAAGAGAAAAAAAGAAGTGAGGTTATACACGAAGGGACGCGTGCCAGACGCGGCCATAAGAAAAAAAATTTGGAAAAAAATATATATATGTACATATATACATACATATAAGTGCGTACATGTAAGTATACAATGGTGATGGAAACAGAATATAAATTAATTATCTGCATTTGACAGAGGCCGTGTCGAGAGAGTGCAAAGGCGACTCTAAGACAAGCCAAAAGAGGAAGAAAAAAAGCAAACAGCTGAGCAAGGCAGAACTAACGCCCGTGCAAGCTGAAAAATATCTCGAAAATGCCAGAAGTTGTACACAGCATGGCTGTCCAAGCGAAATCATCTGAAAAGAATCAGAGGCTGAGCACGAAATAAAGTGTAAGCTAAAACAAATCAGCAAGATGGCTGAAATTAAACCATTTCTGTGCGCCAACATAGAAAAATCGTTGTGGCGCAATGAGTGGGAGAAATGTCTTCGGTCATTCAATATCTATGTGGACACAGAAGAAATTTCATCGGTAATTAAAAAGCGGAACAAATTATTGCATCTCGGCGGACCACAGCTACAAGAGGTGGTGTACAGTCTTCCAGGCGCGTTAGTGGCATACGATGCGACAAAGGAAAATGATGTATTTACTCCTTTGGTAGATAAATTAAATGAATACTTTTCACCGCAACGTAACGCCGTATTCGAAAGGCACATGTTTCGCAGCATGGTGCCCCGCCAAGGTGAGTGCTTCGCCGAGTTCTTGCTGCGGCTAAGACAACAAGCCAGTAAATGCTCTTTTGGAGCCACCAAGACCGAAATAGAGGAAATCTGCATCGCTGATAAAATCATTGATGCCTGGGCTAAGACTGCGTTGAAAAAGAAGCTATTAGAAGCGGAGCTCAAGCTGAAGGAGATTATAAATACTTGCGCAGTTGAAGAGCAAGTGAATCAGCAATCAGAGGCAATGGTGATTCCGTCGGATGCCGAAATTGTGAAGAAAATTGGCGTCCAAACAAAAAGAAATGACAGGACGAATGATGTGTGTGGCCGGTTTGGAGCAGCAGACCATGATGAACGCAGTATGGCATGCCCGGCAAGAAACTCAAAATGTAATAAATGTTCCCGGTTCGGACATTATGCTCGGATGTGTAAGACCGCATTGAAGAGACGTTTTGGAACACCATATGATAATCAACGCAAGCGACCACGAACCTCACAGTTCCAGGTGCGCGCCATTGATGAGGAGGAGACTAAGTGTTACAGCGACAACAGTTGGTCGAACTGTTTTAAAATAACTGGTGAACCAGAAGGAGAAGAAACCGTATCATGTCTTGTTGGGGGATCTCAGCTGCAAATGATAATTGACTCCGGATCACGGTACAACCTGATAAGCCTTGGCGATTGGCAGCAACTGGATAGTGTACATGCGACAGTGTTCAATGTTCGTAACAACTCGTCTACCCAGTTTCGAGCCTATGCTTCGGATGACGTGCTGAGGGTGACTAACGTTTTTGAAGCTCCGATAAGAATTCAGGAAAGACCATGATTGCTACATTTTATATAATTGAAAATGGTAGACAATCGTTACTAGGACGGGACACAGCCGTACAACTCTATGTCCTAAAAATTGGTTTAGGCGTAAATAAAGTGGATTCGTACGCACATTTTCCGAAATGGAAAGCTTCACCTGTGAGATTGGCCATAGACCACAATGTGAGACCAGTACAGCAGCCAACGCGGAGATTTCCGACTGCGTTAGAAGTCCAGTCCAGCCAGTCCATGGACCGAGTTCATGGATTTAACCAGTTGTAATTGCGTATAAAGGAAGCGGCGATATAATTTGGCCATCTCGAGGGAAAACTACCCACTGCCAACATTCGACATGTTCATGACCAAACTACGGGAGGCGAGATGTTTTTCCAGACTGGATTTGAAAAATGCTTATCACCAATTGGAACTCAATGAGTCAAGTCGGCAGATTACCACATTTATTACACACAAGGGACTATTTCGATATAAAAGACTGTTTTTCGAAGTTAATTCGGCTTCAGAAATTTTCCAGAGGCGGCTGGAAGAATTGTTAGCAGGCTGCCCCAATGCTCTGAACTATATTGACGATGTCATCGTCTTCGGCAAAAATGAGGAGGAACACGACAAGGCGCTAACTGCGGTTCTGAAAATCTTTGATACCCACAACGTTGTTTTGAATAAGCAAGAATGTGTGTACAAAACAACAAAACTCAAGTTTCTTGGCCATATTCTATCGGACCATGGTATCGAAGCGGATCCGGAGAAAGTTAAAGTGATCACAGACTTCCGTGCTCCGAAAACTAAGGAGGAGACAAGGTATTTCCTGGGCCTCATAACAAACGTGGGGAAATTTATACCCGATCTCGCCAACACGACGCTAGTAAAAGCCTAACTGATGTTGAGAAGAGATATTCGCAAACGGAAAAAGAAAGCTTGGCATTGGTATGGTCAGTGGAGAAGTTTTACTACTACCTAGCTGGACTGGAATTCGATTTGATAACGGATCATAAGCCATTGGAGTCCATCTTCAAACCAACTTCGAAACCACCGGCACGTATCGAACGTTGGTTACTACGCCTACAGTCCTACCGATTCCGAGTCATCTATAAAGCAGGAAAGGAAAACATCGCAGATTCCGTATCGCGTCTTTGTCAGCTTACAGAAGCAGTAGCTTTCGACTGGCAGGATGAGCAGAATATCTTTCAAATTGTAGCCAAAAGAGTACCAAAATCTCGAACCATATCGGAAATCATGGAAAAAAGTATGCAGGACGAAGAAATAATTGATGCAATAACCTATCTTAGCACCAACTCATGGGAGGCGAACTCATCCAGTCCATATTATCCGTTCCGATGGGAGTTATCGACAGTTGGAAATGTACTCTTACGCGGAACGAAAATAGTTATCTCAACAATACTACGATCGCAAGTGCTCGAACTGGCTATCCGGGTGAATCGGCTATGAAACGAAGATTACGTTCAAAGGTGTGGTGGCCAAGGATCGACCGGGAAGCAGAAGGATTTGTTAAGGCTTGTAGAGATTGCATCTCCGTATCGCTAGCAAGCAAACCAGAGCATATGGATCGGCATGCGTTTCCAGCAGGCCCTTGGCAATGTGTCGCATCTGACTTACTACGACCTTTACCGAGCAACGACTAAGTACTGGTGTTGATCGACTATTTTTCCAGATACATACATGGAATTAAAGTTTATAAAAACCAAATGGTTTCGACGAAATCGTCGAAGGTGCTGATCGAGCAAATGGAGGAGATATTTTCTCGTTTTGGAATACCACAAACTCTGAGAACCGAGAATGGTCGGCAATTCGTAAGTCTCGAACTCCAAGATTTTTGTCGGACCAACGGTATTACTCAAATAACGACACCACCATATTGGCCGCAGGCGAATGGCGAAGTTGAAAATATGAACAAGTCTTTGGTGAAACGCCTTAAAATTGCGTGGTCGAAAGGGAAAGATTATAAAAGAGAGATCCAAAACTTTGTCATGATGTACAACGTAACACCACATGGAGCAGCTCCTTCGGAACTGATGTTTAACCGGATCATTAGAGACAAGATACCGGATGTTCGAGACGTTGTGGGTGATGTCGGCGAATCCTCGGAAAGAGACTTGGATTGCTGGAACAAACAGAAGGGAAAAGAGAAAGCAGACAAGGGAAGAGGCGCCAAAGCATCGGATATCCAACCCGGAGACAAAATTGTGCTGAAGAATGTCTTGTGCCCACATAAGCTGACACCCACAATTGATACAACCGAGTACGTGTTAACTTATACTCTTTTTCGGTGTCGAACAGAATTTGTAAAAGTGTGCAAAGACAATTCGATAATTTAAAAGCGCTCAAATAAAAAAAAAGATTGCATTCGATTTGCTCATTACAGTTAACAAATATATGCTCAAAATACACAAAATATTAAAATTTAAACATTTTCAAACAAGAATTAAAAAAATACAAAGAGTTTCAAGATGATTTAATTTTTTGCTTTTGGTTGACACTTCGAAATATCCATATTATATTGGTGGTTCTTGAAATAGCTATACAGACAACCTGCTCACCTTTTGTGCTGCCTTTGATTTTATATCTTATAAGTTATTAATAGTTATTGACCTGAAACTCAGCTAAACCCCAGTTTTAATAAAAACCAGAGGGCCGGGGCTAACTTCGACCGCGTCAAAGTTTGTATACCCTTGCAACTTTTTTGGTAACTCTTTCCTAACCTAATAGCAATCAATGTGGAAGAACGTTTTATCTAAAAAGGCTTATGTTTGCGAAAGAATGGCCTACAATCATAGGAAATAACGAAAATATTGATCAAAGTCACTGTTTTCCCCCCATTGTTCCTATGGGAGCTATATGATATAGTTACCCGATCTTTACCAAATTCGACACAGTCATTAACAGATACATTAAATTAAGAAATGTTTAATTTGAAAACAATCACGTTAAAAGTATCGAAGTTATTTACAAAAGTCACTGTTTTAGACCGATCGTTCCTATGGGAGCTATATGATATAGTCATCCGATCTTGATCAAACTTGGCACAGTCATTAACAGATATACTAAACTAACAAATGTTTAATTTGAAAGCAATCGCGGTAAAAGTAGCGAAGTTATTTACAAAAGTCACTGTTTTCGACCGATAATATTAAGTTTTACGATAATAGTATAGAAAATAACGAAGTTATTGAGAAAAGTCACCATTCGTGACTTTGGGGTTTGTATGGGAGCTATATGATATAGTGGTCCGATCCGGCTGAATTCGAGATATACAACGCCTGCAGTATATACAAGCCTAGGTGCAAAATTTCAGCACTGTAGCTCTTACGATCTAGGAGGAATTTGCGTTGATCCAGACGGACGGTCGGACGGACGGACGGACGGACGGACGGACAGACGGACATGGCTATTTGAACTCGTCTCGTCGTGCTGATCAAGAATATATATACTTTGTATGGTCGGAGATGCTTCGTTCTATGCGTTGCACACTTCTGACCAAAATTAATATACCCTTTTTGCAAGGGTATAAAAATATGTTAAGAACATCGCCTCGAGTTTGAAAAGTCCTTCATCCACCAAAGCATATATGTACATATATAAAAAACGAAACCAAACTAAAACATGCGCAAATTTTTATTGACAAATTTAATACCATTAAGTATTATTCTGCGACTGACTTAGTTCGCTCGCGCTCTGATCGAGACAGACATTTCTGTTTTCATTTCGCCCAAGTCAAACACTGATCGATTGCTTGAGTTAAATGAATAAAATTGTCTTTTACGTATGTATGGGTAAACACACGCGATTGATGCGTTCTTATTTACATTTATGTATATGTATGTATGTAAGTTAACAAACAATTTAGCAAACCGCCCCTGCACTAAGTCTAAGAAGAATCTGCAACGTCGATGTGACGAATTCCACATAAGCATAAATACGCTGGCACAGCGTCTGACCAAGAGCTCATAGCATGACCATACGCCTTACATATTTACTTCTTATGTATTTAGCTTTAGATTCATATTCCCACTTATGTATTTAGCTTTAGATTCATATTCCAATTTATGTACTAAGGTTTAGTTCTCTTTTATTTCCTTCAATATATTCAGTTTTGATATAACCCTTTAACAATAAAGAAGCATAACTCCGGCACTTGGCCGTAACACAAATTGTAATCTTTAATATATTACTGATCCACAAGGACGGTGATTCAGATACCTAATCGTATCTAATCGTATCTCATCCTAAGCAACCTAAATCATCTCATAAGGTTGGATCCTATCAACGGTAACCCTCAACAGGAGCCAGTGGACGGACCCAACATCATAACTTTGTATGTATTTACATTTACACGGTAGGCAAAGATCATTTCTGTTGAGTTTTTTAGTCAAACTGTCTTTTGTTGAGACTCTTTGTGTGACCAAAAATCTTATTACTCTTTACGCGACACTCATTTGAGAGCGTCACACGAATGAGTCAATGCAAAGCGCTTGACAAAAAACAATTTAAAACAAAACAAAAAGTGCCGCTCAGAGAGAGAGATCGTTTCTGGAGAATCTTTTCGGTTATGATACGAAGCAGAGCATATGAGAAAAAACGATCAACTGTCATTTGCGAGCTATGAAAAAAGAGATCTTCAAATATCAAATATGGTCAACGAACAAATGGTTACCGAGTTTTTAAAACTCACATCATCTCTTATAACAGAGTTTAAAGCCATCCTTCTTTCCAAACGTAATCTGATCTCCATGCATTCTCGATGTGCTATTCTATGACATTCAGTTGCTTGTCTCCGTTTCTAGCACATTACTCTATTAAGTCTGATCTGTTATTCGGTGTATCATCATTTAAAGATTTAGGAGTAGTTTTTGACCCAAAACTTATGTTTAAAAAAAGGTTTCATACACTTCGAACTGTACTTTTCGGATCCACTGCACTTACTGTCGGGCTCTAAAGTTCTATAATGAAATGAAAGGAATGTGTTGTGCTGGCGTCAAAATTAAATTATCTCAACTTGAAGCACCAACAGAGCCACTGCGAACTCTAAATTAGGATATGTAATTACTGCTTCCAAATGACGTCATTTGGCGCGAAAATTGTGGCTGCCCAATTTATGCCAACTTTCAAAGTCAAAGGGCAAATCTATCACAAAGCTGGCACCCTGCTACACTTTCCAGATAGTGAACATAAATTTTTTTAAATGTACTTCATCAGTGATGATAGAGACAAAGCCAATGCACGATTTATGACAAATAAAGTGCTAAGTCAATTGGGAATGCCAACACCCACCCGCATTGCGACTGAGTCGGTTGCTGTGGATTTGCGCCGTAAGCAGACTTACAACAGTGATGATCTTCAGTGATATATTCCAACAAACATTAGCAAAATAACCTGTGAACAGAATGGCGGTTTATGATCATGTTGTGTAAATGATAAATAGCGGAGGTGGGGGCATCTTCTTAGGGGAAACTGGGAAAACATTCCTCATCATATTGATTCTAGCCACGATCAGTTTGATGCAACTAAATAACAAAAACTTTGGGGCAATGAAATTTTTCTTGACGTCTCATAGTCTGGCATCGTCCGCGGATAGACATGATATCGGGATGCCGCGTTTTCAGACAAAAACTGAAGTCACTAATGGATTTTATTGTGAAATATGAAGAATTTGGATCGATGCGGTTCTGGATGTATTCAGTAGAATGGCAGAAGAGAGGATTGCCACATGCGCACATACTAATCTCTTTGATAAATTCACTACGGACGAAATCGGTGATGTGATATGCGCTGAGATTCCACGGACCGACGTTGATAAAGATTTGCATGAAATCGTCATCAAGGACATGATCCATGGACCATGCGGTACACTCTATCCGAATTCACCATGCATGGTAGACGGGATTTGTTCCAAACGGTATCCTCGATCATTTGCAGCAAATACGGTAACAGGAGACGATGGATACGCTTTGTATTCAACTGCAGATGGCGAGACTTCTGCAACTTTACACAATCGAAATTGTCATATTGAGGTACAAAATCGTTGGGTGGTTCCATATGCGCCTCTGTTGTCGAAACCATTCAAAGCGCACATAAACGTAGAATATTGCAATTTAGTGAAATTGATTAAATACATCTGCAAGTACGTGAATAATGGCAACGATATGGCAGGTGCTGGTGTTCATGCTGGAAATGTCGACAGAAATGCTCTACAGATTGTCGATGAAATTTCCCAATACCAGGCTGGAAGATATATTAGCAGCAGGCTGTATGGCGAATTTTCTCATTTCCCATGCATGAACGGAATTCAACGAATCTATTTCTTTGACGCAAATGTGCAAAGGGTCTTTCGAAAGTGTTAGCACTCACCAGCTCGCTAAAACGAGGAAAAAAAAAACAAAAAATGCATCGCTTGCATTTTTTGGCGCTGGAAAGACGAGCGCATGAATGAGACCGGAAGAGAAGTGCCACGATTCCGCATTGCCGACTTGGCTGAAAGCAAAGCCACCATTAAAATCCGACACAGGTTATGTTTTATTCCAAGACCCCATGACTGTTGACAGCGGTGACGAAAATAAAATGTTTCTCCTCCCAAGGCACCCTTCAGAGGGGCTACCGAAAAATTAATTAATACTGGTTGAAATTCCAACCCCTTCATGTGAACCCTAAGAGTTATTCTAAACCAAAGCTACTAAAAATATTAAATGGTTTAGTACAAAGGGGGAATACTTCTAGGAACGCATTTTCACCTCAAGCAGGTGAAGTCCTAAGGAAAAACCAATGGTGTAAAGTCCTACTTCTGTTAAAGGAGCTGCGGAAAAACTCATTGCATCCCCAAAGAAAGAAATTCCACAATGAGAACCGTCCTAGAGACTGGAGTGGGATGTCTGCACTTGCGTATGCAAATGAGAATACGCAGGTCGCCTCTTGTTTTCCGCTTAACGTAAAACAGAATCAATAGACTGCCTCCTGAGACTCCCTACGGTCGATATTGGTAGTTGTAGCTGCGGTGGATATGCAAGGTACCCCACCGTATGTCCTGTGTTCGCTACTGGAGCGAAGCCTTTGCTCCTTACAACATCAATCGGCGCCGGGAACTCATAGGGGACTGTGTCCTCATCCTCCCCTAGTGGTGGAGTGAAGATCCTTTCCAATTCGTCCGCAAACCACCCCATACTGCGCGGGGAATAACTCAGATTAGAATTTGGAGAGCCCTCTTTTGGTGATTCGCCTATATAAAGGCGAGGTCGAGCTGGAGTCCGACGAGGTCGAGCTGGAGTCCGACTCAGACTCCGAGATCGAACTGGAGTCCGACTCAGACTCCGAGCTTCAAAAGAACTGTCACAACAGTTAATTATCACCCAGCACACCGTCCAGCTCAAGCTTGTACCCGTATCACCTGCGAATGTTCTCTTAAAAACGATGCCAATTATAGTGTCCGTTGTGTCCGTCAATTACCCATTCCAATGGAAATTTCCGATAGCTCTAAAATTATCAAGGGACCCGTGAACAAGTTGACTGCTGCAGTGGGTGACTTGACCAACGTTGCTGCTGCGGCTGTTGCTTTAGGACCGCGGCCTCTTGTTGGCATACTACCAATGAAACATATATTTGTTTCTAGGCTAGACCCTGTTGTCACATCGGATGATGAAATAGAAAGTTAACGTCTCGAATATTGAATTAATCATTTAGAGGCAATTCAGTTTGTCTCCTCTTTCGTTCCCAGTCAAGACATGCTCATAGTTGTAGGTGATTTTAATTTACCTGCTTTAGCATGGTCACTAACGGATGAATCTATGTCACATGGCAATACAAATTCTAATGGAAAATCGTAAGATCTTATTTTTGTATTGGACTCTTCTTATTGTGATGTTTCTATGTTTGTTTTGTTTGTTCTTCAAAGACAACTGGACAAAGACAAAATTCATACTACATTAAATTTAAAAATTGATCTGCCCTTGCTTTCACCATTACTTGGTTCAAATGAATGACTTTACCAGCCATAATGAAAACATTTTCACTACCGATTGGTCCTATTTATACAAGTGCAGAGATATGAACTCAGCTGTACTCTGAATTCACTTTTTGATATTTGCGTGCCTCTTGGTAGGCAGTAGCGGCTTAACAAACCTCCCTGGTTCTCTCGAGAGTTATCCAATTTGAAAAATTTGAAGACTCGATATTATTATATTCATCAGATTACGCTCTGTATACAGTCGCTCGTTCAAAGTTTATTTGGCGCTGGAAATTTAAATTTAAAAAAATTTAAATTTAAAAATTGATCTGCCCTTGCTTTCACCATTACTTGGTTCAAATGAATGACTTTACCAGCCATAATGAAAACATTTTCACTACCGATTGGTCCTATTTATACAAGTGCAGAGATATGAACTCAGCTGTACTCTGAATTCACTTTTTGATATTTGCGTGCCTCTTGGTAGGCAGTAGCGGCTTAACAAACCTCCCTGGTTCTCTCGAGAGTTATCCAATTTGAAAAATTTGAAGACTCGATATTATTATATTCATCAGATTATGCTCTGTATACAGTCGCTCGTTCAAAGTTTATGAAGCTTAATATACAATGTTATAAGAATTAACTTCAGCGGTGTAAGCTTCAGTTTTCTTCTGACCCTAAACAAATTTACAATTTTGTAAGTCCGTATCATTTAAAAAAGTCTAATTGTATTTCTAATCCGGTGATTAATGAAAGCTCTCTTCTAAGTGAACTTAAACTAGTAAAACCTGGTAATTGTCCGGGGCCTGATGATCTACCTGGATCATGTTCTGTGCAAACGCATTATGTAAGCTGTTGGAAATTATGTTTCCGAGAGACCCCGCGATATCGATCGCGCAGCTATGCATAAGTGAAAAGGTCAATATACTTATTTGCTAATATACATATGTAACTTTATTGGAACTTAACTACACGTCTGTACAGTGCCAAGAACAGAAGCCGATTCTTCTTCTCTGTTAAGCGCTGCCAGATCTCCTTAATAATACTAGGGATGCCAGATTGCCACTTTGATATAAACAGCTGGCGCTAATATCGAACACACCCCCACAAAGTTGCAATCTTAAATACAGCTTATTCCTAACGAAATGATACATTCATTATGTTTCTTGCCGCTTAAACCCTTCGTTAGGACGTGCGCCGCCATTAGTTCCGTAGGCATATACTCCACGGAAATATCACCACTCTTGTACATCGCTTGAATGAAGTGGTGACGCACGTCAATATGTTTTGTGCGTGGATGGAATCCAAAACCTTTGACCATATGTTGTGCGCTTTGATTATCATTGAAGATACGCACAGATCCACATTCTATACCGATTCTGTTTAGTAGGGCCTTCAGGTATAGAGCCTCCTTTACTGCCTCGGACATTGCCAAGTATTCTGATTCCGTACTCCCTCCCAGCTAATGGCGGCACCAGCCAATATAAACGCTTGGCCAGAGTAGGAGCGGCGGTCCGTTAAATTGCCACCCCAATCTGCATCGACCACGCTAAAAAGATCATCTCCTGTCTTCCTGAACATAAGTCCGGTCATCTTTGTGCCTTAAAGATAACGTAAAACGCGTTTTGACGCCTTCCAGTGATCAGCTGTGTAACTTGAATTGAACTGGCTCAAGAAACTCACTGCATACGCTATGTCAGGACGAGTAGTTACTGAAAGAAACATTAAAGAACCTATTAATTTTTGATAAGGGTACTTTCCCATCTCGTCCTCATTAGATTCAGCCGGGCTCCGTAATGCTGGTTTTGCCTCTATAGGTGTCGTTGCCGGCTTGCAATCTGTCATGCCGAATCTTTTCAATATGGCATCGATGTACTTCTCTTGGGATAGAAAAACGCGCTGTTGCTTTTTGATCTGATTAAATTCTATGCCCAAACAAGTCTTTACTGCGCCAAAGTCCTTCATTTTAAAAGTCTTCTTAAGATGCTCCTTCGTTTGCTGCAACCATTCCGGATGATTTGATGCTATTAGCAAATCATCGATATAAATCGTGACGATCAAAAGTTTTCCTTTTATCATTTTCACAAACAGGCAGGGGTCCTGTTCTGTGGCCTCTAGTCCGATTTCTTGCAGCTTCGTTGTCAGTTTACAATACCATTGTAGTCCGGACTGGCGTAGTCCATATAGAGCTCTTCTTATTAGACACACGGGATCTCTCATCTCAGTTATAGCTTTGCGCCATTTATTTGCTGCTCTCTTATACCCTGCGTCGGGGCGTTGTTGATTCGATCCCATAAGAGCTCCAGAGTTCACCTTTTGCATAAACTCGTTGAACTTTTCTGGAATATCCATGTATACCTTCTCTTCCAGTTCACCGTTGAGGTACGCTGTGACCACATCCATTTGATGGATCTCCATGTCATATTCAGCTGATAAGGCCGCTACCAGTCTCACCGATGTAAATCGCGCCACAGGCGAAGGAAGTCTTCTCCTGGTTTTTGTGCATAACCCTTTGCAACTAAACGCGTCTTCTTTCGTCCTGTTGGAGTGCCGTTGTCCTTTGTTTGGAACACCATTTTGTTTCCAATCACCTTTCGGCCTTTTGGCCGCTCAACAATTTCCCAGGTCTTGTTGAGAATTTGAGCCATAAACTCATCTTCCATAGCTCTTGTCCAGTTCTCAGCATCGCCACTGCTTTGGGCTTCCTTGATGGTTACTGGATCATCTGTAGCTACTGCAAATTTCATTTCGCACTCCTCGAATATATCCTCAGCTGAGTCTAGTTCATCCTGTTGACCAATGTGTTCGTCTGCCGAAACATTTCTTCCTTGTTGATAGACTTTCCGTGGCCTACCACGCTGACCGGTTCTTAGCAACTTTGGTCGTCCTCTACCATGTCTCTCAGGTTGATTTACCTCTTCGGTATCATCCTCGTCGCTTGATGAACTTCTCTCAGTCTCATCCACTTGGTCACTTAGTGGAATATATACGCCATTTTCTGGCTCTTCATAAAATTCTTGAAATTCGCTTTTGAATCCTGAAATATTCATAAATTTAACATCATTGTTTATTAAAATCTCGCGCCGTTTTGGTTGATACAGTCGATAGGCTTTCGACTCTGATGAATATCCCAATAATATACATTCCTCCGATCGTGACTCGAACTTGCCCTTGATTTTGTCCTTCATTAGTGCATACGCTTTTGTGCCAATAGTACGCATGTGTCTCACACTCGGAACTTTTGCAGTTCATCCTTTGTGGGACATCTATTCCTGATATAGCACGCCGTGTTAATTGCCTCTGCCCAAAATGAAAGTGGAGCGCCCGCTTGTTTCATCATACACCTGGCCATCTCTACCAGTGTACGATTTTGTCTTTCAGCTATACCATTCTGCTGGGGTGTGTGGGGCACAGTGATTCGTCGGCCAATTCCATGCTCGCTCAAGTACTCATCGAATTTCTTGTTTCGATATTCCGTCCCATTGTCAGTCTGTAACATTTTTATATTGTGACCTGTAACATTCTCAACGAAAGATTTATATGATTTAAATACTTCGAAAACTTCAGATTTTTGCTTGAGAAAATAAACTGAACAATATCTGGAAAAATCATCTGTGAATGTAATAAAATACTTATATCCACTCATAGACTGAGTACGCATCGGTCCACACAGATCGCTGTGCACAATCTCCAATGTCTGCTTTGACATTTTCACCGTCGAGTTCTTTTAGGCATTTGCTGCCTGCTTTTCGCTTATGCAAATCTCACACTGCGATAGTTTTGCATTCTCCTTTATGTTCATACCATGTACCTTTCCGGCTTGGGCTAAACACTTCAGGTCAACCTCATTCAGATGACCCTTACGGTAATGCCGTTTTTCATAATAACTGCTTCATCCTTACGAAATATAACTTCGTATCCCTTGTTGGTAATTCGAGATACCGAAAGCAGATTTTGTCGTAGGTCAGACACATACAAAACTTCTTTTAAGGTAATTCTATTTGTATGCTGCTTCTCTTTCACTTCAATGTTGATCTCGCCAACGCCTTTCACCTCTGCGGTGTCGTTGTTGGCCAAATGCAATGTCTTATCACTACCTTGTACTTGATAAAATGCATTTTTGTTGGAACTCATGTGTGCGGTACAGCCACTGTCTAGACACCACAAGTTACTTTTTCTCTCCGCATTGTACGCACATTCCTCAACGTTGATTGCTTCGTTCTTCATTTGCCTTTTGTTCTCTTTTGGCTCTTCTCTCTCTTTCTTTGCATGCAGTCTCGCTTTAGTTGGACAGTTACGAGCGAAATGTCCGATCTTGTCACACGCAAAACATTTTCGTGTCTTTTTTCATGCTTCCCTCTCTGTCGTTGCCTTTGCGGCGGTTGACATATAACGCACTCTGCTCTTCGCGCGCTTTTTTGGCTTGTCGCGCTTGTGACTCCTCCAATATCTTCACACGCAAAATATCAGGGCTGGACAATTCGTCACGTGTTTCTATTGCGCATCGGAAAGTCTCATAGGTATCCGGAAAACTATACAATAATAGAATGGCGAGTAAGTCGTCGCCTATAGTTATCCCTATTTCTTTTAATTACTTAACGGCATCAAAGAAGTCATTTATATGGAGACGCGCATCACTACCCTCACACATACGGGATAGCGCCACTCGTTTGAGTAAACTGGCCTTTCGCACCGGCCCCTTGGATTGAAATGTTTCCTCTAATTTCAACCAATAATCTCTAGCTGATGCACAGCTTTCAATTAGTCCCAATTCTGCTGTACTGATGGATAGCAAAATGTCTGCTCGAGCTTTTTCATCTTGTGTTTGCCACGCCGCTCGATCCGCTGCCGCTTCTGGGCATAATTTGGATCCGTTCACATATTGCCATAAATCGTTTTTCACGAGAATGGCACGCATTCGCAATTTCCACGTGTCATAGTTTTCCGCGTTGAGCGGTTCTATCTTTATAGGTGCACTTGCCATTTTGCACAGCTTTTGCATTCACTTATTGTCTTTTCAATTACACTTATGGGTCTGGGCCCATAACCTGTTGGAAAGTATGTTTCCGAGATACCCCGCGATATCGATCGCGCAGCTATGCATAAGTGAAAAGGTCAATATACTTATTTGCGAATATACATATGTAACTTTATTGGAACTTAACTACACGTCTGTACAGTGCCAAGAACAGAAGCCGACTCTTCTTCTCTGTTAAGCGCTGCCAGATCTCCTTAATAATACTAGGGATGCCAGATTGCCACTTTGATATAAACATCTGGCGCTAATATCGAACACACCCCCACAAAGTTGCAATCTTAAATACAGCTTATTCCTAACGAAATGATACATTCATTATGTTTCTTGTCGCTTAAACCCTTCGTTAGGACGTGCGCCGCCATTAGTTCCGTAGGCATATACTCCACGGAAATATCACCACTCTTGTACATCGCTTGAATGAAGTGGTGACGCACGTCAATATGTTTTGTGCGTGGATGGAATCCAAAACCTTTGACCATATGTTGTGCGCTTTGATTATCATTGAAGATACGCACAGATCCACATTCTATACCGATTCTGTTTAGTAGGGCCTTCAGGTATAGAGCCTCCTTTACTGCCTCGGACATTGCCAAGTATTCTGATTCCGTACTCCCTCCCAGCTAATGGCGGCACCAGCCAATATAAACGTTTGGCCAGAGTAGGAGCGGCGGTCCGTTAAATTGCCACCCCAATCTGCATCGACCACGCTAAAAAGATCATCTCCTGTCTTCCTGAACATAAGTCCGGTCATCTTTGTGCCTTAAAGATAACGTAAAACGCGTTTTGACGCCTTCCAGTGATCAGCTGTGTAACTTGAATTGAACTGGCTCAAGAAACTCACTGCATACGCTATGTCAGGACGAGTAGTTACTGAAAGAAACATTAAAGAACCTATTAATTTTTGATAAGGGTACTTTCCCATCTCGTCCTCATTAGATTCAGCCGGGCTCCGCAATGCTGATTTTTCCTCTATAGGTGTCGTTGCCGGCTTGCAATCTGTCATGCCGAATCTTTTCAATATGGCATCGATGTACTTCTCTTGGGATAGAAAAACGCGCTGTTGCTTTTTGATCTGATTAAATTCTATGCCCAACAAGTCTTTACTGCGCCAAAGTCCTTCATTTTAAAAGTCTTCTTAAGATGCTCCTTCGTTTGCTGCAACCATTCCGGATGATTTGATGCTATTAGCAAATCATCGATATAAATCGTGACGATCAAAAGTTTTCCTTTTATCATTTTCACAAACAGGCAGGGGTCCTGTTCTGTGGCCTCTAGTCCGATTTCTTGCAGCTTCGTTGTCAGTTTACAATACCATTGTAGTCCGGACTGGCGTAGTCCATATAGAGCTCTTCTTATTAGACACACGGGATCTCTCATCTCAGTTATAGCTTTGCGCCATTTATTTGCTGCTCTCTTATACCCTGCGTCGGGGCGTTGTTGATTCGATCCCATAAGAGCTCCAGAGTTCACCTTTTGCATAAACTCGTTGAACTTTTCTGGAATATCCATGTATCCTTCTCTTCCAGTTCACCGTTGAGGTACGCTGTGACCACATCCATTTGATGGATCTCCATGTCATATTCAGCTGATAAGGCCGCTACCAGTCTCACCGATGTAAATCGCGCCACAGGCGAAGGAAGTCTTCTCCTGGTTTTTGTGCATAACCCTTTGCAACTAAACGCGCCTTCTTTTGTCCTGTTGGAGTGCCGTTGTCCTTTGTTTGGAACACCATTTTGTTTCCAATCACCTTTCGGCCTTTTGGCCGCTCAACAATTTCCCAGGTCTTGTTGAGAATTTGAGCCATAAACCCATCTTCCATAGCTCTTGTCCAGTTCTCAGCATCGCCACTGCTTTGGGCTTCCTTGATGGTTACTGGATCATCTGTAGCTACTGCAAATGCCATTTCGCACTCCTCGAATATATCCTCAGCTGAGTCTAGTTCATCCTGTTGACCAATGTGTTTGTCTGCCGAAACATTTCTTCCTTGTTGATGGACTTTCCGTGGCCTACCACGCTGACCGGTTCTTAGCAACTTTGGTCGTCCTCTACCATGTCTCTCAGGTTGATTTACCTCTTCGGTATCATCCTCGTCGCTTGATGAACTTCTCTCAGTCTCATCCACTTGGTCACCTAGTGGAATATCTACGCCATTTTCTGGCTCTTCATAAAATTCTTGAAATTCGCTTTTGAATCCTGAAATATTCATAAATTTAACATCATTGTTTATTAAAATCTCGCGCCGTTTTGGTTGATACAGTCGATAGGCTTTCGACTCTGATGAATATCCCAATAATATACATTCCTCCGATCGTGACTCGAACTTGCCCTTGATTTTGTCCTTCATTAGTGCATACGCTTTTGTGCCAAAAGTACGCATGTGTCTCACACTCGGAACTTTTGCAGTTCATCCTTTGTGGGACATCTATTCCTGATATAGCACGCCGTGTTAATTGCCTCTGCCCAAAATGAAAGTGGAGCGCCCGCTTGTTTCATCATACACCTGGCCATCTCTACCAGTGTACGATTTTGTCTTTCAGCTATACCATTCTGCTGGGGTGTGTGGGGCACAGTGATTCGTCGGCCAATTCCATGCTCGCTCAAGTACTCATCGAATTTCTTGTTTCGATATTCCGTCCCATTGTCAGTCTGTAACATTTTTATATTGTGACCTGTAACATTCTCAACGAAAGATTTATATGATTTAAATACTTCGAAAACTTCAGATTTTTGCTTGAGAAAATAAACTGAACAATATCTGGAAAAATCATCTGTGAATGTAATTGTTGAATAACATAACATAGCTAAAGTTGCGACGTTATGTAGACCTGCAAAAATAACATTATAAAAGGCCTAAAAATTAATGTACGGGCACACTGTCTTCCTTACTTCCTCTTTCCTATTCGAAACGTGTAAGTGGCTGGTCGTGTGAAAATCGAGATAATAAAAATCTAATAAAATAAAATCAATCATAAAACAAATAAAAAGATTATTGTGCTTTTATTAAAAATTAAACTAATACCAAGCCAACTAAACCAACATTACAACAGGTTATGGGCCCAGAGTACGTTATATAAAACAATTAAAAAAAAAAAACAACAATTAATTGCACATTAAGTTTTTTTTTCACAATAGTCGTTTGTATTACACATACATACATATAAATTCAAATAAAAAATAAAAATATACAATTATGGAAAAGATAAAGCTTACTATAAATCAGTTTAACGGTGAGAAATATTCTGTGTGGAAAAAAAGAATAAAAGCACTTCTTGCTGAACAAGATGCATTAAAAGTTATTGATAGCGAGGCTCCTAAAGAAACAGATGAAAGTTGGGTTAAGGCCGAACGCTATGCAAAAAGTATAGTGGTAGGGCACTTGAGCGATGCATTTTTGGATTTCGCAACAGACAACAACACAGCACGTGATATTCTTAGGAATCTGGATTCTGTGTATGAACGAAAAAGTGTGGCATCTCAGTTGTCTGCGCGAAAACGGTTGTTGTCGCTTAAACTAAAAAACGAGATGGCTCTTGTAAACCACTTTATTATTTTTGACGAAATGGTTAATGAATTGTTAGCATCAGGCGCCAATATAGACGAAATGGACAAGGTTTCGCACTTACTGCACACTTTGCCAACATCATATGACGGGGTCATCACTGCTATAGAGACACTATCGAAAGAAGATCTTACTCTAGTTTTCGTTAAGCACCGTTTGCTCGATCATGAGACAAAACTAAATAACGCTAATAATGACACAAGTAAAAAGGTATTACACGTTGAGGTTAAAAATAAGTATAATAATAATAAAAACTACAAAAACAATTATAACAACAAATATAAATATAAAAATCAAAATTATAATAAAAATAATAATACTCGCAAGCCATATAATGACAAATACAAACAAAATAATATAAAATGTCACCACTGTGGCAAGCCAGGGCACATAAAAAAAAAAAAAAAAAAAAAAAAATTGTTATGCATATAAAAAACTAATAAATGACAATAATAAAGAAAATAACACACAAGCTCATATTGCAACGACCACGCCAGGTTTCGCGTTCATGATTAAAAGTTTGAATTCAAATAATAATAAGTTGAAAACAAATGTGAATTTCATCCTTGACTCGGGTGCATCCGACCACATAATCAATGATGAGACACTTTTTATGGATTCTGCTGAACTTCAAACTCCAGTGAAGATTGCTATCGCCAAGGAAGGGCAATACATCTTTGCAACAAAACGTGGAATCGTTTGACTTGAGAATGGGTACCAGATAACACTAGAAGATGCATTATACTGCAAAGAAGTTACAGAAAATCTAATCTCTGTAAAAAGACTACAAGAGGCTGGAGTGACAGTAGTGTTTGACGAGTCTGGAGTTAAATTGACAAAAGGTGGTATTATTATTGCCGAAAACTCAGGTGAGTACAAAATGCCAATTTTTGAATTCAAAGCATATAAAATTGATATAAAAACTGAAAATTTATATAAATTATGGCATGAAAGATTGGGTCATATAAGTATATAAAATTTTAGAAATTGATAAAGTTAATCCTACAGACGATATATGTGAAGCTTGTTTAAATGGAAAGCAAGCCAGATTACGTTTTGACAAATTTAAAAATAAAGAACATATAAGTAGAGCACTTTTTGTTATACATTCTGATGTCTGCGGTCCGATTACACCCACAACTATTGATGATAAAAATTACTATGTAATTTTTGTAGATCAGTTTACACATTATTGTGTTACTTACCTAATAAAACATAAATCGGATGTATTTATAACGTTTAAGGACTTTGTGGCAAAAAGTGAAGCGCACTTCAACCTGAAAGTTGTGAACCTATACATCGATAATGGTAGGGAATATTTGTCTAGCGATATGCGAGACTTTTGTACTCAGAAAGGAATCAGTTATCATTTAACTGTACCATATACTCCACAGTTGAATGGAGTATCAGAAAGAATGATTAGAACAATTACTGAAAAGGCTCGTGCCATGGTCAATGGTGCAAAGTTGGAAAAATATTTTTGGGGTGAAGCTGTTTTGACAGCAACATATATAATAAATAGAATTCCAAGTAGGGCACTTGGAGATCGTGCAGCAACGCCATACGAGATGTGGCATAATAGAAAGCCAGTTTTAAAGTATTTAAAAGTATTTGGTTCAACTGTATACGTACACAATAAAATTAGAAAACGGAAATTCGACAATAAATCGTTTAAAAGTATCTTTGTGGGATATGAACCTAACGGCTATAAGTTATGGGATATTGAAAATAAGAAATTCATTGTTGCTAGAGATGTGGTAGTTGATGAGACAAATATGGTAAACTCAAGAGCTGTTAAAAGTGACATTCTGAATGATAGTAAGGATGAAGTAAACATTGAATTCCCGAAAGAGAGTAAGGAAAATATAGAAGATAATTTCCAGAATGAGAGTATGGAATGTTGTGTACCAAGTATCCTGAACGAAAGTAAGGATAATGAAAAAGTGAATTTCCAGAATGAGAGTATGGAATGTTGTGCGCCGAATATCCTGAACGAGAGTAAGGATAATGAAAAGGTGAATTTCCAGAATGAGAGTATGGAATGTTGCGTACCAGAGATCCTGAATGAGAATAAGGACAATAATAAAGACAGTTTCCCGAATGAGAGTAAGGATGACAAACAGCCTTGTGAAGTCTCAAATAGAGTTAACAATGATGCAACTAGAAAAAGCGAAAGATTGAAAAATAAACCACATATTTCCTATGACGAAGATGAATTAAGTTCTAATAACTATCTTTTCAATGCTCACACAATTTTTGACGAAGCCCCTCATTTATTCGAAGAAATAAAAAGTCGAAGTGATAAGGATTTATGGGAAGAAGCTGTTAAAGTAGAATTATCCGCTCATGACTTAAACAATACTTGGACTATTGTTAAAAGACCTGAAAATAAGAATATTGTAGATAGTAAGTGGGTGTTTACTTTAAAACATGATGAAATGGGAAATCCAGCTAGATGTAAGGCAAGATTAGTTGCACGCGGTTTTACACAAAGATATCAAATAGATTACGATGAAACATTCGCTCCTGTTGCTAGAATTCCTAGTCTTCGACTTGTGTTGTCTATTGCTGTCCAATATAATTTTAAAGTACATCATATGGATGTTAAAACGGCATTTCTAAATGGTATGCTAAAAGAAGAAATATATATGAAAGTCCCTGAGGGAATTATTTGCAATGATGGAAGTGTATGTAAATTGAATAAAGCAATTTATGGGCTCAAACAAGCAGCAAGGTGCTGGTTTGAGCAAGCGCTAAAGGAGTGTAAATTTAAGAATTCTCCTGTTGATCCGTGTATATATGTTCAAGATCAAGGAAATATAAATAAAAATATTTATGTGTTATTATATGTGGATGATTTGGTAATAGCGACATCAGACTTAAAAATAATGAGCAGTTTCAAACAATACCTTATGACAAAGTTTAGAATGACAGAACTTGGGGAAATACGACACTTTATTGGAATGAAAATTGAAATATGCCAAGATCAGATATTGTTAAGCCAATCTACATATATATAAAGGGTTTTAACTAAATTTAATATGGAGGAATGTAAATCTGTAAATAATCCACTTCCAAGTAAACTAAATTATGAAATGTTAAACTCAGACGACACATACGATGCTCCTTGTCGAAATTTGATTGGAAGTTTAATGTACATTATGCTTTGTACTCGTCCGGATATTGCAACAGCCGTCAATATTCTAAGTAGATATACTAATAAAAATAATATAGAACTTTGGAAAGGTTTAAAAAGGGTTCTGAGGTACCTTAAAGGAAACATTGACATGAAACTAATTTTTAAAAAAAAAATATTGATTTTGAAGATGTTCTCGTTGGCTATGTTGACTCCGATTGGGGTGGGAATGAAACTGATAGAAAAAGCACACCATGTTATCTTTTTCAAATGTTTAATTCAAATCTTATTTGTTGGAACACAAAAAGGCAGAATTCAGTAGCGGCATCATCTACTGAAGCAGAGTATATGGCCTTGTTTGAAGCTGTAAGAGAAGCCTTATGGCTGAAGTCTCTTTCAAAAAGTATTTATATTAAATTAGACAAACCTATAAAAATATTTGAAGATAACCAGGGTTGTATAAGCATAGCCAGTAGTTCATCATGTCATAAGCGGTCAAAGCACATAGATATTAAATATCATTTTGCCAGAGAGCAAGTAGAAAATAATCTTATTTCTATTGAGTATATTCCCACAGAAAATCAACTGGCTGATATTTTTACAAAACCGTTATCTACTGGAAGGTTCATGGAGCTGAGAGGCAAGATGGGACTGCTTTGAGAAAAGAAAAGAAACAAAATCTACAATTCAACAAAATCTCATAAACTAAACTGAAGTTAATTTTTTAAGTAATGTTTAACGTAACTTTTTGAAATGAAAATAATGTTTGTTTTGCTTAAATGATATAAATGATCTGATTGGTTTTTCTGGGTTTTTCCAATCTTAATGGTGAATGCCAGATCATATTGTAATACCTCCCAGAGTACACGCACCAGTCACAGTAATTGAATTATTATTTGAATTTGTTTTTTTTTTGAAAATTAATATAATGTAATTTTTGAGGGGGCGTGTTGAATAACATAACATAGCTAAAGTTGCGACGTTATGTAGACCTGCAAAAATAACATTATAAAAGGCCTAAAAATTAATGTACGGGCACACTGTCTTCCTTACTTCCTCTTTCCTATTCGAAACGTGTAAGTGGCTGGTCGTGTGAAAATCGAGATAATAAAAATCTAATAAAATAAAATCAATCATAAAACAAATAAAAAGATTATTGTGCTTTTATTAAAAATTAAACTAATACCAAGCCAACTAAACCAACATTACAACAGTAATAAAATACTTATATCCACTCATAGACTGAGTACGCATCGGTCCACACAGATCGCTGTGCACAATCTCCAATGTCTGCTTTGATCTTTTCACCGTCGAGTTCTTTTAGGCATTTGCTGCCTGCTTTTCGCTTATGCAAATCTCACACTGCGATAGTTTTGCATTCTCCTTTATGTTCATACCATGTACCTTTCCGGCTTGGGCTAAACACTTCAGGTCAACCTCATTCAGATGACCCATACGGTAATGCCATAGATCTATTTCATTACCTTCGTCACACACATTGTTTGATTCGTGTTCCTCGGCATTAATATAATACAGATTTCCGTATCTCTGAGCTCGAAACCAAACTTGCTTATTATTTTTCATAATAACTGCTTCATCCTTACGAAATATAACTTCGTATCCCTTGTTGGTAATTCGAGATACCGAAAGCAGATTTTGTCGTAGGTCAGACACATACAAAACTTCTTTTAAGGTAATTCTATTTGTATGCTGCTTCTCTTTCACTTCAATGTTGATCTCGCCAACGCCTTTCACCTCTGCGGTGTCGTTGTTGGCCAAATGCAATGTCTTATCACTACCTTGTACTTGATAAAATGCATTTTTGTTGGAACTCATGTGTGCGGTACAGCCACTGTCTAGACACCACAAGTTACTTTTTCTCTCCGCATTGTACGCACATTCCTCAACGTTGATTGCTTCGTTCTTCATTTGCCTTTTGTTCTCTTTTGGCTCTTCTCTCTCTCTTTCTTTGCATGCAGTCTCGCTTTAGTTGGACAGTTACGAGCGAAATGTCCGATCTTGTCACACGCAAAACATTTTCGTGTCTTTTTTCATGCTTCCCTCTCTGTCGTTGCCTTTGCGGCGGTTGACATATAACGCACTCTGCTCTTCGCGCGCTTTTTTGGCTTGTCGCGCTTGTGACTCCTCCAATATCTTCACACGCAAAATATCAGGGCTGGACAATTCGTCAAGTGTTTCTATTGCGCATCGGAAAGTCTCATAGGTATCCGGTAAACTATACAATAATAGAATGGCGAGTAAGTCGTCGCCTATAGTTATCCCTATTTCTTTTAATTACTTAACGGCATCAAAGAAGTCATTTATATGGAGACGCGCATCACTACCCTCACACATACGGGATAGCGCCACTCGTTTGAGTAAACTGGCCTTTCGCACCGGCCCCTTGGATTGAAATGTTTCCTCTAATTTCAACCAATAATCTCTTGCTGATGCACAGCTTTCAATTAGTCCCAATTCTGCTGTACTGATGGATAGCAAAATGTCTGCTCGAGCTTTTTCATCTTGTGTTTGCCACGCCGCTCGATCCGCTGCCGCTTCTGGGCATACCTTGGATCCGTTCACATATTGCCATAAATCGTTTTTCACGAGAATGGCACGCATTTGCAATTTCCACGTGTCATAGTTTTCCGCGTTGAGCGGTTCTATCTTTATGAGTGCACTTGCCATTTTGCACAGCTTTTGCGTTCACTTATTGTCTTTTCAATTACACTTATGGGTCTGGGCCCATAACCTGTTGGAAGGTATGTTTCCGAGATACCCCGCGATATCGATCGCGCAGCTATGTATAAGTGAAAAGGTCAATATACTTATGTAACTTTATTGGAACTTAACTACACGTCTGTACAGTGCCAAGAATAGAAGCCGACTCTTCTTCTCTGTTAAGCGCTGCCAGATCTCCTTAATAATACTAGGGATGCCAGATTGCCACTTTGATATAAACAGCTGGCGCTAATATCGAACATAAGCCCTTTTTAAAACTGTTTTTATTGTCTGTCGAATCTTCCTCTTTTCCATCTATTTGGAAAGAGTCGTATATCATTCTTCTGCATAAAAATAGCAAAAAGTCGGAAGCCTCTTTCTTAGGGATATTTCAAAATTGTCCGCTATTCCGAAATCTTTTGTGAAAAATATAGCTTCTCAATTGCAACATTTTGCAGCTCTATTTTTCGCCCTCCCATCATGGATTTGTTAAATGTAGATCAACAACCACTAACCTACCTACCTACCTCTATAATTATCAAGCGGTTCAAAAATGCTAAACAAACTGATGTCACATACACTGACTTCAGTAAAGCGTTTGATTCTGTTAATCATACTCTATTACTTTTTAACCTGAACGACATTTGGTTTCCACCTCTTTTCCTTTCTTGTGTTCGAGAATATTTAACAAATAGAAAACAGAAGGTACTTTTTATGTCTTCTTTTTCCAATTTCATTCCAGTGACTTCTGGTGTACCTCTAGGTAGTCATCTTGACCCTCTGCTTTTCATATTATTCATTAACGATCTTCCATCAGTCATTGTTCATTCGCGTGTGCTCATGTATGCTGACGATGTCAAGCTTTGTCCTACTTATAAAGATACAGATTCATTTAGTCGGCTACAAGCTGATCTTAAAAACTTTCAATCCTGGTGCCAGTTTAATTTATTAAATCTTAACACTACCAAATGTAAGTTACTGACTTTTTTCGTAACTCTACTCAACTGGTCACTTATTTTCTAAACAATAGTCCTTGAGAACGTCTAAACAATATGACTGATTTGGGCGTACTTATGGACCATAAGTTAAATTTTAACACCCATATTTTCACCACGGTCGCAAAGACCATAAGTGTTCTGAGTTTCATTAAAAGATGGTCGAATTTGACGACCCCTATACAACTAAAGTTCTTTTTACTTCGCTTGTCCGTCCTTTCTTAGCATATGGATCTGGCATTTGGTCATTTCAATATGAGTCGCACCAGACTAGACTTGAATCCGTTCAAAAGCAGTTCTTGCTATATGCACTTCGTGGCTTAAGCTGGGATCGCAATATCAATTTGCCTTAGTAATCTAGTAGACTTATTTTGATTAACTTTCCTTCTTTTAATAACCGTAGAATTATGCTTGGTGCTATTTTTATATACAAGCTCCTAATTGGTGATATTGACTCGCCTAGGCTATTAGCTCAGGTTAATCTGTCAGTACCATGGAGACGGAGTATACATCCTATTCACTGTAAGATTTACGACGTCGAACGCGCCCTCGCCGATGTCGCCGAGAGCGAAAATCCGTCCGCATACTGGATAATGATGAGTTATATCCGACAAAAGATACTTGGTAACGCCGCTATGGCAACATTCCAAGAAGAAAGAAGCGACGAGACTTGGGACTCTGTTAAAACCGCGCTCAGGAAACATATTTCTGACAAACAATCCCCAGAAGACATTTTGAGGGACCCACTGAGTCTACAACAAGGGCGTGGCACGGTAGATGTCTACTATCAAAACATCAAAAATCTAGACAAATTATGGGTAGAAAAAATAAAAGCTGGTCTCCTCGCGTCCGAGCTAAAAGATAAGGTGATGGAACAACAGAATAACCACAGCAGCGAGGTCACAACATAAATCCGACAGATTTCCAACTTGCGGCTCTAAACGGCCACTCCAAGCGGCAATAACGAGGATAAAGACCAGCGGCACTCACTCTCCGACAAGAACTACCGAAGCAGCGTGAATCCTTTTAAAGATAACTTATAGTCCGGTAATAAGGACTACAAGAACAATAATTGCAAAAGGAAGAAATCCTACTGAAAAAACTATGGGGACCGTAACCACAGGACTCATTCAAATAGTCGCACTAGTCAAAAAAGAATCGAAGATCGCGCCCACAACCAAACTACCCGGCTACCTGGCCCTTGAAGGAACCGACACTCAGGATAGCTCATAGAGTGAAGCAGTTCAGACAGGCAACCGATAAAGCCCCGTTATTAATGGAAATTGTATAAGGGAAAAAGACATACCCAAAACCGCCTTCTCCGAGATTAAATCGGGGTATGCTGCTACGTATATATCGACGACATGATAACCTTCAACAAAAACGCAGCGGAACACATGATCGACATACGGAAGGTATTCGAAAAAGTATCAGAGGCAAATTTCCCAATCAACTTAGGAAAAACAAGCTTTATGAAAACTGGAGGTAAATTTCCTGGGATACACTGAGAAGATTACAGGAAATATAGGTCAAAGCAGAGACCCTAAAAGGATGTCTACTTCATCTACATGGTACCGACATATTTAACTAAACCAATAACTCAGGCGAGTTAAAATCACCATTTAGAAACTTATGCATAAAAATAACACCAAGCATAGTCCTACGGTTAATTAAGGAAAGTGAATCGTAAACGAGTCATTGATTTTGAATTGGAATACGCCTTCCCGAGGTATAAGTAAATTTTAAATCCTTTAATGTTTTTATACCATACACACATAGGGTGAAATGGTATATTAAAGTCGCAAAATGTATGTATCAGGAAAAAGGAAGCTTCTCCGACCCTAAAAATTATATATATTCTTGATCAGGATCAACAGCCGAGTCGATCTAGCCATGTCCGTCTGTCCGTCCGTCCGTCTGTATGAACCAGCAGACCTCGGAGGCTATAAGAGCTAGAGCCACAAAATTTGGTATGTATACTCGTGTAGTATGTAAATGTATAGAATTAATTGGAATTTTGGCCACGCCCCCAGGAATCACATAAAACTATTTTTCTTAAAAAGTATAACAGCTAAAAACATCAAATTTGGTTTATATACTGATTTAGTTAGCGCTCAGAAACTAGACTAGCTTAATAGACGCGCAGATATTGGCTATTTAAAAATTTTGCCACGCCCACTTCCGCCCCGCAATTTTAAGAAAACTGATTTTATCAAAAAATAACAAAGCTAAAGTCACCAAATTTAGTATGTACACTGGCTTAGTATGCGCGCAGAGTATATATATTTTCATATTTTGCCACGCCCACTCCTGTCGTGTTTTGACAATCGCAATCAAATTCGGCAGACTAATTAATCTTGTCTATTTCTACCAAACTACCAAATTTTATTGCAAATTTATACAAGTGCAGAGATATGAACTCAGCTGTACTCTGAATTCACTTTTTGATATTTGCGTGCCTCTTGGTAGGCAGTAGCGGCTTAATAAACCTCCCTGGTTCTCTCGAGAGTTATCCAATTTGGAAAATTTGAAGACTCGATATTATTATATTCATCAGATTACGCTCTGTATACAGTCGCTCGTTCAAAGTTTATGATGCTTAATACACAATGTTATAAGAGTTAACTTCAGCGGTGTAAGCTTCAGATTTCTTCTGACCCTAAACAATTTTATAATTTTGTTCATTCTATACGTAAGACCTCTGTGCACCATCTTTTTTGTCCTTTCAAAATAAAAAAGCTAGCACTGATCAGACAATTGCCGATATGTTTGCGAGTTTTTTCAAAACAACATATTTCTCAACGGAATATCAAGCATTTAAAAAAGGCTAATTGTATTTTTAATCCAGTTGCTTTTATTGTCTGTCGAATCTTCCTCTTTTCCATCTATTTGGTAAGAGTCATATATCATTCCTCTGCATAAAAGTGACAAAAAGTCCGAAGCCTCTAACTATAGAGGTATTTCAAAATTGTCCGCTATTCCGAAAGCTTTTGAGAAAATTATAACTTCTCAATTGCAACATTTTTGCAGCTCTATTATTTCGCCATCCCAACATGGGTTTGTGAAATGTAGATCAACAACCACTAACCTACCTACCTAACTCTATAATTACAAAGCGGTTCAAAAATGCTAAACAAACTGATGTCACATACACTGACTTCAGTAAAGCGTTTGATTCTGTTAATCATACTCTATTTATTTCTAACCTGAACGACATTTGGTTTCCACCTCTTTTCCTTTCTTGGGTTCGAGAACATTTTACAAATAAAAAAACAGAAGGTACTTTTTAAGTCTCCTTCTTCCAATTCCATTCCAGTGACTTCTGGTGTACCTCAAGAAGCGTACATCTCCTCAACTAGTCACTTATTTTCTAAACAATAGTCCTTGAGAACGTCTAAACAATATGACTGATTTGGGCGTACTTATGGACCATAAGCTAAATTTTAACACCCATATTTTTACCACGGTCGCAAAGGCCATGAATGTTCTGAGTTTCATTAAAAGATGGTCAAACGAATTTGACGACCCCTATACAACTAAAGTTCTTTTTCTTCGCTTGTTCGTCCTATCTTAGAGTATGGATCTTCCATTTGGTCACCTCAAAATGAGTCGCACCAGATTAGACTTGAATCCGTTCAAAAGCAGTTCTTGCTATTTGCACTTCGTGGCTTAAGCTGGGATCGCAATATCTATTTTTTCTTTTTCGTGATTAGTGTTTGGTGCATTTACTTTTTTTTTGTTTTTTTCTCTCGTCATTGCTTCTGCAGTTGCTCCCCTCATCGCCCCCATCATACCATCAGTGCTAGTGGCTTTGTTGTTCTCTCTGCTTTGTGCTTGTGCTCAGCTTCTCTCCCGCGTAATCACTTTTACGAGGCTTATAACTGTTCTTGCACTCTCTGTTGTGCTGTGCACTCTAGATGTCTCTTTGTTTTATTTGTAATTATTGATTTTTTATCGATAATTATCTTTGTGCTGTGTATTTAAATTTTTCTATACATTCTTATATATGTATGTATATATATTTTTTTTTTTGCCTTGTGTTTCTTTTGGCTTTTCAATGGCTTGCTGTCTACCTACTTGCAAGCATTTTAATCGTTTTGATGATCAGTATGGCTGTGCGATAATCTTATTCACTTAAAATGTGCTGGCCTCAATGGCCGCGACTACGAAAAATTTTCTGGTTTGTCTGTGTTTAAGCCTGAGCTTGGTTTAATGCGCTAGACCTGCCCATCTTGTGCCAGCCAGCAGCTTGATTTTAGCCGTATGTATAGGTGTCTTCGTTTAAAGTTTCTTTCTTTAAACAAACTGGCCAAACAGCTGTCTAACGAGTGTGACTCTAGCGTTCATCTATTGTCGCAATTCAAGTTTGTTCCACCTTCTGAGAAATTGCCCAAGAAATGTACCCTTGAGTTGCCTCGTAAGCAGTCGCCAGCTCTCTCTATTATTTCGTCTCCCATTTTACATTCGCCTACACCATTTTCTTGTCCCTCTTCATGGTCTTCTATTCAGACTGAAGTACCCATTACAAACCCTGGTGAACCTCTATCTATCCCTCACGGGAACTCTGAACAATCACAGGATCATGCTGGCTCTCAATCACTGTCGGATCCCAATGCTCCTCCGCCTTCAGTAACTGTAGTGCCTCATCGCAAACAATTATTTATCTCTAGGCTTGCTCCAGATACTTCTGAGTCGTCTGTGGCAGCTTACATTGGTAATATATGCCCTGCTAGGGTTTTAATTCAAAAGTTTAAGTTTATTAGGCCTCATGAAATCTCCTCTTTTAAAATTACAGTACCAAGTGAGTACTTCTCAGCTATGGTTGACCCTAATTTTTGGCCAGAGGGCCTAGTTGTACACGAGTTTGCGCCCAATAAGCGCTCTCGTCCGTTGCCTGTCCACCTTCCTAATTTATCTTCTGCTTCAAAAAACTAATAACGTCTAGTCTTTGCATTCATTATCAAAATGTAAGCTCTCGAACCTGTTCTGTGATAGCCAAACCTTTTCGGCTGACATATTAGCTTTCTCTGAAACTTGGCTTAACTCCTCTGTTTTGGATAATGAAATTCTTTCTAATAACTTTATTTCTTATAGGCTTGATCGTGTTGGTCGTCGTGGCGCTGGAGTACTCATTGCTGTCAACTCGATTCTGTGTTTAAGTGTGGTGCCGATTGATCTCTCCTTAGGTGTTGAGTTTATTTGCGTCGAAGTTACATGTTCTAACTTTAGCCTATATATCTCTTGTTTATATATTCCTCCAGCTACTGATATCATGATCTACGTGCGCCATGCTGATGCTTTACGAACTATTTTTAGTCGTCTAAAACATCGTGATTTTCTTATAGTTTTAGGTGATTTTAACTTGCCTAATATTTCTTGGCTTGTTGATAATCTATCTTTCTTAATTCCTTCATTTCAAAATGGTTTTCTTGATGGCCTTCTTGAATGTCCACTATATCAGTTGAATTCTTTCCTTAACAATTCTAAAAGAATCCTCGATCTTGTTTTTGCCTCGGATCCCACTGTTAGTTCTGTATATCTAATTCAGCCCCTTGTAGAGCCTGAAGATCCTTATCACCCTACCATTGAAGTTACTATTTCATACAATTATGTTACTAATTCATTTAATAACATCTCAAATTCTCGTCGTAGATGTTTTCGTAAAACAAATTTCAATCTTCTTAACAGCCTTATTTTCTCTTTTGATTGGTCATTTCTATTTGAGTGCTGTGATATAGATTGTGCAGTAAAGTTTTTCTACTCTGCTTTTAATTCTCTAATTGATAAATGCGTTCCTTATGTGAATGTCTCTACCGTCTCCAGTGCGCCAGTCTGGTTCACACGCAGGCTCTCTAATCTCCGTAACATTAAATCGAAATATTTTTTAAAAGATTTAAGAAAACTGGTTCGCGACTTGACTATGCAAATTATTGTATAGCCAAATTTCAATTTTGTCTTTTAAATACTCAATGCTACAACAATTATCTCATTCGCTGTAAGGTTGAATTTTATAAAAACCCCAAAAGATTTTACAACTTTGTCAATTCCAAAAGACGCTCTAATGTACTACCTTCCAGCTTCAGACTTAATGACCAGACTGCTAATAATGATTCGGATATTGCAGATCTGTTTGCTAAATTCTTTCAGTCGACTTGTTCTACTACTGTTTCAGATCTCACGGCCCATCCCTTTTCAATCCCACATTTAAATTGTATGTTTTTTCCTAGTACTACTGAAGACTGTATTATCTCTAGCTTGTCATCTATGACGTCTTCCTTCGTTCCCGGGCCTGATAATATACCTAGTTGCATCCTTAAAATGTGTTCGATTTCCTATCTAAGCCTTTATCTCGGTTATTCTTTATATAGAGTGAGACTTGTAGCTTTCCTGATATTTGGAAGGAGTCTTTTATTATTCCGCTTTTTAAAAAGGGTAGCAAATCGGATGTTTCTAACTACCGAGGCATTGCCAAACTTTCGGCAATACCTAAGTTGTTTGAGAAAATTATTACGTCTTCCCTTCAACATCTATCCAGATCCACTATTTCTCCTTGTCAGCATGGCTTCATGAAAGGTCGTTCCTCGCTTACCAACCTTTTAGAATTGACTACCCTTGTACACCATGGCTTCCGTAAAAAGTGTCAAACTGATGTTATTTATACTGACTTTAGTAAGGCTTTCGATACGGTTGATCATTCTATGCTTCTCGCGAAACCTAACATCATGGGTTTTTCCCCAAAACTATTGGCTTGGTTAAAGTCGTTTCTAATTGGCAGAACCCAAAAGGTGTCTTTTCGTTCCTCGATATCTAAAACTGTTCGAGTTACCTTAGGTGTCCCCCAAGGCAGTCATCTGGGCCCACTATTATTTACATTTTTTATAAATTATTTGCCTTTGGCCTTGGCTCATTCACGGGTGCTCATGTTTGCGGATGACGTCAAGATTTGTTATTCCTATAATGATCCTTCTTTCCAACAGTAATTGCAATCAGATCTCGATGCGTTCTGCTATTGGTGCCACGTTAATAAATTACACCTTAATGCCTCTAAGTGTTCTTTTATGACTTTCAGTCGTTTGTCTCCGCTCCTAGCTCATTACTCTATTAAGTCTGTTCTGTTAGATTGTGTACCATCATTCAAAGACTTAGGCGTTATGTTTGACCCTAAACTTTCATTCAATGTTCATATTTCTTCAATTGTCAATAGAGCATGCAGCCTTCTTGGCTTCATTAAACGTTGGGCCAAAGAATTTGATGATGTAACAAAGGTTTTATACACTTCGTTAGTTCGCCCTACTCTAGAATATTGCTCGCCGGTGTGAAACCCTCAATATGATGTTCACCAGCGTAGTATTGAATCGGCTCAGAAGCAATTCCTTAAGTTTTCGCTACGCGGTCTAAATTGGGACTCGGGTCTTCGCCTACCTTCTTATCCTGACAGACTTCTTCTTATTAATCTTCCTTCACTTTATAACCGTAGGCTTGTTTTTGGCATTCTCTTTCTCCATAAACTAGTCAACGGCGAAGTCATTTCTACCAATTTACTAGATACGCTATATTTTTGTGTTCCCTCACGTCGGAGCAGAAACTTTTTTCCTATTCACCTTAGTAGATGTCTGACTAACTACTCTCTCTTAACGAACCTTTTCGTGTTCTTTGCCAATCTTTTAACAACCTTTGTCACATAATTTCTCCTCATCTTTCTGTCACTTCTCTTCGTGCTATACTTTTTAATCATCTACAGCGAAACCAATGAAAATATTCTGGACTTGGATTGGCTGCAACTCATCCCTGACCACATTGGCTGTGAATCGGGGCATAGCTGGCACCTTGTGCAAATAAAACACCTCCACCGGGTCGGGGATGTTTTGTTGTGTATAAAGCTAAGCTACCTTCTTCATTTAATTACTATCTGTCTTTAGCTTAAGATTTTTCGTCGACTGCTGTGTTAGTTGACGTAAATAATTAAATAAATTTGCCTTCGTATTCTAGTATACTTCTTTTCTTAACCTTCATTTTTTAAATACCCGTAGAATTATGCTTGGTGCAATTTTTAAGCACAAGCTCCTAATTGGTGATATTGACTCGCCTGAGCTATTACCTCGGTAAATCTGTCGGTACCATGCAGACAGAGTAAACATCCTTTTATACCTTTAACCCTCAGTCGTTATTCTTCTAACTATGCCATGCATGAAACTTTTAGGGTCCTCTGCTCTGATTACAACCTTCTATTGCCTGTAATCGGCTCAGAGGTCTTCGATTAATTTACTTAAAACATCCATCCTTTCCTATTTAGTTAATAGATAGCTATAGTATTATTTGTTTGTCTGTTTTTTCTATTGTGTATTTGTCGCGATTCGTGCTGTTATACGGCTGGAGGTGGCCAGGTATCGGCTTGGGCTCGCGCGTAACCGACTTTGTCCTGGTGTCGTAGGGGCCACTTGAAAGTACTGCGCATAGTATCCTCAACGTGGGCTTAAAAAAATTGAAAATATTGAACACGCCGATGTCGCCGAGAGCGTAAATCCGTTCGCGTACTGGAAGCGTTATATCGCACAAAAGATACTTGGTAAGGCCGCTATGGCAATATTCCAAGAAGAAAGAAGCGACGCGACTTGGGACTCTGTTGAAACCACGCTCAGGAAACATATTACTGACAAACAGTCCGCAGAAGACATTTGAGGGACCCCTTGAGTCTACAACAAGGGCGTGACACGGTAGATGTCTACTATCAAATATTCAGAAATCTAGACAAATTATGGGTAGAAAAAATAAAAGCTGGTCTCCTCGCGCCCAAGCTAAAAGATAAGGTGATGGAACAACAGAATAACCACAGCAGCGAGGTCACGACATAAATCCGACAGATTTTCAACCTGCGGCTCGAAAAGGCCACTCAAAGCAGCAATAACGAGGATGAAGACCAGCGGCGCTTTCTTTCCGACAAGAACTGTCGAAGCAGCGTGAATACTTTTAAATGTAACTACCAGTCCGGTAATAAAGACTACAAGAACAAAGGGAAGCAAAGGGAAGAACTCCTACTGAAAAAACTATGGGGACCGTAACCACGGGACTCACCGTCAGTACAATAATCGCACTAGTCAAAAAGGAAACTGCCTGGCTACCTGGTCATAGAAGGACCCGACACTCAGGATAGCTCAAAGAGTGAAGCAGATCAGCCAGGCAACCGACAATACAGGTCAAAGCAGAGACCCTGAAAGACCCTAAAAGGATGTCTACTTCATCTACATGGTACCGACATATTAAACTAAGCCAATAACTCAGGCGAGTTAAAATCACCATTTAGAAACTTATGCATAAAAATAACACCAAGCATAGTTCTACGGTTAATTAAGGAAAGTGAATCATAAACGAGTCATCGATTTTGAATTGAAATACGTCTTGTTTTACGCAATTTTGATTAAGTTTAGTTTTCGGTAAGTTCCATGTTACAATTATGTTTGGTCTTCCCGAGGTAAAAGTAAATTTTAAATTCTTTAATGTTTTTATACCATACACCCATAGGGTGAAATGGTATATTAAAGTCGCCTAATGTATGTAACAGGCAAAAGAAAGCTTCTCCGACCCTACAAAGTATATCTAATTAAATATCTGGTTTTCCCAAAGAGGAAAAAAAAGATATTGCGAAAGCAACGTGCTTTATTAGTTGAATGAAGACTTAAAACTGAGTTACAAAAATGTCTTATGGTTATATTTATAGTCTAAATTTGTGAGCCCTTTAGTGGCGTGATTGATATTGAAGCGATTTGATTGGCCCGAATTTAAATGCTGAATTAGCGTTCTCACGCTTTTGATGTTAAGGGCCATGATTATTGTTGCAAGTGTTTAATTGTTTATGAATAAAACGGATTTTATTGGCCTGTGGCTAGCGTTCACACGCTTTGATTTTGAGGGGGACAATTGTTATTGCAAGTGTCCAAGTGTTTATCAAAACGGATGTTTACTTTAACGTTATGAACTTAGGGGGCGAAAAATTTATATGTTATTGGGTATTGACGTTGGATATATGACTCGCCCATCTTAAAGAAAATAGCCTGTCCTCAGGCGGATACATTGGGATATAGCGAGGGGTTTTTCTCAGCTGTATAGATAAGAGTATCAATTTGGTTTATACTTTGGAACTTAATTTTGTCAACAATTGGGGTTTCAATTTTTTCTGTAGGAGCTCGATTGTTATTTGATCCAAAATGCTTAATTATTAATTTTTGTGGCATTGCTTAAACTTATAGATTTAGTATGTAATGTAGTAAGTACAAAAGTGGTTAATGTAATTGTTTGAAATACAGTATAATTTTTGGTGTGTTCGTTAATTATCTCTTTTGTTTGGATAAAGGAAATAGGTTCTAGCCTGGTTATATTGTTTGTTACATAAATGCTTTGGCTATATTCAAGCATTGAATTTATTATTGATATTTCGTTTAATTGTAAGGCACAATCGTAAATGTTTATTATGTTATTTCCTTCTATTATTAAGTCGTGTTTTACGCAATTTTGATTAAGTTTAGTTTTTGGTAAGTTCCATGTTACAATAATGTTTGGTTCAATGTAATTAGTTTGAAAATTCTTATATGTTTTAGTGTATTTACAAGTTTTTCCCCAAAACTATTGGCTTGGTTAAAGTCGTTTCTAATTGGCAGAACCCAAAAGGTGTCTTTTCGTTCCTCGATATCTAAAACTGTTCGAGTTACCTTAGGTGTCCCCCAAGGCAGTCATCTGGGCCCACTATTATTTACATTTTTTATAAATTATTTGCCTTTGGCCTTGGCTCATTCACGGGTGCTCATGTTTGCGGATGACGTCAAGATTTGTTATTCCTATAATGATCCTTCTTTCCAACAGTAATTGCAATCAGATCTCGATGCGTTCTGCGATTGGTGCCACGTTAATAAATTACACCTTAATGCCTCTAGGTGTTCTTTTATGACTTTCAGTCGTTTGTCTCCGCTCCTAGCTCATTACTCTATTAAGTCTGTTCTGTTAGATTGTGTACCATCATTCAAAGACTTAGGCGTTATGTTTGACCCTAAACTTTCATTCAATGTTCATATTTCTTCAATTGTCAATAGAGCATGCAGCCTTCTTGGCTTCATTAAACGTTGGGCCAAAGAATTTGATGATGTAACAAAGGTTTTATACACTTCGTTAGTTCGCCCTACTCTAGAATATTGCTCGCCGGTGTGAAACCCTCAATATGATGTTCACCAGCGTAGTATTGAATCGGCTCAGAAGCAATTCCTTAAGTTTTCGCTACGCGGTCTAAATTGGGACTCGGGTCTTCGCCTACCTTCTTATCCTGACAGACTTCTTCTTATTAATCTTCCTTCACTTTATAACCGTAGGCTTGTTTTTGGCATTCTCTTTCTCCATAAACTAGTCAACGGCGAAGTCATTTCTACCAATTTACTAGATACGCTATATTTTTGTGTTCCCTCACGTCGGAGCAGAAACTTTTTTCCTATTCACCTTAGTAGATGTCTGACTAACTACTCTCTCTTAACGAACCTTTTCGTGTTCTTTGCCAATCTTTCAACAACCTTTGTCACATAATTTCTCCTCATCTTTCTGTCACTTCTCTTCGTGCTATACTTTTTAATCATCTACAGCGAAACCAATGAAAATATTCTGGACTTGGATTGGCTGCAACTCATCCCTGACCACATTGGCTGTGAATCGGGGCATAGCTGGCACCTTGTGCAAATAAAACACCTCCACCGGGTCGGGGATGTTTTGTTGTGTATAAAGCTAAGCTACCTTCTTCATTTAATTACTATCTGTCTTTAGCTTAAGATTTTTCGTCGACTGCTGTGTTAGTTGACGTAAATAATTAAATAAATTTGCCTTCGTATTCTAGTAGACTTCTTTTCTTAACCTTCATTTTTTAAATACCCGTAGAATTATGCTTGGTGCAATTTTTAAGCACAAGCTCCTAATTGGTGATATTGACTCGCCTGAGCTATTACCTCGGTAAATCTGTCGGTACCATGCAGACAGAGTAAACATCCTTTTATACCTTTAACCCTTAGTCGTTATTCTTCTAACTATGCCATGCATGAAACTTTTAGGGTCCTCTGCTCTGATTACAACCTTCTATTGCCTGTAATCGGCTCAGAGGTCTTCGATTAATTTACTTAAAACATCCATCCTTTCCTATTTAGTTAATAGATAGCTATAGTATTATTTGTTTGTCTGTTTTTTCTATTGTGTATTTGTCGCGATTCGTGCTGTTATACGGCTGGAGGTGGCCAGGTATCGGCTTGGGCTCGCGCGTAACCGACTTTGTCCTGGTGTCGTAGGGGCCACTTGAAAGTACTGCGCATAGTATCCTCAACGTGGGCTTAAAAAAATTGAAAATATTCCAAGAAGAAAGAAGCGACGCGACTTGGGACTCTGTTGAAACCACGCTCAGGAAACATATTACTGACAAACAGTCCGCAGAAGACATTTGAGGGACCCCTTGAGTCTACAACAAGGGCGTGACACGGTAGATGTCTACTATCAAATATTCAGAAATCTAGACAAATTATGGGTAGAAAAAATAAAAGCTGGTCTCCTCGCGCCCAAGCTAAAAGATAAGGTGATGGAACAACAGAATAACCACAGCAGCGAGGTCACGACATAAATCCGACAGATTTTCAACCTGCGGCTCGAAAAGGCCACTCAAAGCAGCAATAACGAGGATGAAGACCAGCGGCGCTTTCTTTCCGACAAGAACTGTCGAAGCAGCGTGAATACTTTTAAATGTAACTACCAGTCCGGTAATAAAGACTACAAGAACAAAGGGAAGCAAAGGGAAGAACTCCTACTGAAAAAACTATGGGGACCGTAACCACGGGACTCACCGTCAGTACAATAATCGCACTAGTCAAAAAGGAAACTGCCTGGCTACCTGGTCATAGAAGGACCCGACACTCAGGATAGCTCAAAGAGTGAAGCAGATCAGCCAGGCAACCGACAATACAGGTCAAAGCAGAGACCCTGAAAGACCCTAAAAGGATGTCTACTTCATCTACATGGTACCGACATATTAAACTAAGCCAATAACTCAGGCGAGTTAAAATCACCATTTAGAAACTTATGCATAAAAATAACACCAAGCATAGTTCTACGGTTAATTAAGGAAAGTGAATCATAAACGAGTCATCGATTTTGAATTGAAATACGTCTTGTTTTACGCAATTTTGATTAAGTTTAGTTTTCGGTAAGTTCCATGTTACAATTATGTTTGGTCTTCCCGAGGTAAAAGTAAATTTTAAATTCTTTAATGTTTTTATACCATACACCCATAGGGTGAAATGGTATATTAAAGTCGCCTAATGTATGTAACAGGCAAAAGAAAGCTTCTCCGACCCTACAAAGTATATCTAATTAAATATCTGGTTTTCCCAAAGAGGAAAAAAAAGATATTGCGAAAGCAACGTGCTTTATTAGTTGAATGAAGACTTAAAACTGAGTTACAAAAATGTCTTATGGTTATATTTATAGTCTAAATTTGTGAGCCCTTTAGTGGCGTGATTGATATTGAAGCGATTTGATTGGCCCGAATTTAAATGCTGAATTAGCGTTCTCACGCTTTTGATGTTAAGGGCCATGATTATTGTTGCAAGTGTTTAATTGTTTATGAATAAAACGGATTTTATTGGCCTGTGGCTAGCGTTCACACGCTTTGATTTTGAGGGGGACAATTGTTATTGCAAGTGTCCAAGTGTTTATCAAAACGGATGTTTACTTTAACGTTATGAACTTAGGGGGCGAAAAATTTATATGTTATTGGGTATTGACGTTGGATATATGACTCGCCCATCTTAAAGAAAATAGCCTGTCCTCAGGCGGATACATTGGGATATAGCGAGGGGTTTTTCTCAGCTGTATAGATAAGAGTATCAATTTGGTTTATACTTTGGAACTTAATTTTGTCAACAATTGGGGTTTCAATTTTTTCTGTAGGAGCTCGATTGTTATTTGATCCAAAATGCTTAATTATTAATTTTTGTGGCATTGCTTAAACTTATAGATTTAGTATGTAATGTAGTAAGTACAAAAGTGGTTAATGTAATTGTTTGAAATACAGTATAATTTTTGGTGTGTTCGTTAATTATCTCTTTTGTTTGGATAAAGGAAAGAGGTTCTAGCCTGGTTATATTGTTTGTTACATAAATGCTTTGGCTATATTCAAGCATTGAATTTATTATTGATATTTCGTTTAATTGTAAGGCACAATCGTAAATGTTTATTATGTTATTTCCTTCTATTATTAAGTCGTGTTTTACGCAATTTTGATTAAGTTTAGTTTTTGGTAAGTTCCATGTTACAATAATGTTTGGTTCAATGTAATTAGTTTGAAAATTCTTATATGTTTTAGTGTGTTTACAAGTGGTTGGGATTTGAATAAAAATGCCAATTATACATTCATTAGTTTCTATTTGTTTTGTATTTTTATTAAACAAATCGTTGTTGTCAAAAAAGTATTTTTCGTATGAATTCTCTGTTAAATTATTTTTATATTCATCTGGATAAGGAAGTATCTCAAAGATAGGGGTTTTCATTATTTCTCGAGGAATGTTTGAAATGATAAATATCTCGTTTGAATTTGGTTTAAGCCAGGTTGATGTTTTTATATTCAATAGTTTTTCCGAATTAACATGACTTAAGTGATTATGTGTTAAAAGTTTTGGGTTGAAAATTCCTAGTCTAGTGAGCTGCATTCCCATTTCTACGTCTTCAATGTATTCTGTGAAATGCTTAAAATTAATGATTAGAACTTCTGACTGATTTTTCTATTTTTTCCCTGAGGTTGTTTATTACTTGTAAACCTTTTTTAACAGTGTCTATACGTAATTTAGTTCGTTTGCTTGTATGCTGTTGCTTTCAAGATTATTTTTTCTTCTAATTCATCTTTATCGTCCTAATCAAGAGAACCAAAAAGATATTTGTGTATTGAACTTAGTTTTTCTATTAAGTATTGAATATGGATTATGTCTTTAAATTCCTGTGCTTGTTGCGTTAAATTGTTATATATAATGTCTATTAGAGTTAAATTCACTTTTAAATAATGATATTCAAAGTTTGTCGGTAGATCCATGGTTCCTGTTTTAAATATTTAGTAACCGTTTGGTGCTTTTACTGGGTTTATGTCAATGGATTGGCTGCATGTTAATTTTAATGTTAAAATGAAGCAAGTAAGTCGACTCGTCAACTTGGGTATACCATACACCAGGTGAAACAAATATTTCAAAGTTCGAAAACCAAATGTATGTCTATTAAATTGTTTTTAAATGCCCTCATACCATATGCTATCTCGCTCACTCTAGCACTCTAGTTCGATTCTAGTTCGATTTCAAAATTTTGGTAGTTTGGTAGAAATAGACAAGATTAATTAGACTGCCGAATTTAAATAGTCAAAAAACTACAGGAGGAAATCTGTTTTTTCCAAATTATGGAGGCGGAAGTGGGCGTGGCAAAATATGAAAATATATATACTCTGCGCGCATACTAAGCAAGTATACATACTAAATTTGGTGACTTTAGCTTTGTTTGTTTTTAATAAAATCAGTTTTGTTTAATTTGCGGGGGTGGAAGTGGTCGTGGCAAAATTTTTAAATAGCCAATATCTGCGCGTCTATTAAGCTAGTCTGCATACCAAATTTGATGTCTCTAGCTATTATACTTTTTAAGAAAAACAGTCTTATGTGATTCCTGGGACGTAAGGGGGCGTGGCAATAAGTGTGAACAATTAATTTCTGTGCGCTAACTAAACGGGTATACAAACTAAATGTGATGTCTCTAGCTGTTATACTTTTTAAGAAAAATAGTTTTATGTGATTCCTGGGGGCGTAAGGGGGCGTGGCCAAAATTGCAATTAACTCTATATATTTACATAACACACGAGTATACATACCAAATTTGGTGGCTCTAGCTCTTATAGTCTCCGAGATCTGTGTGTTCATACGGACGGACGGACAGACGGACATGGCTGTTGATCCTGATCAAGAATATATATACTTTATAGGGTCGGAGAAGCTTCCTTCTGCCTGTTACATACATTTTGGCGACTTTAATATAGCATACACCCATAGGGTGAAATAGCATAATGCACAAAAAAGTCATCGTGAGTTGTTGCCCTGTAATTAATTAATTGTCGTATTTGCTTTTATTAATTTTTTTTTCTTCTTGAATTTTGATTTGTAGTGTGTGACCTTTTGTCCTCTATTTCTTTCTTCAAAATGTTTCTCGTCTAACTGATTTATTTCTTCTGTCTTTTTGAATGGATTTGTTGTTTTTGACTTTACTAATGGTGCTTGTTTAAATCTAGTGTCGATTTCGAAGTCGCCGCATAGATAAAAATGTCCGCTAGTGTTCGGTTAGTTGTTTTATGCCTCGTCTTATGGTTGTATACGTAGAGAATTTTTTCAAATTTGATTAATTTATCTTCAATGTCATTTTCACCATTTATAATTCTGAGTTTTTCATTTACTGTTTTATGGAATCTTTCTACGCCTGAAATGCTGTTTTTACTTGATGTGATTTTTAACTTTACTATATTTGGTTGCCCATACAATAGATAGTAATTCCTTTTCTATGGCTGAATAATTAAGTTCATGTTCGTTAAGTGTTCTACTACCATAAGAAATAGGTCTATGGTCCTGTGAAAGCAAAGCACCTAAAGCTATATTGCTAGCATCTGTAGTTAGGAAAAATAGTTTTTTGAAATCGAAATATGCAAGTAAAGAATCATTCATAAGGAGATATTTTAGTTTTTCAAAGGATGAAATATAATTTGTGTCGTTTATGTTTATTTTAGCTCCTATCTTTAATCCTAGAGTTAAAGGTTTTGCAATATGTTCAGAGTTGGGTATAAATTTTCTGAAGAACCCGCATAATCCTAAGAATGATTTAATTTTTTTTTTGGGGTTTTAGGTATCGGAAATTTTTGAATTGCTTTGACTTTATCTTGGTTTGGTTTTATACCTTCTGTTGTTATTATATGACCAAGGAATGCTGTTTCCTTTTTCATAAATTCGCATTTGTCGAGTTGGAGTTAAGATTAGCTTCTCTTAGTTTGTTAAACACCTTTCAAGGCAATCCTTATAAATAAGGTCTTCCAAAAGATTATTCATGCATCTTTGGAATGTTGCCGGGGCATTTTTAAGACCAAATGGCATACGTGTGTATTCGTAATGGCCATGTTAAGTTGAGAAAGCTGTTTTTGCAATGGATTCAGGATCCATTTGAATTTGATGAAATACCTTAGCTAAATCAATGGTGGTGAAGTATTGGCATTTTCCCAGTTTGTCTAGAATTTCGTCCATGACTGGAATTGGGAATTTGTCATCTATTGTGACTTCATTTAGTTTTCGATAGTCAATAACTAATCTGAATTTTTGTTTGTTGGAAGCATCTCCTTTTTTTGGAACGATCCAAATGGGTGATCAGTAGGGGGAATTCGATTTTCGAATGATACCCTGTTCAATCATTTTATTTATTTGTGTGTTGATTTCTATATCATGTTTTGTATGAATAGAGTGCTTTATTGTACTCGTGAAAGTCAAATTTTCACCTTCGCGGTACTGAATGTCACTGAATTCGTACAGGACTTTTTTAAGTTTTTGGTTTCTTCGTTGTTTAAATGGTCAAGTCTATACTCATTGCTTTCTATTATTTCATTTTCAATCGCAAAATTTGTTTCTGGGTCCCTCTCTGTGGGTGGGTCCAAACATTCTATGTTTTGTTCTTCTTCTATTTCTTCAACATCTCTACAATAAAATGTATTTATTTGGGCTTTGCAGGCTTTTAGGAAAGTTCTGCCTATTAACATGTATTTATTTGAAAATTTATGGATATAAAATTTTTGTTCTGTTGGACAAAGTTTGCTGGGTGCAAGGAAAATGGTTTCTTTTAATTCTACTGCTCCTTCAATTATGTGAATTTTGGAATCTCCTAAATAGGTTTTGAAATTAAAAAAGTTTTCGGACATTATATTAATTGAAGACCCTGAGTCGACTACACATCTCAAAGGTTTATTGTTCATCTTTATTCTGATGAAGGACTTGTCCCTATCTCTTCTTCCGATTGATCCGGGCATTCTGATGTGTCCATTTTGCTAATTCCACTATTACTTCCTCTTTGCCTCTTTGTAGGCTGGTTTGTTCCATTATTTTTTGGATAATTATTTTGTTGTTGATAATTCATTGTATTTTGAGCCCTGTCAATATTTAATTTTTCTTGAAATTCTTGGAAAAGTTTTTGGTTTTGTGTTGTATCGGATTATTTTTGATGAGACGGAGTTGTACTATTGGGTACAAAGGGTTTTCCATTTCTGTTATACTATTCTCGTATAACCCTTCTCTTTGAGCTACTTGTTTCAGCTTGCTGACTGTCGTTTTATCGTATCTAGCTATCGTCATAAGTAATCTATCGGGTAATTTTTTGTTTATTACATCATTTATAGTGTTATTTAAAGCATTTGTATAAAGAATGGTGTTATTTGCATCGTTTTCTAGACTTAGTTTGTTTGTGATAATATAGGATTTATCTTCTAATTCTGTTACAAACTTACGAAGGTTTCCTGTATTGCTGGTGTTGAAGAGGCGCCGAAGAAGGTCCTCACAGGGGGTCTGAGTTTTCAATTCATTGATGAGGAGTGACCTTAGTTCCGGCCAGGCGTTGGCTTGTCCAATTTGTGAGAGCCGTTGTGCCTCTCCAGTGAGCTGCATCTCGATTGTACTGAACAATATGTTATGTTGCCTTATATCATGGGTTGGATATAAGTGCATAATGAAATCTATCCTCTTTATGAATGACGTCAGATTCTCTGGTGCTCCATCATAGTTTGACACCTGTCTTAACGAAGACTGCTTGATTGAGGTGGGCTTCGGTGAGTTCTACAGCCATTTTGTTTCTTCTTTTTTTTTTTTTTGTTTTAGTGGTGTTTTGTTTTTTTGATTTTCTGGGTTTTAGTGATGTTTTGTTTTGTTGATTTTCTGGGTTTTTTGTGGTGTTTTGTTTTGCAGATTTTCTGGGTTTTTTGTGGTGTTTTGTTTTGTTGATTTTCTGGGTTTAAGTGATTTTTTATTTTGGTTTTTGGTTTTTTTGTTCGCACACAAGTTGGCGTTTTTGTTCCTCAATTGGATTTAATGGTTGTAACACACAGTTGATATTTTCGCGCACAGTTGGCGTAAATATTTTTTTCACTGTTGTACACTTTTGAGCACTACCCGTAAGTTCTTGATGTCGAATCGGAGTTTTATAGTGATTATTCACTAGTTCTATGTAATACCCGGAGAACAATTCTATGTGTTACACGGATAGAATAACAGTTCTCTATAGTGATTATTCACTAATTCTATGTAACACATGGATAATAATTCTATGTGTAACACGGATAGAATAACTAGTTCACTTTTACCGATCCCACCGACTGCGCCAATTAAATATCTGGTTTTCCCAAAGAGGAAAAAAAAGATATTGTGAGTTAAAAGCAACGTACTTTATTATTTGAATGAAAACTTAAAAACTGAGTTAAAAAAATGTTTTATGGTTATATTTATAGGCTAAATTTGTGAGCCCTTTAGTGGCGTGATTGATATTGATGCGATTTGATTGGCCCGAATTTAAATGCTGAATTAGCGTTCCTACGCTTTTGGTTTTTAGGGGGACAATTATTATTGCAAGTGTTTAATTGTTTATGTTAATTATGAGTTAGCGTTCACACGCTTTGATTTTGAGGGGGACAATTGTTACTTTAACGTTTTGAATTTTAGGGGGCGAAAAATGTATATGTTATTTCGTAATGGAGTTGGATATATGACTATATATTCTTGATCAGGATCAACAGCCGAGTCGATCTAGCCATGTCCGTCTGTTCGTCCGTCCGTCCGTCTGTATGAACCAGCAGATCTCGGAGGCTATTAGAGCTAGAGCCACCAAATTTGGTATGTATACTCGTGTAGTATGTAAATGTATAGAATTAATTGGAATTTTGGCCACGCCCCCAGGAATCACATAAAACTATTTTTCTTAAAAAGTATAACAGCTAAAAACATCAAATTTGGTTTATATACTCATTTAGTTAGCGCTCAGAAACTAGACTAGCTTAATAGACGCGCAGATATTGGCTATTTAAAAATTTTGCCACGCCCACTTCCGCCCCGCAATTTTAAGAAAACTGATTTTATCAAAAAATAACAAAGCTAAAGTCACCAAATTTAGTATGTACACTGGCTTAGTATGCGCGCAGAGTATATGTATATATTTTCATATTTTGCCACGCCCACTCCTGTCGTGTTTTGACAATCGCAATCAAATTCGGCAGACTAATTAATCTTGTCTATTTCTACCAAACTACCAAATTTTATTGCAAATTTATACAAGTGCAGAGATATGAACTCAGCTGTACTCTGAATTCACTTTTTGATATTTGCGTGCCTCTTGGTAGGCAGTAGCGGCTTAACAAACCTCCCTGGTTCTCTCGAGAGTTATCCAATTTGGAAAATTTGAAGACTCGATATTATTATATTCATCAGATTACGCTCTGTATACAGTCGCTCGTTCAAAGTTTATGATGCTTAATACACAATGTTATAAGAGTTAACTTCAGCGGTGTAAGCTTCAGATTTCTTCTGACCCTAAACAATTTTATAATTTTGTTCATTCTATACGTAAGACCTCTGTGCACCATCTTTTTTGTCCTTTCAAAATAAAAAAGCTAGCACTGATCAGACAATTGCCGATATGTTTGCGAGTTTTTTCAAAACAACTTATTTCTCAACGGAATATCAAGCATTTAAAAAAGGCTAATTGTATTTTTAATCCAGTTGCTTTTATTGTCTGTCGAATCTTCCTCTTTTCCATCTATTTGGAAAGAGTCATATATTATTCCTCTGCATAAAAGTGACAAAAAGTCCGAAGCCTCTAACTATAGAGGTATTTCAAAATTGTCCGCTATTCCGAAAGCTTTTGAGAAAATTATAACTTCTCAATTGCAACATTTTTGCAGCTCTATTATTTCGCCATCCCAACCCCATGTTGGGAAATGTAGATCAACAACCACTAACCTACCTACCTACCTCTATAATTACAAAGCGGTTCAAAAATGCTAAACAAACTGATGTCACATACACTGACTTCAGTAAAGCGTTTGATTCTGTTAATCATACTCTATTTATTTCTAACCTGAACGACATTTGGTTTCCACCTCTTTTCCTTTCTTGGGTTCGAGAACATTTTACAAATAAAAAAAACAGAAGGTACTTTTTAAGTCTCCTTCTTCCAATTCCATTCCAGTGACTTCTGGTGTACCTCAAGAAGCGTACATCTCCTCAACTAGTCACTTATTTTCTAAACAATAGTCCTTGAGAACGTCTAAACAATATGACTGATTTGGGCGTACTTATGGACCATAAACTAAATTTTAACACCCATATTTTTACCACGGTCGCAAAGGCCATGAATGTTCTGAGTTTCATTAAAAGATGGTCAAACGAATTTGACGACCCCTATACAACTAAAGTTCTTTTTCTTCGCTTGTTCGTCGCACCAGATTAGACTTGAATCCGTTCAAAAGCAGTTCTTGCTATTTGCACTTCGTGGCTTAAGCTGGGATCGCAATATCTATTTTTTCTTTTTCGTGATTAGTGTTTGGTGCATTTACTTTTTTTTTGTTTTTTTCTCTCGTCATTGCTTCTGCAGTTGCTCCCCCTCATCGCCCCCATCATACCATCAGTGCTAGTGGCTTTGTTGTTCTCTCTGCTTTGTGCTTGTGCTCAGCTTCTCTCCCGCGTAATCACTTTTACGAGGCTTATAACTGTTCTTGCACTCTCTGTTGTGCTGTGCACTCTAGATGTCTCTTTGTTTTATTTGTAATTATTGATTTTTTATCGATAATTATCTTTGTGCTGTGTATTTAAATTTTTCTATACATTCTTATATATGTATATATATTTTTTTTTTGCCTTGTGTTTCTTTTGGCTTTTCAATGGCTTGCTGTCTACCTACTTGCAAGCATTTTAATCGTTTTGATGATCAGTATGGCTCTGCGATAATCTTATTCACTTAAAATGTGCTGGCCTCAATGGCCGCGACTACGAAAAATTTTCTGGTTTGTCTGTGTTTAAGCCTGAGCTTGGTTTAATGCGCTAGACCTGCCCATCTTGTGCCAGCCAGCAGCTTGATTTTAGCCGTATGTATAGGTGTCTTCGTTTAAAGTTTCTTTCTTTAAACAAACTGGCCAAACAGCTGTCTAACGAGTGTGACTCTAGCGTTCATCTATTGTCGCAATTCAAGTTTGTTCCACCTTCTGAGAAATTGCCCAAGAAATGTACCCTTGAGTTGCCTCGTAAGCAGTCGCCAGCTCTCTCTATTATTTCGTCTCCCATTTTACATTCGCCTACACCATTTTCTTGTCCCTCTTCATGGTCTTCTATTCAGACTGAAGTACCCATTACAAACCCTGGTGAACCTCTATCTATCCCTCACGGGAACTCTGAACAATCACAGGATCATGCTGGCTCTCAATCACTGTCGGATCCCAATGCTCCTCCGCCTTCAGTAACTGTAGTGCCTCATCGCAAACAATTATTTATCTCTAGGCTTGCTCCAGATACTTCTGAGTCGTCTGTGGCAGCTTACATTGGTAATATATGTCCTGCTAGGGTTTTAATTCAAAAGTTTAAGTTTTCTAGGCCTCGCGAAATCTCCTCTTTTAAAATTACAGTACCAAGTGAGTACTTCTCAGCTATGGTTGACCCTAATTTTTGGCCAGAGGGCCTAGTTGTACACGAGTTTGCGCCCAATAAGCGCTCTCGTCCGTTGCCTGTCCACCTTCCTAATTTATCTTCTGCTTCAAAAAACTAATAACGTCTAGTCTTTGCATTCATTATCAAAATGTAAGCTCTCGAACCTGTTCTGTGATAGCCAAACCTTTTCGGCTGACATATTAGATTTCTCTGAAACTTGGCTTAACTCCTCTGTTTTGGATAATGAAATTCTTTCTAATAACTTTATTTCTTATAGGCTTGATCGTGTTGGTCGTCGTGGCGCTGGAGTACTCATTGCTGTCATCGATTGATCTCCCCTTAGGTGTTGAGTTTATTTGCGTCGAAGTTACATGTTCTAACTTTAGCCTATATATCTCTTGTTTATATATTCCTCCAGCTACTGATATCATGATCTACGTGCGCCATGCTGATGCTTTACGAACTATTTTTAGTCGTCTAAAAGATCGTGATTTTCTTATAGTTTTAGGTGATTTTAACTTGCCTAATATTTCTTGGCTTGTTGATAATCTATCTTTCTTAATTCCTTCATTTCAAAATGTTTTTCTTGATGGCCTTCTTGAATGTCCACTATATCAGTTGAATTCTTTCCTTAACAATTCTAAAAAGAATCCTCGATCTTGTTTTTGCCTCGGATCCCACTGTTAGTTCTGTATATCTAATTCAGCCCCTTGTAGAGCCTGAAGATCCTTATCACCCTACCATTGAAGTTACTATTTCATACAATTATGTTACTAATTCATTTAATAACATCTCAAATTCTCGTCGTAGATGTTTTCGTAAAACAAATTTCAATCTTCTTAACAGCCTTATTTTCTCTTTTGATTGGTCATTTCTATTTGAGTGCTGTGATATAGATTGTGCAGTAAAGTTTTTCTACTCTGCTTTTAATTCTCTAATTGATAAATGCGTTCCTTATGTGAATGTCTCTACCGTCTCCAGTGCGCCAGTCTGGTTCACACGCAGGCTCTCTAATCTCCGTAACATTAAATCGAAATATTTTTTAAAAGATTTAAAAAAACTGGATCGCGACTTGGCTATGCAAATTATTGTATAGCCAAATCTCAATTTTGTCTTTTAAATACTCAATGCTACAACAATTATCTCATTCGCTGTAAGGTTGAATTTTATAAAAACCCCAAAAGATTTTACAACTTTGTCAATTCCAAAAGACGCTCTAATGTACTACCTTCCAGCTTCAGACTTAATGACCAGACTGCTAATAATGATTCGGATATTGCAGATCTTTCAGTCGACTTGTTCTACTACTGTTTCAGATCTCACGGCCCATCCCTTTTCAATCCCACATTTAAATTGTATGTTTTTTCCTAGTACTACTGAAGACTGTATTATCTCTAGCTTGTCATCTATGACGTCTTCCTTCGTTCCCGGGCCTGATAATATACCTAGTTGCATCCTTAAAATGTGTTCGATTTCCTATCTAAGCCTTTATCTCGGTTATTCTTTATATAGAGTGAGACTTGTAGCTTTCCTGATATTTGGAAGGAGTCTTTTATTATTCCGCTTTTTAAAAAGGCTAGCAAATCGGATGTTTCTAACTAACGAGGCATTGCCAAACTTTCGGCAATACCTAAGTTGTTTGAGAAAATTATTACTTCTTCCCTTCAACATCTATCCAGATCCACTATTTCTCCTTGTCAGCATGGCTTCATGAAAGGTCGTTCGTCGCTTACCAACCTTTTAGAATTGACTACCCTTGTACACCATGGCTTCCGTAAAAAGTGTCAAACTGATGTTATTTATACTGACTTTAGTAAGGCTTTCGATACGGTTGATCATTCTATGCTTCTCGCGAAACCTAACATCACGGGTTTTTCCCCAAAACTATTGGCTTGGTTAAAGTCGTTTCTAATTGGCAGAACCCAAAAGGTGTCTTTTCGTTCCTCGATATCTAAAACTGTTCGAGTTACCTTAGGTGTCCCCCAAGGCAGTCATCTGGGCCCACTATTATTTACATTTTTTATAAATTATTTGCCTTTGGCCTTGGCTCATTCACGGGTGCTCATGTTTGCGGATGACGTCAAGATTTGTTATTCCTATAATGATCCTTCTTTCCAACAGTAATTGCAATCAGATCTCGATGCGTTCTGCGATTGGTGCCACGTTAATAAATTACACCTTAATGCCTCTAAGTGTTCTTTTATGACTTTCAGTCGTTTGTCTCCGCTCCTAGCTCATTACTCTATTAAGTCTGTTCTGTTAGATTGTGTATCATCATTCAAAGACTTAGGCGTTATGTTTGACCCTAAACTTTCATTCAATGTTCATATTTCTTCAATTGTCAATAGAGCATGCAGCCTTCTTGGCTTCATTAAACGTTGGGCCAAAGAATTTGATGATGTAACAAAGGTTTTATACACTTCGTTAGTTCGCCCTACTCTAGAATATTGCTCGCCGGTGTGAAACCCTCAATATGATGTTCACCAGCGTAGTATTGAATCGGCTCAGAAGCAATTCCTTAAGTTTTCGCTACGCGGTCTAAATTGGGACCCGGGTCTTCGCCTACCTTCTTATCCTGACAGACTTCTTCTTATTAATCTTCCTTCACTTTATAACCGTAGGCTTGTTTTTGGCATTCTCTTTCTCCATAAACTAGTCAACGGCGAAGTCATTTCTACCAATTTACTAGATACGCTATATTTTTGTGTTCCCTCACGTCGGAGCAGAAACTTTTTTCCTATTCACCTTAGTAGATGTCTGACTAACTACTCTCTCTTAACGAACCTTTTCGTGTTCTTTGCCAATCTTTTAACAACCTTTGTCACATAATTTCTCCTCATCTTTCTGTCACTTCTCTTCGTGCTATACTTTTTAATCATCTACAGCGAAACCAATGAAAATATTCTGGACTTGGATTGGCTGCAACTCATCCCTGACCACATTGGCTGTGAATCGGGGCATAGCTGGCACCTTGTGCAAATAAAACACCTCCACCGGGTCGGGGATGTTTTGTTGTGTATAAAGCTAAGCTACCTTCTTCATTTAATTACTATCTGTCTTTAGCTTAAGATTTTTCGTCGACTGCTGTGTTAGTTGACGTAAATAATTAAATAAATTTGCCTTCGTATTCTAGTAGACTTCTTTTCTTAACCTTCATTTTTTAAATACCCGTAGAATTATGCTTGGTGCAATTTTTAAGCACAAGCTCCTAATTGGTGATATTGACTCGCCTGAGCTATTAGCTCGGTAAATCTGTCGGTACCATGCAGACAGAGTAAACATCCTTTTATACCTTTAACCCTTAGTCGTTATTCTTCTAACTATGCCATGCATGAAACTTTTAGGGTCCTCTGCTCTGATTACAACCTTCTATTGCCTGTAATCGGCTCAGAGGTCTTCGATTAATTTACTTAAAACATCCATCCTTTCCTATTTAGTTAATAGATAGCTATAGTATTATTTGTTTGTCTGTTTTTTCTATTGTGTATTTGTCGCGATTCGTGCTGTTATACGGCTGGAGGTGGCCAGGTATCGGCTTGGGCTCGCGCGTAACCGACTTTGTCCTGGTGTCGTAGGGGCCACTTGAAAGTACTGCGCATAGTATCCTCAACGTGGGCTTAAAAAAATTGAAAATATTGAACACGCCGATGTCGCCGAGAGCGTAAATCCGTTCGCGTACTGGAAGCGTTATATCGCACAAAAGATACTTGTTAAGGCCGCTATGGCAATATTGGGACTCTGTTGAAACCACGCTCAGGAAACATATTACTGACAAACAGTCCGCAGAAGACATTTGAGGGACCCCTTGAGTCTACAACAAGGGCGTGACACGGTAGATGTCTACTATCAAATATTCAGAAATCTAGACAAATTATGGGTAGAAAAAATAAAAGCTGGTCTCCTCGCGCCCAAGCTAAAAGATAAGGTGATGAAACAACAGAATAACCACAGCAGCGAGGTCACGACATAAATCCGACAGATTTTCAACCTGCGGCTCGAAAAGGCCACTCAAAGCAGCAATAACGAGGATAAAGACCAGCGGCACTCACTCTCCGACAAGAACTACCGAAGCAGCGTGAATCCTTTTAAAGATAACTTATAGTCCGGTAATAAGGACTACAAGAACAATAATTGCAAAAGGAAGAAATTCTACTGAAAAAACTATGGGGACCGTAACCACAGGACTCATTCAAATAGTCGCACTAGTCAAAAAAGAATCGAAGATCGCGCCCACAACCAAACTACCCGGCTACCTGGCCCTTGAAGGAACCGACACTCAGGATAGCTCATAGAGTGAAGCAGTTCAGACAGGCAACCGATAAAGCCCCGTTATTAATGGAAATTGTATAAGGGAAAAAGACATACCCAAAACCGCCTTCTCCGAGATTAAATCGGGGTATGCTGCTACGTATATATCGACGACATGATAACCTTCAACAAAAACGCAGCGGAACACATGATCGACATACGGAAGGTATTCGAAAAAGTATCAGAAGCAAATTTCCCAATCAACTTAGGAAAAACAAGCTTTATGAAAACTGGAGGTAAATTTCCTGGGATACACTGAGAAGATTACAGGAAATATAGGTCAAAGCAGAGACCCTAAAAGGATGTCTACTTCATCTACATGGTACCGACATATTTAACTAAACCAATAACTCAGGCGAGCTAAAATCACCATTTAGAAACTTATGCATAAAAATAACACCAAGCATAGTCCTACGGTTAATTAAGGAAAGTGAATCGTAAACGAGTCATTGATTTTGAATTGGAATACGTCTTCCCGAGGTAAAAATAAATGTTAAATCCTTTAATGTTTTTATACCATACACCCATAGGGTGAAATGGTATATTGAAGTCGCTAAATGTATGTATCAGGCAAAAGGAAGCTTCTCCGACCCTATAAAGTATATATATTCTTGATCAGGATCAACAGCCGAGTCGATCTAGCCATGTCCGTCTGTCCGTCTGTCCGTCCGTCCGTCCGTCCGTCTGTATGAACCAGCAGACCTCGGAGGCTATAAGAGCTAGAGCCACAAAATTTGGTATGTATACTCGTGTAGTATGTAAATGTATAGAATTAATTGGAATTTTGGCCACGCACCCAGGAATCACATAAAACTATTTTTCTTAAAAAGTATAACAGCTAAAAACATCAAATTTGGTTTATATACTGATTTAGTTAGCTCTCAGAAACTATTTGTTCAAAATTTTTGCCACGCCCACTTTCGCCCCTGGAAGTTACATAAATCTGACATCTTATCTGAAATCTATGACAGCTACCGACATCAAATTTTGTATGTAGACTAGCTTAATAGACGCACAGTTATTGGCTAATAAAAAATTTTTTTTTTAGAACATTCGATGAAACAAATTCAATTGGAATTGAGGAATGGCTTTCAGAATTCGACGATCAGGCTCTTTTGATGGACTTTAATGACCTTCAAAAATTAGTTTTTGCAAAAAAGTCGCTAAGAGGCAATGCCAAGCTATTTGTTTTCAGTGAAAGAGGTATTAATTCTTGGTCAATACTCAAGAATGCACTATAAAGCTAGTTTAGGCAGACCATATCGAGCAAAGAATTACATAAACATCTGAGCGAAAGAAAGCGAAACAAAAGTAAAAATATGCTTTTATAAAATGAAAGACATTGCATCGCGCGGTAGAATCAAAGATCAAGCTCTAATTCAATATATAATCGACGGGACAGACGAACATGAAGCTGTCGACCGCAGTGTTTTTGTTAAAAAGATGCCAAGTAACGTAATATACAAAAATAAAGAAGTCAGCTGTTATAGTTGTGGACATAAAGGCCATATAGCAAGTGATTGCAGCAATAAAGACAAAGGTCGAAAATGTTTTAAGTGTAACCAATTTGGGCATATTGCCAGTAAATGCAGTCAAGTTAAACAAAAAGATGAACAAAAAGGGAATGCGTATACTCTACAATGTCAAAGTAAAATTACGAGTAAAACAGTGTTAATAGAGAATATAAATTGTTCGGCTTTATTTGATACAGGCAGCAAATTCAATATTATGCGCGAAGACTTATTCAAAGAACTAAGTGAGGAAAAACTTTTGTCGTGCAGTGTAAGTCTTATAGGATTTGGCGGTAATCGTGATGAGAATCAAATTCGACCAATTGGACATTTCGAAAAATCATTTAAAATCGAAAATGATGACTATGTTCTTGACTTTTATGTTGTTCCGATGAAGTGTGTGGATATTAAAATAATCATTGGTAACCATATTTGCTTTCTTGCCGAGTTAATTTTTAATCGGTATGGTCTAACAGTGCGTAAATATGTCGAGAATGAGATCGAGATTTCGGAATTGAATATAACGAAAATTGAAGCTATCGCGAATAATGACGAAATAAATATAGATCAAGCTGCGGATGAAAATGCTAAAATTGAAGCTCGAGAATTAATTGAAAACTATAAGCCGGTTAAAACAAAGTCACCCCAAATCGAGATGAACATAGCATTAAATGCCGAAACCCCAATATTTTCGCGTCCGCGCAGACTACCGTTTCGAGAAGCAAAAATAGTCGACGAACAAATAGAAGAGTGGATAAACAACGATGAAATTGAAGAATCTAATTCAGAGTTAACAAGTCCTGCAGTCCTTGTCAAAAAGCGTGACGGCTCACCGAGACTTTGTATTGATTTTAGACGCATCAATAAGGTAATTGTAAAAGATCGTTTTCTCCTGCCTCTTATTGAAGACCAACTTGATAGACTCCAAGATGCAAAGGTATTCGGTACAATAGATCTGAATAGAAAACTGATTTTTTCACGTACCAGTGGCCGAATAAAGTAAGAAGTACACATCGTTTGTGACTCAGAATGGCCAATATCAATTTAAGAAAGTACCTTTTGGGCTCTCCAATTCGCCTGGTGTGTTTCTACGGCACATTATCACAATATTTCACTTCCCTACTTAGACGACGTAATAATTCCAGCAAAAGATGAAAAAGAAGCTGTTTTAAATTTAAAAGAAGGCAAAGATTATGGACTGGAACTCAACATTAAGAAGTGTCATTTTTTGAAAAGACGAATCCAATTCTTAGGACATATTATTGAAAATCAGATGTTGTATCCGACAACCGAAAAGACTGAAGCCGTTTCTAAATTCAAAATTTCTCAGACACCTAAGCAATTGCAAAGTTTTTTGGGTTTAAGTGGGTATTTCAGAAAATTTATACCCAACTACGCAATCATTGCAAAGCTATTAACAGACTTGTTGAAATCCAATAATAAATTCTATCTAGGTGCAGCAGAAGAATATGCTATCAATTTATTGAAGAAAAAGTTGACCGAAAATCCAGTTTTGAAGATATATAACCAGAAGTACGATACCGAAGTTCATACAGATGCTTCAATAGATGGATTTGGTGCAGTCCTATTGCAAAAATCAGACGAAGCCGACGAATTACACCCTGTTTATTTTATGAGTAAGAAGACTACAGATGCACAGCGCTAGTATTCGAGTTATGAGCTGGAAGTTCTAGCAGTCATTGAGGCCTTGAACAAGTTTAGAGTTTACCTTTTAGGAATCAATTTTCGTTTGATAACTGACTGCAATGCTTTTACGAAGACACTTGATAAGCAAAGTTTGTGCACAAGAGTTGCACGTTGGGTCTTATTTCTACAAGAGTATAATTTCGAAGTTGAACATCGTCCTGGAACACGTATGAAGCATGTAGACGCCCTGAGTAGATATCCAATATTAACAATAACTGACGATAGTATGAGTATCGGACTGAAGCAAGCTTAAATGCAAGACGAACAACTTAAAGCTATTAAGCAAGTTCTTACCGATAAAAAGCAGCCCTATGACAACTATTTTTTGGAGTCAGATATTTTGTACAAGCTGTAAATGACGGCGAATTGATTGTAGTACCAAACAGTATGCAGAAACAAATAATTAGCCGAGCACATGACAGAGGTCACTTCGCAATCAAAAAAACTAAGGAGTTGATTTGCAAGGATTATTATATACCAAACATCGAGGATAAAATCGAAAAATACATCAGCTGCTGTATACCGTGTATCATGAGTAATCGCAAAAGATGTAAGCAGGAAGGTCTGTTACATCCACTGCAAAAAGCAGACGCCCCGTTGCACACATATCATGTAGAATTTTCGGGTCCCCTTGACTCGACGCATAAAAATTATAAGCATATCCTAGCCGTAATTGACTCATTCACTAAATTCTGTTGGCTTTATCCGACGAAGTCAACAACTGCAAACGAAATTATAGCAAAGCTGTCTGCGCAGAGTTCACTTTTCGGTAATCTTTCAACAATTATTTCGGATAGAGGTGTTGCTTTCACCGCAGATATCTTTATTCAGTATGGCCGAGATGAAAACATTAAATTGGTGAAAACGACAACTGGTCTACCCCGAGTAAACGGACAAGTTGAAAGGTTGAATGCAACTATAATTTCAGTACTATCTAAGCTCAGCATCGACGATCCAACGAAATGGTACAAACACGTATCCAGAGTCCAACAAGCAATTAATTGCACATATGCTAGAAGTATTAATTCCACACCTTTCGAGCTTCTAATAGGAGTAAAGATGCGAAACAAAGACGATGTTAAGCTAATAAAACTAATTAATGATGAAACCATAGCTACATTTAACAACGATCTAGTCGCCATAAAGCGAACACAATTTGGGGCCGGATTAAAATGGAAGTCAAAGTTTTTGGGCCCATAAAAAGTTGTTGAAGTAAAACAAAACAATGCATATGATGTACTAAAATACATATATTGTCACTCATCGAAGTCGGTCGTGTTTTTTTTTTGCGCTCTCGCTTAATTTTTGTCTTTCATTCTTTCGTGAAGCTAATTTATAATATTCAATTTAAATTCATTGCATTACTAATTCTTAATAAATCGCTATACTCATCGCGAAGTTTGCGTTAAATTTACAAACATGTATATAAATTTAAATTTTTTAACAAACGCAAATATAATTTTGTTGTTGCGCTGCTTAGTTTTTTGATTTCGTTCTATTTTTTGCTCCCACCCGCGCTCTCAATTTACAGTTCATAGTTTGTTTTTGTTTGTGTGGTGTCGGTGCTCTCTATTCTTTTGTTTTCTCTTTTGATCGCGCTCGCGGCCGTTAACTTCGCGCTGGTGACAAGTTTTTGTTGTTGTGTGTTTTAATACAGATAAGTACAAATATTCTCTCTTTTTGTTTTCTCTTTCTAATTTGCATATTGCAGTTAGATTTTGCCTTGGTTTGTATACGTCTCTCTTAACATATACATACATTTTTCTTTTTATTTACATATTGATTTATAATTTGTTTTTGTATAAATCAATTATTTAATAATGTCTGTCTGTTGCAAATATAATTGCAATAATCCCAGCAAGACCAGTGAAGACTTTCTTTACTGTTGGCTGTGTGACAATGTAATGCACTTCAAATGTGCTGGTTACACAGTCAAGGTGCGGGATAGTATTGCACAGGGTGGCGGCCTTAAATAGGGCTGTGATTCGTGTCGTGGCTTGGAGCTCGAGATGCGAAGTTTTATGAAACGGTCTGGGGATGCATTTAAAACCCTGTCAGCTGGCGTTCATAAGCTCCAAGAGGAGCTTTTGGCGATGGAGATTCAATTCAGAAGTTCTAAACTTTTGATTGAATCTCCGACGCGAAAGAGGGCCAGGTTTCAGGGCGCGTCCCTCAGTCCGTCGGCATATTCGTCTCTACCAGTTCCGGCTTTCGACATTGACCCTATGTCACCAAATGTACAGCAGCTGATACCGTTTAGGAGTCCGGCTGTGGCAGATGTGTAGTCTCTTCCCACTTCCCCTGGAGACAGTATCCCACTACTAACACGATACCGGTTGTTGTTTCCGAACCGTCCGGGCAAACATCCGTTTCCAGGAATATTGGCAATAAAGTAGTTACAAAAGGAGCTAGTAAAGTGTTGGCTGCTTCAGCTGCTACTGCGTCTGCTGTAGCCGCTACAGCTGTGCCTAGAATTCCTAGTTCCCTTTTTGTAGTTCCACTCAAAAAGCAAATTTTTATTTCGAGGCTTGATCCCAATACTACTTCTGAAGAAGTCATAGCCTACATCCAGGGCAAAGTTCAAGCACCAAACATTGCTGTGGAAAAGTTCCATTTTTCATATACTCGGGACATTTCGTCCTTTAAAATAGGTGTCTCCCCAGATCTTTTTGGCCAAATATGTCATAAAGATTTCTGGCCAAAAAACCTTATTGTAAAAGAGTATACAATAAAAAAGAAGAATCGGCCTCCGATTAGCCTGTTACCTGCGTTCTTGTCTGTAATTGTCCAGTCCTCCAATCAGGAGATTGAATTTGTTTGTGTTAAAATTTCGTTTAATTCTTTTTCTGACTATAATACTTGTTCGTATATTCCACCACAGTCCGACTTGGCAGTATATACTCACCATTTGGAAGCTATTCAACTTATTTCCTCATATCTCTCTGACAAAGACTTGCTCGTTGTTCTGGGAGATTTTAATTTACCTGAGATTGCCTGGACCTTCTCATTTGATTCTTTATTACTGTTGCCCTCCTTGTCACATTGTTTCATAGATGGTCTGCTTGAGTTGTCCCTAACTCAAATAAATGCTGTCCGGAATAGTCGTAACAGATCACTAGATCTGGTATTTGTTTTGGATTCTTCCAACTGCGATGTTTCCAGGACTGATCCCTTTCACACAACTTTCATCCAACTCTGGATACAACCATTAACCTTCCTTTTGGTGTTATGTCTCGACATAATAACTCGATGCCTCCAACCCGATGTTTTCGCAAGACAAACTTTACTAAACTTAAAAAACTCTTGTTAACTAATGATTGGACATATCTGTATACTTGCACGGATATGGACTCTGCCATTTCTGTCTTCTATAAAACTCTTGAGTCGTTCTTTGATGTTTGTGTCCCGCGTGTGACTCTAGGATGGTCTCATAGACCTCCTTGGTTCTCACGTGAGTTATGTAACTTGAAGAACGTAAAATCGAGATGTTATAAAAGATTTAAAAAATCCGGTAAAGCATCTGATTTTTCCCTATATGTAGTTGCTCGATTAAATTTTATGGTGCTGAATTCACATTGCTATAAGGATTATCTTCAGCGATGTAAACTCAGGTTTTCTCGCGTTCCTAAGCATTTTTATAAATTTGTAAATGTTAAACGTAAGACATCGGTGTACCCATCTTACTTGACTTTCGAAAACAAAAAAGCTGACAATGATCAGGCAATTGCCGACATGTTTGCTGATTTTTTCAAAACAACTTATTGCTCTTCGATTTATCAAGCAAATCCTCCTTATCCTCATCACTTGCAATCGTCTAATTGCATTTTAGACCCTGTGTTTGATGAAAGTTCGGTTCTTAGCGTGCTCAGTTCCGTCAAACCAATATATGCACCTGGCCCTGATGGAATACCAGGCTGCGTATTAAGGTTTTGCGCGGAGGCCCTTTGTAAGCCAATACTTAAGTTGTTTACATTGTCCGTCATATCTTCCGCCTTCCCGCCTATCTGGAAGGAATCATATATTATTCCTCTTCTTAAAAAGGGGAAGAAGTCCGAAGCCTCCAATTATAAGGGTATTTCTAAATTGTCTGCCATACCCAAAGCATTTGAGAAAATAATAACATCTCAATTGCAGCATTTCTGTAGTTCAATCATTTCGTCATCCCAACATGGGTTTAAAAAACGTAGATCGACAACTACTAACCTATTAGAATTTACATCTCACTCAATCAAAGGGTTCAAGACTGCCGTGCAAACTGACGTCATTTATACTGACTTCAGCAAGGCCTTTGACTCCGTTAATCATACTCTGCTTTTATATAAATTAAACGCACTTGGCATCCCCAGCCTTTTGCTAGATTGGATTCTTCAATATCTTTCTAAGCGTACACAAAAGGTCCTCTTTAAGTCTTCATTTTCTAAGACCATCCAAGTGACCTCTGGAGTACCTCAGGGTAGTCATTTGGGTCCATTGCTATTCACTCTTTTTATAAATGATCTTCCATTGGTAGTGTCACATTCTCGGGTGCTTATGTACGCAGATGATGTCAAGCTTTACCTCAGTTTTAAAGACATATCGTCTTCTTGCCTACTTCAATCGGATCTTAATGATCTTCAGAGTTGGTGTGAAACAAACCTTTGACTCTGTTAATCATACTCTGCTTTTATATAAATTAAACGCACTTGGCATCCCCAGCCTTTTGCTAGATTGGATTCTTCAATATCTTTTTAAGCGTACACAAAAAGGTCCTCTTTAAATCTTCATCTTCTAAGACCATCCAAGTGACCTCTGGAGTACCTCAGGGTAGTCATTTGGGTCCATTGCTATTCACTCTTTTTATAAATGATCTTCCATTGGTAGTGTCACATTCTCGGGTGCTTATGTACGCGGATGATGTCAAGCTTTACCTCAGTTTTAAAGACATATCGTCTTCTTGCCTACTTCAATCGGATCTTAATGATCTTCAGAGTTGGTGTGAAACAAACCTATTAAACCTTAACGGCTCTAAATGTAAAGTTATGTCTTTTTATAGATGCACTCCATACTTAGCAACTTATTATCTTAACGACACTGCCTTAGAGCGGTTAGATATTATAAATGACTTAGGTTTTCTTATGGACCATAAATTAACTTTTAATCCTCATATTTCTGCTACAGTTAGTAAAGCTATGAATGTTCTTGGGTTTGTGAAACGATGGTCAAAAGAGTTTGACGATCCGTACACAACCAAAATTCTGTATACTCCTTTAATCCGTCCTATCTTAGAGTACGGATCTTGCATATGGTCACCTCAATATGAGACGCACAAAAGTAAAATTGAATCTGTTCAAAAGCAATTTCTGCTTTTTGCTCTTCGCGGTCTAAATTGGGATCGCAATGTCCATATGCCATCATACTCCAGTAGGCTTCTTTTAATCAATATTTCTTCTTTAATTAATCGTAGAGTAATGCTTGGTGCTATCTTTATTCATAAACTTTTAATAGGTGAAATAGACTCTCGTTTTATTCCTCAATCCTTAAAACACTGTAGTTCTAACTATTTTTTGCATGAACCTTTTCGAGTCCTATGTTCTGATTACAATCTTCTGTATCCCGTAATCAGATCAGAAGCCTCTCCTTTCCCTTGTGAAAACTTCTATTTTAGCACATTTAGCTCGTAATTAGCTGTAGTTTATCATATTTTTAATTGTCTGTCCGTTTTTTTTGTATTTGTCCACGCGATCGTGCCGTCCGATATGCGGCTGCGCCCCACGGTCGGTCGGGCGGGAGGTGGACAGCGCTCTGCTTGGGCTCGCGCGAAACAGGCTATGTCCTGGTGTCGTATGGGCCACTTGAACGTACTTCGCATTGTACGCGTCAACGTCCAGACAATAAAGATGGGAAGTTCAAAAGGTCCGAAGAATACGTCAACGTGTGCTGAATATATGAAGCCATGGTCAACAGACTATGATGATGATGACGACGGCGCATTCGGGCCGAATGCTTAGTCAGGACGGCCGGATGTGGGGTTGGGTTGGAAACGCCGAATGGCCAGACCACCTCAAAACAGCTGTTAAACGACGGTGTGGCAAGCGATCCATATGAGACGAGGTGGCAAGCGACCCACAAAAACGACGATATGGCAATGCTGCTACGAGACGAGGAGGAAGAACTTTTGAAAACGAGCCAACGACGAGAAGACGTATATTAAAGAAGTATTAAAGACGAAAGACGTGTATTCAAGAAGTAAAGAAGTGTTAAAGACGAAAGACGTATAATAACCTTAAGACGAAACAATTACCATTCAATTCACCCATTTTTTATAGCTACTAAAACCTAATTATAATCTAAAATAAAACCTATTATCATATAACTAAATACAAATCAAACGGGTCTACTTATTTCTACGGAATCGGAAGCCTAGCCCCACATATATATTTTCATAATTGGCCACGTCCACTTCCGCCTCCATAATTTAGAAAAAAACCGATTTCCGCCTGTAGTTTTTTGACTATTTCTACCAAACTACCAAATTTTATTGAAATCGAACTGGAAACATACAAAATATGTCCACGGTCCACAAGGCCAGAATTGGCCGTTGGCTAGTGGCGGCGCTAGAGTGCTCGTGTGTTTGTAGAGTGAGCGAGATAGCATATGGTATGAGGGCATGTAAAAACAATTTAATAGACATACGAAATTTGAAATATTTGTTTCAACTGGTGTATGGTATACCCAAGTCGGCGAGTCGACTTACTCACTTCATTATTACTTGTTCCTATATTCCACCATCGTCAGACATTGCGGTCTATTTAAATCATTTATAGGCAACTCAGTTTCTCTCTCTTAGCATGGTCACTAACGGATGAATCTACCATGTTGTTGCCCTCTATGTCACATGGCTTTATTAATGGCTTTTTACGCTTATCTCAAGGCAATCCAAATTCTAATGGAAAATCGTAAGATCTTATTTTTGTATTAGACTCTTCTTATTGTGATGTTTATAGGATCGAACCATTTGATCTTCCCGAAGACAAATTTCCTACATTAAATTTAAAAATTGATCTGCCCTGCCGCTATTCCGAAATCTTTTGAGAAAATTATAACTTCTCAATTGTGAAATGTAGATCTACAACCACTAACCTACCTAACTAACTTTATAATTATCAAGCGGTTCAAAAATGCTAAACAAACTGATGTCATATACGCTAACTTCAGTAAAGCCTTTGATTCTCTATTACTTTTACTCTATTACTTTCTAACCTAAACGACATTTGGTTTGCACCTCTTTTCCTTTCTTGGGTTTGAGAATATTAAACAAATAGAAAACAGAAGGTACCTTTTAAGTCTTCTTTTTCCAATTCCATTCCAGTAACTTCTGATTTACCTCAAGGTAGTCATCATGGCCCTCTGCTTTTCACATTATTCATTAACGATCTTCCATCAGTCATTGTTCATTCGCGTGTACTCATGTATGCTGACGATGTCAAGCTTTGTCATACTTATAAAGATACAGATTCATTTAGTCGGCTACAAGCTGATCTTAAAAACTTTCAATCCTGGTGCCAGTTTAATTTATTAAATCTTAACACTACCAAATGAAAGTTTATGATTTTTTTGCTTAAATTTTTACACCCATATTTTCACCACGGTCGCAAAGACCATAAGTGTTCTGAGTTTCATTAAAAGATGGTCAAAAGAATTTGACGACCCCTATACAACTGAAGTTTTTTTTACTTTGCTTGTTCGTCCTATCTTAGAGTATGGATCTTGCATTGGTCACCTTAATATGAGTCGCACCAGACTTGAGTCCGTTCAAAAGCAATTCAGTTCACAATATCAATTTGCCTTCGTATTCTAGTAGACTTTTTTTGATTAACCTTCCTTCTTTTAATAACCGTAGAATTATGCTTGGGGCTTTTTTTATGCACAAGCTCCTAATTGGTGATATTGACTCGCCTGAGCTATTAGCTCAGGTAAATCTGTCGGTACCATGTAGACGGAGTAGACATCCTATTATACCTTTAACCCTTAGTCGTTATTCTTCTAACTATGCCATACATGAAAATTTTAGGGTCCTCTGCTCTGATTTCAACCTTCTATTCCCTGTAATCGGCTCAGAGGTGTTCGATTAATTTACTTGAAACATCTATCCTTTCCTATTTAGTTAATAGATGGCCATAGTATTACTTGTTTGTCTGTTTTTTCAATTGTGTATTTGTCCACGCGATTCGTGCCATGCGTTATACGGCTGCACCCCTCGGTCGGTCGGGTGGGAGGTGGGCAGTTATCTGCTTGGAGTCGCGCGTAACAGGCTTTGTTGCATTTTGAAACCTTCCATAATTAACCGTAGAATCATGCTTGGTGCTTTTTTTATGCACAAGCTCCTAATTGGTGATATTGACTCGCCTGAGCTATTAGCTCAGGTAAATCTGTCGGTACCATGTAGACGGAGTAGACATCCTTTTATACCTTTAACCCTAAGTCGTTATTCTTCTAACTATGCCATGCATGAACCTTTTAGGGTCCTCTGCTCTGATTACAACCTTCTATTTCCTGTAATCGGCTCAGAGGTCTTCGATTAATTTACTTCAAACATCTTCTCTTTCCTTGTTCACGCCACCGGGTGAACAGCAGAGAGTGAGGGGTAGGGTTTTTCCCAAAACCGAATTCGGTCATACTGAGGAGGGTGACGAAGGGTTCTCCTGTAAATCGCCATAGGGTGTCTGAATCGAGCTCTTCACCCGAACACCCGTTCTTTTGCTTTTACGATTTGTCATTTTTTTCAACCCGAACCATTTCGTGTGTGTCGGGCTCCCTGTGAATATTTAATAAAGCAATGGTTTATTTAACCGAAGTTTTCGCGCGTTTTTAATTCACCACTCGCTCACCATATCCAGAAGAAATTGGCACCCGCCAACTACTTGTATTTATTTGGATCCTTCCGCCCCTCCACGAACATTGGTCCTTCGAGCCGGATATCCTTCCGCTATTCCAGTTTGCATCGGCGGAATTCCTGATAAGTACAACATTTCTTATTAAAAATCTCATTCACATTATATTCCATTACAAACTTATAAAAGTGTGAGGTTTCCCGCTCTTCCATAGCGACCTACACACTGTTGTATACTTGTATGTACATACCTGACCTGTTCCAAGGGTTACATGGTATTTCCCGATCATTTTTGTGTTTATGAAGTGCATTTTTTTTTTCCATTCTTCGAAATTCGGATTGTCCAAAAGTCCAATTGCATAGCAATACATACATATGTATGTATATACACACATATACATTCCTACATGTAAAAACAGCTGTTTTCTAACCTGCAAGTAGAGGTGCTTAATAATCGAGAATTTATAAAGTACCACTTACCTTTACTTAAAGTGTACAGCACACTCCACGGGCTGATCATTAGTCCATCGGCATAAATTATTTATGTCAAATAATTTTTACATCCAAACATACATATGTATGTACATACATAGGTACATACACATGTAATACTTTTGCCGCGTTAAGCACACATTAACACACATACATATGTCCACATACAATTTGAATTCACCCACACAAAATTAATTGCAGCCACTCCGATTGGCTTTCCGCAATTTAATAATTCGAAACCTACATAATTAAAGTAGGAAATCGTGATCCTCGTTAAACAATTTACAATTAATTAAACTCACAAAACATAAACAACGGCAGAACAGCTGACTCTCGATCAGTGCTGACACTCAAGTCTCATCAGTGCTGACACTTGAGCCAAGCCGTGACTCGGTCACGACATCCATTTTTTCCTTCGTGATTTTCTTATTGTGCAAACATATTTCAATCGACTGATTGAATTTAATTCGCAAAATATTTTCTAAAGAAAAATAAGTACAACTTTATTTATATGGAATTAATATTTTGGCTTGTCTTGGTGCATTTTGATCTTTTCCTCAGGGATCCATGAAATTGATCTCGTCCGTTTAATGAAAACTAATTCCCAATCCTACTGGTCTCAATTTTTCCATACTTTTAAATACTCTTATAAATTTAAACATTTTTCCACATTGTATAAATTTTAATATCCAAGTGATTATATATCCTTATAATTATTCACACAACTGCGAGGAAAATTATAAATCCTTCTAATTTTATTTATGCTATCTATGCTTATTCATTGTGTTCATTAGAAAGAGGAGTCATTTCTTTTTGTCACTCCTCCTCTATACTTAAATTATACAGTCCACTTACGGCTTCGTTTCGATCTCCTCGCTTGAGAGCTCTAATTCCACGAAGTTATTTGTTTCCATTCGATTCGTAATAGCTCAGAGAACACTCTACGATGTCTCTTTCCGACTTTGTTGCCGTGTGCGAGGCATTAACGGCGTTCGAGACTCGCGAGTCCCAGGCTTTAGCTGACGATGTGCCACTCGTCTCCGTTAAAATACACTTAGACCAGCTTAAGTCACTTTGGACAAAAGTCGAAGCAGAGTTTTCACGATGCTATAAAGCCTTGACGGCTCAAAAGAACGAAGATAGTCCGAAGCACATAGCTACAATTAAAGCTAAACATGAATATTGTTATATGGTATATGTGCGAGGCGGGACTTTGTTTGGAGAGCGAATCGAGCAGTTGCCCGCGAAAATGGCTTCCCCACCAGTCACGCTCTCCGTCGATTCCACCCACCAAAGCCACACAGTTCCCCCGTGCGATGTCGAAATCTTCAACGGAGACAGCCTGGCTTGGCCTACATTCCGTGATTTGTTTACCGCGATTTTTATCCATAATCCAAGCCTAACACAAGTGGAGAAACTTTACCACTTAAGTTGCAAAACTCGCGGTGAAGCCAGAGCCATTGTTTCTAGGTCACCCTTGACCAATGAAGGGTTCCAGTCCGCGTGGGATAACCTCACTGCGCGATACGAAAATAATCGATTATTGATTATGAGCCAAGCCAAGCAGCTTCTACAGATCCCAGCTGTAACACAAGAGTCTGGCAAAGCGTTGAGAGAACTGCAGACGTCAATTCAAGGTTGCTTAACCGGTCTTGAGCTTTCCGGGGCTTGTACAGACAATTGGGATATCCTTCTCATAGCAATCTGTACGAGCAAAATGCCCAAATCCACCCTTCTGTTGTGGGAACAGTCCGTTCCAAATAAGACCGCCGTCTCATCCTGGGACGACCTGAATCGATTCCTAACTGATCGCCACCGTGTACTAGAGGCCACAGATGTCCTTCAACCAAACTCTAGCGGTCAGACCTTTCCATCCGTAAGCCGAAAACCTACGGCACGAGCTCAGGCCTTTTCCGCTCAAGTGCAAGAGAGCTCAGCACCTGATGCTTGTATAATTCCGAATCCTGCGTCCTCCGATTCTTCCAGCAGCCCTCCTGTAAACGTGGGAAGTTACTTCGCCTCCACTCGCAACACTGGCCTCCTGGGTACTGCAAGGGTAACTATTCATCATCGTGGCAAGCAGTTTCAAATCCGCGCTTTGATTGATATGGGATCCGAAGCGTCCTTTATTTCCCAAAGAATGTTTGAATTGATTAATCCTCCAAGCTGCAAAGTATCAACTAGCATTCGCGGTATTGGGCAATGCGATGCTGGTAGCGGCGACAAAGTGTGCCGCCTACAGATTTCTCCTCCTGACGAACCGCTGCGACAGTTCCAAGCAGTCGCCGTGGTGCTGCCTAGTGTAGCTGAAGCACTTCCGTCCCGCGCCGTCCCGAATAAGGTGAAGCAGGATTCGCTTGACCTTCCGCTCGCTGATCCGCTATTTCACCAAAGAGCTCCTGTGGATTTGGTGCTTGGAGCCGAGCTCCTTCCCACTATCCTTGGGGAACGAATCATCAAGAATGTTGGTGATTCTTTCGTGGGGATCGAGACGATGTTCGGATGGGTTCTCTGTGGATCCGTTACTGGAAAATCCAGACGGTCTCGGTCCACCTCCTCCAGCAGCCCGAAAATGTCTCTAAGGACAGCAGCACCATCCGATTTAGAACGCAGTTCCAATTGCTTCAGGTGCCGCGTTTGTCAAGGGGTACACGCGCTCCGTCAGTGCCGACAGTTTCGAGGACTACGAGCTGACGACAGGCTACGGGTAGTCTTAAGCAACGGATACTGCCCGAACTGTTTGGCTCATGAGCATTCCAATGGTTCCTGCAGGAGCACAGCAGGATGCCATCGATGTGGCAAGCAACACCACACGCTCTTGGACAGCTCTGTCGCGTACATCCAACCCAAGGAGCAAAGACCCGAAAAGCACCCGCCTTTCATTCGGGCTTCTATCCAAAGGTCTTCAGCCATCGTGCCGCCTACTCTTTCTGCATCCAAAGTTCCCCCCTCCATCTCCACCCGTGTCTTGGCGATCCAGAATGCTGCCATCCCCCATCCTTAGACATGTCCAGCTAGGCAATTGCAACTTGTTGCAAGGGGGGCGGTATGTTCACGCCACCGGGTGAACAGCAGAGAGTGAGGGGTAGGGTTTTTCCCAAAACCGAATTCGGTCATACTGAGGAGGGTGACGAAGGGTTCTCCTGTAAATCGCCATAGGGAGTCTGAATCGAGCTCTTCACCCGAACACCCGTTCTTTTGCTTTTACGATTTGTCATTTTTTTCAACCCGAACCGTTTCGTGTGTGTCGGGCTCCCTGTGAATATTTAATAAAGCATAAGTTTATTTAACCGAAGTTTTCGCGCGTTTTTAATTCACCACTCGCTCACCATATCCAGAAGAAATTGGCACCCGCCAACTACTTGTATTTATTTGGATCCTTCCGCCCCTCCACGAACATTCCTATTTAGTTAATAGATAGCTATAGTATTATTTGTTTGTCTGTTTTTTCTATTTTGTATTTGTCCACGCGATTCGTGCTGTTATACGGCTGGAGGTGGCCAGGTATCGGCTTGGGCTCGCGCGTAACCGACTTTGTCCTGGTGTCGTAGGAACCACTTGAACGTACTGCGCATAGTATCCTCAACGTGGGCTAAAAAAATTGAAAATATTGAACACTCCGATGTCGCCGAGAGCGCAAATCCGTTCGCGTACTAGATGAGTTATATCGCACAAAAGATACTTAGAAAGGCCGCTATGGCAACATTCGAAGAGGAAAGAAGCGACGAGACTTGGGACTCTGTTAAAACCACGCTCAGGAAACATATTTCTGACAAACAGTCCGCAGAAGACATTTTGAGGGACCCCCTGAGACTACAAGGGCGTGACACGGTAGATGCCTACTATCAGAAATTCAGAAATCTACACAAATTACGGGAAAAAATAAAAGCTGGCCTCCTTGCGCCCGAGCTAAACGATATGGTGATGGAACAACAGAATAAACACAGCAGCGAGGTCACAACATAAATCTAACAGATTTCCAACCTGCGGCTCTAAAAGGCCACTCCAAGCGGCAATAACGAGGATAAAGACCAGCGGCACTCACTTTTCGACAAGAACTACCGAAGCAGCGTGAATCCTTTTAAAGGTAACTACCAGAACAGGACTACAAGACAAAGCAAAAACCCTAAAAGGATGTCTACTTCATTTACATGGTACCGACATATTTAACTAAACCAATAACTCAGGCGAGCTAAAATCACCATTTAGAAACTTATGCATAAAAATAACACCAAGCATAGTCCTACGGTTAATTAAGGAAAGTGAATCGTAAACGAGTCATTGATTTTGAATTGGAATACGTCTTCCCGAGGTAAAAATAAATGTTAAATCCTTTAATGTTTTTATACCATACACCCATAGGGTGAAATGGTATATTGAAGTCGCTAAATGTATGTATCAGGCAAAAGGAGGCTTCTCCGACCCTATAAAGTATATATATTCTTGATCAGGATCAACAGCCGAGTCGATCTAGCCAAGTCCGTCTGTCCGTTCGTCCGTCCGTGCGTCTGTATGAACCAGCAGATCTCGGAGGCTATAAGAGCTAGAGCCACCAAATTTGGTATGTATACTCGTGTAGTATGTAAATGTATAGAATTAATTGGAATTTTGGCCACGCCCCCAGGAAATCACATAAAACTCTTTTTCTTAAAAAGTATAACAGCTAAAAACATCAAATTTGGTTTATATACTAATTTAGTTAGCGCTCAGAAACTAATTGTTCAAAATTTTTGCCACGACCCCTTTCGCCCCCGGAATTTACATAAAACAGATTTTCTTAAAAACTATGACAGCTACCGACATCAAATTTTGTATGTAGACTAGCTTAATAGACGCACCAGATATTGACTATTTAAAAATTTGGCCACGCCCACTTCCGCCCCGCAAAATTAATTAAACTGATTTTATCAAAAAATAACAAAGATAAAGTTATCAAATTTAGTATGTACACTGGCTTAGTATGCGCACAGAGTATATATATTTTCATATTTGGCCACGCCCACTTCCGCCTCCATAATTTAGAAAAAACGGATTTCCTCCTGTAGTTTTTTGACTATCGCAATCAAATTCGGCAGACTAATTAATCTTGTCTATTTCTACCAAACTACCAAAATTTTGAAATCGAACTAGAAAAAAATTTTTCTTTTTCCAAAACCTTTCCATTTTCCCCCCCCAAAAAACCCTTCAAATTTTTTTTTCCGGGGGAAAAACCAAAAACACCGGGGTGGAAAAAAAAAAAAAAAAAAAAAAAATTTTTTTAGGTTTTATTAAAAACAACCCCCCGGGGGGGCGAACTAGAATGCTCGTGTGTTTGTAGAGTGAGCGAGATAGCACGTATGGTATCAGGGCATTTAAAAACAATTTAATAGACACACATTTGGTTTTCGAAAATTAAAAAATTTGTTTCACCTGGTGTATGGTATACCCAGGTCGGCGAGTCGACTTACTTACTTCATTATTACTTGTTACTATATTCCACCATCGTCAGACATTGCGGTCTATTTAAATCATTTAGAGGCAACTCAGTTTCTCTCCTCTTTAGTTTCTAGTCAATACATGCTCATAGTTATATGTGATTTTAAATTACCTACTTTAGCATGGTCACTAACGGATAAATCTACCTATGTTGTCTTCCCCAAGTCAAATGTCCTACATTATGGATTTAAAAATTAATCGGCTTTTTACGCTTATCTCAAGGCAATCCAAATTCTAATGGAAAATCATAACTTCTTATTGAAATTTTTTTAGCTCTTCTTTTTGCTACATGGGTTTGTGAAATGTAGGATCTACAACCATTTGATCTTCCCTAACTAACTTTATAATTATCAAGCGTACATTAAATGCTAAACAAACTGATGTCTGCCCTGCCGCTATTCCGAAACTTTTTCTCTATTACTTTGAAACTCTATAACTTCTCTAACTTGAACAACATTTGGTTTGCAGCTCTTTTTCGCCCTCACAACTTGGGTTTGTGAATATTAAGCATCTAGCAACCACTAACCTACTTCTAAGCTACCTTTATAATTCATTCCATAGCGGTTCAAAATTCCTAAACGATCTTCCATCATGGTCATTGTTTATTCGCGTGTGCTCATGTATGCTGACGATGTCAAGCTTTGTCCGTACTTATAAAGATATAGATTCATTTAGTCGGCTACAAGCTGATTTTAAACACTTTCAATCCTGGTGCCAGTTTAATTTATTAAATCTTAACACTACCAAATGAAAGTTAATGATTTTTTTTGCTTAACTCTCCTCAACTGGTCACTTATTTTCTAAACAATTGTCCTTTAGAACGTCTAAACAATATGACTGATTTGGGCGTACTTATGGACCATAAACTTATGGTATGGACCATAAACTTATGGTAATTTTAACACCCATATTTTCACCACGGTCGCAAAGACCATAAGTGTTCTGAGTTTCATTAAAAGATGGTCAAAAGAATTTGACGACCCCTATACAACTAAAGTTTTTTTTACTTTGCTTGTTCGTCCTATCTTAGAGTATGGATCTTGCATTGGTCACCTTAATATTAGTCGCACCAGACTTGAATCCGTTCAAAAGCAATTCAGTTCACAATATCAATTTGCCTTCGTATTCTAGTAGACTTCTTTTGATTAACCTTCGTTCTTTTAATAACCGTAGAATTATGCTTGGGGCTTTTTTTATGCACAAGCTCCTAATTGGTGATATTGACTCGCCTGAGCTATTAGCTCAGGTAAATCTGTCGGTACCATGTAGACGGAGTAGACATCCTATTATACCTTTAACCCTTAGTCGTTATTATTCTAACTGTGCCATGCATGAAAATTTTAGGGTCCTCTACTCTGATTTCAACCTTCTATTCCCTGTAATCGGCGCAGAGGTGTTCGATTAATTTACTTGAAACATCTATCCTTTCCTATTTAGTTAATAGATGGCCATAGTATTACTTGTTTGTCTGTTTTTTCAATTGTGTATTTGTCCACGCGATTCGTGCCATGCGTTATACGGCTGCACCCCTCGGTCGGTCGGGTGGGAGGTGGGCAGTTATCTGCTTGGAGTCGCGCGTAACAGGCTTTGTTGCATTTACAAACCTTCCTTAATTAACCGTTTATTAATTAATTAATTAATTAATTTACTTAATTGTTTCCTATTTAGTTAATAAATAGCTATAGTGGTATATTTGACCACGCCATTCGTGCCATGCGTTATACGGCTGAACCCCTCGGTCGGTCTGGTGGGAGCTATCTGCTTGGGCTCGCGCGTAACAGGCTTTGTTGCATTTAGAAACTCTCTGCCATCCTACTTCACTGTATGATTTACCACGTCGAACGCGCTCTCGCCGATGTCACCGAGAGCGGAAATCCGTCCGCGAACTGGATAATGATGAGTTATATCCGACAAAAGATACTTGGTAAGTCCGCCATGGCAACATTTGAAAAAGAAAGAAGCGAGACTTGGGACTCTGTTAAAACCACGCCCCCTGAATATACAACAAGGGCGTGACACGGTAGATGCCTACTATCGAAAATTCAGAAATCTACACAAATGATGGGTAGAAAAAATAAAAGCTGGTCTCCTCGCGCCCGAGGTAAACGATATGGTGATTGTTTAAGAATAAACATCGTGTTCATCTGAAGCGGCTTCACCAATTCAGATGCACTAAAGAAAACATAATACAACTGTACTTTTGTCACAAACAAGTAATCTAGCATATGACTAGAATTACAATCAGCGGCACACGTTGTGGAAAAAACACTTGTAATTCTAAACTAACCCAAAAGATCACAACGGCAGGAGGTCATGTGGCCGAAGCCGTGCCCAAGATAATAATAATTTTCAACCCCCGATAACGTGGGATTTCAGTCTCATTAGAATAAGATATTTTAAGATTCCCTATATAAACTCCATACTTTTGTTAATAAAATCAGTTCATATTTTGAATTCAACGAATGAAGATTGGGTTATTCTTTCTCTTCCGGAATCCCTATTCATTTTGGTCCTTCGAGAAAAAAGGAACTCTGTAGTTTACCCCCACCAGTGGTAAGAGACTCAGAGAGTGAATTAGCTCCTTGAAGTCTGAATTCTTATGCAAGTGTAAATGTTAAGATCAGCTAAGGTAGCAAAATAAAATTCCCTCATTCCCAAAGCAAAGCAACGCACGCATACACATAACTTTATGTAGCGTTGCGTCTGTGTGTGTATGCATGTACTCTGTTGATGACGAAAGACGTAGTAGACAGCAAGCAGCGCTGCCGGCAGAGCTGGTAGCAGAGCCGATTATTATATTGACTGTAACTTGTGTTAAACGTGTCCGATCACGTTCAAATTCTGGGATCTGGGGTTTTATATCCAATATTATCACATATGTAAATTTCATAGCTTACTCGATTTTTATGAAAATGTTTCTTGTTCTTTTAGAGCTATATGATATAGTGGTCCGATCCTGATGCGTTTCATACTTTATTTTTGCGGGGTAATAAAAACCTCCGAACAAAAAATTTCAGCCCCATAGCTCTTAAGACGGCTGAGTAAAATGCGTACGCACAGACGGACGGACAGACGGGCATGGCTATATCAACTCAGCTTCTCATGCTGATCAAGAATATATATATGTACTTTATGGGGTCGGAAACGTCTCCTTCTGTGCGTTACAAACATCTGATCAATTTTATAATACCCTCTGCAAGGGTATAAAAAAAGTTAATTTGTGTATATGTATATACACTATATGTAGTTTCAAGTTCCAACAGCAGCAGAGCAACAAGATAGTTGCAAAGAAGAGGCTGGAGAACGTACAGTGCCAGTGTAAGGAAATTCAGTGCGGTGTCGGGCACCGGTACCGCCTGAGCTATAGGCCCTGGACAACACCAGCTGAGCGACGACACAGTAAGAAAAAACGGCGAACTCTACCCATTGGCAGACAAGCAGCAGCGAACAGGATTATCAGATAAGAGATAAATTAAAATAGTTATAAGTATATGCATCAACCTACATATTTTATTATTTTCATTACATAAATTATTTCAATATCCTATAAGACAAAAATGTTCACATATAAGGCTGCAAAAGGGTTGGAGAAGCAGGCAGGGTTACATACCAGGTTAAGGCAGTTGGAAGCACTAGATCCTAGAAGCATAACTAACAAAGTTATAGAGGAAGTAAAAGAGATAAGGAATCAATGGATACCTAATAACCAAAAATTGATTGAGACTGCTCCAAATTTCGATCATAATTATTTCAGAAATAAAATACATGAAGAAGCGTTAACGATAGTTGCCAAAATTATAGCCACAGGAGAGTCAGAAAAACCAGGCTCTAGTAAGTCGGTGTGAGTAGCAGGAGAGAACAGTACAGATATGTTTGAAGATAGCAAAGGAGAGTCGCGCGGGGATGCGACCTCTAGTAATGAGGACGCTAATATTAACCAGGAGATATTTTTGGCTAGAGCCCAACAGCTCCAGGAATATTTGGATAGAGTAGTCAAAGATTTACACACTTTAGACAATTCAACAGGCAATGAAACATGCATAGTGTATGTTAATAAGATCCATTATTTATGGGAGAAAGTTCAGGCGTGCCAGGTACTGACAAGTAATGCAAGATTTAAGAATAATATGGATAATTTAGATGTCCGGAATTTGCTATCAGTGTTAGAAATGAAAATGAACAATAAGGAAAATTGTAAGAGTGAGAATGTTACCGTGAGGGGCGAATTACAGGTGTTGCCCAAGATTCAGGTACCCACATTTGCTGGAGAGGCTAGAATGGGACCTGTTTGTGGAGTTATTTACAGAATTAATTGAAAAAATAGAAGATTTAAGTCTTGCTCTTAAATTTAATTATTTAAAATCCGCGTTAAAGAGCGATGCAAGGAGCATGGTAGCTCATCTATTGTCAGGTTCAGCTGACAATTATAGTGCCGCTAATCGCAGAGTATTTTCCGAGCAGTTAAATCGGGTCGTTGATTTACCGATGATCAACAATGAATCCGCAAAGAGTGTAAAAGGAGTGATTGACATAATTAATGAGTCAATACACTTAATTAAAATTAAAGCAAATTTGTCCGATGAAGTTGACGTAATACTCGCTCAACACATACTTCGGAAATTTGACAGAGAGACTCTACAGTTGTATGAGAGTCAGATTAGAAAAACAAGGCAAATACAATTGCTATCGGATGTCATGGAATTCTTGGAGCAAAGATAATGCTCACTAAGTGCCATGAGCAAAGAAGAGAAAAAACCGCTAGAAAAAACGTCGGCTGTGGGGTTTAAAGACAGTTGTTCGATCTGCAAAGGCCCCTGGCATAACGCACTTCAGTGCTATAAGTTTAAAGCGCTAACACCTATAGAAAGGCTGGAAATAGCAAAAAAAAAAAAGTACAATTGTGCACACGATGCTTGAAGCATTCAAGCAACAAGAGATGCAATAATGAAATGGTCTGCTCATTTTGCAGCAGAGGACACCATACGTTACTCCATTATGAAGAAAATCAGGAGACTGTTAATACCTGTGTAACGGCACAACGAAAATTGTTGGCCACAGCCCTAATACAAATTATGAAAATAAATGGAGGGTTTCAAACATTAAGAGCTTTGGTTGATAGTGGTTCTCAGAGTACTATATTAGCTGAAGAAGCCGCTCAAATATTGAAATTACGTAAAATTAGACAATATACAGAAAGAAGTGGCGTGTCCTTAATAAAAGCCAAAAAATCAAAATATAAAGTAAAAATAGATGTGAAGACGCGGAATCCACGGGATAATCTTCTCAATGTTGAGGCAGTTGTGTTGCCAAATTTAATGAAAGCTCTTCCGTTAAATATATCAAACGTGGATATGACTTAATGGCAATCCTACGTACTTGCTGACCCCAACTTTAATAAACCTGGTAGGGTTGACATGATCATAGGGGTAGACGTATATACCCAACTCTTAAAATCGGGAGTTAGAAAGATAAATGGCCTACTAGGTCAAAATACTAAATTTGGTTGGATCGTCTCGGGATGCACAAAATCAAAAATAAATCAATCTGTAGTGGCACCAACAATAGATGTTACAGGTTTTAAAAAGCGTTGGCAGAAGCAATAAGGTAAATATGAAAATAAATACAACACAAGTCCAAACAAACTCAACAACAAAACAAAAAAAGAAATAACCTTTCGGTCCCCGGCAGGACTTCACCTTAGAGGTAAGATAAAAGCTGAGGTAAAAGAAATAATTTTATGGCCCCCGGCAGGACCTCAGTTCGGAGGTAAAGTAAAATCTGGGGAAGAAAAATTATATATCCCAGAGCCAGTACAAAATGAGAACACTGGCAATGGTTAAATTAAATAATGATCATCTAAAAAATAGTGACAAAATAAATTCAGGTAACAAATTGTCCGAGGCTGTATTACAAAAAAGGACAACATTTAATCCGAATAACCACTCAAAATTCAAATACCAGCAAAAAACACATTGGTGTAAGCCGAGAGGTAAAAGTAGTTGGTCTTTATAAAAAGACTAGAAGTCAGCAGAGTAATACACATAAGGAGTGGGTAGATATCCCGAAACAAAAATTGTTAGGCATCGGGCGATATTAGTAAACCTATTTGGTAAATCATACAAAATAATAGGAAGTCAGTTTATAAGAAGGATAACATTGATTTGCTAGGGTTAACTTCTCTCATGTAACTCTTCATGCTTCTTTAACAACAGTTATCTTACTAATAATAATATTAATAATAACAATTTGTTTAAGATAACTTAATAGAAATAAAGTCCAAAACGTCGTATTTGGCGGCCCTTTGCAGAATGTTTAAGAATAAACATCGTGTTCATCTGAAGCGGCTTCACCAATTCAGATGCACTAAAGAAAACATAATACAACTGTACTTTTGTCACAAACAAGTAATCTAGCATATGACTAGAATTACAATCAGCCACACACGTTGTGGAAAAAACACTTGTAATTATAAACTAACCCAAAAGATCACAACGGCAGGAGGTCATGTGGCCGAAGCCGTGCCCAAGATAATAATAATTTTCAACCCCCGATAACGTGGGATTTCAGTCTCATAAGAATACGATATTTTAAGAACAATTGTTATCTCCTAGAGCCTAAGATTCCCTATATAAACTCTTGAATTCAACGAATGAAGATTGGGTGATTCTTTCTCTTCCGGAATCACTATTCAGTGATGGAACAACAGAATAAGCACAGCAGCGAGGTCACGACATAAATCCGACAGATTTCCAACCTGCGGCTCGAAAATTTCACTCCAAACGGCAATAACGTGGATGAAGACCATCGGCACTCACTCTCCGACAAGAACTACCGAAGCAGCCTGAATCATTTCAAAGATAACTTATAGTCCGGGAATAAGGACTACAAGAACAATAATTGCAAAGGGAAGAATTCCTACTAAAAAAATTATGGGGACCGTAACCACAGGACTCAGTAAAATAGTCGCACTAGTCAAAAAAGAATCTAAGATCGCACCCACAATCAAACTACCCGGCTACCTGGCCATAGAAGGACCCGACACTCAGGATAGCTCATAGAGTGAAGCAGTTCAGCCATGCAACCGACAAAGCCCTATTAATAATGGAAATTGTATAAGGGAAAAAGACATACCCAAAACCGCCTTCTCCGAGATTTAATCGGGGTATGCTGCTATATATCGACGAACGACATACGGAAGGTATTTGAAAAAGTATCAGAGGCAAATTTTCTAATCAACTTAGGAAAAACAAGCTTTATGAAAACTGAAGGTAAATTTCCTGAGATACACTGAGAAGATTACAAGAAATACAGGTCAAACAGGTCGCAGCCAGCACCAGTCAACATGTCATCAATATAAAAATCGTACCAGCTTTTGGATGTGACAATTCAATCATCTCACCAAGCTTTGTCAAACACCGTATTGCCAAAAACGGAGCTGACGCCGTAACATACGTAACAATGTTAAAATCCTATCAGACTTCAGGTCATTTTCAAACAAAAATAAAACGTAGTTTTTAATTTATTTCTTTTCCGATATATTTCGGTTGCGCAGCGGCAACCGTCTTCAGGGCAACTACAATAAAATACAAGAAACATTTAACAATTATGTGACATTTAATAATTTTGTAACATACATTATTTAACACGTCAGCACCGTTCGACGTGGAGTTAGAAACTAAATCTTGTCAAGTAAATGTCTGTATATGTGAGCGCTCGGCGTATTGATGATATGTAGCATCTCCATGGTAAACCTTTTGTTGTAGTGCCGCTCTTCATCTAATATTGTTGTCTCTTCGAAATTCGGTGCATGGCCACTAGTTGCAGAGTGTGTCATTAGTGCTGTTTTTGGTGTGTCTGAGTAATGTCTCATTCTATAGTCAGATTTGTGTTGTGAAATCCTAGTCTTTAATTTCGATTTGGTCGTCCCTAAGTATATCTTATTGCATGGTATGTTTCATTGTCCATTGCATGGAATTTTGTATATTACATTGCTTCTATTTGTCATCTCTATCTTGGATTTTGTTTTGTTGAATATATTTTTGAGGGTATTGTCAGGTTTATGTGCTATTTTTATTCCATCTTTCCCATAACAATCCGAATGTGATAACCTTCTGATAATATGGGTACATAAGTTTTTTTTTATTCTCAGTTTTGTCAATGGGGGATTTATGTTTTTTGAATAATGTCCTGATTACGTTATCCGGAAAATCGTTGTCCTTTAAAATATTTATTATTTCCATCTTCGTTTCTTCATGGTATATTTTATCCGAAATGTTTAGCATCCTTTGGATACAGCTCCTTGCGGTATTTATTATCATCGTCTTAGGGTGTTTTGAGTTGAAATTGATGATTCGTCCTGATGCTGTTGGCTTCCTGTACCATTTTAGTTTTAATTCGTTTCCTCGTCTGATGACCATAGAGTCCACATACGCCAGTTTTCCACTGTCTTCCAGTTCCATAGTGAATTTTATATTCCTGTCAAATGAATTTAGGGTGTCCAGTGTTTTATCGATGTCATCTTGGTGTATTATTGAAAAAATATCATATACATATTTCGTCGATAATCTTGGTGGTCTGGTTAGTTTATCCATTGTAGTGTCCAGAAGATTCTCCATAACGATGTCCGCAATGACAGGTGAGGCCGGAGATCCCATCGGCATTCCTTTTAATTGTATAAAGGTTTGGTCCTTATAGGTAAAATATCTATTCTCTTGGATGCAGAATTTTACTATTTCCATAAATAAAGCTTTTGGTATCTTTGTGTGTTCCTGTATTTTAGTCCATTTGTTCCTGATTGTGTCCAATGCTAAATGCGTTGGTATGCTTGGAAATAATGATACCACGTCAAACGAAATTAATTGTTCATCGTCACAAATGTATGTGTTATTTATGCGTTGTTTGAATTCAGTTGCGTTTTTAATGTTATATTTCGAGTCCAATGTTATATTCCTTAAAATTTGTATAATGTATTTACAAAGTCCATAGGATGGTGAGCCAATTGATGAACAAATTGGTCTCACTAGTGTCCCTTCTTTGTGTATTTTTGGTGGTCCATATATTCTTGGAGAGATCGCCGTAGTTGTCGTCATTCTGTTCTTTTCAATCTTTGAGATAACCCCCATATTATGTAGTTTGTCCACCAGATTGTTGTTCTTTGTCTTTAATCGTGTTGTTGGGTCTTTCCTGAGGATTCTATAGGTGTTTGGATCCGACAAAATGTCCATCATTCTATGGTCATAATCTATCTTTTTCATTGCTACCGTTTTATTTCCTTTGTCAGATGTTAGTATCAAAATATCGTCATGTTGTTTAAGAAATTTGTATGTCCGTTGAGTTATATTTAATATTGCACGATCTGTTGCATTTATATATTTCATCGCTCTATGCTCTTTAACCATTAAAGAGAATGCAGTACGCGCTGCCTCTTGTTTCTCTTTTTCCTTAATTGTCTGAACTATTTCTTCTCCATCGGCAATGTATTTAATGAGAGGGAGCTTCTCGTGTTCTATGGGAAGAGCAAACTTTGGACCCTTTGAGAGTAATGATTTTATATCCGGCGGGAATTCCAATTCTGTCTCATTTACAAACCAATCGTCAGTTCTGTTGTTGTTCAAGAGAGCAAAGTTCCGTTTGTTGTTGAGTTTCTCATGTTTCATTTCATGATTTTCCCGCAATGTTTTTGTTAGTCTTTTTACTGCGTTTTGTTCTCTCTCCAAAAATGCGCTCATGCTCTGTTCGTCCAGCTGTTTTCCAAGAGTTTTTTTTGTCTCAGCTAATTTTTTGTTGATTCTTATGACAGTGTTATGTTTATGTTTTATAAGAAGGTTAAATATTTTTGTGTGAAAGAAATATGTATATCTGTCCAATGTTTTGTTAATGTCTGGAAATGTGTTATTGTCAAACTTAAAAATATTATCACATCGTGTGGTATTTTTGATAAAATTGGGAATTAATTTAGATCTTCTACATTTTAACAGAAATTTTAAACTACTTTTCAGTCTCACTAATTTCTTGGAGGTAGTCTGATGTCTATTAATTGTTGTTTTTGTGTTGCTGTAGTTCAGTTTTATTTTCGCAAATCCTATGGTTTGGGTTGCGATCGGCGGGCCATCCGTTGTTGTCATTGTGGTAGTTTTTGCGACCTTTGTGTTGTTATCTTAAAATCCTATCAGTCTTCAGCTCATTTGTTCCAAATAAAAAAAAAAGAAAACGTTGTTTTTAATTTATTTCTTTTCCGATATATTTTCAATTGCGCAGCGGCAACCGTCTTCAGGGCAATTGCAATAAAATACAAGAAACGTTGAACAATTATGTGACATTTAATAATTTTGTAACATATGTACATTATTTAACACGTCAGCACCGTTCGACGTGGAGTTAAGAACTAATTCTTGTCTCGTAAATGTCTGTATATGTGAGTGCAGTTGTCGGTATCAGTCTTAAAGTTAAGTCGTGTGGCGCTCGGCGTATTGATGATATGTAGCAACTCCATGGTAAACCTTTTGCCGCTCTTCAAATAATATTGTTGTCTCTTCGAAATTCAAGATAACAACAAAAAGGTCGCAAAAACTACCACAATATGTAACAATGTTTAACCTGTACACTTTCAAAGAATCATCTGGGTTTTTTCTCCACAATATGGCTGGAAATCTCGATCTGCTTCATGTACCATTACTTGACAATACATTTTCTTGACGTCAGCGTTCAAGGCATACTTATGCTTTGAAGTCTTAAAACGACCTGATGTGGAATAAAGTAGTGAGGATGAGTGGGAATTTTATTGTCGGTTTTTTGTATGTCCCAATTAAAGATATTGTTCCATAAATACTTGTCAACTGAGCATAAGACTTCGTTTTGATAGCTTAAATTGACTGTTTTCTTCTGCACTAATCCCACGTCAGAAGAGTACCGCCCGGATACAACCCATCCGAAGATAGTCTTTTAAAGGGTTTGAAGTCCTGAACCTTCTTTTACTTGACATATTGATAAAAGGTCGAAAAAGGAATCTGCCCCAATGAGTATGTATATTTCTTGCGGCTTATAAAACTGTGGGTCAGCAGATTGCAGATTATTAGGTATTTTCCATCCAGTGATATTAACGGTTTGAGGTGGCTGATATGTAGAAATGAACTTCAGAATTCCGAAATCTAATGATACCTCACTGCGGTACACTCGCGATTTCACCACTGTGTGTACCAATTTCTTTTTTAAGGTTAATGCAATCGTTAGGCCATTTCTTCGGTTATCAAGTTGGTCATAGAACAACTATCGAGCAAAGCTCTGGCCAGCAGAAGATCGACAGCTTTTGTTCTTCGCCAAGGTGTGCGGTAGCAAGAATCACGTTCTTCGAAACCGACACATGCATAACATGTGAGGTGGAAGGTTGGTCGTCTTGTGAAGTTGATGGTAACGCTAAACCACTGTTAACTGTGTATATTTGCAGCAACGTATGCTGCGAATTGTTGCATACACGACACTTTTTTGCTTTGCACTCAACGACAGTGTGTGTCCCCAAAGACAGTTAATACAAAGCGGGACGGATTTTGCAAAATCAAAACGTTTCACTGACAACGCGGAATACGACGGACAACTAGTAATACTATGCTCTTTGGAATTACAATATGACCATTTTGGGGACTTATCGTCAACTTTCTTATTTGCCATAAAACACGAAAAAGTGCTACTATTATGCCTCGTAGAAACTGATCTTTGATCAGACTTCACAACGTCGACCGACTGCTTTGCTGATTCTTCAGCCGACATGTGTTTATGACGCCGATATAGTGTGGCCTCGCATTCTTTTCACGACGGGATTGTCGCATAATCTAGCTGCTCTTCCCACTTGCGCTTTGTTTGTGAATCAACCTTGTTCAGAAATAAGTGAATTAAAATTGCATTTAAGATCACCTTTTCGTCTCCAATTGACAAAAGAGAGCCATAAATGGCAGAGACAGTGTCAACTCACCTCAACGCTGCAGCTGATGGATGTACTATCTTAGGAAGGCTGAATAGCGTGGAAATATTTTCTATTTAAGTGAGGCAGTCGTTGTCATAAACTTTTTTAAGGCTTAAGATCGCCTTATTGTAATTGTTCGCGGTGACTTGGAATTCCTTAACAGTTTCTAGAGCTTCACCGGAGAGACACGAGATCAAATAACTAAATTTCTTGAGAATTGAACTGTCATTATGAACAAGGGTTTCCAACAACGAGATAAAATTTTCCCACTAAACTTTGGCAGTTGTAAATTCGAAAGACGAGATAGACGTTCCTCATGCCCTTCGCTATCGGACGAATTGTATAATGCGGACCTAAGTTGTTATTTCGTGAATTATTTTCTTAACTCTTCTAAAAAAAATCCTTGATCTTGTTTTTGTCTCGGATCCCACTGTTAGTGCTGTATCACAAACACAGCCCCTAGTAAAGCCTGAAGTTCCTTATCACCCTACCATTGAAGTTACTATTTCTTACAATCCCGTTACTAAATCATTTAATAACATCTCAAATTCTCGTCGTAGATGTTTTCATAAAACAAATGTCAATCTTCTTAACAGCCTTATTTTCTCTTTTGATTGGTAATTTCTATTTGAGTGCTGTGATATAGATTGTGCATTGAAGTTTTTCTACTCTGCTCTTAATTCTCTAATTGATAAATGCGTTCCTTATGTGAATGTCTCTACCGTCTCCAGTGCGCCAGTCTCCGTAACATTGAATCGAAATATTTTAAAATATTTAAAAAACTGGTTCTCGACTTTACTATGCAAATTATTGTGTAGCCAAATCTCAATTTTGTCTTTTAAATACTAAATTCTACAATAATTATATCGTTCGCTGTAAGGTTGAATTTTATCAGAACACCAAAACATTTTACAAATTTGTTAATTCCAAAAGACGCTCTAATTTACTACCTTCCACCTTCAGACTTAATGACCAGATAATGATTCGGATTGTTGAGTTTGGCGCTAAGGTTCGATGTTTTAGCGGGCCCACAAGAAACACGTGAAAAGTGAATTTCATGTGATACTTCATTTATTTCTTCCACGTCTTTTCTTATGCTAATGGTAGGCTAAGTGGGTGTGTGTATGGTGAGCGAGCGAGCCGGTAGTTGAGCCGCTAAAAACTAATCGGTCTTACTCGCGGTTGTAACCAAACTGTTCTGTCCGCCGCTTAGTAACAAGCATAGAACCTAACATGTAAGCTTAAAGCGCAAGATGCAACGGTTAATTTCCCAGCACGTAGGCTGCGTTTGCTCGACTATACCTTTTGGCCATCTATTTCGGGGCAGTGTCTCGTCCAATATTACAACGACGTCTCATTTTCCACGACAATTTTCCTCGCCTGGCTAAATCTGGAACGTATTTGCGTACCCATCGTCGCCAGAATTGATCGGCGCATTCTTCTACAGCTTGCCACATGTGCTGCACGGTGTGTGTGGTTTTGAAGACTGGTTTATAACCGCTTGCTGATCCTAGTAGTAGATGGTTAGGGATGATAGCCTCGTCGTCTTTGCTGTCCAGAGAGACAAAAGTAAGGGGTCTGGAGTTTAGGATAAATTCCACTTCCCAGAGTGCGCTTTGTAGGCCCTCACTGGTGAATTTTCTCGCTGGGCAGATTGCGTAGAGTACAGTCTTGACAGAACGAACAAGTCGCTCCCATGCTCCCCCCATATGAGGAGCGGCTGGTGGATTAAATTTCCATTTGATGTCATCGATGGCCGGTTGCACGCGTTGAAGTTGATCGTCTGCGCTTTGTCACAGATAATCTTTTCGGCAGCTTTGATGTTAGTGCCATTGTCGCTGTAAATTTCTCTTGGGGTCCCGCGCCGATTGATGAAGTTTCGGATGCACATTATGCACGATGCAGTATCCAGAGAGCACGCCAGTTCTATATGCACTGCCCGTATGGCTAGGCAGGTGAAAATAAAGCCCCATCTTTTTTCGCTTCGCCGTCCTACAGCAACCAAGAAGGGCCCGAAATTGTCGATACTGACGTAAGTGAAGGGACGTTGGTAGGCAGCCAGCCTGGCGATGGGCAAGGGAGCCATTTGCAGTGGAACAGGCGCTCTCATTTTTACAGCGTTGGCAAGACTTCCGCATGCCTTTGTATAAGACTCGTAAGCGTGGTATGTAAAACATGCCTCGAATCCTGTTAATACACGTCTCATGGGATGTGTGGTGCATTACCTGATGATACCTGTTCACTATGATCCGAGTAATGTGGTGCCCATATGGGAGCAGTATTTGGTTTTGGCCGTTTAGGTTTACTGCTCGCCCTCGGGTAAGTAGGAGCTGGTTTTTATCTTGGAAGATATTTAAACATATGAGTTTAGAATTTGTTTATAAAGGTTTACCTCTCGTTAAGTTGCGAATTTCTGGGTTGAATTCAGATGACTGCGCATGCCGCAGTAGGAGTGTGCGTGCCTGCTGAATCATCTCGTAAGACACCTCTGTAGGTGGCGATGCTTTCTTTTGTTTCGCCTTCAGTTTCTCAATATAAAGAATAAAGCGCGCTAAAGCTCGATATAGCCTGCGCCAGTCGGAAAAATATTCCGCGTTAAGTTTGGTGGCCCCAAATCATCGCATTTTGGCCACTCGTGTTGATCCTGCAGCAAATAGTCTGGACCGTGTAGCCAAGTTTTATATTTATTGGCGCTGTTTGTTTTAGTAGCAAGATCTGCAGGGTTAAGGTTGGTTGGAACCCAGTTCCATTGGCTAACGTTTCCAGTATTCCAGTATTTCGCCCACGCGGTGCATGACGAATTGCTGAAACTTTCGTGGATCCATTCGAAGCCATTTGAGAAAAGTCTTTGAGTCGGACCAATAACAACTCGAATTAATTGACAAACTTGGATTGCGTTGGATCGGTTACTCAGCTTTGCTCCGATAACTGCGGCCTGCAGTTCCATCCTTGGTATAGATAGTGGACTCAACGGTGCCACTTTCGCCTTGGAGACCACGAAGCTGAGGTAGGTTCTTTTCCCCTGGCGTATCCGAAGGTAGCAGACTGCTGCGTATGCCAATTCGCTGGCGTCAACGAACGTGTGTAACTGGACATCATGGATTTGATCGCTGCTGTTGAAATAACATCTCGGGAAGGTCAATTCGGCGATTGTTGTAAGGATCCGTTTCCATCGTATCCATTTGGGTAACAATGCGTCGGGCAAACCAGTATCTCAGCAAATGCCGCTTCTCCAGACTTCTTGCAGTAGGATTTTCAGCTCTATTGTAAAGCATGAGATAAAGCCGAGTGGGTCGTACATTGACATAAGTACTTGCAAGAGCTCGCGTTTGGTTGGTGTTTTGTCGCTGTCTTAAACGTTGCGGTTCAGCCTGGAGAACTTGCAGATGAATGTGAATACGTCGGAGTTAGGCACCCAATAAAGGCCGAGTACCTTTTCTGTGGCGGTAATTTCGACATCTTCGGGGAGCAGCGAATCGCTCTTTAGTATTCGGAGGACCGCCACTCGTCCCACTCGGAATGAGAGCAAGAGGTCAAACTGGGAGTTTAGGAGATCTGGACCACTCCTGATGTAGTCATTCAGGCCCATACAAGCCAGACCTTCGCTGGTTTATTTGGATTTTTAGTTATGAAGGTTGGTAAATACCATGTCCGTCTGTTTGGTGCAGCTATTTCCTCCGGCGTCAGCATGCGAGCATAGCCCTTTTTGCTTGGTGATTTGCTCCTTCAACTGTGGTTGTCGAGAAAATTGCTTTTGTAGGCATTTAAGCCGTTTTAGTGCGTTTGCGTAGCTATCAGGTAATAAAACTTCAGGGTCTTTCCACGTTAGACCGACCTCGTACCTGCCATTCTTCAGGGAGGTAGTAGATTCAAGTCTGGTTAGAGCTTGAGTTTCTTCTGGTGATGATAGCGGTTTTGCTGTGGTAGCGTCTAATGAAACCGTCACATGCATAACATGTGAGGTGGAAGGTTGGTCGTCTTGTGAAGTTGATGGTAACGCTAAACTACTGTTAACTGTGTATATGTGCAGCAACGTATGCTGCGAATTGTTGCATACACGACACTTTTTTGCTTTGCACTCAACGACAGTGTGTGTCCCCAAAGACAGTTAATACAAAGCGGGACGAATTTTGCAAAATCAAAACGTTTCACTGACAACGCGGAATACGACGGACAACTAGTAATACTATGCTCTTTGGAATTACAATATGACCATTTTGGGGACTTATCGTCAACTTTCTTATTTGCCATAAAACACGAAAAAGTGCTACTATTATGCCTAGTAGAAACTGATCTTTGATCAGACTTCACAACGTCGACCGACTGCTTTGCTGATTCTTCAGCCGACATGTGTTTATGACGCCGATATAGTGTGGCCTCGCATTCTTTTCACGACGGGATTGTCGCATAATCTAGCTGCTCTTCCCACTTGCTCTTTGTTTGTGAATCAACCTTGTTCAGAAATAAGTGAATTAAAATTGCATTTAAGATCACCTTTTCGTCTCCAATTGACAAAAAGAGAGCCATAAATGGCAGAGACAGTGTCAACTCACCTCAACGCTGCAGCTGATGGATGTACCATCTTAGCAAGGCTGAACAGCGTGGAAATATTTTCCATTTAAATGAGGCAGTCATAATTTAACTGCCGCCGTGTACTGACGTGTTTTTTTAATGCACTCCGCAAAAATTGAGTGTAAAAAAAAAAAAAAGACCTCGTTTGCAAAAATTTGTGTAGGGCTCTCAGTCGCCTCAGAGACGCCTATTTACAATCATATTGCTATTAGATTGCTCTAATAGCAATAAATACTAAGTTGCAACAACAAAGTGCGTAATTTTTACAAAAGCCATGTCCACCAATTTGGGCCCAAGCTCTCTCGATCCCCAACAGCAACAGCTACAAGAACTAATTGTATAACAACAACGTGAGCGTCGACTCTTGATCCAACGCAACAACGCGTACTTTTCGGTGGTGTCGCCGACCCCACTGAATGCTAACGTAAGCAATAACACCGAAAGTGCCAGCCACTCAGCAATCAAAAGCAACTTACCGTGGAGAGAGCAGTGTGGTTCTCCATCAATAACGATAACTGGGTCACCGATTGCACCGACCAGCACCTTCAGCTCGTTGACCTGCCTCAAGCCGTCAACGACAAGTCGCCCTGAGTCAGCCACAATAGTAAACCCAACGACTTCTGTCCAAACTGGAATGGATAGATATATTAAAATAACTAAGCGGAAGCTAAGCCCGCAAAAGAAAAAAAGTGGCAATACGCCGAAAATAACCAAACCAAATGAACAAGTAGCACCCCTTAGCGGGAATCGTTTTAAAATTCTTGCCGATCAGCAAGATGATCAAGCCGGCGCTGTAGATAAAGTCAAATCGGCTAGACCACCCCCTTTATACATCCGTGGAGCCAACTGCAGCGCCCTGATTTCGAAGCTTATTGAAACAGGGGCAAATAACAGGAACAAAGTCGCACAGCCGCTCTTTAAAATCGAGCTCCAACCAGATGCAAAGCGGTCGAAGCCAAATGAAGTGCACCCAATCTACAACGTACAGCTCCTATTGCACAGAAGAATCACCGTAGAGGAGCCCCATAAGAGACACCAACCACCGCAGTGTAAAAACTGCCAGGAATACAACCACACCTCTAACAACTGCAATCTCAGGTCAGTGTGTGTTGGCTGTGGCGAACATCATAAAGATGGCATTTGCACCAAGGACAGAAACAATGTCGCTTTAAGATTATGCAGTAACTGTGGAGGGAACCACACGGCCAACTACAGAGGATGTCCTGTCTTCAAGGATCTTAAATCTCACCTAAACGGGTGCAAACCCCCAGCTGGACCAAAAATCACCGTCAACGCCTCTAAAACTACACCCGAGGTATTCTTCGCCAAGGCTGTTAGATCATCTAACATGCCTGCTACATACAGTCCTGGTGTATCCTTCGCTAGTGTGCTCCGAACTGGACAGACGGAGCCCGCAAAAGAGACCCCGTCACTTCACCATCTACAGAATCCGCAACCTAGCGCACCAGAGCTTGGCCAGCAAACTCCAAGTGGCTTAGAAGCCCTATTGATCTCACTCAATCAAAACATGACCACTTTTATGACGTTCATGCAAAACTGTATGCAAGAACTGATGCGGAATCAAAACCTGCTTATCCAGAAGCTTATCGAGAATAAATAATGGCTTCCCTACGTCTATGTCTTTGGAATGCTAACGGCATCTCCAAGCACAAAAATGAACTGCAACTATTCCTAGACTCAAGTGAAATCGACGTTTTGCTGATTTCGAAAACACATTTAACATCAAAAAATAATTTTCAAATACCAAAACATACCTTCTATGCAACAGATTTGAAACACAGCACCTACAAGCAACTGCTATAACCGTTCAAACCAGCTGCGGCAACACTACATTGGTTGCCCTGTACTGCCCACCACGCTTCTCAATCTCTGAAAAGGAATTTACCGATTTCTTTAACACACTCGGAGATCGCTCTCAATAAGATGGATTGCGTCTCACCGGGTAGGCCTACTTATTGGCCCACAGATCCACAGAAAGTGCCTGACTTGATTGATTTCGCAGTAACCAAGAGGATTCCACGTAATCGGATCACTGCGGATACACTGCTAGATTTAAATTCCGATCACTCTCCAGTACTATTCACACTATTAACAAGACCTCAAGTACTTGATCGCCCATATAGGCTTACAAACAACAAAACAAATTGGCTTAAATTTAAAATGTACATGAGTGCCCACATTGACTGTTCGCCGAAACTGGATGCTGCAGAGGACATTGATATGTGCGTCTCTCACTTGAGTCTATGATGGCAGCTGCAGCAAGAGTATCTACTTCACCTACCTCTTCTTACACTAAACCTGTTGACAGGCCTACGAACCGGCGGATAGAACAATTGGTAACGAAAAAACGACGTCTAAGAAGAGAATGGCAGATTACTCGCTCACCAGCAGCAAAACTTCGCCTAAGGCATGCTAATCGCAACCTCTCCAAGGCGTTAAGACAAGAGGAAAGCTGGGCTCAAAGAAAATACATAGAAAGGCTCAGCCCAACCAGCACTAAACATCCTCTGTGGAAAGCCCACCCAACTTTAAGCGCTCCTGCAGAGACAATTTCACCGATAAGGAGTCCAACCGGTGGATGGGCCCGCAGTGACGAAGAGAGGGCATCCGTATTTGCCACACATCTTAAAATGGTTTTCCAGCCAAATCCAACATCAAACTCATCTGTACTTCCCCCTTCGAGCACACTAACGGATAGTGAGTACTCGGAACTCCAATCGGACAAGATCACTGCAGTTATTAAAAACCACATAAAGCCAAAAAAAGCCCCTGGCCATGACCTAATCACACCGAAAATTATCCTGGAACTCCCTATCATTGCCATACAATACATCTGCAAACTGTTCAACGCTATAATAAGAATTGCCTACTTCCCAAGAACATGGAAAAGGTCCACTATCATCATGATTCCTAAAGTGGGAAAGGACAAAACCCAGCCATCATCCTATAGGCCAATTAGTTTGCTGCCATGTCTTTCGAAGCTTTTTGAAAAGGTCCTGCAGATCCGACTAAACTCATTTCTGGCATCGGAGAACACAATCCCTTCACACCAGTTCGCCTTCCGCGAAAAACATGGTACAATTGAACAAGTCAATCGCATAACATCCGAAATACGAACAGCATTCGAACTAAAAGAATACTGTGCGGCTGTCTTTCTCGACGTTGCCCAGGCTTTCGATAGAGTTTGGCTGGAGGGTCTGATGTTCAAAATCCGGCAAAAACTCCCACAGTACACCCACAAACTCATGGAATCTTACCTTTACAATAGGCAATTCGCTGTAAGATGTAATGGCTCCGTCTCTGCTGATTTTGAAATCAAAGCTGGTGTACCGCAAGGCAGTGTACTCGGCCCATTGCTCTACCTACTGTACACTGCAGACTTACCAACGAGTTTAGGACTTACAACGTCCACTTTGGCCGATGACACGGCAATCCTCAGCAGATCCAAATGCCCAATACAAGCCTCTGCAAAATTAGAGGAACACCTCAAGGTGGTAGAGGAATGGCTAGCAACCTGGCGTATCCGGGTCAACGAGCAGAAATGCAAACATGTTACATTTACGCTTAAAAGAAGAAACTGTCCAGCTCTAATGCTAAACAACGTACCAGTTCCTCAAGCCGTGGATGTCACTTACCTTGGCATCCACCTAGACAGAAGACTAACTTGGCGGAAGCACATCGAAGCAAAAAAGTCAAAGCTTAAACTGAAAGCGAGTAGCTTACATTGGATCATCAATGCTCGGTCCCCTCTACGTCTGGAATATAAAGTCCTCCTATACAACTCCGTACTGAAACCCATCTGGACTTACGGAGCCGTACTATGGGGGAAGGCAAGTACCAGCAATGTCGATATTATACAAAGAGCGCAGTCGAAAATTTTAAGATCAATCACGGGGGCTTCGTGGTATATACGAAACGACAACATTCAAAATTATCCAAATATACCTAGCGTAAAATCTGAAATAGGTAGTCAACAACTAAAGTATTCTGCGAAACTGGATGCACACCCTAATGTTCTTGCCAATTCCCTTACGCGAACTAATAAAAGAACTCGTCTTAAAAGAAATGACAGACCAACCCAATAATAAGTGATAAGGGCCGCCTGCACTATACCCAGGATTTATTTTAAGTACTAGATTAAGAAAAATATCGCAAACTTGTTGTTAGGCTTTAGAGCCTTAAATTAGTTTAAGAGTAGATTCAACAAATATATATTAATAAAAAGAAAAAAAAAAAAAAAAAAAAAAATGAGGCAGTCGTTGTCATAAACTTTTTTAAGGCTTAAGATCGCCTTATTGTAATTGTTCACGGTGACTTGGAATTCTTTAACAGTTCCTAGAGCTTCACCGGAGAGACACGAGATCAAATAACTAAATTTCTTGAGAATTGAACTGTCATTATGAACAAGGGTTTCCAACAACAAGATAAAATTTTCCCACTAAACTTTGGCTAATGCGGACCTAAGTTGTTATTTCGTGAATTATTTTCTTAACTCTTCTAAAAAAAATCCTTGATCTTGTTTTTGTCTCGGATCCCACTGTTAGTGCTATATCACAAACACAACCCCTAGTAAAGCCTGAAGTTCCTTATCACCCTACCATTGAAGTTACTATTTCTTACAATCCCGTTACTAATTCATTTAATAACATCTCAAATTCTCGTCGTAGATGTTTTCATAAAACAAATGTCAATCTTCTTAACAGCCTTATTTTATCTTTTGATTGGTCATTTCTATTTTAAGCGCTGTGATATAGATTGTGCAGTGAAGTTTTTCTGCTCTGCTCTTAATTCTCTAATTGATAAATGCGTTCCTTATGTGAATATCTCTACCGTCTCCAGTCCGCCAGTCTGGTTCACACGTAGGCTCTCTAATCTCCGTAACATTGAATCAAAATATTTTAAAATATTTAAAAAACTGGTTCTCGACTCTACTATGCAAATTATTGTGTAGCCAAATCTCAATTTTGTCTTTTAAATACTAAATGCTACAACAATTATCTCGTTCGCTGTAAGGTTGAATTTTATAAGAACCCCAAAAGATTTTACAACTTTGTTAATTCCAAAAGACGCTCATTAGAGCGTTAGTAAATTATTACTACCTTCCACCTTCAGACTTAATGACCAGATAATGATTCGGATTGTTGAGTTTGGCGCTAAGGTTCGATGTTTTAGCGGGCCCACAAGAAACACTTCACTTTTCTCGTGATACTTCATTTATTTCTTTCACGTGTTTTCTTATGTTAATGGTAGGCAAAGTGGGTGTGTGTATGGTGAGCGAGCGATCCGGTAGTTGAGCCGCTATAAATTAATCGCCCTTAGTCGCGGTTGTAACCAAACTTTTCTGTCCGCCGCTTAGTAACAAGCATAGAACCAAACATGTAAGCTTAAAGCGCAAGATGCAACGGTTAATTTCCCAGCACGTAGGCTGGCGCTTAAGTATAAGTATGAAAATAAAAGAGAATGAGTGATATGGGTTAACCCATTGGTGGCTGCGTCGGGTCTGCTGGGCAGTTAGTGGATTTCGGCGGCAACACGGATATTGCAAATCTCTTTGCTAAATTCTTTCAGTCGACTTATTCTACTACTGCTTCACTTCCCATCGTCGTATCTTATTGGCAGAACCCAAAAGGTGTCTTTTCGTTCCTCGATATCTAAAACTGTTCGAGTTACGTCAGGGGTACCCCAAGGCAGTCATCTGGGCCCACTGTTATTTACATTGTTTATAAATGATTTGCCTTTGGCCTTGGCTCATTCACGCGTGCTCATGTTTGCGGATGACGTCAAGATTTGTTATTCCTATAACAATCCTTCTTTCCAACAGTACTTGCAATCAGTTCTCGAAGCGTTCTGTAATTAGTGCCACGTTAGTAAATTACATCTTAATGCCTCTAAGTGCTATTTTATGACTTTCAGTCGTTTGTCTCCGCTCCTAGATCATTACTCTAGTAAGTCTGTTCTGTTAGATTGTGACCATCATTCAAAGACTTAGGCGTTAAGTTTGTCCCAAAACATTCATTTAATGTTCATATTTCTTCAACTGTAAATAGAGCATGCAGCCTTCTTGGCTTCATTAAACGTTGGGACAAAGAATTTGATGATCCCTATGTAACAAAGGTTTTATACACTTCGTTAGTTCGTCCTACTCTAAAATTTTGCTCGCCAGTGTGGAACCCTCAATATGATGTTTACCAACTTAGTATTGAATCGGTACAGAAGCAATTGCTTAAGTTTTCGTTACGCGGTCTTAGTTGGGACCCGAGTCTTCGCCTACCTTCTTATTCTGTTAGACTTATTCTTATTAATCTTCCTTCACTTTATAACCGTTGTCTCGTTTTTGGAATTCTCTTTCTTCATAAACTAGTTGAATAGGGAATTTCGGACTTTATTAACAAAAGTATGGAGTTTATATAGGGAGTCTTAGGCTCTAGGAGATAACAATTGTTCTTAAAATATCTTATTCTAATGAGACTCAAATCCCACGTTATCGGGGGTTGAAAATTATTATTATCTTGGGCAGGGCTTCGGCCACATGACCTCCTGCCGTTGTGATATTTTGGGTTAGTTTAGAATTACAAGTGTTTTTTCCACAAAATCTGTGGCTGATTGTAATTCTAGTCATATGCTGGATTTGTTGTTTGTGACAAAAGTACAGTTGTATTATAATTTCTTTAGTGCATCTGATTTGGTGAAGCCGCTTCAGATGAACACGATGTTTATTCTTAAATACTAGTCAACGGCGAAATCATTTTTACTAATTTACTAGATACGCTTTTTTTTTTTTTTTGTTTCCTCACGTCGGACCAGAAACTTTTTTCCTTTTCACCCTAGATGTCTGACTAACTACTCTCTTCACGAACCTTTTCGTGTTCTTTGCCAATCTTTTAGCAACCTTTTTCACCTTATTTCTCCTCATCTTTCTGTTACTTTTCGCTTTTTCGCGGTTTACTTTTAAATCATCTACAGCAGAACCACTGAAAATATTCTGGACTCGGATTGGCTGCAACTCATCGCTGACCACATTGGCTGTGAATCGGGGCAGAGCTGGCACCTTGTGCAAATAATACACCTCCACCGGGTCGGGGATGTTTAGTTGTGTATAAAGCTAAGCTACCTTCTTCAAATAATTATTATCTGTCTTTTAGCTTAAGTTTTTTTGTCGACTGCTGTATTAGTTGACGTAAAAATAAATAAATAAATAAATATATGCCGGTGTTAGCTAGCTGATTCGTGGCGTTGAAAAAAATCCTTCACCTCCAGTTGAAGCGTTTGTGCTGCACATTTTATCGAACGTATTGAAAAAATTTTAAGATCTTATAGCAGTCCATCATCCAAATCCTCAGCAATTTCTTCTTCATCTTCGAAGTCATTGATGAGTAATTCCACTGCCTTTACCTTGTTTCGACCATTGTCTGTTGTATACAATTGCTGAATATAATAAAATCAGTCAATATAGACTTGATCTCAGCACATATATTTTGGGATGTGTGCGATGCTTTTAACTCGATCAATCCTAATGTCTTAGTGCACATTAAGCCTTCATCAATGTAGTGAACGTTTACACCGAGCACTCCGCGGTTGCACCGTGTGGCCGTATCCACAAAACGCACCTATTTAAACGCACCTGTAAAAAAAAAAAACGTTGAAAGCTGGTATGATAAATAATAACGTGTCATCATCTAAATACAATAACCAACAAATAACTGAAAAAATTTCTTCATTAAATTGCTTGGGAACCGAGAAAGTCAAAAAAAGGGACCAACCCGCTGACCACCACTCTATATCAAAAGTTTGTTTAGCTATTTAGAACCCCATGATTGTCAATGAAGTAAAATATAAGAGGTTCTTCAGTAGCGTTCCAACTTAATTGAACATGTAGATAAATTATTAAATATATATTGTATGTGCATTAGGGGTGTTCTTATTTTCAAAAATTCGAAATTCATCAAGTGCCGGAAATTTTTTTTTCCTTCTGTGAACACTATTGATGTTATATTACAAGCAGAAGTTCCGATATTTTAACGGTTTTTAAAGAGAAATTCGAAAGTGCCGCTGCAGATGGAACAATTCGTGTCCAAATTTGTGGAGCAGAACGCCAGGACTTCACGAAATTTTGCCTTGGTGAACTACAGAAATGCCTTGGTGAAATACAGTGCAACGCTTAGAACGAAGCATCTCCGACCATACAAAGTATATATATTCTTGATCAGCACGACGAGACGAGTTCAAATAGCCATGTCCGTCCGTCCCTTCGTCCGTCTGGATCAACGCAAACTCCTCCTAGACCGTAAGAGCTACAGAGCTGAAATTTTGCAAGTAGGCTTGTATATACTGCAGGGGTTGTATATCTCGAATTCAGCCGGATTCATCGGACGACTATATCATATGGCTCCCATACAAACGCCAGAGTCACGAACAGTGACTTTTCTCAATAACTTCGTTATTTTCTGAGCTATTGTCGTGACACTTAAAATTAGAGAGTTTATTATCTATAAACGAGTATGGCAAATTTGATCAAGATCGGGTGACTATATCATATAGCTTCCATAGGAACGATCGGTCAAAAAAAGTGACTTTTGTAAATAACTTTGTTACTTTTAACGCGATTGCTTTCAAATTAAACATTTGTTAGTTTAATATATCTGTTAATGACTGTGCCGAATTTGATAAAGATCGGGTGACTATATCATATAGCTTCCATAGGTGGAAAACAGTGACTGTGATCAATATCTTCGTTATTTCCTATGAATGTAAAAACGTTCTTTCACATAGGTAAGGAAAGGGTTACCAAAAAAGTTGCAAGGGAACACAAACTTTGACGCGGTCGAAGTTAGCCCCGGCCCTCTGGTTTTATTTAGAAATCAATTTCGGCTGACAAAAAAGGAAGAAAGTAACCAAATGTTCAACTGAAAAAAATTATTATTACTCTAATTTGGTAGACTTCCAAAAATAATCTTTGTCTGACTTTCTGTTATCAAAAACAAAGGATTTTTTTAGAAAAACTAAGCTACCACAAACATTTCTTGAACTGGATCCATCGAACTGGAAGCATACAGTTGAATTTGAGGAAGGTTTAACATGGAAATTCATTTAATATACTGCCTTGATCTTCTTGTGGTAAATGATATGGACGAAAGAGGAGTCAAATTTATGCAGGAGTACAACAGAGTTCTTACAAACAACGAGGAGGAAAAACAAACATTGCTTAAAGTTGTTGAAGCTTGTAAAAAAAATACCCCTCTGTAAAAAAAAGTGATCTCGTCAGTGATAATAATAAAAATTTAGGTTAAAACCATTAATTAAAAAACATTTGATGCTATTCTTCTTTTCTTTTTGTAATATAACATCAATAGTGTTCACAATGTACTGACATTTAATTTCATAGCATGCCATGTCGCTCACTCTTATGACATTTGTATGGTGCTATGTATGCTTATATGGGAGCATCACAGTGAAATGTTTAGATGAGCTCCGCGCCTATCAAACATTATCCGATCGGACCCAAATTTTTTTTGACATTTTTTTTACACTAATATTTTTTTCCCCCATACAACTAAGAACACCCCTAATGTGCAACAACTCAAATTATTTTTTGTATTCGAACGGAAAATAGATTGACATATTAAAACTCTACATGTAAACTTTTCCCCAGATTGGGCAGAAACTTCTTACCCATTATAAAATTTATATAAATTTTATTTCTTTCTGCTTGTTTTTTGCCAGTCAAGAACATTCATATTTTACATTTTCGATGTAAAAGAAACATGCTTTACAGTGAATGACACATTTTTAGTGTTGCACATGCAAAATATTGATAAAAAGGCCAGTCGAATCTCCTAAGAAAGGAACATCTCTTTTGGATGGTAAAATTTTGGTACGCAATACCCGCTGCTGCTGCTCCTCCTGCTCCCTGCTGCTGATGCCGCGGCGGCTAATGCTGCTGCAGCCGCTGCTGATGCTGCTGTAGCTGATGCTGCTGCTGTATGGTGTTAACTCTTCCCCCTCTAAAGATCTGCGTCCCGCGGATCAACACGTTACAGCCTCGGTGTGTAAGTGATACCCGTAATGTTTTCCAGGAATGCCCAATCGATAGATTCTGGGTCGGCAAGATAGGACAATGGTTTACACTTTGCCCCCTATGTCGGTTGAGGGGGAACTCCGTTATCCCTTTTAGTCCTAACCAGGTCCCGACTCCACATCCTCACTCGGAAGGATACCTTCGGTGGGAAGCACCACTGGTGGCCAATACCTGCGCATTTTTATTTCTTCATAAACTTGCCACTCGCGGTGGATTTGACACTCATTAAATTATTTTTGTAGATGACCGCCAACCATCACGTTCACGAGTGCCCATCAAATGTTATTTCCTTTTTCTTTTTTTTTCTAATTTCTAAAAAATTAATTTTTTGAGTTCCAACCACTTAACACCACGTAACATGAGCTACAGACAAGTCAGCGTGTCAACGCTGACCAAGCACTTTGATGCAAGCGCTCCAACCAATATGTATGTACATACGTACTGACATTCTCCCTCTCTTTTGTAGCTGTCGCATAAGTCGCAGCATAAGAATATATACGTAAACATACATAGGTTAAGCAAAAGAATATTTTTTGAATAAAAATCAATCTGAAACAACAACGAATGGACACTGACGTGTCCATCTTGATAATTAATTTAAATACAAAAGGAACTCGGTCATTACGTCCTTACATGTCGACCGTATGGTCGAACTTAGACCTAAGGCCGTCTCTGGCTCACTGTGCAAGACCAGTTGAGTTATTTTTTCGCTCTTTTTCTTTTAAAGAAAAACCCAAAACTTTTGATTTACGGGTATAGTAGAAGCTTATAACCGCCTAAAGCGGAAAAATAGAATTCTACCCGCCTGGGTACACGAACTATTCGACCCATAGAGACAATTGATCTCCCTGGGAATTCAAAAAAAAGAGAGTGTAAATTCTTTTCAACAATCTATGATTATTTGGGATGACATAATAACAAAAGCTAGAATATATGCGCAAGAATTAAATAAATCTTGTAAGTGCCTCCGCAGAAGAGGGAAACATCCCAAGGTACAGTACCAAAACACACGAAAATAATAATAGAGAGCCTAGAAAATATTAGAGCAGTATTAATAGAACATTATAGTAAGATAAATGCAGGGCGTAAAACAGCCGTCAATGCATTCTATAGTGACTGCAAACAAAAGGCAAAATCTGTATTAAAAAGACATAAACAACTGATTTGGCAATTTCAATATCACTGGAAGACAAAACCCAGTTAACGGCTAAAGAAGTAATGGATCAAGAATAACCATCAGCGAGATCAGATCAAACAAAAAACCAGAGGGCCGGGGCTAACTTCGACCGCGTCAATGTTTGTATACCCTTGCAACTTTTTTGTTAACTCTTTCCTTACCTATTAGCCATTAATGTGGAAGAACGTTTTATATTATAAGGCTTATGTTGCGAAAGAATGGCCTACAGTCATAGGAAATAACGAAGATATTGATCATAGTTTTTCACCGATCGTTCCTATGGGAGCTATATGATATAGTCACCCGATCTTTATCAAATTTGGCACAGTCATTAACAGATATATTAAACTAACAAATGTTTAATTTGAAAGCAATCGCGTTAAAAGTAACAAAGTTATTTACAAAAGTCACTGTTTGCGACCGATCGTTCCTATGGGAGCTATATGATATAGTCACCCGATCTTGATCAAATTTGGCACAGTAGTTTATAGATAATAAACTCTCTAATATTAAGAATCACGATAATAGCGCAGAAAATAACGAAGTTATTGAGAAAAGTCACTGTTCGTGACTCTGGCGTTTGTATGGGAGCCACATGATATAGTCATCCGATGAATCCGGCTAAATCCGAGATATACAACCCCTGCAGTATATACAAGCCTACTTGCAAAATTTCAGCTCTGTAGCTCTTACGGTCTAGGAGGAGTTTGCGTTGATCCAGACGGACGAAACGACGGACGGACATGGCTAGTTGAACTCGTCTCGTCGTGCTGATCAAGAATATATATACTTTGTATGGTCGGAGATGCTTCGTTCTATGCGTTGCACACTTCTGACCAGGGTATAAAAATACCCCCAAAATGAAAAATTTTCAATTCGCTATAAAAAAAAAAAAAAACGAGCTAACTTTGAAAAACACAAATAGGGTTTTGCTATTCAATACATGAACTTTCAGAAAAAAAGGTCCGGTGCGGTTTGATTTTTGGTGTTGCACAGTGTTGTCGGTACCAAAAACTTATTTTTCTAAATTCATTGTTCTGTTTAAAAAGTGTAATGTACCTCGTGTGTAGTAGGAAAAACGTCCCCAGATCATCTGGCTCTGTGAAAACTTGAATTTAATTTAAGCCTATTCAAGACGCGTTTTTCTCATTTTTGCAGTAAGTTACGGCTTTATTGCAGAACGTCTGCCATGCAAACCCATTTCTCGATATCTGCGATGCACTGTTTCGACATTTAACTTTTCTCCATAATGTGTCTCCAGCTCTGCCCTAAGTAACCGATCTTTAAGGCTTGACATCTTTATAAGACCATCCACTCTATTAGTAGATTTTCGCTTGGGACCAGATCCTTTTTACGATCTAGGACACCGGAATTTTTTTTTTTTTTTACAAAACGCACTGCTATGCTCTCATTCGAGAGAGATCATGGGATTTTCATAAATTTAAAATTATTTGGCAGTGTGGCAAGTGGTGCGGTTTTCATGACCGCCAGTGTAGTATGCTTTAATTCAATTTAGCTGAAACGCATTCTTCTAGAAAAACATATGTATGTACATACAAATGAATTCATATGTACTTACTTGTTTTAACTTGGAGCATGTGCAAAAGAATGAAAAACTATCGATAGAAATAACCAAACATCAATGTTTTTTAAAAAATACAAAACCATGGGTGTATCGATGGTACCATCGTTGTTTTTTGCAGCTGTAAATAGTATTTCTCATTGATAAAATGGACCTACTTAAAAATATCAAAAATAAGGAAATCTTAACTGAAGTAAAGTATTCAATGGCTTGTTTTAAAGCACATTGTTGTTTATATTTTTCTCATAACAGGTTCTTCACCTTTCGGTGGACTATTTGATCGGAAACATAAATGACAAACAAGCCCTTCGTTTATCGCACAAATATGGATTTCAAAATCCGAATGATTTTCTTCTTGCCACCAAATCTATATCACAGTATTACAGTATCTGCTGTTTAGATCGTTGTGATACGGATAGCTGGATAATTATGTCCAGATTAAGACCTGAATTGTGTGGCATAGTAATGGCAGTATTAAACGCACGTCAACCAGAACTATTAAAACATATGAATTTTTGTGAATGTTCAAAAAGTAATAAAATCATCAAGTCTTTTTTTGGGATATTCGGTTAGTTTTTGGTGGTTCCCTGACTCAGGTATTAAAATTAAGTTTAGTTCTCAACCAGCAAAATGTGAAAAAACGGAACATTGTCTTTCAAATGGATAAGCAAAGTGCTGAGAAGGTGATTGCCGTATTGGAGCATATCTTAGCACACAGAACACGCTGAGGAAGCTTTAATTATTTAATATTTTTAACTACTTTATTCTCATTTTAAAGTAAATATATACAAAAATGTGTCACAATCGTAGCATAAGTTAATAGTAATGTAAATACAATTTTCCCTAATAAACGAATATACATATGAACCAGAAAACCGCACTTCGGCCTGATACGTCCATATTGAAATAATGTATGTGAGGGATGCAAGAGACTACTCACTCAACTAATGCCTGCAGCTAGATATTGGTTTTTATAATAGTAAGCACAACAGCCAACAACGATTGAAGCCGCTGTAGTAACTATTACAGATTTTGGCGTCAATAGAATTGGTAGCCATTGACTTAATCTTGACTTCCCAATCGCGGCCGATGCACGGGCCAGTTGTTTTTTGCGTCGTTCCAAAATAACCATTTCCTCTAGTCGTCGTTGTTCTTTTCTATTTACAATATAAAAGTATTTCATGCAATGACAGTTTTTTTTGTATAATATTAACTTACTCTTTGTGTAAAAGCTGTTCTACTTCATTTTCAATTACTGTTAAACTGTAGGTGTCGTACAATTTACTAGAAAACGTTAACAATTCTTCAAACGGAAGATCTTCAGGTAACTAATACAAATTTTAGATAAAAATTAAAAATGTCTTGTATCGTACTTTAGGGAACATACTTGAGAGAGCACACAATGAACAGACGCCATATCACAGTCCTCCAATATGATTTCATCAGCACGATACAACAAAATCGCAGCAGTCACAAATATGGGAGCATACATAGGTGATGCTAAAAAGTAATCGTATATGCGAACAACAGTCTTATAAGAATTTAAACTGTGACCAAACCAGGTCAAATACTACGGCAAAGCAAACAAAGTGCCCACAGCTGAGCGCTGCAAGAACTCAAAGAGTTTAGGGTTTTCGAAATTAACAATGGGCCAAATAAACATAAGACGCCTTTGTGTGGCTTCCATCGTTTCCTGCATGCACTCTGAGAAATGCGTTGTAGAAAGTTGCTTCATAATAGCATAAGCGACTTCTTCGCCACCGAATAAAATAAAAACGTGACTGCCTCGTCTCGTCGTGCTGATCAAGAATATATATACTTTGTATGGTCGGAGATGCTTCGTTCTATGCGTTGCACACTTCTGACCAAAATTAATATACCCTTTTTGCAAGGGTATAAAAACTGTTAATAAACCAGCCATTTCAACAGAAAATACAAAAATGACTCAAACAGTCACTGATTTTTTAAAGATGGCCTCAAACCTTATTTCACAGTTTAATGGCAGAACAGAAAATCTTCAGAGCTTCATGGACGCATTGAATTTGATAAATTCACTAAAAGGCGACCATGAGAAAACAGCAGTGTGCCTAATAAAAACAAAATTAAAAGTTCACACAAGAAATGACAGACGATCTCAGTCCTGTACTACCGTCAATACAATTAAAAAGGACAAAATAATTACCGAGGTAGAGGTAATCACCAAAATAACGGTTATAGGAGTTATAATAATACAGGTGGATATCGTGGTGCACAATAACCGAGGAAGAAATAATTCCAACCGAAACAGCTCCAACCGTAGTAATTCCAATAACGAAAATGGTAGTGTACACCTTTTTTAAGCCGGAAACAGCTACTTTTAGCTATAGTCCCGCTAAAAACATTAATTTTCTTTTGTTAATTACTCAAAAACTACGAAATAAATCGCCAAGGCGCACCTAAAGTAGTGCTCGTGGAATTTTTCTCTTTCGTTTGATACCAAATTTGTGTAGTTTAAGCGCGTTTTGGGCCCGAGTAGCTGTAGTAAATATTTACCTTGCATTCGGAAGGTATTGATAAAAATGACAATCGAATCGCCAGAGATACATACATACATGGAAAATGGATATTAAAATTTCGGCACGGTAATAAGGTTTGGACCAAAGATATGGTGGATGGTTGCCAATCGGAACCGGGCCCAACGACCGAATGCAACGCCATATTTTTATATAAAATGTTGCTTTGTGGGAATAAAGTATTCGTTGGCAACATTAGAGCAGATTGTAACTGGTTACCAGGTTGAATGCAACACAATATGAAACAAATGCGACAATGGTCAAATATTATTTTTAATATTTGAAAATAAGGAGACTCAGTATCAATCTATTTTAATCATGAATTTGATTGAATGCAGAAAGTTAAAAATTAATCATCAGCCGGGTCTTAATTTTGAGATAAGTATGCGGCTTGTTTTGTATTCTGATATAAGAATCGGCTAAAACTTATAAATTTTAAGGTCCCGAATCGGATGGCGAGATTAAGAAGCGACTAGAGATTGAAAAAATATTACAACAGAGCACTGACCAATATTTGGATTTATCAAAGTTGCGGTACCTTGCCGTTTCATCGTATGGTTTAGTGACTGATGATTTGCGACGTATTTTGTGGCCACAGTTAGCAGGTGTTGATTCGGCTTTATTGGAACGTGCACCAAGTTTAGATGAACTACAGGGACACCCAGAGTATAACCAAGTTCTGCTAGATGTAAATCGTTCACTTAAACGATTTCCTCCGGGTATTCCTTATGAACAGCGTATTGCCTTGCAAGACCAGCTAACAGTTCTAATATTACGGGTGATGAGGAAGTATTCAAATTTGCGCTATTATCAAGGTTACCATGACGTGGCAGTCACGTTTTTATTAGTCGGTGGCGAAGAAGTCGCTTATGCTATTATGAAACAACTTTCTACAACGCATTTCTCAGAGTGCATGCAGGAAACGATGGAAGCCACACAAAGGCGTCTTATGTTTATTTGGCCCATTGTTAATTTCGAAAACCCTAAACTCTTTGAGTTCTTGCAGCGCTCAGCTGTGGGCACTTTGTTTGCTTTGCCGTGGTATTTGACCTGGTTTGGTCACAGTTTAAATTCTTATAAGACTGTTGTTCGCATATACGATTACTTTTTAGCATCACCTATGTATGCTCCCATATTTGTGACTGCTGCAATTTTGTTGTATCGTGCCGATGAAATCATGTTGGAGGACTGTGATATGGCGTCTGTTCATTGTGTGCTCTCTCAAGTATGTTCCCTAAAGTACGATACAAGACATTTTTAATTTTTATCTGAAATTTGTATTAGTTACCTGAAGATCTTCCGTTTGAAGAATTGTTAACGTTTTCTAGTAAATTGTACGACACCTACAGTTTAACAGTAATTGAAAATGAAGTAGAACAGCTTTTACACAAAGAGTAAGTTAATATTATACAAAAAAAACTGTCATTGCATGAAATACTTTTATATTGTAAATAGAAAAGAACAACGACGACTAGAGGAAATGGTTATTTTGGAACGACGCAAAAAACAACTGGCCCGTGCATCGGCCGCGATTGGGAAGTCAAGATTAAGTCAATGGCTACCAATTCTATTGACGCCAAAATCTGTAATAGTTACTACAGCGGCTTCTATCGTTGTTGGCTGTTGTGCTTACTATTATAAAAACCAATATCTAGCTGCAGGCATTAGTTGAGTGAGTAGTCTCTTGCATCCCTCACATACATTATTTCAATATGGACGTATCAGGCCGAAGTGCGGTTTTCTGGTTCATATATTCGTTTATTAGGGAAAATTGTATTTACATTACTATTAACTTATGCTACGATTGTGACACATTTGTATATATTTACTTTAAAATGAGAATAAAGTAGTTAAAAATATTAAATAATTAAAGCTTCCTCAGCGTGTTCTGTGTGCTAAGATATGCTCCAATACGGCAATTACCTTCTCAGCACTTTGCTTATCCATTTGAAAGACAATGTTCCGTTTTTTCACATTTTGCTGGTTGAGAACTAAACTTAATTTTAATACCTGAGTCAGGGAACCACCAAAAACTAACCGAATATCCCAAAAAAAAGACTTGATGATTTTATTACTTTTTGAACATTCACAAAAATTCATATGTTTTAATAGTTCTGGTTGACGTGCGTTTAATACTGCCATTACTATGCCACACAATTCAGGTCTTAATCTGGACATAATTATCCAGCTATCCGTATCACAACGATCTAAACAGCAGATACTGTAATACTGTGATATAGATTTGGTGGCAAGAAGAAAATCATTCGGATTTTGAAATCCATATTTGTGCGATAAACGAAGGGCTTGTTTGTCATTTATGTTTCCGATCAAATAGTCCACCGAAAGGTGAAGAACCTGTTATGAGAAAAATATAAACAACAATGTGCTTTAAAACAAGCCATTGAATACTTTACTTCAGTTAAGATTTCCTTATTTTTGATATTTTTAAGTAGGTCCATTTTTTCAATGAGAAATACTATTTACAGCTGCAAAAAACAACGATGGTACCATCGATACACCCATGGATTTGTATTTTTTAAAAAACATTGATGTTTGGTTATTTCTATCGATAGTTTTTCATTCTTTTGCACATGCTCCAAGTTAAAACAAGTAAGTACATATGAATTCATTTGTATGTACATACATATGTTTTTCTAGAAGAATGCGTTTCAGCTAAATTGAATTAAAGCATACTACACTGGCGGTCATGAAAACCGCACCACTTGCCACACTGCCAAATAATTTTAAATTTATGAAAATCCCATGATCTCTCTCGAATGAGAGCACAGCAGTGCGTTTTGTAAAAAAAAAAAAAAAATTCCGGTGTCCTAGATCGTAAAAAGGATCTGGTCCCAAGCGAAAATCTACTAATAGAGTGGATGGTCTTATAAAGATGTCAAGCCTTAAAGATCGGTTACTTAGGGCAGAGCTGGAGACACATTATGGAGAAAAGTTAAATGTCGAAACAGTGCATCGCAGATATCGAGAAATGGGTTTGCATGGCAGACGTTCTGCAATAAAGCCGTAACTTACTGCAAAAATGAGAAAAACGCGTCTTGAATAGGCTTAAATTAAATTCAAGTTTTCACAGAGCCAGATGATCTGGGGACGTTTTTCCTACTACACACGAGGTACATTACACTTTTTAAACAGAACAATGAATTTAGAAAAATAAGTTTTTGGTACCGACAACACTGTGCAACACCAAAAATCAAACCGCACCGGACCTTTTTTTTCTGAAAGTTCATGTATTGAATAGCAAAACCCTATTTGTGTTTTTCAAAGTTAGCTCGTTTTTTTTTTTTTTTTATAGCGAATTGAAAATTTTTCATTTTGGGGGTATTTTTATACCCTGGTCAGAAGTGTGCAACGCATAGAACGAAGCATCTCCGACCATACAAAGTATATATATTCTTGATCAGCACGACGAGACGACTTCAAATAGCCATGTCCGTCCGTCGTTTCGTCCGTCTGGATCAACGCAAACTCCTCCTAGACCGTAAGAGCTACAGAGCTGAAATTTTGCAAGTAGGCTTGTATATACTGCAGGGGTTGTATATCTCGGATTTAGCCGGATTCATCGGACGACTATATCATGTGGCTCCCATACAAACGGCCAAGTCACGAACAGTGACTTTTCTCAATAACTTCGTTATTTTCTGCGCTATTATCGTGAAACTTAATATTAGAGAGTTTATTATCTATAAACTACTGTGCCAAATTTGATCAAGATCGGGTGACTATATCATATAGCTCCCATAGGAACGATCGGTCGCAAACAGTGACTTTTGTAAATAACTTCGTTACTTTTAACGCGATTGCTTTCAAATTAAACATTTGTTAGTTTAATATATCTGTTAATGACTGTGCCAAATTTGATAAAGATCGGGTGACTATATCATATAGCTCCCATAGGAACGATCGGTGAAAAACTATGATCAATATCTTCGTTATTTCCTATGACTGTAGGCCATTCTTTCGCAAACATAAGCCTTTTTAGATAAAACGTTCTTCCACATTGATGGCTAATAGGTAAGGGAAGAGTTACCAAAAAGTTGCAAGGGTATACAAACTTTGACGCGGTCGAAGTTAGCCCTCTTTTTGGTTTGTCATATGAGCTAAATATGACTTATATATCGATTTCTTCTTCATGCATACGACCTAAATCATTGTAGAAATATTGTTAATGATTAAATAAATTCATTTTATGTATATAACCCAAAATTAGTTTTAGAAAAACTTACAATTAAGCCCTTTTTTAGAGTAGTTTTGGAAGTATTTTTAATTTATAACTATTTTTTGATAGAATAATATCAAGATTAAATTAAAACAACAAATATATTTTTAAATATGGAAAATTAATTTATCAAGATCAAAGTAATCCGATTAGCCACTAGCCAACGGTCAATTCTGCCCTTATGGATCGCATAGTAAAATACGTTCATACGCATATTTTGCATGTTTCTAGTCCGATTTCCGATTTGGTAGTTTGGTAAAAATATATAAGATTAATTGGTCTGCAGAATTCGGTTGCGATAGTCAAAAAAATGTAGTTGGCAATCGATTTTTTCTAAATTATGGAGACGGAAATTGGCGTGGCAAAATATTAAAGTATACAAATTCTGCGCGCATACTAAAAAAAATCTACATTTTAAATTTGGTGACCTTAGCTTCGTTGGTTTTCGAGAAAATCTGTTTTATTTTATTTTCGGGGGTGGAAGTGGGCGTGTCAAAATTTGTAGACGTTTTACCCCGGCGAGTGATAAGCACGGATCAGTTAGTGAAAATTTTGTTACGGCATTTCGACATAATTGTGATGTTATATTTAATGAGTCGTGGGCGCTAAATATAGTTTGCAGAGCTTGTTATGTCGGGTTAGTTATCTGGATGCATAAAAAACAACAAAAAAAAATTCCATTTGTTGTACCAATGATATGGTACAATCCAGGAGAACATGACCCAAAAAATTATTCTTGTGCCAACAATAAGACTGGACTTAACAAAAAAAAAGGCGAAAAACAAAGTCTACGTCTCCGTTCCGAGTGTGCAACTGCCCCTGGACCATTCCGAAAATATTCCAGTACCAAAATATCCAGACGCAGACAATGTTAGTCTTTAGCCCGATGCGACTGTATTTGATGATTACTCCGAGTATATCAGTATCAAATCACCCAGTTCTTATAACACAAAGCAAATTGGATCAAATGTTTGCAAAATTAGAGCTAACGCAGAGAAAATCAGAAATGTTTGCATCTTTTTTAAAATCCTATTACTTGTTAGCAACAGGTACATAGCGTATCGAAATCGCCAGGAACACTTGAAAAAGCTCCAGATGCTATACTGGCCGAAATATGTTGGTGGACTAAGCTAATATTTCAATTCGAAGAAGATAAAAATCAAATGAAGAAGTGCAGAATGATGAACGCGACGGAATGGAGTTCTCCACTAACGAATCGGATTACTTTGATCTTGATAAAAGAAATGAACCACAACCAAAAAGAACTCGTTTCTAATTTTCCATATTTAAAAATATATTTGTTGTTTTAAATTAATCTTGATATTATTCTATCAAAAAATAGTTATAAATTAAAAATACTTCCAAAACTACTATAAAAAAGGGCTTAATTGTAAGTTTTTCTAGAACTGTAGCTGGAAAAGTAATTTTGGGTTATATAATATTCATAAAATGAATTTATTTAACCATTAACAATATTTCTACAATAAATGAGGATGATTTAGGTCGTATGCATGAAGAAGAAATCGATATATAAGTCATATTTAGCTCATATGACAAACTAAAACATACCCCCAAAATGAAAAATTTCAACTCGCTATAAAAAAAAACGAGCTAACTTTGAAAAACCCAAATAGGGTTTTGCTATTCAATACATGAACTTTCAGAAAAAAAGGTCCGGTGCGGTTTGATTTTGCAAACCTTCATTTTGTTGCATAGTGCAATAGAAGAGCATTTTTCGTACAGCTTGGATGCAATTTTCCAAGACGACTCTGCAGCATGCCATCGAGCCAAATGTGTGAGTTTACAAAATTATTTCCTTTTTTTAACTATCCAAAGGACCTAGGAGTTTCACGCATCCCTTTTCCGGGAAATTCGCCAAACTTAGACTCTATTGAGCACTTATGGCACAAAATGAGTTGCAGCTAAAATATTTGGCACAACGTTATCACCGAGGATACTCTGCGGGTCCTTGTTAATTTAAAATCGTCGAGAATAATGGCGGCTATTCACGCTAGAGGGCGCGTGAGAACCTATTAGTATTTTTTTTATTTTTTTTTAACATTACTAGTGTATATTGTGTTTATGTAAATATGCAAAAGAACTCTTCTGCAGTATTGTAATAAAAAAATTGATAGAATTATTTATGTAAACAACTTAGAAAAAATTTTTGTTTTTTAATGCTACGTACTTTTTATACCATACACCCATAGGGTGAAATGGTATATTAAAGTCGCCAAAATGTATGTAACAGGCAGAAGGAAGCTTCTCCGACCCTATAAAGTATATATATTCTTGATCAGGATGAACAGCCGAGTCGATCTAGCCATGTCCGTCTGTCCGTCCGTCCGTCCGTCCGTCCGTATGAACACGCAGATCTCGGAGACTATAAGAGCTAGAGCCACCAAATTTAATATGTATACTCGTGTATTATGTACATATATAGAGTTAATTGGAATTTCGGCCACGCCCCCTTACGCCCCCAGGAATCACATAAAACTATTTTTCTTAAAAAGTATAACAGCTAGAGACATCAAATTTAGTTTGTATACCCGTTTAGTTAGCGCGCTGAAATTAATTGTTCAAACTTTTTGCCACGCCCCCTTACGCCCCCAGGAATCACATAAAACTGTTTTTCTTAAAAAGTATAATAGCTAGAGACATCAAATTTGGTATGCAGACTAGTTTAATAGACGCGCAGAATCTGGCTGTTTAAAAATTTTACCACGCCCACTTCCGCCCCCGCAAATTAAACAAAACTGATTTTATCAGAAACAAACAAAGCTAAAGTCACCAAATTTAGTATGTATACTGGATTAGTATGCGCGCAGAGTATATATATTTTCATATTTTGCCACGCCCACTTCCGCCTCCACAATTAAGAAAAAACCGATTTCCTCCTGTATTTTTTTGACTATCGCATTCAAATTCGGCAGACTAATTAATCTTATCTATTTCTACAAAACTACCAAATTTTATTGAAATCGGACTAGAAACATGCAAAATATGCGTATGAACGTATTTTACTAAGCGGTCAACAAGGCCAGAATTGGCCGTTGGCTAGTAGCGGCGCTAGAGTGCTCGTGTGTACGTAGAGTGAGCGAGATAGCACATACTATTAAACATGTAAAAACAATTTAATAGACATACATTTGGTTTTCAAAATTTAAAATATTTGTATGGTATACCCAAGTCGACGAGTCGACATACTTGCTTCATTTTTTATTCATAAAATAGATGGTAGAATTCGACGAAAGCAGCAGTAGGAAAAATAGTCGCACCAGAACTGATTTTTGGCCTACAAAAAAGAGTATTGAGTTTGTGTACTTTCATGTGTATGTATGTATAGGTAAAATCAAAGTAGGCCAAAAATCAGTTCTGGTGCGACTATTTTTCCGACTGCTGCTTTCGTCGACTTCCGAAATTGGCTAAAAGCAACAGTCGGAACAGTTCCTAGTATTAAAATGTACAAGTAGGCTGTTGCCATCAAAGCAATCTGTTTCGAATTTTTGCTATTGCTTCTGCTGTCGGTATTCTTGCTTTCGGATTTTTGCTGCTGCTGTCAAAATTTTCTATATCGGTTATTTGCTTCTGCTTTCGCTGTCAGATTTTCTGATTTCGGTTTTTCGCTGTTGCTTTTGCTTGGACTGTTCATTCGAAGCAGAAGCATTAGCAAACAGCAAAACTGTCGACAGTTTTCGCAGTTTTCAAACCCTGGCTGTAGCACACAGTGCGCGATTCGAGCAACCTAGCGTAACGATATTAATTACTCGAAAAGTAGGATATAATCATTAAAGATATTAATTTTTATATATTAATAACTATTAGAGGAATAAAGTTGAATGATTTTTTCAGCAAGATTTTTTTTATGGTTGACTAAGCTCTTATCCAAACCACGGACTTGCCACTTTTTAATCGCCAGCTGATAACCTTTGTGCAACATACACTCAAAACAACGAATCCAACACTGCAAGCTCGACAATCCAAAATTGTTACGCAATGTGGCATCATCAGCATCTTTGGTGAGGCCTAACAAATGCCGCATGTTTGCGATGACGTTTCTGCTACCACCTTAAAAACGTTTCCTATAATGTAGATGCAGATGACCTTCGTTTTCAACATTTATTTAGGCTTATAAGCGTTGCTCTTAAAAGCTCATTGCAAGAGATTTCGTCCACAAGATTTGAAACTATATCAATCGTCAAAGTGTTTTTCTTTTCGTCCTAGAATCGATGTCGCAGCTAGGTCTAAGAGAATCAATGACTCGTCGATCCTTTCTGCGTTGTAGTTCTCGAATCGTTTTGAGTTTTTGTGGCACTTTTCCCACAGCTCAGACAATCATTTGCGGAAACTTTTCAATTTTTTAATCACGGAATTGCAGCACTGCTAAGTACAAACTGACTTTTTAAGAATATTTGAAAAAATATACTCAACAAATGCTGAAAATTTGCATGAAGCTTCTTTTTCTTTCAGCCATACTGAAAAAGAGTTCGCTTGCAGGCCGACATCATACTTAAGAAAAGTTCCATGATGAGAAGACGCGACAAATGTGGTACAATTTACATAGAGTGTGAGGATCAAGTATGTCATTGTTGTCATGTGCAAAAGTGTAAAATGGGCTCAGAAAACTTTAAACAAGGTTGCACTTGCAATTGTTGTGTTTGACATCGCACAGCTGATCATTCATATGGTCTAAAAATGTTATCGACTTATTAATTAGACATTTTGCAATCGGCGGCCATCCAATTTCTATTCGATCTATTCATTTCGATTCGCCCACCGTGCAGGCAATTTTCTTGTATTTAGGGTTGTCCCACCGAATCAAACGTCTTGGAAAATAGGGCAATGAAATTTTTGCCTGTTCCGGCATCATCCTGCGAGTGCGAAAGGACTTTTAGTAAAGTTAATTAAAATTATATCAGATCGCTTTTGTTCTTAGTAAAATAAAATAAATAAACTATTGTTCCTTAATAAAAACATAAAACTACTTGAGCTCGAATAGACTCAAGTCTCAAAAATCAATTTTAGGAAGTAAATTATGTGTTCTGAAAGCTTTAAACAAAGATAAATACTATTTATACCATACACCCATAGGGTGAAATGGTATAATAAAGTTGCCAAAATGTATGTAACAGGCAGAAGGAAACTTCTTCGACCCTATAAAGTATATATATCAACAGCCGAGTCGATCTAGCCATGTCCGTCTGTCCATCCGTCCGTCTGTATGAACACGCAGATCTCGGAGGCTATAAGAGCTAGAGCCACCAAATTTGGTATATATACTCGTGTAGTATGTAAATGTATAGAGTTAATTGGAATTTCATAAATCACATAAAACTGTTTTTCTTAAAAAGTATAACAGCTAGAGACATCACATTTCCTTTATATACTCGTTTAGTTAGCGCGCAGAAACTAATTGTTCGAACATTTTGCCACGCCCCTTTCCGCCCCCGGAATTTACATAAAACTGATTTTCTTATAAAACTATGACAGCTACCGACATTAAATTTGATATGCAGACTAGCTAAATAGACGCGCAGATATTGGCTATTTAAAAATTTGGCCACGCCCACTTCCGCCCCGGCAAATTAAACAAAACTGATTTTCTCGAAAACTAACAAAGATAAAGTCACCAAATTTAGTATGTACACTGGCTTAGTATGCGCGCAGAGTATATACATATATTTACATTTTTTGTCACGCCCACTTCCGCCTCCATAATTTAGATAAAAACGATTTCCTCCTGTAGTTTTTTGACTATCGCATTCAAATTCGGCAGACTAATTGATCTTATATATTAAATCGGACTAGAAACATGCAAAATATGCGCATGAACGTATTTTACTAAGCGGTCCATAAGGCCAGAATTGGCCGTTGGCTAGTGGCGGCGCAGGAAAAAAAAAATTATTCGTTATCCACAATCGTTTCCATTATCCCCGACGGAACTACCTTTCAGTATTGCTTCATCGGGGGGAAACTCCACCTATGTCGGGGTTCGAACTCGAGCACAACAGAATTGTAGTTTTAGTAGGTCTCCATTGAGCCACCGACTAGGTGGCGGCGCTAGAGTGCTTGTGTGTTTGTAGAGTGAGCGAGATAGCACGTATTATGAAGCATGTAAAAACAATAGACACACATTTGGTTTTCGAAATTTAAAAAAATTTGTTTCACCTGGTGTATACCCAAGTCGACGAGCCGACTTACTTACTTCATTTTGTTATATTGTTACAAAATATCCTTTATTCCGATACATTTCGAATACTCTTCGGTGGTCGTTTTCAGGGCAACTAAAAATGACATTTAATTATGATTAACATTATATCAATGAGACAACAAGAAACACCTACATATGTATGTTTGTAAGAACTTATTTTTATGCGTCCGCACTCTGTGACGTGGAGCTTCACACTAATAAGTTTATAATAACTGCCCATATAATTGAGTGCACTTTTCGGTATCCATCTTATAATTTAGTCTTATATTTGTCGGGGTATTTATTATGTACAGCATCTCCAAACTGTAACGTTTGATGTAATGTTATTCTTGGTCTATTATACATACATACATACATATTTGCTGCATCGATATTTCGTAAATGTCCACTGATTTTTCGTCATACGATGGTGTAGAAGTTTGTAGTCAGATCTATGCTGTACCAGTCTTGTTTTTCGCCTCGATTTGGTTGGTCCTATATACATAAGTACATAAAATCACAGTTTTCAGTTTTCATTAGTCCCGTTACATGGTATTTTATAAACTCAATCAGAGTTTGCTTAACTTTTCGACAGTTTTGGAACATATGTATGTATGTCATATGTTTTGTGTTGCCAAGTGAATGTGAAATGTTGGTTTCAAAAGAATAAAAATAAAGTTTCAATTTTTTGTGTCCGGGGTTCAAATCTCCATCAGTGCATGATATAAAAAATAAAGAATATCCGCTGAAAATTAAAGTGGTTGGAACTCAAAGAGTTAATTTGGAAGTCGAATTTTACATTCTCATTGGCGACATAAATGAATAAAAATTATAAAAAAAAAAGAAAAAGGGAATAACATTCGTTCAGCAATTGACGGGCACTCGTGAACGTGGCGGTTGGCGGTCACCTACAAAAATATTAATGAGTGTCAAATCCACCGCGAGGGGCAAGTTATGAAGAATAGAATAAGATAAAAAATGCGCAGGTATTGGCCACCAGTGGTGCTTCCCACCGAAGGTATTCTCCCAAATGAGGATGTGGAGTCACCTCCACCTAAGTAGGTCCTTGTTAGGACTAAAAGGGATAATGGAGATCTCCCTCAACCGACATAGGGGGCATAAACAGCCTTTCATCTTTTCACATAGCACCATCGTTCTTTGGACAATTTGGAATCGTCGAAAAACGGAAGGACTGCTAACTACACTGTTATATTTGGAGAAAGAAGAAATACTCACAACATTAACATACGATAATTAAATAACGGGTGAGTGAAGAAGTTGCCCCTTAGAAATTGTACTTCGAATTTATTTTCGGGCGAATAAAGCCCACACATACCCAATTAAAGCAAATTTTGATTCAGCAATAAAGAAAGTTCGAAAACAAAACTTAATGAATAAAACGAAAAATCATACCCAATTTTATTCTAAAAAAAATGAAATTACACTATTGAAATAAACTGAAAAAATTTATTATTTTTATATTTTTTAAAAATCGAAAAACTGAAAAAAATTTATTATTTTACTAAAATCAAAAAATAAGTTGGAGAACAGAAAAAAGTACAAACAATGGAAGAAATCAAACAGTCGATAGAACAAGTGGCAGTGTTGAGCGAGGAGCTAAAAAAGCAAAAGGAGAAAGTAACAATCAATGGCTAGCCCATCCACTTGCGCAACAAACGAATATGACCTTATGCAGATAGCAACCCTCCCCGATTGCGTAAAGAAGAAGTGCAGGAAAATAGAAAAGTGGCAGTTCGTACTAAGTCTGGTAAACTCATTCACAAGGCACACCTTAAATCTAACCGTAAGCGTTCATAATTCGCACATTTGGCCTTACTACTATTAATTTTTCGTTGTTTCTGTTTTTTCTACGTTTTTCTTTGGGTGTGTCGCGATTAAAAAATTATTCGAAATCACTATCTTTTATCAAAATAATTAATAACTGGCACTCTTCACAAACCTGGTAAATAATAATAAACAATACCATTTAAGAATACTAACCTAACATTATAAGTAATATTTAATGTCTCCACCACCAAAGATGCTCACTCTACAACAGTCTGCTACAGATCATTTCTTCAGCTCCTGTTATCCCAAAGCTCGCTCGAACCGCTGACCTTCGCCATACCAACTTTACAATTGAAGATGCAAGACAAAAAGCTGGTCTGATTGCAGATAGCTATGCTGACAAGACATTAAATGGACTTGGCAAAACGTAAACCGCTGTCCTATTTTGCCGACCCAGAACAAATTGCTCTCGATTGGGCATTCCTGGAAAACATTACGGGTATCACCTACACACCTAGGCTGTAACGTGTTGATCCGCGGGACGCAGATCTTTAGAGGGGGAGGAGTTAACACCATACAACAGCATTAGTGGCTGCAGCAGCATCAGCCGCAGCAGCATCAGCGGCAGCAGCAGCAGCGCCAACATCAGCGGCAGCAGCAGCAGCGCCAGCTACAGCAGCGAGCAGGAGGGGCAGCAGCAGCGGGAGAGTGGGCAGAACGAGCCTGGAGGCCGAAGCCGGAGGTGGCTGGGTGGAGAACACGCGAGAGACATTACAAGAGGAACAAAACCATTATAACGTGAGATCGAACCAAAGTCTTGATGATTGGGTGATGTGCGTGCCGTTGGGGACGGAAATCAAATCCTTGCTACTGCAAGGTGACCTCAAATAAGAGGAAGTTAACTTACATATGTATGTATGCGACGTTGCTTAATTCATTTTCATCGATGCATGTTTGGAGTTAAAGTTGATGATTCGTCCTGAAGCTGTTGGTTTTTTGTACCATTTTAATTTTAGCTCGTTGCATTGTCTGTGTATTGATGAATTCAGATACATATGTCAAATTGCTGTCATTTTTAAATTCTTTTGTGATTTTTATGTTACTGTCAAATGAATTTAGGTTGTCAAGTGCGTTTTGGATCTCGTCACCTTTATTATGGCAAAAAAGTCATATGTATGTATATGAACTATTACTTTATTCGTCTAGGTGGTCTTTGTTTCTACTATTTTACATTTCTACATTTTCTACATTTCTACATTTTTTCTCTAATCATGTCAAGTGGCAACTCTATTGGAAAACTAAAAGTGAGACTACGTCAAATGATATCAATCGTTCATCGTCGCAAATGTATGTGTTGTAGAGGCGGTATGTTGTAGTCACTGGCCTGTAGTGTACCTTAGTAGTCCTGATCATTTTTCTTTTAGATTTAGTATGTATCGAACTGAATGCAACCCTGACAACGTCACACAAGGTGCTGCATATTTGGACGATGCGCAATGTCATGGAGCCATAATGCGCGCTCCGCATGCTATACCACTCTGTGTGCTGCTGCATATTTTGGCACACAGGATGCTACTGATGTCTACGAACTTTTGCCCATTAATATTGGCACGGGTGAGTCTAATAATGTTCGGGTTGCATTCGGCTTCGTCAAAACCCACAATACCCACATAATTATATCAGCATCAAAAAAAAAAGTTCTAACCACGCGGCATAAATTTCATGAACTTTAATTGTTTTTTTTTTTCTCAAACTGTGCAAAAGCAAAATGTAACAAAATCAGGTGTTCAATTATCCTCAAACTATTCACTGTACATCTATTCATTCTTTGCTTTATTTTGTTTCTTGATTCTTTTCACATCTTTTAGTTTATTCTTATTTTTTTTTATTCATGATTATATTTAAAACAACATTAGAAAAATATAAAACATATAAGGGAGCAAAACGGAGTGGAGGTAAACAGCGCCAATTGATTCGTTATGTGGATAAAATTGGGAAAAAATGTTGTAGCGTCCAACGAAGGCCTTCGAAGAATTGCTGTAGAGGCTATACATATATTTAATTTATTTTAATTATTTATATTCTCTTGTTTATTTTTATTACCAAGACTTTTAAAAAAATTGCTCGTACTTTTAATTTATTTTGTTTTTTTCAATTTTATTTTTGTTATCATTTTTTGTGAACCACAGCAATTCGTTTTGGATTTTATTCTTGTTAAATTTTTGTTAATTTATTTGATGCATTAATTTTTTCTTTAAATTTTTAGTGCATGTTACCACGCGGCTTGACCCAAAAAGGTTGTTTTTGCACAATGTGGCTCAAAATTATACTTTTCATTTTTTTCTCATTTGCTTTACTATTTCTTTTTTTTTATTACAAAGACTTGTAAAAAACCCTTTTAAATAAAACTTGTTCTAGGTTCTAATTCAAATCTAATTTCAAATTTTTTTCTGACTTAAATGCAAAATTTTATTTGCGAAATTACTAAAATATAATTAGCCGAAATAGAGAACACTCATATATTTCGTTTAATCATATTGCCGATACAAATCCATGACATTGACATGGCTTACATTGCAGATTGACTGACTTATGTTGATTAAAACCAGAGGGCCGGGGCTAACTTCGACCGCGTCAAAGTTTGTATACCCTTGCAACTTTTTTGGTAACTCTTTCCTTACCTATTAGCAATCAATGGCTAATGTTTGCGAAAGAATGGCCTACAATCATAGGAACTGTTTTCGTCCGATAATATTAAGTTTCACGATAATAGTATAGAAAATAACGAAGTTATTGAGAAAAGTCACCGTTCGTGACTTTGGGGTTTGTATGGGAGCTATATGATATAGTGGTCCGATCCGGCTGAATTCGAGATATACAAGGCCTGCAGTATATACAAGCCTAGGTGCAAAATTTCAGCTCTGTAGCTCTTACGGTCTAGGAAGAGTTTGCGTTGATCCAGACGGACGGACGGACGGACGGACGGACATGGCTAGTTGAACTCGTCTCGTCGTGCTGATCAAGAATATATATACTTTGTATGGTCGGAGATGCTTCGTTCTATGCGTTGCACACTTCTGACCAAAATTAGTATACCCTTTTTGCAAGGGTATAAATATCAAAGTTAAAATTAAGTTAAATTCGGCTATGCCGAAGTTTATATACCCTTGCAGTCCTTGACAATAATAATTTTACATGTTCAATATACAAACTACAATTTGTTCTTTTTCTTCCCTCATTCCCTAAGCAAAGCAACGCACTTATACACATACAGTTCATGTAGAGTTGCGTCTGTGTGTGTATGCATGTGCTCTGCAAGCAGCGCTGCCGGCAGCGATTGAACCGATTTTTATTGAATGTAATTTGTGTCCTATTTATCCGATCGAATTGAAATTTTGGAATCTGAGTTATTATATCCAATACTATCATCGTAGTAAATTTCATGGGATACTCCAATTTTTATGAAAATGTTTCTTCCAGAACTACATATATGATATAGTAGTCCGATCCTGAAAATTTTCATACTTTATCTCACCTGATAATAAAAAGCCCCCAAAAAAAATTTCATCGCGATAGCTCTTAAGATGGCTGAGTAAAACGCATACGCACCGACGGACAGACGGACGGACGGACAGAAGGACATGGCTATATCGACTCAGCTTCTCATGCTGATCAAGAATATATATACTTTATGGGGTCGGAAACGTCTCCTTCTGTGCGTGACAAACATCTGACCAATCTTATAATACCCTCTGCAAGGGTATAATAAAAAGTTAGTTTGTTAACTTCCTGAAAAGTGCTGATCCACTCGGTTGTCAACTTGAAAAGAATTTATGCAAATACTTTGCCTATGCTCTAGGCCTCGCTTTGATCAATTGTCAAAGTAACATTAACCGCTATTGGCATAATAGAAATAAAAGGAATGTGGTAATATTTATTTCTGCAATCAAGCAGTGCATAAGGGTCTTTTAAATTCAGCCGTCGTTTCTTTTCTGACTTTTTCAAGTTTTACTCAGGGCTCCCCACAGGTTCCATTTCCCACAAAAGTAAAAAATTTGGTTATATTTTTGCAATCTTCAAAAGCGGTATTACACCTGCAAAAGCTTAGCCTTATACGCAACTAAACATCCCCGACCCGGCGGAGGTGGTTTATTTTTACAAGGTGCCAGCTGTGTCCCGATTCACAGTCAATGTGGTCAGATATGAGTTGCAAGTAATGCGATGTCCAAAATTTATTCAGCGGTTCCATTTGAGAGTATTAAAGAGTATAGAGCAAAGAGAAGTGACAGAAAGATAAGGAGAAATAAGGTGAGAAAGGTTGTTAAAAGATTGGCAAAGAGTGAACAGGGTAGTTAGTTTATAAATCAAAGAATACTGCATGCTCTATTAACGATTGAATTTATATGAAAATTAAATGAAAGTTTTGAGTGAAAAATATCGCATATCTCTTTAAATGATGATACACAGTCTAACAGATTAGACTTAATAGAGTATTGAGCTAGGAATGGAGAGAAACGACTTATTATCATATAAAAGCATTTTGAGGCATTAAGGTGTAATTTATCAACGTGCCATCAATCACAATCACGAAAATGCATCGCGATCCGATTGCAAGCACTGTGGGAGAGAAGCATCATTATAGGAATAACAAATCTTGAAATCATCCGCAAACATGAGATATTGGTACAAAACTATGGAAAAACTTGGTCCAACAATGCAACTAATTACAAACAAATTGTGTCAGCTAAATAATAATCGCAAATGCAACAAAATTGTTAAGTAAATTATTAAACGAACGAATGAATCTATGAGTGATCTGACTAACGACTGAGTGACTCTGTTTTGGCATATTCGATACGCATCATAAGCCATGAGAGCTTAATTAAAATAGAAACGTTGTAATCAAAGTGTATGCATCCTCAATGCCTTTCGTTCTCACCCTACTTAACTCGCCCCGCGGAATGAAAGTCAAACAGACGAAAAATAGCCATAGAGCAGGCAAAACCGCGGCACGTTTACCCCACCAAAAGCCACAGATAAAAAAAAACAACAAAAAAAATGTGAAAAAGGAAAAAAAGTGTTAATTTAAATTGCGATACGTGCCGGGAATACTCTCGGGCTATGGCACTATATAGCATCATTTTAGACTAACCTCAGTCCCCACCAACTTCCCTTGCCATCTGCCACGTACATACGCCGGGCTGCGCACAATTTTATGCACGTCCAGCGTGTAAAACACCTAAACGAACGCCATCATCATCAGCAGAAGGAGTAGTAAGGGTAAGGGCAATGGGGACACGCCCACTTTTTTGCGGTAGTTCACCCTTCTGAATATCCCACTCGTTGCCAACCCGCCTCGGCTACCATCGATTAGTTTTCATTTTGTGAACAATTTTTGCATTGGCTGCACTGATTATGCCGCTGAGCGGATTTTTGGGTTCTCGTTTTCCTGTTTGCCCTGCACTTACCCCCCCACCTAGTGCATCTCCTCCTGCTCTGGACAGTTACCATTTACATATCCACATGCAGCTAGCCTAGTGGCTATTATCCACCTCAACCGCCTCTCCACCCAGTTTTCTGTTGAATGGCTTTGCACATTCGCTGGAATTTCTTCTGGTCTGTCGATCGTTTGTATCGAATAAAGGTTTTTCTCCCCAAGGCTATTAGGGAACTGACTGGCCGTGGGCCATGTTATCCGCAAGGTGTAGTATTGGGCCAGTTTAGGAACCATGTGAATCTCAACACATTTAAATTGTAAAATTGGAAATGTCCGTTGTTTGGCCACAGGAAATTTTGTAAAGTCAGCCTTCAGATATTACCATCTGTGTTATCGTTTTTCATTTACAAATTTCGTTTGAGTAAGCCTTTTCTATGCTTGTCAAAGCGTAGTATCCAGTAATATTTGAAACACTTCACAACATGTACACACTTTTCGATATAAAAAATGTATTAAAATGTTCGTAATATGAGACGCCTAGCAAAACCATCCTTGGTCACTTTTATATCCAGGCAATTGAGGCACAGCAGAACTGCCAATTCGTTTCCAACCAACTTCGTCAAAAACTCCCGACAGACAACCATTTTGGCAGCAATTTGCGCATTGCCAAAAATTAAGCAGCAAATCCTGCGGCGACATCAACAAAGAACACGATTCGAGTCTTGAGAAGGATATAGAGAAGCCGGCAAAGGATAAGAAGAAAATGGAGCTGCCAGAGGGTGTAATTATCGGCTTTGGCAATCCTCTGCTCGATCTGACAACCTCAATCGAAGACACCATGCTATTGGAGAAATATGGCTTGGAACCGAATGCTGCCATCATAGCTGAAGAGAAGCATATGCCACTCTTTGACGAGATCGCCAATCAGGAGAATCTTCAAGTGTCAGCTGGAGGAGCCTGTCAGAATTCATTGCGAGTTTTCCAATGGATTGTTGGCACACCGTTAAGGGCATTATTCGTTGGCGCCGTTGGCAATGATAAGTTCGGTGAGGTAGTTGCAAAGAGAGCCAGAGCCGACGGTGTGGGAACGCTTTACCAAGTAAGAGAGGATTCACCCACAGGTAAGCCCAACTAGGAAATTTTTGAACTAAATGACTTATTGATACTAACCCATAGGAACCTGTGCCGTAATCATCAGTGGCCAAAATAGATCCCTTGTGGCCAATCTAGGTGCCGCTGCGTTTTTCTCTGAAGATTGGATGGACAATGACGAGAATTCCTGTGTGGTGGATAGTGCCAGCTATTTTTATATTACTGGGTTCTTTCTAGCCGTGAGTCCAAGTACGTTAATGAACCAGGGCCAACGGCAAATTATTTATAAAATGGGTAAATAACAGGTGGCCCAGATGACTGCTTTGGGGGAAACCTGAGGTAACTCAAACAGTTTTAGATATTGATGAACGAAAAGACCTTTTGGGTCCTACCAATAAGATACGATTTTAACAAAGCCAATAGTATCGGGGAAAAGCCCATAATGTTAAGCGGAAAAAGAAAAGACTTTTTCCAAACATCAGGAAACGTATAAGTGTCACTCGATATAAAGAATAACCGAGATAAAAGTTTAGATAGGGAAATCGAACACATTTTAAGGATACAACTAGGTATATTATCAGGCCTAGGTACGAAGGAAGACGTCATAGATGATAAGCTAGAAGGCGCACGAAATAATAATTGTATTTCATTTTACGGAAATTAGATAGCCTACTTGTGGACCAGACCAGCGTATTGGAACGCATTTATCAAATAGAGAATTCAGAGCAGAGTAGAAAAAATTCACTGCAGAATTTATGTCACAGCACTCAAATAGAAATTACCAATCAAAAGAGGAAATACCGTTGTTTAGAAGACTGAATTTTGTTTTACGAAAACATCCACGACGTGAAACTGAGGCTGTTGGTGTTTAGATTATATAAAATAAAATAACATTAAGACAATTATATTTAATATAAAACAAATGGAAATGTATGTCAAAATAAGTATGTAACCCGATTATAGATAGCGATGGTCCATCAGTCATAAGTAGATCTGATATGGTCAGCAGTAACAATAAAGACCTAGTTAATAAAGCTGCTATGATTAGCTATCATCAATAAAGACGTGTTTTGCTGACCTAACACTATGTCGAACTATGTACTGGTGAGCTCTCTAGCTTGACTATAAAAGAAATGCATTATTTTTAGTAAGATCACATACCAATTGTAGTTACATCGGGTGTGCATCGCTGTGTCTTTGGCCCCATCTCTACCTTTGTGTTGGTTGCGTCAACCTTGAGTCACTGGTTTATGTGCTAGTACCTATTTATTTAAAAATAAATAAACAACTAATTAATTCAAATATTGCTAACGTCTTTTATTGACGCCGACATTGACAGCTCCAAGTTAAAAGAGTAACAGACTTGGTGAAACCGTCATCAAGGAGAATATTTGGTCAACTCAGGCGACCAAACTCTCAAGCTGATTCGCAAGCATACTGTGCTGCTGGATTCATTGTCCAGGACATTAAGACAAATAGTGCCTGAAGAAAAGATGAATTACAAATCGGTAGTCGACAAACTATGGACGCAAATTGAAGAAATCCATTATGAGATTCATCGGCTTCAGGGAAGCAGAGATATTGTTACGGCACCTTGAATTAACAGAAGACATTTACAACACTGCTTGGTCAATATTGCAGGAACGATTTAATAATAAACGAGTGCTAGTAACAGCCATATTGACAAAGCTGTTTGATCACCCAAATGTGGGAATGGACGCAGCTTCTATAAAAAATGAAGCAAGTAAGTCGACTCGTCGACTCGGGTATACCATACACCAGGTGAAACAAATTTTTTTAAATTTCGAAAAACAAATGTACATATGTCTATTAAATTGTTTTTACATGCTTCATACTATGTGCTATCTCGCTGACTCTACAAACACACGAGCACTCTAGCGCCGCCACTAGCCAACGGCCAATTCTGGCCTTGTGGACCGCTTAGTAAAATACGTTCATACGCATATTTTGCATGTTTCTAGTCCGATTTCAATAAAATTTGGTAGTTTTGTAGAAATAGATAAGATTAATTAGTCTGCCGAATTTGAATGCGATGGTCAAAAAACTACAGGAGGAAATCGGTTTTTTCTTAATTATGGAGGCGGAAGTGGGCGTAGCAAAATATGAAAATATATATACTCTGCGCGCATACTAAGCCAGTATACATACTAAATTTGGTGACTTTAGCTTTGTTAGTTTTTGATAAAATCAGTTTTGTTTAATTTGCGGGGGCGGAAGTGGGCGTGTCAAAATTTTTAAATAGCCAGTTTCTGCGCGTCTATTAAACTAGTCTGCATACCAAATTTGATGTCGGTAGCTGTCATAGTTTTTAAGAAAATCAGTTTTATGTAAATTCCGGGGGCGGAAGGGGGGCGTGGCAAAAAGTTTAAACAATTAATTTCAGCGCGCTAACTAAACGGGTATACAAACTAAATTTGATGTCTCTAGCTGTTATACTTTTTAAGAAAAATAGTTTTATGTGATTCCTGGGGGCGTAAGGGGGCGTGGCCGAAATTCCAATTAACTCTATATATGTACATAATACACGAGTATACATATTAAATTTGGTGGCTCTAGCTCTTATAGTCTCCGAGATCTGCGTGTTCATACGGACGGACGGACGGACGGACGGACAGACGGACGGATCGACTCGGCTATTCATCCTGATCAAGAATATATATACTTTATAGGGTCGGAGAAGCTTCCTTCTGCCTGTTACATATATTTTGGCGACTTTAATATACCATTTCACCCTATGGGTGTATGGTATAATTAGCATGATAACATTTTTGAATCATTGCAAGCCTTAAAAAACGTAGGCGTTAATATGGAATCATCAGATTCTGTCATAATGTTTCATATGACAAGAAAATTGAATAGATTCAACCACGCACTAAATGAGCAATATTTATCCAACACAAGAAATCTGCAAGAAGTAAAGGATTTCCTATAATTTTCGGAACAGCGCTTCCTAACATTGGAGGCGATCGGGAAACCAAGAAACGAAAATCACAGCATTGGAAAACTAAACCTAAAGAAGACATGCGCAACGGCATCTGGGACAAACAGTACATTGTGTGCTTTCTGCGAAAAAGCAAAGCACAAACTCTTCCAATGTGAAAAGTTTAAAATCAAATCCGCAGCAGAGCGGCTTAATTGGGTGCAGAGACACAAATTGTGTGTCAATTGCTTCAAGCCGGACCATATGGCAAAATATTGCTCTTGGAGGGGATGCTTTAAATGCGATAAAAAACATAACACAATGTTGCATTTAAAAACAGGCAACCAAGTGGCTACCTCCGCTTCTGCTGCTTCTGCGTATGTAATTGGCAGACAATACACCACGTTGGCAACGGCCAAGGTAGTGGTAAAAGGGATCAATGAAAGCAGAGGAGATTTTTGAGCACTGCTAGATAGCGGCTCACAAGTAAATCTCGTTTCGGAGAGACTCGTAAAGAAGTAATCGTTAAAAATTAACGAGTCTCATGTGCACATAAACGGAGTGGGTGGTCAACAACAGATAAGCAAGGCGCGAGTAAGCTTGGTTGTAAGGTCAAGATACAACAAGTTCGCAATGCTAGTTGAGTCATTTTTATTGCCACACATAATATGTGACCAACCCACAGAACAATTAACGCAGAAAGTCACATTACCAGACAACATTCAATCAATTTTTCTTGGTTTATCAAATGGACCCAACATTTGAGAGCCCATTTTGGGAGCTGATGATACCTATGATATACTGCTACCAAAAATAAGACGGGGCAATGGAAACAGTCAAACATTACAAAACTCAGAGTTTGGCTGGTATGTTGCTGCCAGAATTAATATGGCAACGTCAGCCGCAATCACATGTATGGTAGGCATAACGAATCCAGAGGAATCTCTAGAAAGATTCTGGCAGCTAGACACACTAGAGCCAATGAAAAAGTACAGGAGTCCGGAGGAAGAGTATTGTGAAAAAATTGTTCCTCGATAACCTGCACACGGCGGCGGACAATCGACTAATTGTAAAGCTTCCATTTGCTGAAAAGGCTTCATCTCTTGGAGAATCTCGGGAAGTAGCCATAAGAAGATTCATGTCATAAAAAAGGAGTATGTAAAATTTATGTCAGAATATGAACAGCTTGGACCTATAAAGCAGGTAATCGTAGAACAAATTCCTAATAACCATTACTTTATACCGCATCACTGTGTACTAAAGCCAGAAAGTACCACAACCAAGCTAATAGTGGTGTTTGATGCATCATGCAAAACGTCATCAGGAAAATCACTAAATGACATTTTATAGCCTGGACCAGTTGTACAGAGTCAACTCTTCTCAATTCTTCTGCGGTTCAGAACACACAAATATGTGTTCTCTGCGGATATTGAAAAAATGTATCGACAAGTTTGGATAAACCCTGCCGATCAATTCAATCAGATGATTGTGTGGAGAGAGGATCCAAGTCAAGAACTAAAGTTTTATCGTTTAAAATCGGTGACTTATGGAACCACATCAGCCCCATATTTAGCGACGAAGTGTCTGGAATATTTGGCACTAAAAAACATGGAAAAACTGTCGTCTGGAGCATTAGCATTTAAAAATGACTTTTATGTTGATGATTGTCTCACAGGAGCAGACCAGAAGCCCGGCAAATAAGACAAGAGCTTCTAGAAATCCTTAGGCCTAAGGGTTTCAACTTACGAAAATGGTGCTCGAATAGCAGTCAAATTCTAAGGGAAATCCCAAAGGAAGACACGATTGCTGACATTAATCTCGGTGACACACTGGATCAAACAAGTGTGAAAACCCAAAGAAGATCAATTATGTGGAAAGGCTCAAAAGCAGACAAAAGGAATAACCAGACGAGTGGTGCTATCTGAAGTCGGTCAAATCTTCAATCCTCTAGGGCTGTTCGCACCGGTAGTGCTAAGAGCGAAAATGATTCTTCAACATGTTGCTACCGAACGAATTGAGATGGATGATGACCTGGCGTATGGAGCGGCAGTTTATGTCCGATCAACCTATAAAAATGGCCTAATTTCGGTCAGATTGTTGTGCGCCAAGTCGAGAGTGGCTCCCCTTGAAAAGCAGACACTACCCCGGCTGGAACTATGTGCAGCTGTGCTTGGAGCTGAACTCACAGATAGAGTCCGACAGGATCTGTGTTGAATCATTTCTCTGGTCAGTCTTAAATTAACTCACGGGCATCACATTTCCACACGTTTGTGGCTAATCGGTTGACTAAAATTCATGCAGTATCACATCCAAGGCAATGGCGTCATGTGTCATCAGCGCTCAACGCAGCTTTGTTTTGTCTCGAGGCATATCAGCAGCCCATCTTAGCACACATACATTATAGTTGTATGGACCTCTATTTTGGCATGGACCACAACGTGGCCGGCCAGCACAATTTAAGCCTACAGAGCACATGATGGATACCGCTGAGAAGAAAACCAAGGTATTTAGCATGGTGGCTGCCACTGCAAACAACACAAGTGAAAGGATATATACGGTAAATCACAGAAATTAATTTTACCGGCTACAGCGAACGCTTTTGTCACAAGCAGAATAGAAAACTCACTTAGAGTTGGAAGAATTGGACCAAGCAAATTCAAGAAACAGGATTTGCATATGAATTACGACACTTAAAGAAACGATATGATCAACCGTTGGATCGCAAAAGCACGGTGGCAACATTGCCACTAATACTGGATGAAGATTCAATGATACGAGTAGCAACTAGGCTACAACAAGCACCAGTATCAACGAAAACAAGGAATCTATATTTCTTACCGTATAATGATCCGGTGGTAAAAATGATACTGCAGAAACTTCATGAAAAGAATCTTCATTGTGGACATGAGGCACTAGGCGGGATATCTCGGCAACAGTACCACATCATTAAGATAAAACCGATGATTCGAAGTGTGATCCAGGGCTGCGTAGCATGCACGAAGTACCGGTCTCAGTTCTTTAAACAAGTCATGAGTGACTTACTTGAGCACCGGGTATCTCAGAATAGACCTTTCCTCAACGCCGGAGTGGACTATTGTGGACCATTCTGGATCCATCATAAAGTTCGAGGAAAACGTCCCGACAAAGCTCACATTGCAGTATTTGTATGCTTTGCAACCAAGGCAGTAAACTTGGAGTTGGTCGGAGCCCTTTTACTCCTCATTCGTGGGTGCGTTTCAGCGCTTCATTGGGCGCAGAGGAAGGTGCCAGACATTATACTGCGATAATGCAACAAACTTTGTTGGAGCAAACAATCAACTAAAGGAACTGACCGATACAATTCACTCACAAAAGGCAGCAGGTACTATCAAGGAATTTTGCGACCAAAAAGGAGTGCAATTTAAATTCATACCGCCACGGTCTCCACATTTCGGAGGATTATGGGAAGCTGCGGTGAAGTCCGCTAAGCATTTACTGTTGCAAAACGTATCGACATCAAACTTAACGTTTGAACAACTGTCTACCATCATTGACAATGTTGAAGCAGTGCTGAACTCTCGTCCATTAACGCCAAACTCAGACGATCCCAACGACTTCACAGCTTTAACCCCAGGCCATCTATTATTCGGAGAACCATTAGTAGCCCAAACAGATGCAGAGCCAGTAACACAACGATCGATTCCAGAACAATGGGAATTAGTGCAACGACTTAAGCATACATTCTGGACACAGTGGTCTCAGGAATACCTACAGGAATTGCAGGCCACATCTTAATGGAAGAAACCATATAACAACGTCAAAGAAGGCATGATGATAATTCTAAAGGAGGATAATGTACCAATCTTGCAGTGGCCGATTGGACGAATTGTTAAATTATATCCAGGCCTGGATGGATACGTCCGTGTGGTGGACGTTAAAACAGCAAGAGGCACCTACAAGCGGGCTATCCATAAATTGGCTCCCTTGCTTACAGAGACGGCGATAAAACGCAAAATCTAGACAAATGACACAGAATCGATCTCCCAAGAAAACCCTGGTATAGAGGACACTGCAGAACCAGAGACAAAAAGACGGTTGTCTTTCAGTCTGCCACCATTGGCAATGACGATCTGCCTAATGATGTTATTACTTCCTATAGCATTTGCTCAAAGGACTAACATAACTCGATTCAACCCCAAACCAGGCATATACTATGAAAGTATTGGCACAGGAAAGGATGGCAATGTCTGACTGGACTATTGTGGCATATTACGATCTCGAACCATATTGGGCCGACCTGAAAATAAAGGTTGGAGAAATATACGTGTTAGTGAAGGTTCCAGAGGCTTGCACCGCAATGCAGAGACATTTCGAGCATGTAAACTCAGAGCTAAGGACAGGAAACGATCTCCTTCACATAGAACGCTATCGACGATCACCATTTGATATAATTGGGAAGATTGCGAACGGTTTTTTTGATGTGCTGGACTCATTCGTGTGGTACGACATGTATCACAAAAATCATTGGATTTTAACCCTTGACCTGACGTGTACAGCAGGGAGTTCTGCGATCCGAATAACAGGTCACCGTATAGCTATGTCAGACACAATGAAATTGTCATATGTCCGATTTCGCAACTTCACCTTTGGCCCAACAAAAGCAGCGCCAACAACAACACAATTCACGAAGATGCAGCTAAGCTACGACGAACTAAGCAACATTCAAGGAAAACTGGAAACTAAGCTAAACTGGAAGTTACCAGAAGACCCCAGCCAGCAGACACACCATGTTATCGTCTCCTAGCGCTGACAATACCATTGGTTCTCGTGATGGTATACGGAATAAGGAGATGCTCTCAACTCCCAAGGCATAATGGTCCAGAGCAGACAACCGTGAGGATCGTGAATCCTATACCGACTCCTTCTGTAGCAACCCCAGCCCGCAGCAATTTTACAGTCAACGTTGGATAACGTTGAACAGATGTTCATCGGCCGGGAGTATGTTGGTGTTTAGATTATATAAAATAATAAAACATCAAGACAATTAAGACAATTATATTTAATATAGAACAAATGGAAATGTATGTCAAAATAAGTATGTAACCCGATTATAGATAGCGATGGCTCATGAGTCATAAGTAGATCTGATATGGTCAGCAGTGACAATAAAGACCTAGTTAATTAAGCTGTTATGGTTAGCGAATATCAATAAAGGCGTATTTTGCTGACCTAACACTATGTGGAACTATGCACTGGTGAGCTTTCTATTTTTACTATAAAAGAAATGCATTATTCTTAGTAAGATCAGATACCAACTGTAGTTACATCGGGTGTACATCGCTGTGTCTTTGGCCCCCATCTCTACCTTTGTAATCTCACTTCGAAGTCCACCCAATTTATGTGTTGGTTGCGACAACCTTGAGTCACTGGTTTATGTGCTAGTGCCTATTTATATATAAATAAATAAACATTTAATTAATTCAAGAAATACTAACGTCTTTCATTGAACAGAGGCTATCAAGAAAAACATGTTGAGACAAAGGAATTTAGAATGAGAGTTATCATCAGAGGGCAGATCAATCGTCTCAACACGCAAGTTGACACCAATGAGTACTCTACCACGACGACCAACACGATCATGCCTATAAGAAATAAAGTTATTAGAAAGAATTTCGTTTTCGAAAACAGAGGAGTTGAGCCAAGTTTTAAAAAAAGCTAATATGTCAGCCGAAAAGGTTTGGCTATCAAGGAACAGTTTCGAGAGCTTGGTAAGAAGTCCTCTTACATTTTCATAATCTTACCATGAAGAAGATAAATTGGGAAGGAGAACAGGCCACGTACGGGAGCCCTTATTGGGGGCAAACTCGCGTACAACTAGGCCCTCTGACAAAAATTAGGGTCTACCATAACTGAGAAATACTCATTTGGTACAGTAATTTTAAAAAGGGGATATTTCTCTTTTTGAATTAAGACCTTAGCAGGTCATATATTACCGTTGTCTGCTGCCGCAGACGTCTCAGAAGCATCGGAGCAAGCCTAGAGATAAATAATTGTTTGCGTGGCACTACAGTTACTGAAGGCGGAGGAGCATTGGAATCAACAAGTGATTGGGAGCCAGCATGATCCTGTTATTGATCAGAGTTCCCGTGAGGAAAAGATTGAGTAACACCAGGTAAAGAGTGACAAGATGATGGTGTAGGCGAAAGTAAAATGGGAGAAAATGTAATAGAGAGGGCTGGAGACGGCTTATGAGGTAACTCAAGGGCATACTTCTTGGGCAACTTATCAGAAGGTGGAACGAACTTGAATTGCGACAATAAACACTCATTGGACAGCTGTTTGGCCAGTTTGTTTAAAGAAATAAACTTTAAACGAAGAACCCTGTACAAGTTAAGATGTTGGATATGTCCACTGGTTCTTGTTAGGGGTTGCCGTTGGTGGGATCCAGCTTATAGATTGATTTATGTTGATTAGGATGAGATACGATTAGGTATCTGAATCACCGTCCTTGTGGATCAGCAATATATTAGAGATTATAAATTGTGTTACGGCCAAGTGCCGGAGTTATGCTTCTTTATTGTTAAAGGGTTATACAAAAACTGAATATGTTGAAGAAAATAAAAGAGAACTAAACCTAAGTACATAAATGGGAATATGAATCTAAAGCTAAATACATAAGAAGTAAATATGTAAGGCGTATGGCCATGCTATGGGCTCTTGTTCAGACGCTGTGAATTCGTCACATCGACGTTGCAGCTGCACAGATTGTTCTAAGACTTAGTGCGAAGGGAGCTCGTTGAATTGTTTTTTAACTTCTCCCCTTCTAAATTCATTGCCGTCCTCGGTGATGCATGACTCTTGGACGAATTTTTGCAGTTGAGCAGCTGACTTCCTCTGGTACCTGCAGTGACCAGCTACGACGATGCTACAGAGCAAGAAGCTTACAAGTACTCCGATCGCGAACCATGATATGATATCCGTTGGATATCATATCATCATTCAACTCCCGGATGGCGTTTAGGTTGAGTTCGTTCATTCGCTGTAGCAGAGGTAGACTTAACACATGATCGTGTCCCGTTATATGCAGCAAAGGGAAAGCTGGGATGCCAGGAACCTTGCTTACGACCTTGCTGTGGTTAAGGTACATGGTCCTGTTTATCGTAGCGCTTTTCTCAAACGTTATAAGATGGGTTCCGTTGGCGTGTAACGTAGGGCCATCATCTACACTGATACTCGCAAGCTTGTTGACAATAATTATCCCCTCGTCAACCCTTGTAATGGGCTCCAGGTGACTGGGCTGCGTGCGACATATAGCAGATTGCCCTGAATGTAGTCCGCGAGCGCATGTGTCATGCTTAGCCAGTTTGCAAAATGTTACGTGATTGTTGGTAACGCATTCTGTGACCGCCTTCACTCCGTCGTCGCATTCTGCCACTATGTTGTCGTGTATCTGTGGTATGGTGTCCCCATTTATCACAGGGAAAATAATGACCTTCTTACATAAAAGTTTAATTCTAGGGTAATCTATAATTATATGTATGGTACGATCGGACTGAAATATTTTAATGTTGGACACAGCCATTAAATTAACTATGGAGACTGTTGTGAACTGTTCGGTAAAAATAGATTTTAAATCTTCTTGATCAAAAATGGCTGGGTTTATTATATATATTATATTTGGCAAGTGTGACAGTAAGCATAAGGTCTTGAATTTCTGTAATTAGCATTCTATTTCTTGCTAGTAAAGTTTCGTATAAGTGTGGGATATCAGTAAGTTCACCACTTCTGGACTGTATTATTTTATTAACAGTATTTGTAAGTAAATTAATTTGCCTTTGAGTTTCTGTTTTAATTATTATTTGTCTATTGTTAGATTGAATTAAATGTGCTTCTGTTATTTTAATTCTTTCCAAATCTGCCGCATCAGGCGTTCCTGCCACAACCTTTAGCGCTGTGCCCAAAAAATCTAGACTACTTGCTTTATACTTCTATAAATTTTCGCATGTTCGTCGAGGAAAATAATTCAGCCAGTTTTATCGTATCGTCTACAATTTTCGTGAATTCAGTTAGGTTCGTTGAATGTCTTAGGTAGCTGCGTTGCTCCCATATTAAAACATTGCCGTCTAGCACGGGAATGTAATTTGCATTGGAGTAGTCGGTAATGCGTGCCCCTGCTGCGGCTAGGACTGACAGTATTATGATGATTAACCTGTGGGGAATGTAAACAATGACTATAGTGACTTTGTGGTTTGATATAGCAAATAAAGAACTTGATCAAAATTACTTCAAATTATCCTTATGGACCACCCTCCCCTTAATAAGTACAGAAGTCTGCTTGTACGCGTCCCTCAGAACACAACTGTGATAATTTGTTTCCCAACCTTTTATTGTTCTTAATAAATACTTTGTCGCCTACGTCAAATACCCTATTTTGCCTATCTGGGTTGCATCTGTTGAGTTGATCTTGTTGTGCTTTGTTTATTCTGTTTTTAATATTTTCCCGCAAATCAGTGTGTTGTGCATGGATAACGTCTATTGGCTTTTCTTCCGTAACCGAATGAATTGTTTTATTATATTCTATTGCTGCTCTTACTATGATCTGTGTCGTATCATTAAGTTGTTTATCAATTTTCATGCATCTGGCTATCTCTAGCAATGTACTGTGGAATCGTTCCACTTGTCCATTCGAGCAGCTATGCAATGGAGGTGCGTTTACTACGTCTATTTCGAACTGATTTTTTAACATCGAAGTAATCGTCTCTGAATTAAACGATGCTTCGTTGTCACAATAAATTGTCTTTATTTTTGGAAAAATATTGAGTAATTGCAATATGGGGATAGTAATATCCGTTATTGTTCGGGATAATAAGGGTTGTACAACAGCAATTTTGGAAAACTTGTCCACGCAGGTCAAGAATAGCTTGTGGTCAGTGGAGAATATATCGATATGCAGCATTTCGCCGGGATAAGACGGAATAGGTGTTTGCCCAAGTTCTTGTTTTTTTGGGTGACAGTCGTACTTAGCTGTGGTCCAGACTTTGCAATTTAAGACGATTTCATTGGTTAATTTGGCCATTTTTGGGAAGTAATACTCCCGAAGTATTTGTTTGATATTTTCTTGCGCTGCTCTATATCTGAATCTGATTACTTTGTTGGTTATATCAGTAACCATGTTCTTGCAATGCCAAAATAGAATTGTCGTTTTTGCTGCCGAATAGAATTAGTCTCCCATGCAAGTTGTAGCGCACCTCATCTAGGATTACTTGGTTTCTAAAAATATTAACAGGCTTGTTTGTTGTCTCAATTGTATAGGTCAAGGAAAGCTCACTGTGGACGGTGGCAGCACATGATTGAATTTCATCTTGTAGGGCATTCACATTTTGCCTTGATAAGGCATCTGTCACTAGGTGTTCTTTGCTTGGCTTGTAATGAATTTGAGCGTTACGTTCTTCAATACAAGCCTTCCACTTTTTAATTCTCGCATTTGTGTTTTTTTGTGACACGGAAAATGTGAGCGGTTGGTGATCTGTAAAAATGTGCAACTCTCTGATTCCATACAGGTAGTTCTGTAGTTTTCCAAGAGCCCACACGATTGCCAACAATTCCCTTTCATTAGTGGCGTAAAGTGCTTCACTTTGCTTTAATATTCGGGATATCATTGTTATTGGCCTCCCGCCCTGGGACAACACTGCTCCAATCCCGTCGGCAGAAGCGTCGGTTGTGAGGTCGAAAGGTTTTTGAAAGTTCGGGTACATGAGTATGACATCTTCGGATGCCAGAATGTTTCTTAAGCGGTCAAAGGTGTGACGTTGCGATTCATCAAAGTCGATTGGGACCTTTTTGGACATGTGCTTGCCTACTTTTCCATTTTCGCCTTTCAGTATGTCGGTTAAAAGTCTTGCGATTGATGCAAAATCCTTAATAAACGACCTGTAATAACAGCAAGGCCCAAAAACGATCTTAGTGTATAGAGGCTCTTTGGCTCGGGGTACTCCTGAATTGCCTTGACCTTTTCGGGGTCAGTTTTTGTTCCGTCACTAGAGACGATAAAACCCAAATATTCGACGCTTCCTAAAAAAATTTTGTTATTTCTTTCGACACTCTCATGTTAGCGCTGCAAAGAAGCTGGAGCACAGTGTCAATGTGTTTGACATGCTCGGCTTAATTTTCAGAAAATATTAACACGTCATCTACGTAGACGTAGCATATTTTCCCGATTTGTTCCCTTAGAACATCATCGATTGCTCTCTGAAATATGCTTTCGGCATTTTTTAAACCAAAGGGTGAGCGACAGAATTCGTATTTCCCTCCGTTTACTGAGAACGCCGTTCTCGCGCGATCCTTTTCAGCTAGATAAATTTGATGGTACCCAGATTTTAAGTCCGAAGTGTGTAAAGTAACTGAGAAATACTCATTTGGTACAGTAATTTTAAAAGAGGATATTTCTCTATTTGAATTAAGACCTTAGCAGGATATATATTACCGTTGTCTGCTGCCGCAGACGTCTCAGAAGCATCAAAGCAAGCCTAGAGATAAATAATTGTTTGCGATGAGGCATTACAGTTACTGAAGGCGGAGGAGCATTGGAACCAACAAGTGATTGGGAGCCAGCATGATCCTGTTATTGATCAGAGTTCCCGTGAGGAAAAGATTGAGTAACACCAGGTAAAGAGTGACAAGTGACAAGTAAAATGGGAGAAAATGTAATAGAGAGGGCTAGAGACGGCTTATGAGGTAACTCAAGGGCATACTTCTTGGGCAACTTATCAGAAGGTGGAACGAACTTGAATTGCGACAATAAACACTCATTGGACAGCTGTTTGGCCAGTTTGTTTAAAGAAATAAACTTTAAAAGAAGAACCCTGTACAAGCTAAGATGTTGGATATGTCCACTGGTTCCTGTTAGGGGTTGCCGTTGGTGGGATCCAGCTTATAGATTGATTTATGTTGATTAGGATGAGATACGATTAGGTATCTGAATCACCGTCCTTGTAGATCAGCAGTATATAAGAGATTATAAATTGTGTTACGGCCAAGTGCCGGAGTTATGCTTCTTTATTGTTAAAGGGTTACACAAAAACTGAATATGTTGAAGAAAATAAAAGAGAACTAAACCTAAGTACATAAATGGGAATATGAATCTAAAGCTAAATACATAAGAAGTAAATATGTAAGACGTATGGCCATGCTATGGGCTCTTGTTCAGACGCTGTGAATTCGTCACATCGACGTTGCAGCTGCACAGATTGTTCTAAGACTTAGTGCGAAGGGAGCTCGTTGAATTGTTTTTTAACTTCTCCCCTTCTAAATTCATTGCCGTCCTCGGTGATGCATGACTCTTGGACGAATTTTTGCAGTTGAGCAGCTGACTTCCTCTGGTACCTGCAGTGACCAGCTACGACGATGCTACAGAGCAAGAAGCTTACAAGTACTCCGATCGCGAACCATGATATGATATCCGTTGGATATCATATCATCATTCAACTCCCGGATGGCGTTTAGGTTGAGTTCGTTCATTCGCTGTAGCAGAGGTAGACTTAACACATGATCGTGTCCCGTTATATGCAGCAAAGGGAAAGCTGGGATGCCAGGAACCTTGCTTACGACCTTGCTGTGGTTAAGGTACATGGTCCTGTTTATCGTAGCGCTTTTCTCAAACGTTATAAGATGGGTTCCGTTGGCGTGTAACGTAGGGCCATCATCTACACTGATACTCGCAAGCGTGTTGACAATAATTATCCCCTCGTCAACCCTTGTAATGGGCTCCAGGTGACTGGGCTGCGTGCGACATACAGCAGATTGCCCTGAATGTAGTCCGCGAGCGCATGTGTCATGCTTAGCCAGTTTGCAAAATGTTACGTGATTGTTGGTAACGCATTCTGTGACCGCCTTCACTCCGTCGTCGCATTCTGCCACTATGTTGTCGTGTATCTGTGGTATGGTGTCCCCATTTATCACAGGGAAAATAATGACCTTCTTACATAAAAGTTTAATTCTAGGGTAATCTATAATTATATGTATGGTACGATCGGACTGAAATATTTTAATGTTGGACACAGCCATTAAATTAACTATGGAGACTGTTGTGAACTGTTCGGTAAAAATAGATTTTAAATCTTCTTGATCAAAAATGGCTGGGTTTATTATATATATTATATTTGGCAAGTGTGACAGTAAGCATAAGGTCTTGAATTTCTGTAATTCTTGCTAGTAAAGTTTCGTATAAGTGTGGGATATCAGTAAGTTCCCCACTTCTGGACTGTATTATTTTATTAACAGTATTTGTAAGTAAATTAATTTGCCTTTGAGTTTCTGTTTTAATTATTATTTGTCTATTGTTAGATTGAATTAAATGTGCTTCTGTTATTTTAATTCTTTCCAAATCTGCCGCATCAGGCGTTCCTGCCACAACCTTTAGCGCTGTGCCCAAAAAATCTAGACTACTTGCTATCCTGTGGTGTATCATTAACGCGGACAAAAGATTTTTAACATGTTTTATGTCTACTTCTATAAATTTTCGCATGTTCGTCGAGGAAAATAATTCAGCCAGTTTTATCGTATCGTCTACAATTTTCGTGAATTCAGTCAGGTTCGTTGAATGTCTTAGGTAGCTGCGTTGCTCCCATATTAAAACATTGCCGTCTAGAACGGGAATGTAATTTGCATTGGAGTAGTCGGTAATGCGTGCCCCTGCTGCGGCTAGGACTGACAGTATTATGATGATTAACCTGTGGGGAATGTAAACAATGACTATAGTGACTTTGTGGTTTGATATAGCAAATAAAGAACTTGATCAAAATTTCTTCAAATTATCCTTATGGACCACCCTCCCCTTAATAAGTACTGAAGTCTGCTTGTACGCGTCCCTCAGAACACAACTGTGATAATTTGTTTCCCAACCTTTTATTGTTCTTAATAAATACTTTGTCGCCTACGTCAAATACCCTATTTTGCCTATCTGGGTTGCATCTGTTGAGTTGATCTTGTTGTGCTTTGTTTATTCTGTTTTTAATATTTTCCCGCAAATCAGTGTGTTGTGCATGGATAACGTCTATTGGCTTTTCTTCCGTAACCGAATGAATTGTTTTATTATATTCTATTGCTGCTCTTACTATGATCTGTGTCGTATCATTAAGTTGTTTATCAATTTTCATGCATCTGGCTATCTCTAGCAATGTACTGTGGAATCGTTCCACTTGTCCATTCGAGCAGCTATGCAATGGAGGTGCGTTTACTACGTCTATTTCGAACTGATTTTTTAACATCGAAGTAATCGTCTCTGAATTAAACGATGCTTCGTTGTCACAATAAATTGTCTTTATTTTTGGAAAAATATTGAGTAATTGCAATATGGGGATAGTAATATCCGTTATTGTTCGGGATAATAAGGGTTGTACAACAGCAAATTTGGAAAACTTGTCCACGCAGGTCAAGAATAGCTTGTGGTCAGTGGAGAATATATCGATATGCAGCATTTCGCCGGGATAAGACGGAATAGGTGTTTGCCCAAGTTCTTGTTTTTTTGGGTGACGGTCGTACTTAGCTGTGGTGCAGACTTTGCAATTTAAGACGATTTCATTGGTTAATTTGGCCATTTTTGGGAAGTAATACTCCCGAAGTATTTGTTTGATATTTTCTTGCGCTGCTCTATATCTGAATCTGATTACTTTGTTGGTTATATCAGTAACCATGTTCTTGCAATGCCAAAATAGAATTGTCGTTTTTGCTGCCGAATAGAATTAGTCTCCCATGCTAGTTGTAGCGCGCCTCATCTAGGATTACTTGGTTTCTAAAAATATTAACAGGCTTGTTTGTTGACTCGATTGTATAGGTCAAGGAAAGCTCACTGTGGACGGTGGCAGCACATGATTGAATTTCATCTTGTAGGGCATTCACATTTTGCCTTGATAAGGCATCTGTCACTAGGTGTTCTTTGCTTGGCTTGTAATGAATTTGAGCGTTACGTTCTTCAATACAAGCCTTCCACTTTTTAATTCTCGCATTTGTGTTTTTTTGTGACACGGAAAATGTGAGCGGTTGGTGATCTGTAAAAATGTGCAACTCTCTGGTTCCATACAGGTAGTTCTGTAGTTTTCCAAGAGCCCACACAATTGCCAACAATTCCCTTTCATTAGTGGCGTAAAGTGCTTCACTTTGCTTTAATATTCGGAATATCATTGTTATTGGCCTCCCGCCCTAGGACAACACTGCTCCAATCCCGTCGGCAGAAGCGTCGGTTGTGAGGTCGAAAGGTTTTTGAAAGTTCGGGTACATGAGTATGACATCTTCGGATGCCAGAATGTTTCTTAAGCGGTCAAAGGTGTGACGTTGCGATTCATCAAAGTCGATTGGGACCTTTTTGGACATGTGCTTGCCTACTTTTCCATTTTCGCCTTTCAGTATATCGGTTAAAGGTCTTGCGATTGATGCAAAATCCTTAATAAACGACCTGTAATAACAGCAAGGCCCAAAAACGATCTTAGTGTATAGAGGCTCTTTGGCTCGGGGTACTCCTGAATTGCCTTGACCTTTTCGGGGTCAGTTTTTGTTCCGTCACTAGAGACGATGAAACCCAAATATTCGACGCTTCCTAAAAAAATTTTGTTATTTCTTTCGACACTCTCATGTTAGCGCTGCAAAGAAGCTGGAGCACAGTGTCAATGTGTTTGACATGCTCGGCTTAATTTTCAGAAAATATTAACACGTCATCTACGTAGACGTAGCATATTTTCCCGATTTGTTCCCTTAGAACATCATCGATTGCTCTCTGAAATATGCATTCGGCATTTTTTAAACCAAAGGGTGAGCGACAGAATTCGTATTTCCCTCCGTTTACTGAGAACGCCGTTTTCGCGCGATCCTTTTCAGCTAGATAAATTTGATGGTACCCAGATTTTAAGTCCGAAGTGTGTAAAGTAACTGAGAAATACTCATTTGGTACAGTAATTTTAAAAGAGGATATTTCTCTATTTGAATTAAGACCTTAGCAGGATATATATTACCGTTGTCTGCTGCCGCAGACGTCTCAGAAGCATCAAAGCAAGCCTAGAGATAAATAATTGTTTGCGATGAGGCATTACAGTTACTGAAGGCGGAGGAGCATTGGAATCAACAAGTGATTGGGAGCCAGCATGATCCTGTTATTGATCAGAGTTCCCGTGAGGAAAAGATTGAGTAACACCAGGTAAAGAGTGACAAGATGATGGTGTAGGCGAAAGTAAAATGGGAGAAAATGTAATAGAGAGGGCTGGAGACGGCTTATGAGGTAACTCAAGGGCATACTTCTTGGGCAACTTATCAGAAGGTGGAACGAACTTGAATTGCGACAATAAACACTCATTGGACAGCTGTTTGGCCAGTTTGTTTAAAGAAATAAACTTTAAACGAAGAACCCTGTACAAGTTAAGATGTTGGATATGTCCACTGGTTCCTGTTAGGGGTTGCCGTTGGTGGGATCCAGCTTATAGATTGATTTATGTTGATTAGGATGAGATACGATTAGGTATCTGAATCACCGTCCTTGTGGATCAGCAGTATATAAGAGATTATAAATTGTGTTACGGCCAAGTGCCGGAGTTATGCTTCTTTATTGTTAAAGGGTTATACAAAAACTGAATATGTTGAAGAAAATAAAAGAGAACTAAACCTAAGTACATAAATGCGAATATGAATCTAAAGCTAAATACATAAGAAGTAAATATGTAAGGCGTATGGTCATCCTATGGGCTCTTGTTCAGACGCTGTGAATTCGTCACATCGACGTTGCAGCTGCACAGATTGTTCTAAGACTTAGTGCGAAGGGAGCTCGTTGAATTGTTTTTTAACTTCTCCCCTTCTAAATTCATTGCCGTCCTCGGTGATGCATGACTCTTGAACGAATTTTTGCAGTTGAGCAGCTGACTTCCTCTGGTACCTGCAGTGACCAGCTACGACGAGGCTACAGAGCAAGAAGCTTACAAGTACTCCGATCGCGAACCAAACCTTGGGCGATCCGTTGGATATCATATCATCATTCAACTCCCGGATGGCGTTTAGGTTGAGTTCGTTCATTCGCTGTAGCAGAGGTAGACTTTACACATGATCGTGTCCCGTTATATGCAGCAAAGGGAAAGCTGGGATGCCAGGAACCTTGCTTACGACCTTGCTGTGGTTAAGGTACATGGTCCTGTTTATCGTAGCGCTTTTCTCAAACGTTATAAAATGGGTTCCGTTGGCGTGTAACGTAGGGCCATCATCTACACTGATACTCGCAAGCTTGTTGACAATAATTATCCCCTCGTCAACCCTTGTAATGGGCTCCAGGTGACTGGGCTGCGTGCGACATATAGCAGATTGCCCTGAATGTAGTCCGCGAGCGCATGTGTCATGCTTAGCCAGTTTGCAAAATGTTACGTGATTGTTGGTAACGCATTCTGTGACCGCCTTCACTCCGTCGTCGCATTCTGGCACTATGTTGTCGTGTATCTGTGGTATGGTGTCCCCATTTATCACAGGGAAAATAATGACCTTCTTACATAAAAGTTTAATTCTAGGGTAATCTATAATTATATGTATGGTACGATCGGACTGAAATATTTTAATGTTGGACACAGCCATTAAATTAACTATGGAGACTGTTGTGAACTGTTCGGTAAAAATAGATTTTAAATCTTCTTGATCAAAAATGGCTGGGTTTATTATATATATTATATTTGGCAAGTGTGACAGTAAGCATAAGGTCTTGAATTTCTGTAATTAGCATTCTATTTCTTGCTAGTAAAGTTTCGTATAAGTGTGGGATATCAGTAAGTTCACCACTTCTGGACTGTATTATTTTATTAACAGTATTTGTAAGTAAATTAATTTGCCTTTGAGTTTCTGTTTTAATTATTATTTGTCTATTGTTAGTGTTTAAGAATAAACATCGTGTTCATCTGAAGCGGCTTCACCAAATCAGATGCACTAAAGAAAACATAATACAACTGTACTTTTGTCACAAACAAGTAATCTAGCATATGACTAGAATTACAATCAGCCACACACATTGTAGAAAAACACTTGTAATTCTAAACTAACCCAAAATATCACAACGGCAGGATGTCAAGTGGCCGAAGCCGTGCCCAAAAATAATAATAATTTTCAACCCCCGAAATCTTGGGTTTGAGTCTCATTAGAATAAGATATTTTAAGAACAATTGTTACCTCCTAGAGCCTAAGATTCCCTATATAAACTCCATACTTTTGTTAATAAAATCAGTTCATATTTTGAATTCAACGAATGAAGATTGGGTTATTCTTCTCCTCCGGAATCCCTATTCATTTTGGTCCTTCGAGCCGGATGGATCATGTTTGGTCCTTCGAGAAAAAGGAACTCTGTAGTTTTCCCCACCAGTGGTAAGAGACTCAGAGAATGAATCAGCTCCTTAAGAGTTTGAGATCTTATGCAAGTGTAAATGCTAAGACCAGCTAAAGGTAGCAAAAGAAAGAACTCTGTAGTTTTCCCCCACCAGTGGTAAGAGACTCAGAGGTTCAATCAGCTCCTTAAGAGTTTGAGATCTAATGCAAGTGTAAATGCTTAGACCAGCTAAAGGTAGCAAAATAAATAACTCTTGTTTTCCCCCACCAGTGGTAAGAGACAGAGTATAAAATTAAAGCAAAATATTATTGCTTAATAAATAAAAAATGCGTGCGTCTGAATTTAAAGGCAGTTTGGCTAGTGGAGCAACTGTAGTATCTTCGGCGGCGGGAGAGTTTTTTAACCGATCTTAAAGACAGTTTGGCTAGTGGAGCAACTGTAGTAATTTCGGCAGTCGGTGTTTTTTTGGAGTTTGGCGTTTTCGAAGCCGTAATATCGAAAGTATAATAAAAATATTGAGTGTGAATGTACACTAATATCGTTGCAAACGCTGTATGTAGTTGCAAGAAGGCAACAAAGATCAGCAGCAGAGCAATGAAACAGTTGCAATTAGGCAACAAAGGACAGCAGAAGAGCAATGAAATAGTTGCAAAGAGGCAGCATGTTAACAGCAGAGCCACAACATAGTTGCAGAGACGAGAAGGATAGTGCCAGGTGGCCGCAGGAGCAGATCGGAGAGGCGAGCGGAGTCCGAACGAGCTTAAGAAGAGGCGAGCGGAGGCAAAGCATGGTTTTTTAACAATTTAAAGGTCGATTAAATCAAAAACTAACTACATACTATAAAAATAAACTCCAAAACACCACATTTGGCGGCCCTTTGCAGAATGTTTAAGAATAAACATCGTGTTCATCTGAAGCGGCTTCACCAAATCAGATGCACTAAAGAAAACATAATACAACTGTACTTTTGTCACAAACAAGTAATCTAGCATATGACTAGAATTACAATCAGCCACACACATTGTAGAAAAACACTTGTAATTCTAAACTAACCCAAAATATCACAACGGCAGGATGTCAAGTGGCCGAAGCCGTGCCCAAAAATAATAATAATTTTCAACCCCCGAAATCTTGGGTTTGAGTCTCATTAGAATAAGATATTTTAAGAACAATTGTTACCTCCTAGAGCCTAAGATTCCCTATATAAACTCCATACTTTTGTTAATAAAATCAGTTCATATTTTGAATTCAACGAATGAAGATTGGGTTATTCTTCTCCTCCGGAATCCCTATTCAGTTAGATTGAATTAAATGTGCTTCTGTTATTTTAATTCTTTCCAAATCTGCCGCATCAGGCGTTCCTGCCACAACCTTTAGCGCTGTGCCCAAAAAATCTAGACTACTTGCTATCCTGTGGTGTATCATTAACGCGGACAAAAGATTTTTAACATGTTTTATGTCTACTTCTATAAATTTTCGCATGTTCGTCGAGGAAAATAATTCAGCCAGTTTTATCGTATCGTCTACAATTTTCGTGAATTCAGTCAGGTTCGTTGAATGTCTTAGGTAGCTGTGTTGCTCCCATATTAAAACATTGCCGTCTAGCACGGGAATGTAATTTGCATTGGAGTAGTCGGTAATGCGTGCCCCTGCTGCGGCTAGGACTGACAGTATTATGATGATTAACCTGTGGGGAATGTAAACAATGACTATAGTGACTTTGTGGTTTGATATAGCAAATAAAGAACTTGATCAAAATTACTTCAAATTATCCTTATGGACCACCCTCCCCTTAATAAGTACAGAAGTCTGCTTGTACGCGTCCCTCAGAACACAACTGTGATAATTTGTTTCCCAACCTTTTATTGTTCTTAATAAATACTTTGTCGCCTACGTCAAATACCCTATTTTGCCTATCTGGGTTGCATCTGTTGAGTTGATCTTGTTGTGCTTTGTTTATTCTGTTTTTAATATTTTCCCGCAAATCAGTGTGTTGTGCATGGATAACGTCTATTGGCTTTTCTTCCGTAACCGAATGAATTGTTTTATTATATTCTATTGCTGCTCTTACTATGATCTGTGTCGTATCATTAAGTTGTTTATCAATTTTCATGCATCTGGCTATCTCTAGCAATGTACTGTGGAATCGTTCCACTTGTCCATTCGAGCAGCTATGCAATGGAGGTGCGTTTACTACGTCTATTTCGAACTGATTTTTTAACATCGAAGTAATCGTCTCTGAATTAAACGATGCTTCGTTGTCACAATAAATTGTCTTTATTTTTGGAAAAATATTGAGTAATTGCAATATGGGGATAGTAATATCCGTTATTGTTCGGGATAATAAGGGTTGTACAACAGCAAATTTGGAAAACTTGTCCACGCAGGTCAAGAATAGCTTGTGGTCAGTGGAGAATATATCGATATGCAGCATTTCGCCGGGATAAGACGGAATAGGTGTTTGCCCAAGTTCTTGTTTTTTTGGGTGACGGTCGTACTTAGCTGTGGTGCAGACTTTGCAATTTAAGACGATTTCATTGGTTAATTTGGCCATTTTTGGGAAGTAATACTCCCGAAGTATTTGTTTGATATTTTCTTGCGCTGCTCTATATCTGAATCTGATTACTTTGTTGGTTATATCAGTAACCATGTTCTTGCAATGCCAAAATAGAATTGTCGTTTTTGCTGCCGAATAGAATTAGTCTCCCATGGTAGTTGTAGCGCGCCTCATCTAGGATTACTTGGTTTCTAAAAATATTAACAGGCTTGTTTGTTGACTCGATTGTATAGGTCAAGGAAAGCTCACTGTGGACGGTGGCAGCACATGATTGAATTTCATCTTGTAGGGCATTCACATTTTGCCTTGATAAGGCATCTGTCACTAGGTGTTCTTTGCTTGGCTTGTAATGAATTTGAGCGTTACGTTCTTCAATACAAGCCTTCCACTTTTTAATTCTCGCATTTGTGTTTTTTTGTGACACGGAAAATGTGAGCGGTTGGTGATCTGTAAAAATGTGCAACTCTCTGGTTCCATACAGGTAGTTCTGTAGTTTTCCAAGAGCCCACACAATTGCCAACAATTCCCTTTCATTAGTGGCGTAAAGTGCTTCACTTTGCTTTAATATTCGGAATATCATTGTTATTGGCCTCCCGCCCTGGGACAACACTGCTCCAATCCCGTCGGCAGAAGCGTCGGTTGTGAGGTCGAAAGGTTTTTGAAAGTTCGGGTACATGAGTATGACATCTTCGGATGCCAGAATGTTTCTTAAGCGGTCAAAGGTGTGACGTTGCGATTCATCAAAGTCGATTGGGACCTTTTTGGACATGTGCTTGCCTACTTTTCCATTTTCGCCTTTCAGTATATCGGTTAAAGGTCTTGCGATTGATGCAAAATCCTTAATAAACGACCTGTAATAACAGCAAGGCCCAAAAACGATCTTAGTGTATAGAGGCTCTTTGGCTCGGGGTACTCCTGAATTGCCTTGACCTTTTCGGGGTCAGTTTTTGTTCCGTCACTAGAGACGATGAAACCCAAATATTCGACGCTTCCTAAAAAAATTTTGTTATTTCTTTCGACACTCTCATGTTAGCGCTGCAAAGAAGCTGGAGCACAGTGTCAATGTGTTTGACATGCTCGGCTTAATTTTCAGAAAATATTAACACGTCATCTACGTAGACGTAGCATATTTTCCCGATTTGTTCCCTTAGAACATCATCGATTGCTCTCTGAAATATGCATTCGGCATTTTTTAAACCAAAGGGTGAGCGACAGAATTCGTATTTCCCTCCGTTTACTGAGAACGCCGTTTTCGCGCGATCCTTTTCAGCTAGATAAATTTGATGGTACCCAGATTTTAAGTCCGAAGTGTGTAAAGTAACTGAGAAATACTCATTTGGTACAGTAATTTTAAAAGAGGATATTTCTCTATTTGAATTAAGACCTTAGCAGGATATATATTACCGTTGTCTGCTGCCGCAGACGTCTCAGAAGCATCAAAGCAAGCCTAGAGATAAATAATTGTTTGCGATGAGGCATTACAGTTACTGAAGGCGGAGGAGCATTGGAATCAACAAGTGATTGGGAGCCAGCATGATCCTGTTATTGATCAGAGTTCCCGTGAGGAAAAGATTGAGTAACACCAGGTAAAGAGTGACAAGATGATGGTGTAGGCGAAAGTAAAATGGGAGAAAATGTAATAGAGAGGGCTGGAGACGGCTTATGAGGTAACTCAAGGGCATACTTCTTGGGCAACTTATCAGAAGGTGGAACGAACTTGAATTGCGACAATAAACACTCATTGGACAGCTGTTTGGCCAGTTTGTTTAAAGAAATAAACTTTAAACGAAGAACCCTGTACAAGTTAAGATGTTGGATATGTCCACTGGTTCCTGTTAGGGGTTGCCGTTGGTGGGATCCAGCTTATAGATTGATTTATGTTGATTAGGATGAGATACGATTAGGTATCTGAATCACCGTCCTTGTGGATCAGCAGTATATAAGAGATTATAAATTGTGTTACGGCCAAGTGCCGGAGTTATGCTTCTTTATTGTTAAAGGGTTATACAAAAACTGAATATGTTGAAGAAAATAAAAGAGAACTAAACCTAAGTACATAAATGCGAATATGAATCTAAAGCTAAATACATAAGAAGTAAATATGTAAGGCGTATGGTCATCCTATGGGCTCTTGTTCAGACGCTGTGAATTCGTCACATCGACGTTGCAGCTGCACAGATTGTTCTAAGACTTAGTGCGAAGGGAGCTCGTTGAATTGTTTTTTAACTTCTCCCCTTCTAAATTCATTGCCGTCCTCGGTGATGCATGACTCTTGAACGAATTTTTGCAGTTGAGCAGCTGACTTCCTCTGGTACCTGCAGTGACCAGCTACGACGAGGCTACAGAGCAAGAAGCTTACAAGTACTCCGATCGCGAACCAAACCTTGGGCGATCCGTTGGATATCATATCATCATTCAACTCCCGGATGGCGTTTAGGTTGAGTTCGTTCATTCGCTGTAGCAGAGGTAGACTTTACACATGATCGTGTCCCGTTATATGCAGCAAAGGGAAAGCTGGGATGCCAGGAACCTTGCTTACGACCTTGCTGTGGTTAAGGTACATGGTCCTGTTTATCGTAGCGCTTTTCTCAAACGTTATAAAATGGGTTCCGTTGGCGTGTAACGTAGGGCCATCATCTACACTGATACTCGCAAGCTTGTTGACAATAATTATCCCCTCGTCAACCCTTGTAATGGGCTCCAGGTGACTGGGCTGCGTGCGACATATAGCAGATTGCCCTGAATGTAGTCCGCGAGCGCATGTGTCATGCTTAGCCAGTTTGCAAAATGTTACGTGATTGTTGGTAACGCATTCTGTGACCGCCTTCACTCCGTCGTCGCATTCTGGCACTATGTTGTCGTGTATCTGTGGTATGGTGTCCCCATTTATCACAGGGAAAATAATGACCTTCTTACATAAAAGTTTAATTCTAGGGTAATCTATAATTATATGTATGGTACGATCGGACTGAAATATTTTAATGTTGGACACAGCCATTAAATTAACTATGGAGACTGTTGTGAACTGTTCGGTAAAAATAGATTTTAAATCTTCTTGATCAAAAATGGCTGGGTTTATTATATATATTATATTTGGCAAGTGTGACAGTAAGCATAAGGTCTTGAATTTCTGTAATTAGCATTCTATTTCTTGCTAGTAAAGTTTCGTATAAGTGTGGGATATCAGTAAGTTCACCACTTCTGGACTGTATTATTTTATTAACAGTATTTGTAAGTAAATTAATTTGCCTTTGAGTTTCTGTTTTAATTATTATTTGTCTATTGTTAGATTGAATTAAATGTGCTTCTGTTATTTTAATTCTTTCCAAATCTGCCGCATCAGGCGTTCCTGCCACAACCTTTAGCGCTGTGCCCAAAAAATCTAGACTACTTGCTATCCTGTGGTGTATCATTAACGCGGACAAAAGATTTTTAACATGTTTTATGTCTACTTCTATAAATTTTCGCATGTTCGTCGAGGAAAATAATTCAGCCAGTTTTATCGTATCGTCTACAATTTTCGTGAATTCAGTCAGGTTCGTTGAATGTCTTAGGTAGCTGTGTTGCTCCCATATTAAAACATTGCCGTCTAGCACGGGAATGTAATTTGCATTGGAGTAGTCGGTAATGCGTGCCCCTGCTGCGGCTAGGACTGACAGTATTATGATGATTAACCTGTGGGGAATGTAAACAATGACTATAGTGACTTTGTGGTTTGATATATGTAGTAAATAAAGAACTTGATCAAAATTACTTCAAATTATCCTTATGGACCACCCTCCCCTTAATAAGTACAGAAGTTCCCAGGTCTGCTTGTACGCGTCCCTCAGAACACAACTGTGATAATTTGTTTCCCAACCTTTTATTGTTCTTAATAAATACTTTGTCGCCTACGTCAAATACCCTATTTTGCCTATCTGGGTTGCATCTGTTGAGTTGATCTTGTTGTGCTTTGTTTATTCTGTTTTTAATATTTTCCCGCAAATCAGTGTGTTGTGCATGGATAACGTCTATTGGCTTTTCTTCCGTAACCGAATGAATTGTTTTATTATATTCTATTGCTGCTCTTACTATGATCTGTGTCGTATCATTAAGTTGTTTATCAATTTTCATGCATCTGGCTATCTCTAGCAATGTACTGTGGAATCGTTCCACTTGTCCATTCGAGCAGCTATGCAATGGAGGTGCGTTTACTACGTCTATTTCGAACTGATTTTTTAACATCGAAGTAATCGTCTCTGAATTAAACGATGCTTCGTTGTCACAATAAATTGTCTTTATTTTTGGAAAAATATTGAGTAATTGCAATATGGGGATAGTAATATCCGTTATTGTTCGGGATAATAAGGGTTGTACAACAGCAATTTTGGAAAACTTGTCCACGCAGGTCAAGAATAGCTTGTGGTCAGTGGAGAATATATCGATATGCAGCATTTCGCCGGGATAAGACGGAATAGGTGTTTGCCCAAGTTCTTGTTTTTTTGGGTGACGGTCGTACTTAGCTGTGGTGCAGACTTTGCAATTTAAGACGATTTCATTGGTTAATTTGGCCATTTTTGGGAAGTAATACTCCCGAAGTATTTGTTTGATATTTTCTTGCGCTGCTCTATATCTGAATCTGATTACTTTGTTGGTTATATCAGTAACCATGTTCTTGCAATGCCAAAATAGAATTGTCGTTTTTGCTGCCGAATAGAATTAGTCTCCCATGCAAGTTGTAGCGCGCCTCATCTAGGATTACTTGGTTTCTAAAAATATTAACAGGCTTGTTTGTTGTCTCGATTGTATAGGTCAAGGAAAGCTCACCGTGGACGGTGGCAGCACATGATTGAATTTCATCTTGTAGGGCATTCACATTTTGCATTGATAAGGCATCTGTCACTAGGTGTTCTTTGCTTGGCTTGTAATGAATTTGAGCGTTACGTTCTTCAATACAAGCCTTCCACTTTTTAATTCTCGCATTTGTGTTTTTTTGTGACACGGAAAATGTGAGCGGTTGGTGATCTGTAAAAATGTGCGACTCTCTGGTTCCATACAGGTAGTTCTGTAGTTTTCCAAGAGCCCACACGATTGCCAACAATTCCCTTTCATTAGTGGCGTAAAGTGCTTCACTTTGCTTTAATATTCGGAATATCATTGTTATTGGCCTCCCGCCCTGGGACAACACTGCTCCAATCCCGTCGGCAGAAGCGTCGGTTGTGAGGTCGAAAGGTTTTTGAAAGTTCGGGTACATGAGTATGACATCTTCGGATGCCAGAATGTTTCTTAAGCGGTCAAAGGTGTGACGTTGCGATTCATCAAAGTCGATTGGGACCTTTTTGGACATGTGCTTGCCTACTTTTCCATTTTCGCCTTTCAGTATGTCGGTTAAAGGTCTTGCGATTGATGCAAAATCCTTAATAAACGACCTGTAATAACAGCAAGGCCCAAAAACGATCTTAGTGTATAGAGGCTCTTTGGCTCGGGGTACTCCTGAATTGCCTTGACCTTTTCGGGGTCAGTTTTTGTTCCGTCACTAGAGACGATGAAACCCAAATATTCGAAGCTTCCTAAAAAAATTTTGTTATTTCTTTTGACACTCTCATGTTAGCGCTGCAAAGAAGCTGGAGCACAGTGTCAATGTGTTTGACATGCTCGGCTTAATTTTCAGAAAATATTAACACGTCATCTACGTAGACGTAGCATATTTTCCCGATTTGTTCCCTTAAAACATCATCGATTGCTCTCTGAAATATGCTTTCGGCATTTTTTAAACTACAGGGTGAGCGACAGAATTCGTATTTCCCTCCGTTTACTGAGAACGCCGTTTTCGCGCGATCCTTTTCAGCTAGATAAATTTGATGGTACCCAGATTTCAAGTCCGAAGTGTGTAAAGTAACTGAGAAATACTCATTTGGTACAGTAATTTTAAAAGAGGATATTTCTCTATTTGAATTAAGACCTTAGCAGGATATATATTACCGTTGTCTGCTGCCGCAGACGTCTCAGAAGCATCAAAGCAAGCCTAGAGATAAATAATTGTTTGCGATGAGGCATTACAGTTACTGAAGGCGGAGGAGCATTGGAATCAACAAGTGATTGGGAGCCAGCATGATCCTGTTATTGATCAGAGTTCCCGTGAGGAAAAGATTGAGTAACACCAGGTAAAGAGTGACAAGATGATGGTGTAGGCGAAAGTAAAATGGGAGAAAATGTAATAGAGAGGGCTGGAGACGGCTTATGAGGTAACTCAAGGGCATACTTCTTGGGCAACTTATCAGAAGGTGGAACGAACTTGAATTGCGACAATAAACACTCATTGGACAGCTGTTTGGCCAGTTTGTTTAAAGAAATAAACTTTAAACGAAGAACCCTGTACAAGTTAAGATGTTGGATATGTCCACAGGTTCCTGTTAGGGGTTGCCGTTGGTGGGATCCAGCTTATAGATTGATTTATGTTGATTAGGATGAGATACGATTAGGTATCTGAATCACCGTCCTTGTGGATCAGCAGTATATAAGAGATTATAAATTGTGTTACGGCCAAGTGCCGGAGTTATGCTTCTTTATTGTTAAAGGGTTATACAAAAACTGAATATGTTGAAGAAAATAAAAGAGAACTAAACCTAAGTACATAAATGCGAATATGAATCTAAAGCTAAATACATAAGAAGTAAATATGTAAGGCGTATGGTCATCCTATGGGCTCTTGTTCAGACGCTGTGAATTCGTCACATCGAAGTTGCAGCTGCACAGATTGTTCTAAGACTTAGTGCGAAGGGAGCTCGTTGAATTGTTTTTTAACTTCTCCCCTTCTAAATTCATTGCCGTCCTCGGTGATGCATGACTCTTGGACGAATTTTTGCAGTTGAGCAGCTGACTTCCTCTGGTACCTGCAGTGACCAGCTACGACGAGGCTACAGAGCAAGAAGCTTACAAGTACTCCGATCGCGAACCAAACCTTGGGCGATCCGTTGGATATCATATTATCATTCAACTCCCGGATGGCGTTTAGGTTGAGTTCGTTCATTCGCTGTAGCAGAGGTAGACTTAACACATGATCGTGTCCCGTTATATGCAGCAAAGGGAAAGCTGGGATGCCAGGAACCTTGCTTACGACCTTGCTGTGGTTACTCGCAAGCTTGTTGACAATAATTATCCCCTCGTCAACCCTTGTAATGGGCTCCAGGTGACTGGCTGCGTGCGACATATAGCAGATTGCCCTGAATGTAGTCCGCGAGCGCATGTGTCATGCTTAGCCACTTTGCAAAATGTTACGTGATTGTTGGTAACGCATTCTGTGACCGCCTTCACTCCGTCGTCGCATTCTGCCACTATGTTGTCGTGTATCTGTGGTATGGTGTCCCCATTTATCACAGGGAAAATAATGACCTTCTTACATAAAAGTTTAATTCTAGGGTAATCTATAATTATATGTATGGTACGATCGGACTGAAATATTTTAATGTTGGACACAGCCATTAAATTAACTATGGAGACTGTTGTGAACTGTTCGGTAAAAATAGATTTTAAATCTTCTTGATAAAAAATGGCTGGGTTTATTATATATATTATATTTGGCAAGTGTGACAGTAAGCATAAGGTCTTGAATTTCTGTAATTAGCATTCTATTTCTTGCTAGTAAAGTTTCGTATAAGTGTGGGATATCAGTAAGTTCACCACTTCTGGACTGTATTATTTTATTAACAGTATTTGTAAGTAAATTAATTTGCCTTTGAGTTTCTGTTTTAATTATTATTTGTCTATTGTTAGATTGAATTAACTGTGCTTCTGTTATTTTAATTCTTTCCAAATCTGCCGCATCAGGCGTTCCTGCCACAACCTTTAGCGCTGTGCCCAAAAAAGCTAGACTACTTGCTATCCTGTGGTGTATCATTAACGCGGACAAAAGATTTTAACATGTTTTATGTCTACTTCTATAAATTTTCGCATGTTCGTCGAGGAAAATAATTCAGCCAGTTTTATCGTATCGTCTACAATTTTCGTGAATTCAGTCAGGTTCGTTGAATGTCTTAGGTAGCTGCGTTGCTCCCATATTAAAACATTGCCGTCTAGCACGGGAATGTAATTTGCATTGGAGTAGTCGGTAATGCGTGCCCCTGCTGCGGCTAGGACTGACAGTATTATGATGATTAACCTGTGGGGAATGTAAACAATGACTATAGTGACTTTGTGGTTTGATATAGCAAATAAAGAACTTGATCAAAATTACTTCAAATTATCCTTATGGACCACCCTCCCCTTAATAAGTACAGAAGTTCCCAGGTCTGCTTGTACGCGTCCCTCAGAACACAACTGTGATAATTTGTTTCCCAACCTTTTATTGTTCTTAATAAATACTTTGTCGCCTACGTCAAATACCCTATTTTGCCTATCTGGGTTGCATCTGTTGAGTTGATCTTGTTGTGCTTTGTTTATTCTGTTTTTAATATTTTCCCGCAAATCAGTGTGTTGTGCATGGATAACGTCTATTGGCTTTTCTTCCGTAACCGAATGAATTGTTTTATTATATTCTATTGCTGCTCTTACTATGATCTGTGTCGTATCATTAAGTTGTTTATCAATTTTCATGCATCTGGCTATCTCTAGCAATGTACTGTGGAATCGTTCCACTTGTCCATTCGAGCAGCTATGCAATGGAGGTGCGTTTACTACGTCTATTTCGAACTGATTTTTTAACATCGAAGTAATCGTCTCTGAATTAAACGATGCTTCGTTGTCACAATAAATTGTCTTTATTTTTGGAAAAATATTGAGTAATTGCAATATGGGGATAGTAATATCCGTTATTGTTCGGGATAATAAGGGTTGTACAACAGCAAATTTGGAAAACTTGTCCACGCAGGTCAAGAATAGCTTGTGGTCAGTGGAGAATATATCGATATGCAGCATTTCGCCGGGATAAGACGGAATAGGTGTTTGCCCAAGTTCTTGTTTTTTTGGGTGACGGTCGTACTTAGCTGTGGTGCAGACTTTGCAATTTAAGACGATTTCATTGGTTAATTTGGCCATTTTTGGGAAGTAATACTCCCGAAGTATTTGTTTGATATTTTCTTGCGCTGCTCTATATCTGAATCTGATTACTTTGTTGGTTATATCAGTAACCATGTTCTTGCAATGCCAAAATAGAATTGTCGTTTTTGCTGCCGAATAGAATTAGTCTCCCATGCAAGTTGTAGCGCGCCTCATCTAGGATTACTTGGTTTCTAAAAATATTAACAGGCTTGTTTGTTGTCTCGATTGTATAGGTCAAGGAAAGCTCACTGTGGACGGTGGCAGCACATGATTGAATTTCATCTTGTAGGGCATTCACATTTTGCCTTGATAAGGCATCTGTCACTAGGTGTTCTTTGCTTGGCTTGTAATGAATTTGAGCGTTACGTTCTTCAATACAAGCCTTCCACTTTTTAATTCTCGCATTTGTGTTTTTTTGTGACACGGAAAATGTGAGCGGTTGGTGATCTGTAAAAATGTGCAACTCTCTGGTTCCATACAGGTAGTTCTGTAGTTTTCCAAGAGCCCACACGATTGCCAACAATTCCCTTTCATTAGTGGCGTAAAGTGCTTCACTTTGTTTTAATATTCGGGATATCATTGTTATTGGCCTCCCGCCCTGGGACAACACTGCTCCAATCCCGTCGGCAGAAGCGTCGCACAGTTGGGCCTCTGCTCGGATAGCGTTGCAAAAATACGTTTTTTCATAATCGCGTTTGGCAAAAATGATATATGCAATCGATAGGAAATACTTCAGAGATTATGAATCCGAAAAATTTTTGAAATCGGTTGAGATTCATGGGTGCTAGAGGCGCCCAAAGTTGAGACATTTTTAGTGAAAAGGAAAAAATGCTAATTTTTAAAAAAAATCGCAACTTTAAAACTGATTATTGGGCGATTTCAAAAATCGATCTTGGATTTTTTGGTTTTATCTGAAAAGTATGTTCTTTATTAATAGCATGTTTCATAAATTTTAATAATTACTTAAATAGTTATTGAATTAGAAGCGTTTAAAAAATGTACTAAATATTGGCATTTTTTGAACTTTGATGGAATAAAACTAGCAAGACTCAACTAGTATCAGTACCGGACTATATACACTAGGTAGGTGAAATATTTACCTATCAGATGTATATAGTCCCAATATGCGGAGACCTGCGACAGCGATGCGTAAGCCATAAAACTAAGGCAACCTCGCCTAAAAAATGCGCTGCAGGTATAAGGAAGAAGAAGAGCGCATGCGTATTGGCCTGTAGCTTCTTTGTATTTAAATGATAACATTGCGTAATGCTGTTTTGCAAATACTACCTGTTTACATATATGCCTTTCTACAATGATAAATTGTTAATTACCTGCTTTGGAAAAAATGACAAGACAGGTAAATGTTATTTAAGTTGATGAAAAGTTTGTCCTATTTGTGGGTTGGTCGTTTTTATTTCCGTTTACCTAATTGGATGTAAATATTAAGTTGTTTACCTAATTAATACAAAAAGGGTAATACCGATTTTTCCTTCTACCTATTTAATTCAAAAAATATAACATAAAGAGGTACTTATTCCTCTCGTTTGCGACAGTTTATTTTTAACTTCATAAGTGGAAACACCTTAAATCAGGACTGAATAGTATTTGTCAATATAATTCAAGACAGTTTTATTTAATTGTGCAAAAATGTTGTTAAAGAATGAAAGGATTTTGAAAGTTTTCAAAGAGTGTGAAAACTTAAACGATTTTGAAATGGGATTGCTAAAGGAGATGGGCGTTTCATTCGAAAACGCTAGTACGGAGCTTAAGTTGAAAATCAAATATACACAAAATAACTTAAGGCGGAAATGGATCGCAAGCGGCAGAAATCTGGCAAGTTTCGAAAAAAAAAATGAAGTTTGGCTTGAGGAGTATACGACATTCGTAGATTCGGAGCACGAAGATGATCAACCATCAACTAGCCGAGGAAGAGGAAGGCCGCATAAAGATGTGGAAGATTGTTCAACGTTTACAAGGAAACGAAAGCTTCTGGGTGCTACTGAAAGCATTACAACGGAGCATCTTTCCGAAGCACTTTCTTCAAAGTATGAAAAGGAACAAGAGAGAGAACAAGTGAGGAGAACTGCTACGAATATGGAATTTCTCCGTTGCATTGCAGAATAAAGTGTATGGATTTTATTCTGAAGCTAGCTTACACACTTCCTCGGCCAGGAGAAACAAAAACGGATAAAACATCTCGTGAGGATATTCAGAGCAGGAAGGAGATTATACAAGCTGAATTCTCTCGCAAGCTGGGACTGAAAGTTGACTGCCCAAAGTACGGATACGGAAATACGAATGATGGAAATACTTCAAGGAGATTTTTTGAAAATGATGAAGTGACATCTTTTATAACAGGTGTTAGTCAAGAGATTATTAAAAGGTTGGCTGTTATCTTGAATATTATAAATTGCAAGGAAACGGTAAATGGTGACAAATTTGCCGAATATACTTCAAAGACTGCTCATCTTTTGTGAATTGTATCCGCAAAAAAAACTTACCCCAACGGTACATAGGATTTTGGCTCACGGAAAGGATTTAATAGAATATCAGTGTTTACCACTTGGAGAGCTATCCGAAGAAGCACAGGAATGTAAAAACAAGGACTACAAAAGGTTCAGATACACTAATAGATTAAAAACTTCTCGTGTTAGACAAAATGAAGACCTTTTTAACATGCTAGCAGCCTCTTCGGACCCACTTATTGCATCACTGAGACACGTGCGATCACGAAAGGATTTGCAAAATAGCAACTATAGTCCCGAAATGTTGAGTTTATTAGATACTGATGTAAATATTGAAAATTATTTTGAAGAAAATCAGCCATCAATAGCAAATTTTCAAAGTTAACCTAAAAAAAAAATTAAAAAAAAATTTTTTTTTTCTTTTTGTAATTATGTTAAAAAATCAAATTAAAACATTAAAAAATGTTACCTAGTCATCTAAAACAATGAAAAATTCCATTTGTGATTAAAAAAAAACGGGTTTCGATCCATTTTTAAAGGAAAAACATGCTTGGAAATATTTTCTGACTTTGACCTTGAATATTTCAGCGCCACGAACACCCAGCACTTTTGACAAACATTCATTTTAAAGCTTAAGGTATTCTTTATCATATGCTTTTTAAATTTTTGAAATCGCCTTATTGGTTTAGACGCTATGATTTTTGCAATGCTAAATGCCAGAAGGCCCCACTGTGCGTCGGTTGTGAGGTCGAAAGGTTTTTGAAAGTTTGGGTACATGAGTATGACATCTTCGGATGCCAGAATGTTTCTTAAGCGGTCAAAGGTGTGACGTTGCGATTCATCAAAGTCGATTGGGACCTTTTTGGACATGTGCTTGCCTACTTTTCCATTTTCGCCTTTCAGTATGTCGGTTAAAGGTCTTGCGATTGATGCAAAATCCTTAATAAACGACCTGTAATAACAGCAAGGCCCAAAAACGATCTTAGTGTATAGAGGCTCTTTGGCTCGGGGTACTCCTGAATTGCCTTGACCTTTTCGGGGTCAGTTTTTGTTCCGTCACTAGAGACGATGAAACCCAAATATTCGACGCTTCCTAAAAAAATTTTGTTATTTCTTTTGACACTCTCATGTTAGCGCTGCAAAGAAGCTGGAGCACAGTGTCAATGTGTTTGACATGCTCGGCTTAATTTTCAGAAAATATTAACACGTCATCTACGTAGACGTAGCATATTTTCCCGATTTGTTCCCTTAGAACATCATCGATTGCTCTCTGAAATATGCTTTCGGCATTTTTTAAACCAAAGGGTGAGCGACAGAATTCGTATTTCCCTCCGTTTACTGAGAACGCCGTTTTCGCGCGATCCTTTTTAGCTAGATAAATTTGATGGTACCCAGATTTTAAGTCCGAAGTGTGTAAAGTAACTGAGAAATACTCATTTGGTACAGTAATTTTAAAAGAGGATATTTCTCTATTTGAATTAAGACCTTAGCAGGATATATATTACCGTTGTCTGCTGCCGCAGACGTCTCAGAAGCATCAAAGCAAGCCTAGAGATAAATAATTGTTTGCGATGAGGCATTACAGTTACTGAAGGCGGAGGAGCATTGGAATCAACAAGTGATTGGGAGCCAGCATGATCCTGTTATTGATCAGAGTTCCCGTGAGGAAAAGATTGAGTAACACCAGGTAAAGAGTGACAAGATGATGGTGTAGGCGAAAGTAAAATGGGAGAAAATGTAATAGAGAGGGCTGGAGACGGCTTATGAGGTAACTCAAGGGCATACTTCTTGGGCAACTTATCAGAAGGTGGAACGAACTTGAATTGCGACAATAAACACTCATTGGACAGCTGTTTGGCCAGTTTGTTTAAAGAAATAAACTTTAAACGAAGAACCCTGTACAAGTTAAGATGTTGGATATGTCCACAGGTTCCTGTTAGGGGTTGCCGTTGGTGGGATCCAGCTTATAGATTGATTTATGTTGATTAGGATGAGATACGATTAGGTATCTGAATCACCGTCCTTGTGGATCAGCAGTATATAAGAGATTATAAATTGTGTTACGGCCAAGTGCCGGGTTATGCTTCTTTATTGTTAAAGGGTTATACAAAAACTAAATATGTTGAAGAAAATAAAAGAGAACTAAACCTAAGTACATAAATGCGAATATGAATCTAAAGCTAAATACATAAGAAGTAAATATGTAAGGCGTATGGTCATCCTATGGGCTCTTGTTCAGACGCTGTGAATTCGTCACATCGACGTTGCAGCTGCACAGATTGTTCTAAGACTTAGTGCGAAGGGAGCTCGTTGAATTGTTTTTTAACTTCTCCCCTTCTAAATTCATTGCCGTCTTCGGTGATGCATGACTCTTGGACGAATTTTTGCAGTTGAGCAGCTGACTTCCTCTGGTACCTGCAGTGACCAGCTACGACGAGGCTACAGAGCAAGAAGCTTACAAGTACTCCGATCGCGAACCATGATATGATATCCGTTGGATATCATATCATCATTCAACTCCCGGATGGCGTTTAGGTTGAGTTCGTTCATTCGCTGTAGCAGAGGTAGACTTAACACATGATCGTGTCCCGTTATATGCAGCAAAGGGAAAGCTGGGATGCCAGGAACCTTGCTTACGACCTTGCTGTGGTTAAGGTACATGGTCCTGTTTATCGTAGCGCTTTTCTCAAACGTTATAAGATGGGTTCCGTTGGCGTGTAACGTAGGGCCATCATCTACACTGATACTCGCAAGCTTGTTGACAATAATTATCCCCTCGTCAACCCTTGTAATGGGCTCCAGGTGACTGGGCTGCGTGCGACATATAGCAGATTGCCCTGAATGTAGTCCGCGAGCACATGTGTCATGCTTAGCCAGTTTGCAAAATGTTACGTGATTGTTGGTAACGCATTCTGTGACCGCCTTCACTCCGTCGTCGCATTCTGCCACTATGTTGTCGTGTATCTGTGGTATGGTGTCCCCATTTATCACAGGGAAAATAATGACCTTCTTACATAAAAGTTTAATTCTAGGGTAATCTATAATTATATGTATGGTACGATCGGACTGAAATATTTTAATGTTGGACACAGCCATTAAATTAACTATGGAGACTGTTGTGAACTGTTCGGTAAAAATAGATTTTAAATCTTCTTGATAAAAAATGGCTGGGTTTATTATATATATTATATTTGGCAAGTGTGACAGTAAGCATAAGGTCTTGAATTTCTGTAATTAGCATTCTATTGCTAGTAAAGTTTCGTATAAGTGTGGGATATCAGTAAGTTCACCACTTCTGGACTGTATTATTTTATTAACAGTATTTGTAAGTAAACTAATTTGCCTTTGAGTTTCTGTTTTAATTATTATTTGTCTATTGTTAGATTGAATTAACTGTGCTTCTGTTATTTTAATTCTTTCCAAATCTGCCGCATCAGGCGTTCCTGCCACAACCTTTAGCGCTGTGCCCAAAAAATCTAGACTACTTGCTATCCTGTGGTGTATCATTAACGCGGACAAAAGATTTTTAACATGTTTTATGTCTACTTCTATAAATTTTCGCATGTTCGTCGAGGAAAATAATTCAGGCAGTTTTATCGTATCGTCTACAATTTTCGTGAATTCAGTCAGGTTCGTTGAATGTCTTAGGTAGCTGTGTTGCTCCCATATTAAAACATTGCCGTCTAGCACGGGAATGTAATTTGCATTGGAGTAGTCGGTAATGCGTGCCCCTGCTGCGGCTAGGACTGACAGTATTATGATGATTAACCTGTGGGGAATGTAAACAATGACTATAGTGACTTTGTGGTTTGATATAGCAAATAAAGAACTTGATCAAAATTACTTCAAATTATCCTTATGGACCACCCTCCCCTTAATAAGTACAGAAGTCTGCTTGTACGCGTCCCTCAGAACACAACTGTGATAATTTGTTTCCCAACCTTTTATTGTTCTTAATAAATACTTTGTCGCCTACGTCAAATACCCTATTTTGCCTATCTGGGTTGCATCTGTTGAGTTGATCTTGTTGTGCTTTGTTTATTCTGTTTTTAATATTTTCCCGCAAATCAGTGTGTTGTGCATGGATAACGTCTATTGGCTTTTCTTCCGTAACCGAATGAATTGTTTTATTATATTCTATTGCTGATCTTACTATGATCTGTGTCGTATCATTAAGTTGGTTATCAATTTTCATGCATCTGGCTATCTCTAGCAATGTACTGTGGAATCGTTCCACTTGTCCATTCGAGCAGCTATGCAATGGAGGTGCGTTTACTACGTCTATTTCGAACTGATTTTTTAACATCGAAGTAATCGTCTCTGAATTAAACGATGCTTCGTTGTCACAATAAATTGTCTTTATTTTTGGAAAAATATTGAGTAATTGCAATATGGGGATAGTAATATCCGTTATTGTTCGGGATAATAAGGGTTGTGTTTGATCTGCCCAGTTGCAGATGGTACAAAACTCCAATGCTCAATAGCATGTGGAGTGGAGTAAGGAAAATTAAGTCTTCTCCTCTTCGAATTCCAGAAAGAAGTCATTTTTATATTTCGTTTTCATGAGTTAGAAGCTCTTCATGAGCCATATAACAGAAGCTTTTAGAACATGTTAATGTAAATACAGTGGTAGAAATTCCGATAATCTTAAACAAATAATATAAGAAATTTTAATATATACAAATCTAAGTTAACAATGACGTCTCCTCCAACATACTCCCCCATTGAAGGATGAAGTATGACTCCTTCAATATACATAAACGTCATCTCTTAAAGGCAATGGAGCAAGTTTGCAGATTGGGCGACGAATAATTCCTTTCTTGGTGCGAACGTCGGCTACTCTGACCCTTCCATCTGCACCAGGTATGGCTTCGACCACACGACCAGTAATCCAGCATTGCGGTGGAAGATTGTCTTCATGGATGAGAACTAATTGATCCTTTGCTATGTTGTTCTCGGGATGCAACCACTTAGAGCGTTCTTGTAATTGATGTACATAGTCGCGCTTCCAGAGTTCCCAGAAGCGTTGCTTGAGATAGGTCACCCTTTGCCAACGAGATAGATAAGATAGTTTTGAGTCATTTATTACCGGTTCAGGGATCGCTTGCAGTGAACATCCGATCAATAAGTGTGCTGGCGTCAGAGCCTCCCCGTCATTGGGATCATCGCTGTGAATGGATATTGGACGGGAATTCAATATCGCCTCCACTTCAATTGCAATCGATTGAAGCTCTTCATACGTCAAATGAGAAGAGGTCAAATTTTTGATGAGCAGAGTCTTCATTGACTTTACTGCGGCTTCCCATAAGCCTCCAAAATGGGGAGCACGCGGTGGAATGAAATTGAATTCAAAGCCGGCATTTCGGCTAAATTCCTCCAGATTTTTTGCATTGAGTTCTGAACAGAATTGCCGTTTGAAGCCTTCAAGTTGCGAACTTGCTCCGACAAAGTTGGTGGCATTGTCACAATAAATCCTTTTGGGTATGCCACGTCGTCCGATGAATCGCTTCAAACAGAGAATAAAATTATTAGCAGATAGGTCAGAGATTAGTTCTGTATGAATAGCTTTTGAAGAAAAGCAAACAAATATGGCCAAATATGTTTTGTAAGGAACTTTGCTTCGAATGCGGTACGACGTAAGAAATGGTCCACATAGATCTACTCCGCATATCAGAAACGGGCGTTCGGCCAGGAGACGGTCAGCTGGGAGGTTACCCATGATTTGTCGCATTAATACAGGTTTGTAATGATAGCAATGTGTGCAACTTCTAACAACCTTTCGGACCAGTTCGCGAGCATTTACAATCCATACTGTTAGGCGCAGAATCGCTATCAAAACCTTAGCTCCCGCGTGAAGGTTTCGCAAGTGAAGATCTTCAATATATTTATAAGTGAAATTATGAGTCTTTGGAAGCAATAACGGCATTTTAGCGTCCAATGGTATGTCAGCCATTGCAAGACGGCCTCCAACACGGATAAGTCGAATATTTTGAGAACCTATCTGTTCATTTGAGATGAATGGATTTAACCTTTGAAGCTCCGGCTTCAGACTTCGTCCTGCTTGTAAGTCCTTTAGTTCTTTCGCAAACACATCACTCTGAATGGAAGAGATTATATGATTAAAAGCCAATTTAAATTCTTCTACTGAAATGCTTCTTGTAGCATTTATCGTATTATTGCGGTTAATAGGAACTCGGTTGAAAACTCGTAAAACGTATGCTAAGACTCTCACAATCATACGAAACGATGATAGTCTACTAATGATCTGCTCAACTATGCTCTTTTCTTTATAACTAGTGCTACATTTCAATACAAGGGTGTTTCGCAATTCTAATTCTTTGGGCTCGAAATCTGTCTTTCTTTCAGATTTCGGCCAATGTAATGCATTAAGTGTTAAGAACCTTGGTCCATGAAACCAAATTGTCTGCATCAAATCGCGCGCTGCACACCCACGTGAAACAATGTCGGCTGGATTATCCTTTCCAGGCACGTGACTCCAAATGATATCCTGCGATTGAGTTTGTATGGTTGATACGCGATTGGCAATAAAGCATTTTAGAGTTGATGGGTGCATTTTAATCCAATGGAGAACGACAGTTGAATCTGTCCAAAAATATGTTTTGCTGACAAGACAGTTTAATTTGTGTTTGATTTTAGTCCATGTTTGGCAGAGTAAAACGGAAGCACAAAGCTCTAAACGAGGTATGCTTTGCGATTGAGTGGGCGCAACTCTCGATCTCGAAATGATCAATGAAGTTACATATTTTCCGTTGTCCAAAACCCTTGCGTATATGCAACATCCATACGCTCGATTTGAGGCATCCGAAAATCCATGGATTTCACACTTATTTTTTGGTGATGTATTAACAAATCGATTTACTCGAACCATGTCAAGATTAGATAAATCAGCTTCAAGTTGTTGCCATCTAGTCCGTAAGATCTCTGGCAACGGGTCGTCCCAGTCCAAGCGCTCGATCCACAAGTCTTGGATCAAGATTTTGTAGCGTACTACGACTGGCGCTAATAATCCTAGCAGATCATAGAGCCTGGCCATGATCGATACTATTTTTCGTTTTGTTGGTATTGCAGTTAATGGAAGATCAAATCGAAATAATATAAGATCTTCAGTTGGCAGCCACGACATGCCAAGAGCCTTGGTGACATCACTATTGTCAATATTGAGATTATATTCATACTCTGTTGGTGCCCCACTAAAATTCCACTTTGTCAATTCTAAGCCTGCCTTTGAGAGCAATTTGGTAACTTCATTCGTCTTAGCATTGAGTTCTTCGATTGAGTCAGCTCCAGAAATTAGATCGTCGACGTACATATCCTCAGCTAATACAGCAGCTCCAATTGGAAACAACTCCTTATACGTCTCTGATAAAAACTTTAAGGACCTGATTGCGAGAAATGGAGCGCACGACATCCCATAGGTAACAGTATTCAATTGAAATAATTGAATAGGTTCTTGCGGTGACTTTCTCCACAAGATTTGTTGGAAACTTCTATCCTCAGGTGCGACGAGAAATTGTCTGTACATTTTTGTTATGTCAGCTGTAATAGCATGGCGATACAAACGAAACGAGAGTAATGTTAGGATTAGATCTTGTTGAATAGTAGGACCAACCATGAGAATATCATTTAATGATATATTTGATGATGATTTAGACGAAGCGTCAAATACTACGCGAAGTTTAGTTGATGAGCTCTGCGGTCTAAGTACACAATGGTGAGGAAGAATGTAATGATTTCCCGATTGCAAATTATCTAACGAAGTTACCTCCATGTGATTCAACTTAAGATATTCATCTAAAAAATCGATGTACATTTCCTTTAATTGGTGTTGAGATGCAAGCCGTCTTTCGAGTTGAAGAAAACGTCTTTTTGCACAGGACAACGAGTCTCCAAGTTGTTCAGGAGATTCCTTGAAAGGCAACCGAACCTGTATGCGCCCTGAATCCAGGAATTGTGTGTGCACCTGAAAGTGAGTTTCACATGCTTGTTCTTCTGAGGTTAACGAAATATCTTTATTCTGAATTCCATGTATTTCATCCATTTTCCAAAACCTTTCTAATAATATGTTAAGGTCCTGCCGTTGCGTTAAATTACAAGTGTATTGTTGAGTTGATTGAGGTTCAGCAATCTTACCCCCGACGATCCATCCTAATGCAGTTTCCACTAGATGAGGAAGACCAATTCCTAAACTAATTTTACCAGTTTTAAGTAGATCAAAAAACTCCTTTACGCTAAGCAATAGATCTACTTTTCCGGGCGTATAAAAGAATGGGTCGGCTAACTCAATTTCTTTGGGAATGGCCCAATTTGACACATCTAGTCTCTTTTCAGGCTGAGGTAGAGATATAGATTTAGTCACGATAAACTCCATATTCCATTCATCTGGAGATATTCTTGAACGAATTTTGGTAGATACGGAATGTTTCATATGTGTACGTAATTCACCGATTCCAGCAATCTCATAATGATCGTAACGAAACGGAAGCTGAAGCCTTTTCGCTAATTCTTCAGTTATAAAGGTAAGCTCAGAGCACGAATCAAGTAATGCTCTTGCGAGCTGAAACTCACCAAGTTTGTCTTGAATAAGAACTATTGCTGTTGGAAGTAATCCCCGCCGAGCGTGGCGAGTCAACATTGATGTTGCAAATGTTTTACTTTCGTCATGTGTATTATGAATGATTTGTTGCGATTGATGATGAATAGAAGGTCCATCTAGTTGATAATTTCCCTGGACGTTTGAATCCTTATGCATGTTTGTGTGATGTAAACCTCCACAATGACGACATCTATTCAATGAAGGACACTTTGAGGCTGGATGACCCTTATTGAGGCAATTTAAACAAAGTGACGCTGTTTTAACAATCTTAAATCGCTCAATAAAAGGTAGCGAAATAAAAACTGGACAGAATGCTAACCTATGCTCAGTTGACTGACATTGAATGCATCTACTTTGGGCAGCAACAAATACTTTTGAAGTACTATGAAGTTTGTCTCTGACGGGTCTTTCCTCTTGTCGGTTTCGCAGATACCCTTCCAAATATTGACAGTGTCGACTGAGAATTTGATAACAGTCGGCCCAGTCTGGCAATTTATCATATTCTTGAACCCGATCGTATGCTTGTTTGGATTCAAGATCAATTTTTGCCATAACAATGTGAATAAGTACTGCGTTTAATACATCAGCTTCAGACCCAAGAGACAACAATGATCCGCGTAGAGCTGAAACCGTATCCAAAATTGTACGTAGGGTAACAGCGTCTGCCTTTTTCATGCTAGCAATGTTAAATAAACTTGAAATATGTTCTACGAAAATAAGAACTTTCTTGTCATATCGCTCGTTGAGGCGCTCTAGGGCCTTGGGATAATTTTCGTCTGATATTTGAAATGGCGAGACTACGCTTAGAGCTTGGCCAGATAGACAACTTATTAGATAGTTGAATTTGTCAACATTGGACAATGAGTTGTCTTCATGTACCATATTTGTAAATGAAGTAATAAATTTTTGGAATTCCCCATATTTGCCGTCGAATTTAGGTAATTTGAGGGATGGAAGCCGATTATGATGTCCCCCATGATAAGTCGATGAATTAAAGAAACTAAGTTCTTCTGGTTTTTCCTTTTTACTTGCGCCAATGCGCCGTAATATGATTGCCTTTGTTTCGATAAAAAGATCTTCTATCTCTGCCCGATTCGCGTCTGCTGGATCTAGCTTCTCAATATTGGTTAGAACTTGTAATGCTTGTTTAAAATACGACTCAATAATTTGAGACTGACAATCTAATATAATAGGGTCATTTTCAAGATCGATTCTAGCTCTTAAACTTTGAATATTAGATTGCAGTTGATTCCGTTGTTGTCTGAGAGGTAGAAGCTGCGTTTCATTTGGTGGAGACATTTTGGGCCCTTAACGAAAGAAATGTAGCAAGTTAGAAATGAATTAAACGTGAGCTAAACGAGTTCTAGTTTTAATAAAAACACTCAAATGCATTAAGTTTCACTCAAGAGCTTAATAAGTGAGCTTTAATATGTAGATCGTTTCTCTATATGAGTTTGAGTACTTACTCCGCTGTGCTTAATACTTAGCACGTGTTAAAGCTTACGAGTGTTTTACATGTGAGTGTAAAGCATGTGAAAGCTTTACGATCGCTAATGAGTGGTAATTGAGTCAAAATTTGAGTGGAAATAGATACTGTAAATTTACACACTCAAGTTGACTTAGGTTATGATAGGGCTCCACGTAAATGTCCACGATGATGTCTTGCAAATGCCAATGATGAAGAAGTCCGATGACGACTATCCAAGATGATTATGTAACGATGAAGAAGTCCAATGATGAATGTGATGATGATGTACGCTGAAAAGTCCAATGATGACTGTCCAAGATGATGTAACGATGAATGTGATATAATGAACGAATAAACGACTTTATATAGTTTTTAAATTTTTATGTTGGGACTTGCGAAGTGCAATGTCCTGTCACGGTCGCCAATGTTTGATCTGCCCAGTTGCAGATGGTACAAAACTCCAATGCTCAATAGCATGTGGAGTGGAGTAAGGAAAATTAAGTCTTCTCCTCTTCGAATTCCAGAAAGAAGTCATTTTTATATTTCGTTTTCATGAGTTAGAAGCTCTTCATGAGCCATATAACAGAAGCTTTTAGAACATGTTAATGTAAATACAGTGGTAGAAATTCCGATAATCTTAAACAAATAATATAAGAAATTTTAATATATACAAATCTAAGTTAACAATGACGTCTCCTCCAACAGGTTGTACAACAGGAAATTTGGAAAACTTGTCCACGCAGGTCAAGAATAGCTTGTGGTCAGTGGAGAATATATCGATATGCAGCATTTCGCCGGGATAAGACGGAATAGGTGTTTGCCCAAGTTCTTGTTTTTTTGGGTGACGGTCGTACTTAGTTGTGGTGCAGACTTTGCAATTTAAGACGATTTTATTGGTTAATTTGGCCATTTTTGGGAAGTAATACTGCCGAAGTATTTGTTTGATATTTTCTTGCGCTGCTCTATGTGCGCGATTATGTTCGGTATTAACTTTCTGAATCTGATTACTTTGTTGCTTATATCAGTAACCATGTTCTTGCAATGCCAAAATAGAATTGTCGTTTTTGCTGCCGAATAGAATTAGTCTCCCATGCAAGTTGTAGCGCGCCTCATCTAGGATTACTTGGTTTCTAAAAATATTAACAGGCTTGTTTGTTGTCTCGATTGTATAGGTCAAGGAAAGCTCACTGTGGACGGTGGCAGCACATGATTGAATTTCATCTTGTAGGGCATTCACATTTTGCCTTGATAAGGCATCTGTCACTAGGTGTTCTTTGCTTGGCTTGTAATGAATTTGAGCGTTACGTTCTTCAATACAAGCCTTCCACTTTTTAATTCTCGCATTTGTGTTTTTTTGTGACACGGAAAATGTGAGCGGTTGGTGATCTGTAAAAATGTGCGACTCTCTGGTTCCATACAGGTAGTTCTGTAGTTTTCCAAGAGCCCACACGATTGCCAACAATTCCCTTTCATTAGTGGCGTAAAGTGCTTCACTTTGCTTTAATATTCGGGATATCATTGTTATTGGCCTCCCGACCTGGGACAACACTGCTCCAATCCCGTCGGCAGAAGCGTCGGTTGTGAGGTCGAAAGGTTTTTGAAAGTTCGGGTACATGAGTATGACATCTTCGGATGCCAGAATGTTTCTTAAGCGGTCAAAGGTGTGACGTTGCGATTCATCAAAGTCGATTGGGACCTTTTTGGACATGTGCTTGCCTACTTTTCCATTTTCGCCTTTCAGTATGTCGGTTAAAGGTCTTGCGATTGATGCAAAATCCTTAATAAACGACCTGTAATAACAGCAAGGCCCAAAAACGATCTTAGTGTATAGAGGCTCTTTGGCTCGGGGTACTCCTGAATTGCCTTGACCTTTTCGGGGTCAGTTTTTGTTCCGTCACTAGAGACGATGAAACCCAAATATTCGACGCTTCCTAAAAAAATTTTGTTATTTCTTTTGACACTCTCATGTTAGCGCTGCAAAGAAGCTGGAGCACAGTGTCAATGTGTTTGACATGCTCGGCTTAATTTTCAGAAAATATTAACACGTCATCTACGTAGACGTAGAATATTTTCCCGATTTGTTCCCTTAGAACATCATCGATTGCTCTCTGAAATATGCTTTCGGCATTTTTTAAACCAAAGGGTGAGCGACAGAATTCGCATTTCCCTCCGTTTACTGAGAACGCCGTTTTCGCGCGATCCTTTTCAGCTAGATAAATTTGATGGTACCCAGATTTTAAGTCCAAAGTGTGTAAAGTAACTGAGAAATACTCATTTGGTATAGTAATTTTAAAAGAGGATATTTCTCTATTTGAATTAAGACCTTAGCAGGATATATATTACCGTTGTCTGCTGCCGCAGACGTCTCAGAAGCATCGAAGCAAGCCTAGAGATAAATAATTGTTTGCGATGAGGCACTACAGTTACTGAAGGCGGAGGAGCATTGGAATCAACAAGTGATTGGGAGCCAGCATGATCCTGTTATTGATCAGAGTTCCCGTGAGGGAAAGATTGAGTAACACCAGGTAAAGAGTGACAAGATGATGGTGTAGGCGAAAGTAAAATGGGAGAAAATGTAATAGAGAGGGCTGGAGACGGCTTATGAGGTAACTCAAGGGCATACTTCTTGGGCAACTTATCAGAAGGTGGAACGAACTTGAATTGCGACAATAAACACTCATTGGACAGCTGTTTGGCCAGTTTGTTTAAAGAAATAAACTTTAAACGAAGAACCCTGTACAAGTTAAGATGTTGGATATGTCCACTGGTTCCTGTTAGGGGTTGCCGTTGGTGGGATCCAGCTTATAGATTAATTTATGTTGATTAGGATGAGATACGATTAGGTATCTGAATCACCGTCCTTGTGGATCAGCAGTATATAAGAGATTATAAATTGTGTTACGGCCAAGTGCCGGAGTTATGCTTCTTTATTGTTAAAGGGTTATACAAAAACTGAATATGTTGAAGAAAATAAAAGAGAACTAAACCTAAGTACATAAATGCGAATATGAATCTAAAGCTAAATACATAAGAAGTAAATATGTAAGGCGTATGGTCATCCTATGGGCTCTTGTTCAGACGCTGTGAATTCGTCACATCGACGTTGCAGCTGCACAGATTGTTCTAAGACTTAGTGCGAAGGGAGCTCGTTGAATTGTTTTTTAACTTCTCCCCTTCTAAATTCATTGCCGTCCTCGGTGATGCATGACTCTTGGACGAATTTTTGCAGTTGAGCAGCTGACTTCCTCTGGTACCTGCAGTGACCAGCTACGACGAGGCTACAGAGCAAGAAGCTTAGAAGTACTCCGATCGCGAACCAAACCTTGGGCGATCCGTTGGATATCATATCATCATTCAACTCCCGGATGGCGTTTAGGTTGAGTTCGTTCATTCGCTGTAGCAGAGGTAGACTTAACACATGATCGTGTCCCGTTATATGCAGCAAAGGGAAAGCTGGGATGCCAGGAACCTTGCTTACGACCTTGCTGTGGTTAAGGTACATGGTCCTGTTTATCGTAGCGCTTTTCTCAAACGTTATAAGATGGGTTCCGTTGGCGTGTAACGTAGGGCCATCATCTACACTGATACTCGCAAGCTTGTTGACAATAATTATCCCCTCGTCAACCCTTGTAATGGGCTCCAGGTGACTGGGCTGCGTGCGACATATAGCAGATTGCCCTGAATGTAGTCCGCGAGCACATGTGTCATGCTTAGCCAGTTTGCAAAATGTTACGTGATTGTTGGTAACGCATTCTGTGACCGCCTTTACTCCGTCGTCGCATTCTGCCACTATGTTTTCGTGTATCTGTGGTATGGTGTCCCCATTTATCACAGGGAAAATAATGACCTTCTTACATAAAAGTTTAATTCTAGGGTAATCTATAATTATATGTATGGTACGATCGGACTGAAATATTTTAATGTTGGACACAGCCATTAAATTAACTATGGAGACTGTTGTGAACTGTTCGGTAAAAATAGATTTTAAATCTTCTTGATCAAAAATGGCTGGGTTTATTATATATATTATATTTGACAAGTGGGACAGTAAGCATAAGGTCTTGAATTTCTGTAATTAGCATTCTATTTCTTGCTAGTAAAGTTTCGTATAAGTGTGGGATATCAGTAAGTTCACCACTTCTGGACTGTATTATTTTATAAGTAAATTATTTTATAAGTAATTATTTGTAAGTAAATGATTTTGCCTTTGAGTTTCTGTGTTAATTATTATTTGTCTATTGTTAGATTGAATTAACTGTGCTTCTGTTATTTTAATTCTTTCCAAATCTGCCGCATCAGGCGTTCCTGCCACAACCTTTAGCGCTGTGCCCAAAAAATCTAGACTTCTTGCCATCCTGTGGTGTATCATTAACGCGGACAAAAGATTTTTAACATGTTTTATGTTTACTTCTATAAATTTTTGCATGTTCGTCGAGGGAAATAATTCAGCCAGTTTTATCGTATCGTCTACAATTTTCGTGAATTCAGTCAGGTTCGTTGAATGTCTTAGGTAGCCGCGTTGCTCCCATATTAAAACATTGCCGTCTAGCACGGGAATGTAATTTGCATTGGAGTAGTCGATAATGCGTGCCCCTGCTGCGGCTAGGACTGACAGTATTATGGTGATTAACCTGTGGGGAATGTAACATCGAATTTTAACATCGAAGTAATCGTCTCTGAATTAAACGATGCTTCGTTGTCACAATAAATTGTCTTTATTTTTGGAAAAATATTGAGTAATTGCAATATGGGGATAGTAATATCCGTTATTGTTCGGGATAATAAGGGTTGTACAACAGCAAATTTGGAAAACTTGTCCACGCAGGTCAAGAATAGCTTGTGGTCACTGGAGAATATATCGATATGCAGCATTTCGCCGGGATAAGACGGAATAGGTGTTTGCCCAAGTTCTTGTTTTTTTGGGTGACGGTCGTACTTAGCTGTGGTGCAGACATTGCAATTTAAGACGATTTCATTGGTTAATTTGGCCATTTTTGGAAAGTAATACTCCCGAAGTACTTGTTTGATATTTTCTTGCGCTGCTCTATATCTGAATCTGATTACTTTGTTGGTTATATCAGTAACCATGTTCTTGCAATGCCAAAATAGAATTGTCGTTTTTGCTGCCGAATACAATTAGTCTCCCATGCAAGTTGTAGCGCGCCTCATCTAGGATTACTTGGTTTCTAAAAATATTAACAGGCTTGTTTGTTGTCTCGATTGTATAGGTCAAGGAAAGCTCACTGTGGACGGTGGCAGCACATGATTGAATTTCATCTTGTAGGGCATTCACATTTTGCCTTGATAAGGCATCTGCCACTAGGTGTTCTTTGCTTGGCTTGTAATGAATTTGAGCGTTACGTTCTTCAATACAAGCCATCCACTTTTTAATTCTCGCACTTGTGTTTTTTTGTGACACGGAAAATGTGAGCGGTTGGTGATCTGTAAAAATGTGCAACTCTCTGGTTCCATACAGGTAGTTCTGTAGTTTTCCAAGAGCCCACACGATTGCCAACAATTCCCTTTCATTAGTGGCGTAAAGTGCTTCACTTTGCTTTAATATTCGGGATATCATTGTTATTGGCCTCCCGACCTGGGACAACACTGCTCCAATCCCGTCGGCAGAAGCGTCGGTTGTGAGGTCGAAAGGTTTTTGAAAGTTCGGGTACATGAGTATGACATCTTCGGATGCCAGAATGTTTCTTAAGCGGTCAAAGGTGTGACGTTGCGATTCATCAAAGTCGATTGGGACCTTTTTGGACATGTGCTTGCCTACTTTTCCATTTTCGCCTTTCAGTATGTCGGTTAAAGGTCTTGCGATTGATGCAAAATCCTTAATAAACGGCCTGTAATAACTAGCAAGGCCCAAAAACGATCTTAGTGTATAGAGGCTCTTTGGCTCGGGGTACTCCTGAATTGCCTTGACCTTTTCGGGGTCAGTTTTTGTTCCGTCACTAGAGACGATGAAAACCAAATATTCGTCGCTTTCTTTAAAAAATTTTGTTATTTCTTTCGACACTCTCATGTTAGCGTTGCAAAGAAGCTGGAGCACAGAGTCAATGTGTTTGACATGCTCGGCTTCAGTTTCAGAAAATATTAACACGTCATCTACGTAGACGTAGCATATTTTCCCGATTTGTTCCCTTAGAACATCATCGATTGCTCTCTGAAATATGCTCCCGGCATTTTTTAAACCAAAGGGTGGGCGACATAATTCGCATTTCCCTCCGTTTACTGAGAACGCCGTTTTCGCGCTATCCTTTTCAGGTAGGTAAATTTGATGGTTCCCAGATTTTAAGTCCAAAGTCGTGAAAAATTTTGCCTTTCCAAGATTCGCTAGAATCATTGGAATGCTTGGCATTGGGTACCGGTCGGCAATGGTTCGCTCGTTTAACTTTCCAAAGTCAATAACGAGTCGTTTGTTTTTGTTACCGTTTGAGTCCAAGCCTTTTTTGTCAACAACCCATGCAGGACTGTTGTAGGCAGACCGAGATGGTCTTATAATGCCGTCTTTTAACAATTGAGCGATTTAGTTATTAACAAAATCGGCTGCACGCATATGATATGGGTAAGACTTGGAGTACACTTCTTGGCTGAAGTGTCGTTCTCATCGCCAGCCTCTGCGACGGGGGACTCTGCTATACGCGCGTATTGTTGGTCTTGGGCCGAGTCTTTTTGAGAAATGTTGTTAACATTCTGGCGACTCTGTCCAGTCATACGCTCTGATGCGTTCTGTCTCTTTTGAGATTCGCCGTAAGTGGCGCTACCGCGGGTTTTACCCCAAGCAGTCTGCTGTCTCAGTTTGGAAACTGATGGATCAACATCCATCGGTTGTGCTTGGTCTTGGGCTCGAATTTGTTTACTGTTTGATGTTGGTCCCTGCTCACCCTGTTGGGGTCTGTTTTGGACTTGTTTTCCTGTAAAATGGGGATTTTTCTCAAAATGTTTTCCCTGTCTGGGCATTGAGCGATTCTCTTACTTGTTATTTTCCCCTGGGTGGCTCATATCTTGAATTGCTTTAGCATACGTAGCAGCGAACATGCTGCTTTCTATGCTATTCTCAGCCTCGCGAGCCAGTGCTAAAGCCGAAGGCAAATCTTTGGGCTGTGCGGATATAACTAGTGCCTTAATAGGCCTCCTCAGGCATCCCATGAAGGCGTGCAGAGCATCGCTCTTAATTTCTGTATTAAGAATGACGGATGCTTGCTCCTCATGCGTCATGGCAATTTTATTTGTAATAAGAGTGAGTTTTTTCTCAACCTCATCATAGTACTGCGTTAATTCTAGGTCTCCTTGTCTGACCATTACTAATTGATGTCTAAGAACGCGCAGAGACGTTTTATCGGCGTATGTGCACTCAAGTCTATCAATGATTGCATCGAAATTAAGCACAGTGTTATGTGAGGTAAGCACTGCGCGTGCGGCACCACAAACTTTATTTTTTAAAATGATCACTGCCTGGTAATGTGTTTCACTCCCATAGTATCCCTTGTAGGCCTGATATGCCTCTATGGCTGATCTCCAAGACACATATTCTTCATGGTCACCATTAAAATTCGGCACCGATTTCGCAGCGTCGAGTCTAACCTCACATCTAATGCTGGGGTCAATTGTTACGCTTTCGTACACCTGCACTTGGGGCGCTTCAATTCTAAATGAGTTCACTCGGTTTCTCAGATGTTCGAGTTCGGCGTGTATCTCGCTTCTTATGCGTTGTTCTTGTGCGTTAAGCGCGGTGCTGACTGCGCTCTGTATTATAACTTTTAACGTTTGTGGATCTATTTTTGTTTGATCGAGTGCCTGAGGCCTAGATTGTACTATAATATCTTCGTCGCTATCAGATTCTTTTTTAATGTCCCTATAGGACCAACTCATTGGCAGTTGCTTAACACAGTGTCTTAGCGAATTCAATCTAACAATATAACCGCACACATTCAAACTCACAATTAAATTCAATGCAAATAAATTCAATGCAAATTAGTTACAAGATCACTTTATGCTGCCACTTTTATTATTATTTTTTTATTATTGTTTTTATATTTGTTTGGCTTCAAATTTATATATATAATTTGTTTTTATTTTTTCCGAACAGTCACTTACATGTTGGTAGGGTGTGGATTCTTAGAGGGTAATCCAATTCCGGTTGGGCGCCAGTTATGATGTTGAATACGTCCTTTGGTTCCTGTTAGGGATTGCCGTTGGTGGGATCCAGCTTATGGATTGATTTATGTTGATTAGGATGAGATACGATTAGGTATCTGAATCACCGTCCTTGTGGATCAGCAATATATTAGAGATTACAATTTGTGTTACGGCTAAGTGCCGGAGTTATGCTTCTTTATTGTTAAAGGGTTATATCAAAACTGAATATATTGAAGGAAATAAAAGAGAACTAAACCTAATTACATAAATTGGAATATGAACCTAAAGCTAAATACATAAGTGGGAATATGAATCTAAGGCTAAATACATAAGAAGTAAATATATAAGGCGTATGGTCATGCTATGAGCTCTTGGTCAGACGCTGTGTCAGCGTATTTATGCTTATGTGGAATTCGTCACATCGACGTTGCAGCTGCACAGATTGTTCTAAGACTTAGTGCGAAGGGAGCTCGTTGAATTGTTTGTTAACTTACATACGGCGAAAATTTAAAAATAAAACAAAGAGACAGCTAGAGTGCAAAGCACAAGAAAGAGTGGAAGAACAGTTATAAGCCAAGCTTTGAGTTGTGTCGTTATAAAAATGATTAAACAGGAGAGAAGCTTCTCTCAGCTGAGCATAAAAACAAAGAAGAGAGAGAGAAAACAAAAACACTTGCACTGATGGTATGATCGGGGCTTTGAGGGAAGCAACTGCAGAAGCAATGAAAGAAAAAAAAAATGAAGAAAAAAAACAATAACAACAAAATCAGGTGTTCAATTATCTTTGCTTTATTTTGTTTCTTGATTCTTTTCACATCTTTTAGTTTATTCTTTTTTTTTTTTTTTATTCTGATTATGATTTTTTATTATGATTATATTTTATTATGATTATATTTAAAACGATATTAGAAGAATATGAAACATATAAGGAAGCAAACCGGAGTGGAGGTAAACAACGACAATTGTTTCGTTATGTGTATAAATTGGTAACAAATATTGTAGCGTCCAACGAAGGCCTTCAAAGAATTACTGTAGAGGCTATACATATGTATTGTTTAAGAATAAGCATCGTGTGCATCTGAAGCGGCTTCACCAAATCAGATGCACTAAAGAAAAAATAATACAATTGTACTTTTGTCATAAACAACTAATCTAGCATATGATTAGAATTACAATCAGCCTCACACATTGTAGAAAAACACTTGTAATTCTAAACTAGAATAAGATATTTTAAGAACAATTGTTACCTCCTAGAGCCTAAGATTCCCTATCCAAACTCCATACTTTGGTTAATAAAATCAGTTCATATTTTGAATTCAACGAATGAAGATTGGGTTATTCTGCTTCCCTGAAACTTTATTCATTTTGGTCCTTCGAGCCGGATGGATCATGTTTTGTCCTTCGAGAAAAAAGGAACTCTGTAGTTTTCGCCCAACAGTGGTAAGAGACTCAGAGATTGAATTAGCTCCTTGAAGTCTGAATTCTTATGCAAGTGTAAATGTTAAGATCAGCTAAGGTAGCAAAATAAAATTCCCTCATTCCCAAAGCAAAGCAACGCACGCATACACATAACTTTATGTAGCGTTGCGTCTGTGTGTGTATGCATGTACTCTGTTGATGACGAAAGACGTAGTAGACAGCAAGCAGCGCTGCCGGCAGAGCTGGTAGCAGAGCCGATTATTATATTGACTGTAACTTGTGTTAAACGTGTCCGATCACGTTCAAATTCTGGGATCTGGGGTTTTATATCCAATATTATCACATATGTAAATTTCATAGCTTTCTCGATTTTTATGAAAATGTTTCTTGTTCTTTTAGAGCTATATGATATAGTGGTCCGATCCTGATGCGTTTCATACTTTATTTTTGCGGGGTAATAAAAACCTCCGAACAAAAAATTTCAGCCCCATAGCTCTTAAGACGGCTGAGTAAAATGCGTACGCACAGACGGACGGACAGACGGGCATGGCTATATCAACTCAGCTTCTCATGCTGATCAAGAATATATATATGTACTTTATGGGGTCGGAAACGTCTCCTTCTGTGCGTTACAAACATCCGATCAATTTTATAATACCCTCTGCAAGGGTATAAAAAAAGTTAATTTGTGTATATGTATATACACTATATGTAGTTTCAAGTTCCAACAGCAGCAGAGCAACAAGATAGCTGCAAAGAAGAGGCTGGAGAACGTACAGTGCCAGTGTAAGGAAATCCAGTGCGGTGTCGGGCACCGGTACCGCCTGAGCTATAGGCCCTGGACAACACCAGCTGAGCGACGACACAGTAAGAAAAAACGGCGAACTCTACCCATTGGCAGACAAGCAGCAGCGAACAGGATTATCAGATAAGAGATAAATTAAAATAGTTATAAGTATATGCATCAACCTACATATTTTATTATTTTCATTACATAAATTATTTCAATATCCTATAAGACAAAAATGTTCACTTATAAGGCTGCAAAAGGGTTGGAGAAGCAGGCAGGGTTACATACCAGGTTAAGGCAGTTAGAAGCACTAGATCCTAGAAGCATAACTAGCAAAGTTGTAGAGGAAGTAAAAGAGATAAGGAAGCAATGGATACTTAATCACGAAAAATTGATCCAGTCTGCTCCAAATTTCGATCATGATTATTTCAGAAATAAAATACATAAAGAAGCGTTAACGATAGTTGCCAAAATTATAGCCACAGGAGAGTCAGAAAAACCAGGCACTAGTAAGTCGGGGTGCGTTGAAGCGGAGGCAAACATGTCAGATATAGTTGATGATAGTATAGGAGAGTCGCGCGGGAATGCGACCTAAAGTAATAAAAACCCTAAGGTTAACCAAGAGATATCCGACAGCTCCAGGAATATTTGGAGGTAGTAGAGTTGACAAGTTAACAAGTGATGCTAAATTTAAGAATATTATGGATGATTTACAATTTGATGTCCAAAATTCATTGTCAATGCTAGAAATGAAAATGAGCAATAAGGAAACTTGTAAGAGTGAGAATGTTACCGTGCGAGGCGAATTACTGGTGTTGCCAAAGATTCAGGTCCCCACATTTTTTGGATAGGCTAGAGAATGGAACCTTTTTGTGGAGTTATTTACTGAATTAATTGAAAAAAGAGAAGATTTAAGTCTTGCTCTTAAATTTAATTATTTAAAATCCGCGTTAAAGGGCGAAGCAAGGAGCGTGGTAGCTCATATATTGTCAGGTTCAGCTGACAATTATAGTGCCGCTTGGGAACTATTAACCAAGCGGTTTGAATTTTCCGATTATTTAATCGGAGGGTATTTTCCGAGCAGTTAAATCCGCAAAGAGTGTAAAAGGAGTGATTGAAATAATTAATGAGTCAATACACTTAATTAAAATTAAAGCAAATTTGTTCGATGAAGTTGACGTAATACTCGCTCAACACATACTTCGGAAATTTGACAGAGAGACTCTGTATGAGAGTCAGATTAGAAAAACAAGGCAGATACAATTGCTATCTGATGTCATGGAAAGATATTGCTCGCTAAGTGCCATGAGCAAAGAAGAGAAAAAACCGTTAGAAAAGACGTCGGTTGCAGGTTTCAAAGATAGTTGTCCGATCTGCAAAGGCCCATGGCATAACGCACTTCTGTGCTATAAGTTTAAAGCGCTAACACCAAAAGAAAGGGTGGAAATAGCCAAAAAAGTGCAATTGTGCACACGATGCTTGAGGCATTCAAGCAACAAGAGATGCAATAATGAAATGGTCTGCTCATTTTGCAGTAGAGGACACCATACCTTACTCCATTTTGAAGAAAAACAGGAGAGCGTTAATAGCTGTGTAACGGCACAACAAAAATTGTTGCCCTATTACAAATTAAGAAAATAAATGGAGGGTTTGAAACATTAAGAGCCTTGGTTCAAATATTGAAATTACGTAAAATTAAGCAATATACAGAAATAAGTGGCGTGTCCTCAATAAAAGCCAAAAAATCAAAATATAAGGTAAAAATAGATGTGAAGACGCGAAATCCACGGGATAAACTTCATAATGTTGAGGCAGTTGTGTTACCAAATTTAATGAAAGCTCTTCCGTTAAATATAGCAAACGTGGATATGTCAAAATGGCAATCCTACGTACTTGCTGACCCCATCTCTAATAAACCTGGTATGGTTGACATGATAATAGGGGTAGACGTATATACTCAAATCTTAAAAGGGGGAGTTAGAAAGATAAATGGCCTACTAGGTCAAAATACTAAATTTGGTTGGATCGTCTCGGGATGCACCAAATCAAAAATGAATAAATCTGTAGTGGCACCAACAATAGATGTTACAGGTTTTAAAAAGCGTTGGGAGAAGAAAAAAGATAAAAGTGAAAATAAATACAACACAAGTCCAAACAAACTCAACAACAAAACAAAACAAGAAATAACCTTTCGGGCCCCGGCAGGACCTCACCTTAGAGGGAAGATAAAAGCTGACGTAAAAGAAATAAGTTTATGGTCTACGGCAGGACCTCAGTTCGGAGGTAAAGGAAAATCTGGGGAAGAAAAAGTATATATCCCAGAGCCAGTACAAAATGAGAATACTCAGATGGCAATGGTTAAATTAAATAATGATTATCTAAGAAATAGTGTTAAAATAGATTCCGATAACAAATTGTCCGAGGCTGTATTACAAAAAGGGACAACATTTAATCCGAATAAACACTCAAAATTCAAATAGTCTTTAAAGCCTCCACCATATAAAAAGGCTAGAAGTCAACACAATAATACATTTCAGGAGTGGATAGATATCCCGAAACAAAAATTGTTAGGCATCGGGCGATATTAGAAAACCATACTTAATCAAAATCATACAAAATAATAGGAAGTCAGTTTATAAGAAGGATAACATTGATTTGCTAGGGTTAACTTCTCTCATGTAGCTCGTCATGCTTCTTTAACAACAGTTATCTCACTAATAATAATATTAATAATAATAATTTGTTTAAGACAACCCAATAAAAATAAAATGCAAAACGTCACATTTGGCGGCCCTTTGCAGAATGTTTAAGAATAAACATCGTGTGCATCTGAAGCGGCTTCACCAATACAGATGCACTAAAAGAAAAATAATACAATTGTACTTTTGTCATAAACAACTAATCTAGCATATGACAAGAATTACAATCAACCTCACACATTGTAGAAAAACACTTGTAATTCTAAACATACCCAAAAGATCACAACGGCAGGATGTCATGTGGCCGAAGCCGTCCCCAAAATAATAATAATTTTCAACCCCGTAAACGTGGGATTTGAGTCTCATTAGAATAAGATATTTTAAGAACAATTGTTACCTCCTAGAGCCTAAAATTCCCTATCCAAACTCCATACTTTGGTTAATAAAATCACTTCATATTTTGAATTCAACGAATGAAGATTGGGTTATTCTTCTTCCCTGAAACCCTATTCATTTTGGTCCTTCGAGCCGGATGGATCATGTTTGGTCTGTAGTTTTCGCCCAACAGTGGAAAGAGACTTAGAGATTGAATCAGCTCCTTAAAGTTGGAATTCTTATGCAAGCGTAAATGCTAAGATCAGCTAAAGTATCAAAATAAAATAACTCTTGTTTTCCCCCACCAATGGTAAGAGACAAAGTATAATATTAAAGCAAAATATTGCTTAATAAATAAAAAAATGAAGTAAGTAAGTCGACTCGTCGACTCGGGTATATCATAAACCAGGTGAAACAAATTTTTTTCAATTTCGAAAACCAAATGTATGTCTATTGTTTTTACATGCTTCATACTATGTGCTATCCAGCTCACTCTACAAACACACGAGCACTCTAGCGCCGCCACTAGCCATCGGCCAATTCTGGCTTTGTGGACCGCTTAGTAAAATACGTCCATACGCACATTTTGCATGTTGCTAATCCGATTTCAATAAAATTTTGTAGTTTGGTAGAAGTAGATAAGATTAATTAGTCTGCCGAATTTGAATGCGATGGTCTACAGGAGGGGATAGGTTTTTCCTAAATTATAGGGGCTGAAGTGGGCGTGGCAAAATATAAAAATATATATACTCTGCGCGCATACTAAGGTAGTGTACATTCTAAATTTAGTGAATTTAGTTATGTTAGTTTTCGAGAAAATCAGTTTTGTTTAATTCGCGGGGGCGAAAGTGGGCGTGGCAAAGTGTTTAAATAGCCAATATCTGCGCGTCTATTAAGATAGTCTGCATACTTAATTTAATGTTGGTAGCTGTCATAGTTTTTAATTCCGGGGGCGGAAGGGGGCGTGGCAAAAATTTTGAAAAATTTGTTTCTGCGCGCCAACTAAACGAGTATATAAACCAAATTTGATGTCTCTAGCTGTTATACTTTAAAAAAAAAAAACAGTTTTATATGATTTCTGGGGGCGTGGCAAAAAGTTTGAAAAATTAATTTCTGCGCGCTAACTTGTAGCATGGAACGTTGAATCTCACAAGGAGTGTTGAGCAGATGTTCGTGCATAGTGCTGGCCGAGTACGCGATAGGTTCGGCTAGGGTCAGGTCGGCTGGGAGTGGGTTATACGATAGAGATTAGCCAGAACTATAGTTACTCACATTCGATACAGACGTAAAATTTTAAATTCGCGTACTTAAGGACACCAAGGGATAACGGTACAGGTTTAGATGCGAAAGAAAGAAGGCCTGAGGAGACCAGAAACAAGAACACGTTAAACTATGTAGTATCAGGAGGCACACATGTTGGTTTATGTCATGATATCCTATAGGCCTATCATGTGAACGCCCACCCTACCATGATCCTCGGGCCACGTCTGAATTGAGGATCCCTCCAACATGTCTTACGGCCTCTTGTTATCTCTCAGTCGGTTGCATGGTTCCCCAAAATTTAACGATTATAGGGAGTTCATTTCAAAGAACAATAGTTTTATTAATTTCTAAACTTATGAACAAGGCAGGATTCATTTCCTAATTTAATTCATTCTTAATATCTCTTTCGGAAACAAACGAACTTAATATTATTCAGAATTAATGAAGTTAATATGTAGAGGTCCCTAAAGTAGTATTTGTTCTTTTGGGCTATTCAAGCTTATCTTCATACTTTGAAATCTTAAACTAAATACTGGTCGAAAAATAAGTTTGGATCTTATCCTCAATTTCATACTATATACGATGTAGCAATGCGGTTATCAAACATAATTATCTTACTCGTTATCTTGAGATTAGGTTACAAAAACCAAATTGAATCAAATTTACAAAAAACCGAATCATATCAAACTGATGCCGGGAGAGAAAAAGGATAAAAATAACAACTACACCGTTAAATTTCCTAATAAATTTAAGTATTGGCAATGGCACCAACGTCCAACATATTCAAAGGCTCCAAAAACGAATAACCCGAATCAATTAATAAGTTTTTTTTTTTTTTTTTTTATGGTTTGACTTACAGTTTTAGCCCAGCGGCGAAAGATCTTTCGAAGCGGAGGCTGTTCAAAAATAGATAAGATGATTTAAGGTAGTCAGAAGCCTCTGATTTGGTTTGGGAGCACCCGTTTTCGATTAAGCACATTAACATTAACATTATTCGTATCCTCTCTCTCTCTCTCTGTGAACAAATAACTCTTATAAGTATTGAATGTCTAAGTATTACAAGAACATTGTCTTCGAACGTCCCTAGGTCATGCCAATGGGTTGCAACTGCTTCATTGGGTACCCGTGTAGTAAGACCTGAATTCCACGGATTCAAGTTTTTTTTTTTTTTTTTTTTTTTGGTTAAGTACTCGCGATAATCATTGGCAGGACCGAGAGGCTCGAATGCATAGACACCATTAAATTTGAAGGGGCTTTTAAACGCTTGCACCCATCCTGATTATTTTACGGCTGCACTGCACAAAACCACGTGTTCTTTTTCGGAATGAGTCCGGTCAAAAATGGACAGAAAGGCGCAGGTTAAAACTTCCTTCGCTCAACGTTTCGTTAATTCATTGAGACTGAGTCCTCTTTCCTCAGTTGAAAAATCGGACTTGGCGGTCTACCACTCAGGGGTAATCTGCTACGTACTTGTGGTGCCAGTCCCTAGTAGGAACAGGAGAATAAGCTACACGTCAAACAATTATAAATATATTTACCCTATGGAGAGCGACACCACAGCCACACAAATTTTGGAATAAATTTATTCCGATTGGAGCGGCGATAGCCAAAACGCCACAAAAAAAAAAACGATGTTATTGGACGCGGAATTAATTTCTGCGACAAATCACAGGCGCTCCGCGGATATTCTCTCCAATGCACTACCAGAAACTACACCAGAACCAAGTTGGGTGTTTTGTTGGGCAATCCTATGAAGGATGCAATTAAAAGGGTTATATTTTTTTCTTGCACGATACACGCGGTGGGTGCAGCAAAGATCGCCGTGAAGTTGGCAGCGAGGAGTGTAGCACCTCCGTCTCCTTTGGGAGTTGAGTTAAGAAAGAACGAGGCCACGCGTATTTTAATCTTTTAATTTTCCTTTCGCCAATATTCTTTAATCTAGGGATGAGCTTTAAGCCGATATCTCACCGATCGATACGTGACGACTTACGTGAATACGTAAGGTCATAAATTATCGATAACACTATGTACTGATTCGGATACTAAAAACAAGCTAAATGGGTTGTCTCCACGATTACCCATTTTCGGTTGCGTTTTCAAATTTTGAACGACAAGCGCATGTTACACACCTCCCCGACAAAATCACACTTTGGTGGTTGTTAAACATCAAAGTGGGATACCGCTTGGAGTAAAGGAGATAATAAATAATGCCCTATTGTTTAATGTCTTTTGCATGGAATTTCCCTATCATTCTCCCTTGCATATCCTCTAGTTCGTAATAACTAGTTCCAATCCGCTGACGGACTCTGGCTTTTATAAACGTTGGAGCTAACTTGGCTGAGAAACCCTTTGCATAATTACTCAACTGAAAATTACGTCGGTACACTTCTTGACCTGGTTAAAATGACACGTCTCGACTTCTCAAATTATATGTTTTTTCGTTGCGTTCATGCTGTTTTGCTACAGCCTTGATCGCCGTCTGACGAATTATTTCCAGAGAATCAGTACGGTCAAACTGAATAGATCTATCCTCTAATAGGTTTAAACTTCTTAACAGGGGGTAAGTTGCACCGTTCGTTATCATTTGTTGGCCAAAACATACACGGTACGGACTATTATTGATGGCCGAATGCCAACTGGATCTTAGCGCACATGCAACTGAACTAAGGTTTTCATCCCAATTGGTCTGATCTTTGTTCACATAAGACTTTATTGCAGCTAACACCGATCTATTTACCCGTTCGGACCCGTTTGCTACTTCGGGAATGCCAAAACAATGGAACAATTCTGTTTCCAGATAGGTAATAACAGCATCTGCAGTAAATTTTCGAACAGCTTTTAAAAAAGGAAATTTAGTGAAATGATCGAGAACTACGAAGATCCCTATGTTTCCGAGTTTGCTTCTGGGATATGGGCCTAAAAAGTCTATGTATAATTTTTGAAAAACCCTATATGTTTGCTCTGATTTGGCCATTGGGGGGACGCAAATAGGTGTTCGAATGCTTAGTAGTCTTACAAACAGAACAGTTCGCAATAAATTCCTTTACATCACCTATTAGGTTGGGCCAAAAAAAATAGCGTCTGATCCGCTCCAGTGTTTTATTTATTCCACTGTGCGCCGCTAGGTGGTCTTCGTGATTTTGTTGGATCACATCCAGAACTAACGATTTTGGAATCCAAAGCTTCCAGCACAGGTCATCCGCTACACGATCACCGGATGCGTGTTCTGATCGCCGATAAATGTATTTGTCTATAACCTTGACATCGGGTAGCTGGGATTGCTTTAATTGAATCTTAGCTTTTAAATCTTTATATTCATCAGCGTCGAAGGCGTCTGACGACAGATCGAAACCAGTTGCTAAGGTAATAGCTGATATATCATCAGTATGTACCCGGGATAAAGCGTCAGGAACTATATTTCGTGAGCCTTTCCTATGCATTATTTTAAATGAGAATCCTTGCAGTTTAAGTGCCCATCTCGCCAATCTAGAACTTAAGTCAACTTGCGTCATTAACCATTTTAGGGACGCGTGATCTGTAATAATAGAGAATTCTTGACCCTCAATATAAGCTCGAAATTTTTTCACACATAGGACAGCCGCAAGGCATTCTTTTCTGTTACGGAATAAGCCCTTTGACACTGATTTAGTTTTCGTGACATGAAGGCGATTGGCACTTCATTTTCTTCGTTATCGATTTGCATAAGTACACCTCCCACACCTGTATGACTAGCATCACAGTGTATAGAAAAAGGAGCGTTAAAATTAGGGCTATGTAGTACAGGGGCGGTACACAGAGAATATTTTAACCGATCAAATGCATTTTGTGCTTCTTCAGACCAAATGAATTTTCGTTTGTGCTTTAACGTGTCGGAAATGGGTGCGGCAATACCAGCATAATTTTTTATAAACTTATGATACCATCCCGTGAGACCTAAAAACCTACGTACTTGCTTTACAGACTTGGGCACTGGGAATTCTTGGATCGCTGACACCTTATCAGGGTCCGTCCTAATGGTTCCATTACCAATAACATGGCCAAGATATTTGACTTCTTTGAGGCAAAAACTACTTTTTCTCACATTAATTGTAAGTCCCGCTAGGATTAGTCTATTAGCTAACTCAGATAATACTGAAATATGTCTCTCAAAGGACTCCGAAACTACTAAAAGGTCATCTAAGTATATAAAAATTTCATTTCGCAAACTTGGTGGTATCACTCGATCCATAAGTTTGGACATTGTTTGAGGGGCGTTTGACAAACCGAAGGGCATTACAGTAAACTGATAGAGAGGTCTTCCTGGTATGGTAAATGCCGTTTTCTCGCGGTCGCTAGCGGCTAGCGGTATTTGCCAATAAGCATCCTTTAGATCAATACTTGAAATAAATTCTGCTTTCGGTAACCGACTAAGAATTCCGTCAATTAAAGGCATAGGATAAGCATTTTTAATCGTGACTGCATTAAGTTTTCGACTGTCAATACATAATCGAACTTTTCCTGGTTTGCGCACCAGTACAACAGGTGATGACCAGGGGCTATTTGATTCTTCTATTACCCTAAGGGCAAGCATACGATCTATCTCTTGGTACATTAATTTTTCTATGGCCGGAGATACAGCATAGTGCCGCTGCTTGATCGCTTTTGCATCACCTACATCAATTTCATGTGACAGCCAGCTGGTTTTTCCTAATCCTTTTTTCTCGAAGGATGGAAACAATTGAATGGTTTTAAGTAAGTGTTTTTTCTGGGATTCGGATAATGACACATTTAATTCGCTATCGAGATTAATACAAGCTACGGTTGGTTCTTTTTCTTTATACGCCAAAAAGGCCGGTAACAAATTAAAGGCTCTCCAAAAGTCTATGCCTAAATAGAGATTCTGTGCCAGCGAGGGTACAACATAAAGAGTTATTGGTTTTTCGATTCCTCGAAAGCTAACAGAGGTAAGAGTCTTTCCTAGAATGGCTTGTTTTTGTCCATCTGCTGTGTGCACCATGGTTTTTACCGTCTTAAGGGGTAGCAATTCGTTGATCAATTCTGTCGCCAAATTTCCACCTACACAACTAATTGACGCTCCAGTGTCCATGAGACCCTTTAATTCTCTTCCAAAGAGGTTCACATCTGCGTACGGCCGCCAATCAAGGGAATCATCTATTATCGAATCCAAAACCGCCGTTCTCTAATTTATGTTTTTTTCTATATTGAATTAATCGCTTAATTCCTCGCATCTTTTTAGTATTTGCACATAGTGGAGATATAAACTCACGTAGGTGCATAGGAATAGTTGGGAGTTGTGACAAAGTTGGTAGTGAGGAATCCATCGAGGATTCCCCTAAAGGGTGTTCACCGGGTTCAGTTTGAGTGCACTTTTCGACAGTGCACGGCGAACTCCGTTTTTTGAATTAGTACATCGATTACAAGTAGGTTTGTAGGCATCAGGTTGACCGCAGCCATAGCAAAATATCTTTCGCTCTGCATCGCAATCCTGATATCTATGTCCATTTTCTTTGCAATTCCAACAAATTAAGTTAATAGCAGCAATTTCCACCTCGGAATCTATATCCGGGTCGGTTTCTAATTTTACATTGGTAGCCGAAAGTTCTAATTCATGAACCTGCCGTTTCGGGGTGGATCTAGGCATGGTTGTCCTCACTGACTTATTTACCGATTGCATAAATCGTTCACGTGTGCACACAACGTGGCGCAAATGTGAAGCCGACATTATTGGTACGTACAAAATCTCATGTTGAATTTCTTGTAGTAAATTTGCCTTCAGCACATCTAACAATGCAGACTCTGTCAATGGGACGGCTAATCTATCTCCCAGTGTTACGATAGCGTCGTAAAAACTATCAAAGGGTTCATTTGGACGTTGTTTTCGCTGAAACATGGCCGTACGAATTTCTAGATCGGTTCTTCCGTCTTGAAATTGTGCTCTTAGTGCCACCCGAAGCTGTGACCAGGTCACTAGTGGAACGCTTCGGTGAAACCTCCAGAACCAGTCGCTAGCAGCTCCTTCAAATAAGTTGCTCGCGTAGCGAGATACAAGTTCTAAATCATTATTGAGTGTTTGTTTTGTGAGGGCTTCGACTCTATATATAAAGTCATCTACCGCTATGGACGAATGTCCTGAAAATCGAATTTTCCAATTCGTAATTATTTGACTAACCCGATCAGCACGCAATTCGGAACTTGGATGTGCTCCACTATTCATCATAGACGTACTTGGATACGTAGTCTGATTGGGTCGTTGACTTTGACTTTCCCGTGGAGGGATTTGAAATAACTCTTCAAATGTCTGTCTTTGTCCCGAGGGTTGGATGGATGCTCGAGATGCTACGTTTCCTGAAAGTAGTGGGCCGTTAGACGCCGCTCGTTGTAAAGTTATCTCTAAAGACTGGGTCATTTGGGCTACAGCCTGAGACATGGTCTGCGACAAGGTTTGGGAGACCTGAGTCATTGATTGAGCAACTACCTGATTCATTTGGGTAAGGCCTTCGGAAAGGGCTCGGGCTATTACTTGATCTATGCTTGCTTGTGATGACGGCAAGTCGAATGCCTATGGCGTGTTGACCTGTGGTTCCATTTCTGGGTTAGCCTCAGTTGCTCCTGCTACGGTACGTGATGATCTTAAGATCGGCATGTCTCCGCCGCCTGCTAACAGTAACTCGTCCGCCAAATTAGTAACGTTGGATTGAACGGAAGTACGACAAACTGGACACACTGATTAAGCTCCTTCGCGAAGCGAAAAGCAACTAATGTGAAATGAATGATTGCAGGGGGTGGTTATCCACTCTGCGTTGAAGTCCAACTCCCGCACACAAATGCCACAGCTTCTACTAATTTCTTCAGATCTGTCCAAACTATCGGAACTATCGAATACTGACATAACTTACTATCACTTCGATTGAAATATTCTTATTATTATTGTACATTCAAATATATATAACACTTTTCTATATCAAACTGGGTATAATGCAATATTATGGTAAATCAGAAAAATTCATCTAAAAACGGGAAACCATACAACCATGTCTGCAAACGTTAAAGGTCAGCCTAAATGTACTCTAGATACTACAAAATAGATAGTTGAAAACATAGACGAAGCACATACGAGAAAACAAATATTTGTCTCGCATTGCGCTGCTTGTCCAGTATTGCGGCTAAGTGGTAGCTTAATGCCACATTACTTGACTCCAGCTGTCCTGGCTCGCAGTCCAATGCTGATGTCACAGGAATTCTAGAATTTATTCCGGGCAGTCGGTAGTATTTATCCACCAAAGCTGAATCCAGGTAACAAACCTCTCATTCTTTATAAGACCAGACAAACGGGTGCAGTTTGTAGACCGAAATATCAATTTTTTTTTTTTTTTTTCAAACGGGAATTGCTAAGTCAATGACCAGCGTTTCTTAGTCAGTGCGGGTATTTAAGTGAGGTACTTAACTTAAATAATTCCAATCACTACTAACACTGCTCACTACTATGATTACATAAAATTCACAGGAGAAATGGGATACTAGTCGATAGCATAAATCCAGCGGTTCTGATAACACGACTAGTACAAGAAAAAAAATCTGGTTGGGGCAGCCGAATCGGGCCCCACGTTGGGCGCCAAAAATTTAATCTTATCTGTAGCATGTAACGTTGAATCTCACAAGGAGTGTTGAGCAGATGTTCGTGCATAGTGCTGGCCGAGTACGCGATAGGTTCGGCTAGGGTCAGGTCGGCTGGGAGTGGGTTATACGATAGAGATTAGCCAGAACTATAGTTACTCACATTCGATACAGACGTAAAATTTTAAATTCGCGTACTTAAGGACACCAAGGGATAACGGTACAGGTTTAGATGCGAAAAAAGAAGGCCTGAGGAGACCAGAAACAAGAACACGTTAAACTATGTAGTATCAGGAGGCACACATGTTGGTTTATGTCATGATATCCTATAGGCCTATCATGTGAACGCCCACCCTACCATGATCCTCGGGCCACGTCTGAATTGAGGATCCCTCCAACATGTCTTACGGCCTCTTGTTATCTCTCAGTCGGTTGCATGGTTCCCCAAAATTTAACGATTATAGGGAGTTCATTTCAAAGAACAATAGTTTTATTAATTTCTAAACTTATGAACAAGGCAGGATTCATTTCCTAATTTAATTCATTCTTAATATCTCTTTCGGAAACAAACGAACTTAATATTCAGAATTAATGAAGTTAATATGTAGAGGTCCCTAAAGTAGTATTTGTTCTTTTGGGCTATTCAAGCTTATCTTCATACTTTGAAATCTTAAACTAAATACTGGTCGAAAAATAAGTTTGGATCTTATCCCCAATTTCATACTATATACGATGTAGCAATGCGGTTATCAAACATAATTATCTTACTCGTTATCTTGAGATTAGGTTACAAAAACCAAATTGAATCAAATTTACAAAAAACCGAATCATATCAAACTGATGCCGGGAGAGAAAAAGGATAAAAATAACAACTACACCGTTAAATTTCCTAATAAATTTAAGTATTGGCAATGGCACCAACGTCCAACATATTCAAAGGCTCCAAAAACGAATAACCCGAATCAATTAATAAGTTTTTTTTTTTTTTTTTATGGTTTGACTTACAGTTTTAGCCCAGCGGCGAAAGATCTTTCGAAGCGGAGGCTGTTCAAAAATAGATAAGATGATTTAAGGTAGTCAGAAGCCTCTGATTTGGTTTGGGAGCACCCGTTTTCGATTAAGCACATTAACATTAACATTATTCGTATCCTCTCTCTCTCTCTCTGTGAACAAATAACTCTTATAAGTATTGAATGTCTAAGTATTACAAGAACATTGTCTTCGAACGTCCCTAGGTCATGCCAATGGGTTGCAACTGCTTCATTGGGTACCCGTGTAGTAAGACCTGAATTCCACGGATTCAAGTTTTTTTTTTTTCTTTTTTTGGTTAAGTACTCGCGATAATCATTGGCAGGACCGAGAGGCTCGAATGCATAGACACCATTAAATTTGAAGGGGCTTTTAAACGCTTGCACCCATCCTGATTATTTTACGGCTGCACTGCACAAAACCACGTGTTCTTTTTCGGAATGAGTCCGGTCAAAAATGGACAGAAAGGCGCAGGTTAAAACTTCCTTCGCTCAACGTTTCGTTAATTCATTGAGACTGAGTCCTCTTTCCTCAGTTGAAAAATCGGACTTGGCGGTCTACCACTCAGGGGTAATCTGCTACGTACTTGTGGTGCCAGTCCCTAGTAGGAACAGGATATTCTCTCCAATGCACTACCAGAAACTACACCAGAAGCAAGTTGGGTGTTTTGTTGGGCAATCCTATGAAGGATGCAATTAAAAGGGTTATATTTTTTTCTTGCACGATACACGCGGTGGGTGCAGCAAAGATCGCCGTGAAGTTGGCAGCGAGGAGTGTAGCACCTCCGTCTCCTTTGGGAGTTGAGTTAAGAAAGAACGAGGCCACGCGTATTTTAATCTTTTAATTTTCCTTTCGCCAATATTCTTTAATCTAGGGATGAGCTTTAAGCCGATATCTCACCGATCGATACGTGACGACTTACGTGAATACGTAAGGTCATAAATTATCGATAACACTATGTACTGATTCGGATACTAAAAACAAGCTAAATGGGTTGTCTCCACGATTACCCATTTTCGGTTGCGTTTTCAAATTTTGAACGACAAGCGCATGTTACAAACTAAACGGGTATACAAACCAAATTTGATGTCTCTAGCTGTTATACTTTTTAAGAAAAACAGTTTTATGTGATTCCTAAGGGCGTAAGGGGTCGTGGCAAAAAGTTTGAAAAATTAATTTCTGCGCGCTAACTAAACGGGTATACAAACCAAATTTGATGTCTCTAGCTGTTATTCTTTTTAAGAAAAACAGTTTTATGTGATTCCTGGGGGCGTAAGGGGTCGTGGCAAAAAGTTTGAAAAATTAATTTCTGCGCGCTAACTAAACGGGTATACAAACCAAATTTGATTTCTCTAGCTGTTTTTAACAAAAACAGTTTTATGTGATTCCGGGGGGCGTAAGGGGGTATGGCCAAAATTCCAATTAACTCTATACATTTACATACTGCACGAGTATACATACCAAATTTGGAAGCTTCCTTCTGCCTGTTACATACAATTTGGCGACTTTAATATACCATTTCACCCTATGGGTGTATGGTATAAAAAAATTAATTAAAAGAGCAGTTTGTCCAATCGAGCAACTGCAATAATTTCAGCGACGGCAACAAATAAAAAAAAGTGCGTGCGACCGAGTATATAAAAGCAGTTTGGCTAGTCGAGCAACTGCAATAATTTCGGCGGCGGTAAAAAAAAAAAAAGAGAACTATATAAAGTACGTGTGTGGCGTATTCGAAGCCTAATATCGAAAAAAAAACGTTAACTAGTGTATATGTATATAAACTATATGTAGTTGCAAGTCGGCAACTACCAACAGCAGCAGAGCAACAAGATAGTTGCAAAGAAGAGGCTGGAGATTACAGCCTCCATTACATAAATTATATCGATATCCTATAAGACAAAAATGTTCACTTATAAGGCTGCAAATGGGTTAGAGAAGCAGGCAGGGTTACATACCAGGTTAAGGCAGTTAGAAGCACTAGATCCTAGAAGCATAACTAGCAAAGTTGTAGAGGAAGTAAAAGAGATAAGGAAGCAATGGATACTTAATCACGAAAAATTGATCCAGTCTGCTCCAAATTTCGATCATGATTATTTCAGAAATAAAATACATAAAGAAGCGTTAACGATAGTTGCCAAAATTATAGCCACAGGAGAGTCAGAAAAACCAGGCACTAGTAAGTCGGGGTGCGTTGAAGCGGAGGCAAACATGTCAGAGATAGTTGATGATAGTATAGGAGAGTCGCGCGGGAATGCGACCTCAAGTAATAAAAACCCTAAGGTTAACCAAGAAATATCCGACAGCTCCAGGAATATTTGGAGGTAGTAGAGTTGACAAGTTAACAAGTGATGCTAAATTTAAGAATATTATGGATGATTTACAATTTGATGTCCAAAATTCATTGTCAATGCTAGAAATGAAAATGAGCAATTAGGAAACTTGTAAGAGTGAGAATGTTACCGTGCGAGGCGAATTACTGGTGTTGCCAAAGATTCAGGTCCCCGCATTTTTTAGAGAGGCTAGAGAGGCCTGTTTGTGGAGTTATTTACTGAATTAATTGAAAAAAGAGAAGATTTAAGTCTTGCTCTTAAATTTAATTATTTAAAATCTGCGTTAAAATGGCGAAGCAAGGAGCGTGGTAGCTCATCAATTGTCAGGTTCAGCTGACAATTATAGTGCCGCTTGGGAACTGTTAACCAAGCGGTATGAAAATAATCGGAGGGTATTTTCCGCCCAGTTAAATCGGATCGTTGATTTACCGATGATCAACAAGGAATCCGCAAAGAGTGTAAAAGGAGTGATTGAAATAATTAATAAGTCAATACACTTAATTAAAATTAAAGCAAATTTGTTCGATGAAGTTGACGTAATACTCGCTCAACACATACTTCGGAAATTTGACAGAGAGACTCTGTATGAGAGTCAGATTAGAAAAACAAGGCAGATACAATTGCTATCTGATGTCATGGAAAGATATTGCTCGCTAAGTGCCATGAGCAAAGAAGAGAAAAAACCGTTAGAAAAGACGTCGGTTGCAGGTTTCAAAGATAGTTGTCCGATCTGCAAAGGCCCCTGGCATAACGCACTTCTGTGCTATAAGTTTAAAGCGCTAACACCAAAAGAAAGGGTGGAAATAGCCAAAAAAGTGCAATTGTGCACACGATGCTTGAGGCATTCAAGCAACAAGAGATGCAATAATGAAATGGTCTGCTCATTTTGCAGTAGAGGACACCATACCTTACTCCATTTTGAAGAAAAACAGGAGAGCTATTAACAGCTGTGTAACGGCACAACAAAAATTGTTGCCCTATTACAAATTAAGAAAATAAATGGAGGGCTTGAAACATTAAGAGCCTTGGTTCAAATATTGAAATTACGTAAAATTAAGCAATATACAGAAATAAGTGGCGTGTCCTCAATAAAAGCCAAAAAATCAAGATATAAGGTAAAAATAGATGTGAAGACGCGAAATCCACGGGATAAACTTCATAATGTTGAGGCAGTTGTGTTGCCAAATTTAATGAAAGCTCTTCCGTTAAATATAGCAAACGTCGATATGTCAAAATGGCAATCCTACGTACTTGCTGACCCCATCTCTAATAAACCTGGTATGGTTGACATGATAATAGGGGTAGACGTATATACCCAAATCTTAAAAGGGGGAGTTAGAAAGATAAATGGCCTACTAGGTCAAAATACTAAATTTGGTTGGATCGTCTCGGGATGCACCAAATCAAAAATGAATAAATCTGTAGTGGCACCAACAATAGATGTTACAGGTTTTAAAAAGCGTTGGGAGAAGAAAAAAGATAAAAGTGAAAATAAATACAACACAAGTCCAAACAAACTCAACAACAAAACAAAACAAGAAATAACCTTTCGGGCCCCGGCAGGACCTCACCTTAGAGGGAAGATAAAAGCTGACGTAAAAGAAATAAGTTTATGGTCCCCGGCAGGACCTCAGTTCGGAGGTAAAGGAAAATCTGGGGAAGAAAAAGTATATATCCCAGAGCCAGTACAAAATGAGAATACTCAGATGGCAATGGTTAAATTAAATAATGATTATCTAAGAAAAAGTGTTTGAGTCTCATTAGAATAAGATATTTTAAGAACAATTGTTACCTCCTAGAGCCTAAAATTCCCTATCCAAACTCCATACTTTGGTTAATAAAATCAGTTCATATTTTGAATTCAACGAATGAAGATTGGGTTATTCTTCTTCCCTGAAACCCTATTCATTTTGGTCCTTCGAGCCGGATGGATCATGTTTGGTCTGTAGTTTTCGCCCAACAGTGGAAAGAGACTTAGAGATTGAATCAGCTCCTTAAAGTTGGAATTCTTATGCAAGCGTAAATGCTAAGATCAGCTAAGGTAGCAAAATAAAATAACTCTTGTTTTCCCCCACCAATGGTATGAGACAAACTATAATATTAAAGCAAAATATTGCTTAATAAAAAAAAAAAATTAAGTAAGTCGACTCGTCGACTCGGGTATATCATACACCAGGTGAAACAAATTTTTTCAATTTCGAAAACCAAATGTATGTCTATTGTTTTTACATGCTTCATACTATGTGCTATCCAGCTCACTCTACAAACACACGAGCACTCTAGCGCCGCCACTAGCCATCGGCCAATTCTGGCTTTGTGGACCGCTTAGTAAAATACGTCCATACGCACATTTTGCATGTTGCTAATCCGATTTCAATAAAATTTTGTAGTTTGGTAGAAGTAGATAAGATTAATTAGTCTGCCGAATTTGAATGCGATGGTCTACAGGAGGGGATAGGTTTTTCCTAAATTATAGGGGCTGAAGTGGGCGTGGCAAAATATAAAAATATATATACTCTGCGCGCATACTAAGCCAGTGTACATTCTAAATTTAGTGAATTTAGCTATGTTAGTTTTCGAGAAAATCAGTTTTGTTTAATTTGCGGGGGCGAAAGTGGGCGTGGCAAAGTGTTTAAATAGCCAATATCTGCGCGTCTATTAAGCTAGTCTGCATACCAAATTTAATGTTGGTAGCTGTCATAGTTTTTAAGAAAATAAGTTTTATGTAAATTCCGTGGGCGGAAGGGCGCGTGGCAAAAATTTTGAAAAATTTGTTTCTGCGCGCCAACTAAACGAGTATATAAACCAAATTTGATGTCTCTAGCTGTTATACTTTTTAAGAAAAACAGTTTTATGTGATTTCTGGGGGCGTGGCAAAAAGTTTGAAAAATTAATTTCTGCGCGCTAACTAAACGGGTATACAAACCAAATTTGATGTCTCTAGCTGTTATTCTTTTTAAGAAAAACAGTTTTATGTGATTCCTGGGGGCGTAAGGGGTCGTGGCAAAAAGTTTGAAAAATTAATTTCTGCGCGCTAACTAAACGGGTATACAAACCAAATTTGATTTCTCTAGCTGTTTTTAACAAAAACAGTTTTATGTGATTCCGGGGGGCGTAAGGGGGCATGGCCAAAATTCCAATTAACTCTATACATTTACATACTACACGAGTATACATACCAAATTTGGTGGCTCTAGCTCTTATAGCCTCCGAGATCTGCGTGTTCATACAGACGGACGAACGGACGGACGGACAGACGGACCTGGCTAGATCGACTCGGCTGTTGATCCTGATCAAGAATATATATACTTTATAGGGTCGGAGAAGCTTCCTTCTGCCTGTTACATACATTTTGGCGACTTTAATATACCATTTCACCCTATGGGTGTATGGTATAAAAAAATTAATTAAAAGAGCAGTTTGGCCAATCGAGCAACTGCAATAACTTTGGCGACGGCAAAAAAAAAGTGCGTGCGACCGAGTATATAAAGGCAGTTTGGCTAGTTGAGCAACTGCAGAAATTTCGGAGACGGCAAAAAATAAAAACAAATGCGTGCGTCTGATTAAAAGAGCAGTTTGGCTAGTCGAGCAACTGCAATAATTTCGGCGACGGCAAAAAATAAAAAAAAGTGCGTGCGACCGAGTACATAAAGGTAGTTTGGCTAGTCGAGCAACTGCAATAATTTCAGCGACGGCAACATGTTGGTTTGTGAAAAGTGTAGAACCACAACGTTTGGTTGCTTAGATGAGAGTGAGCTCAATTTTATTAACATAAGCTTAACCAGGGTTGCCACTTGTACAGGGCTGACAGATACAGCACAGAATTGCCATATCAACACTTCCCCTCAATTCAGGGTTCTAATACCTATTTAGTCCAAGCAACGCCGTACATTTTAAATGATTAACTTTACATAGATTCTTAGTAAGAATATCAGCAATCATTTCGGTTGTTGGACAGTATTCTAGCTTAATCAAATTCTCTTCAAATGAGTTTCTTATATGGTGGTACTTTACATCAATATGTTTGCTTCTAGCATGATAAACAGGGTTTTTTACAAGATTTAAAGCACCAACATTATCGCCATGTAAGGTTATACAATCAAGCTTAAAATACAATTTCAATCCATTTATCAGTTTTCTTATATAAATAGCATCGGAAAGCGCCATATATTCTGCCTCGGTACTGCTTAGAGCCACAGATTTTTGCTTTCTTGATGTCCATGAGATTACTGAGCCCCCCACATGAATGCATATCCAGTGTAGGACTTTCTATCAGTTGAGTCACCTGCCCAATCTGCATCTGCATAGCCTGTGATCGCAGCGCCGGTCTTCTTGTACGTTATTGCCATATCTGCCGACTGGTTCAGATATCTCAGCACTTGTTTCGCTGCTGCGAGATGCTCGCCATGGGGATCTTTATTCCTCTGTGATAATTTGCACACCGAGTGCAAAATGTCTGGTCGTGAGCATAGCGCAATATACATCAAAGAGCCTATTACGGATTGATATTCCGTAGCATCGATGCGTTTGCACGACTTGTTGTCGCACTTAACCTGGAAATTAGCTTCTAACGGCGTGGATACCGTGTGGCAAATCTCCATGCCCAGTTCCTTCATCAGGCTCCTGATATGCACACTCTGGCTGAGACGTATAGCCCCTTTGTCACCATCACGTTGGATTTCGACACCCAGAAAGTGTGTAATCGGCCCTCTGTCGACAACCTGAAATTCAGAAGAGATAGCCTGTTTAGTAGCTAACATCTTACCCTTGTCTGAACACGCAAGCAGCAAGTCATCAACATAAACGGCGATTACGTCAATCTTCTTATCTGGTGCACATCTTGTGTATAGGCATGGCTCACTTTCACATGCCTCATATCCCAACTTTCTCAGTACAGCATCCAACGTTGTGTTCCAAACTCGGCCAGCTTGTTTTAGACCGAACAGCGACTTTTTTAGCTTCAGCACACCGCCAGATTTGTCATCGTAAAACTCCGGTTGCTGCATATAGACCTCTTCTCCAAGATCTCCATTCAAGTATGCCGTCGATACATCAATTTGATGAACGTATAGTTCATATTCCGCTGCCATTGCAAGGATCATCCGTATTGTAGCGTAGCGCACCACCAGTGAATAAGTCTCTTTATAATCTATTCCATATTTCTGGCTGCACCCTTTCGCCACGAGCCTTGTCTTGTATCGTTCGATTTCTCCAGTTGCATTCTCTTTCAGAGTAAATATCCATTTGCATCCAATGGGTTTCACACCAGCTGGTAATTTAACTTGTTCCCATGTATTGTTTCGCAGTAAGGCTCAATATTCATCTTGCATTGCTGTTTTCCATTTCTCTGCTTGTTGACCCGTTAGTGCTTTTTGCACTGTTTCTGGTACTTCTACGTTAGTTGCCAACATTACATTCAGAAGATTATATTGTTTGGTTGATCGTCCTCGTAGACCCGTTCTGACTATTCTTGGTCTGCCTGGGCCCCTTTTTGGTTCCTCATAGACCTCCACATCATTATCTGCAGCCTCATCGTCTACACAATTTGTCAGATTACCATTACCTGTATCCTCAGAACTAATGTTTTCTGTTGAAACATGATCTTCCACGACATTGTTGGGTTCATCTATTACTTCATCCAGTACCATTGTAACTTCAGAGTTTTCTCTAATCCTTGTCTGACAGTTCTCAATGAAATATACATCCCTGCTTATTTTGACATTGCCAGTTTTCTTATCGTATAAACGATACGCTTTTGAAGATTCCGAATATCCGACCATGATATACTCTCTTCCCTTTTCCTGGAACTTTTTCCTTGGTCCCTTTTCTAGTGCAACTGCGACGCATCCAAATACTTTTAAGTGCTTAACCACAGGCTTGTGTCCAGTAAACACTTCAAACGGCGTTTTGCCTTCAACTGATATGCAGCACAAACTATTGCCTCTGCCCAGAAGCTTTCTTTTAAACCTGCACTATTCAGCATTACTCTTGCCATTTCCACGAGTGTTCGGTTGCAGCGTTCTGCTGCCCCATTTTGCTGTGGAGTGTAAGGGACTGTGAGCTGTCTCTTTATGCCATTGGACTTCAGGAATTCATCTAACTCTTTATTGACATACTCCGTTCCATTATCACTCAAATGGATTTCACTTTCCGGCCTGTCTGACGCTCCACCATGGTAACGTGTTCTTTAATTATTTTGGCCACCTCTGACTTATACTTCATGGGATAGACATGAATATATTGGCTCAAATCATCGATCATTGTCATAAAATATTTGGCCCCACCATTGGATTCCTTGTTCATAGGCCCACATACGTTGCAATCTATGCAGTCTAGATTTTCTCCAGTAATGCTTGATGTCAAACCTCGAACCATTCCATTGTTCTGCAGCTCACGCAAACTTTGCACATTTAAATGACCATATCGCATATGCCATTTTTCGAGCTCATCGGAGGCTTTAGAAACACACAGTCTCTCTTGATTTTTTAGTTTCACACAGAAACAATCCACAGACCTTTTTGGCCATTAATATATTGATGCCCTTATCGTCATTAACTTTGGCAGTTCCCGAATTAAACAGTACGGTGCATCCATTTGAAACCGCTTTTCCCACCGATATAAAATTGCATTGCAAGCCTGGTACAAATAAAACGTCTCTGAGCGTTATTGTGTACCCAAGTTTGCTGTGTACAATCACTGTTCCTCTGCCTTGAGACGTCATGGAATAATTTCCTGCCAACTCAATAATTTCATTATTTTGTTCAAGTTGATTAAATAACTGAATGTGCGCACACATGTGTGATGTGGCGCCACTATCGATAACCCAATCATCGATATCCATCCGATTGTTAGTGGCAACGCCGACAAATGATCGTTGCCCCTCTTTATTCTTCCAATAGTCGCATCTTCCGCTGTTTTTCCCGCCTCTCACATTGGCGTTGTTTTCATTCTCTTCTTTCATCGCGCATTTTGCCGCGAAATGCCCTGGTTGGCCACATTTAAAGCATCGGCGCCTGTCTGCCCCTGACTTGTTGTCTCGCCCCTTCCCCTTCTCACCGTTGATAGAGCATGCTGCGAATGCCTGTACAACATCGTTTTGATTGTTCGTCTTTCGTCGTTCATTTTCTTCGGCTAGCTTGCATTTTATGGCACTGAAACTCGGCAACTCATCACGAGCTTCCAAGGCCACGACAAAGTTCTCATAAGACATGGGCAAACTCGCAAGCAACAAAATTACGGTAAACTCTTCTGGCAAACTTACATCGATCACCGACAAATTTTCAATAATGTTTGAAAATTCCAATATGTGTTTTTGCACGCTGTCACCTTCAGCCATTCTTTTGTTTAATAACTTCTTAAACAGAGTCACTTTTCTCACTGGACCTGTTGGTCGATGGAACTTTTCTAGTTCTTTCCATATCTCGCTAGCTCTTTCGCACTTTTTTATGGAGTTCAATTGCGGCGCACTTATTGACAAAAACAGCACCGCCATGGCTTTGTCGTTTTGACGTTTCCATGTTTCAAACGCTTCATCAGTTTTGGGTTCCACAAGTTCTCCTGAAACCACTGACCACAAATCTTGATGTACCAACACGCTTCGCACAAGTCATAGTTGGCGTCGTCCAACTTTTCAATATTGTACATCGAACTCATTTTTCTTGCAATGTCCGTTATGCCGAGAGAAATACACGAATCTTGACCACTCAATACTTTCACACTATTTTTTAGTGAATACACTTAACACTGAGGCCCATAACCTGTTGGTTTGTGAAAAGTGTAGAACCACAACGTTTGGTTGCTTAGATGACAGTGAGCTCAATTTTATTAACATAAGCTTAACCATGGTTGCCACTTGTACAGGGCTGACAGATACAGCACAGAATTGCCATATCAACACAACAAATAAAAAAAAGTGCGTGCGACCGAGTATATAAAAGCAGTTTGGCTAGTCGAGCAACAATTATATCGATATCCTATAAGACAAAAATGTTCACTTATAAGGCTGCAAATGGGTTAGAGAAGCAGGCAGGGTTACATACCAGGTTAAGGCACTAGATCCTAGAAGCATAACTAGCAAAGTTGTAGAGGAAGTAAAAGAGATAAGGAAGCAATGGATACTTAATCACGAAAAATTGATCCAGTCTGCTCCAAATTTCGATCATGATTATTTCAGAAATAAAATACATAAAGAAGCGTTAACGATAGTTGCCAAAATTATAGCCACAGGAGAGTCAGAAAAACCAGGCACTAGTAAGTCGGGGTGCGTTGAAGCGGAGGCAAACATGTCAGAGATAGTTAATGATAGTATAGGAGAGTCGCGCGGGAATGCGACCTCAAGTAATAAAAACCCTAAGTTTAACCAAGAGATATCCGACAGCTCCAGGAATATTTGGACGTAGTAGAGTTGACAAGTTAACAAGTGATGCTAAATTTAAGAATATTATGGATGATTTACAATTTGATGTCCAAAATTCATTGTCAATGCTAGAAATGAAAATGAGCAATAAGGAAACTTGTAAGAGTGAGAATGTTACCGTGCGAGGCGAATTACTGGTGTTGCCAAAGATTCAGGTCCCCGCATTTTTTAGAGAGGCTAGAGAATGGGACCTGTTTGTGGAGTTATTTACTGAATTAATTGAAAAAAGAGAAGATATAAGTCTTGCTCTTAAATTTAATTATTTAAAATCCGCGTTAAAATGGCGAAGCAAGGAGCGTGGTAGCTCATCAATTGTCAGGTTCAGCTGACAATTATAATGCCGCTTGGGAACTGTTAACCAAGCGGTAAGAAAATAATCGGAGGGTATTTTCCGCGCAGTTAAATCGGATCGTTGATTTACCGATGATCAACAATGAATCCGCAAAGAGTGTAAAAGGAGTGATTGACATAATTAATGAGTCAATACACTTAATTAAAATTAAAGCAAATTTGTCCGATGAAGTTGACGTAATACTCGCTCAACACATACTTCGGAAATTTGACAGAGAGACTCTGTATGAGATTCAGATTAGAAAAACAAGGCAGATACAATTGCTATCTGATGTCATGGAAAGATATTGCTCGCTAAGTGCCATGAGCAAAGAAGAGAAAAAACCGTTAGAAAAGACGTCGGTTGCAGGTTTCAAAGATAGTTGTCCGATCTGCAAAGGCCCATGGCATAACGCACTTCTGTGCTATAAGTTTAAAGCGCTAACACCAAAAGAAAGGGTGGAAATAGCCAAAAAAGTGCAATTGTGCACACGATGCTTGAGGCATTCAAGCAACAAGAGATGCAATAATGAAATGGTCTGCTCATTTTGCAGTAGAGGACACCATACCTTACTCCATTTTGAAGAAAAACAGGAGAGCGTTAATAGCTGTGTAACGGCACAACAAAAATTGTTGCCCTATTACAAATTAAGAAAATAAATGGAGGGTTTGAAACATTAAGAGCCTTGGTTCAAATATTGAAATTACGTAAAATTAAGCAATATACAGAAATAAGTGGCGTGTCCTCAATAAAAGCCAAAAAATCAAAATATAAGGTAAAAATAGATGTGAAGACGCGAAATCCACGGGATAAACTTCATAATGTTGAGGCAGTTGTGTTACCAAATTTAATGAAAGCTCTTCCGTTAAATATAGCAAACGTGGATATGTCAAAATGGCAATCCTACGTACTTGCTGACCCCATCTCTAATAAACCTGGTATGGTTGACATGATAATAGGGGTAGACGTATATACTCAAATCTTAAAAGGGGGAGTTAGAAAGATAAATGGCCTACTAGGTCAAAATACTAAATTTGGTTGGATCGTCTCGGGATGCACCAAATCAAAAATGAATAAATCTGTAGTGGCACCAACAATAGATGTTACAGGTTTTAAAAAGCGTTGGGAGAAGAAAAAAGATAAAAGTGAAAATAAATACAACACAAGTCCAAACAAACTCAACAACAAAACAAAACAAGAAATAATAAATAATAATAATAAAAGCTGAGCCGAGGCTGTATTACAAAAAGGGACAACATTTAATCCGAATAACCACTCAAAATTCAAATACAAGCAAACCCACATTGGTTTAAGCCGAGAGGTAAAAGTAGTTGGTCTTTAAAGTCTCCACCATATAAAAAGGCTAGAAGTCAACACAGTAATACATTTCAGGAGTGGGTAGATATCCCGAAACAAAAATTGTTAGGCATCGGGCGATATTAGAAAACCATACAAAATCAAAATCATACAAAATAATAGGAAGTCAGGTTATAAGAAGGATAACATTGAGGTTAGGTTGCTAGGGTTAACTTCTCTCATGTAGCTCGTCATGCTTCTTTAACAACAGTTATCTCACTAATAATAATATTAATAATAATAATTTGTTTAAGACAACTCAATAAAAATAAAATGCAAAACGTCACATTTGGCGGCCCTTTGCAGAATGTTTAAGAATAAACATCGTGTGCATCTGAAGCGGCTTCACCTATACAGATGCACTAAAAAAAGAAAAAATGATACAATTGTACTTTTGTCGTAGGGTTATTCTTCTTCTAATTTATTTTAATTAATTATTGTTGATAATTTGGGATTATTATCGTATCTACTAATTTGGCAACAATATGTACTTGTGGTCTGGCCACACTAATTTTTTAGTTCAGTTAGTTGTTCTCTTTCTTCGTACCATTCGGTTCACCATATAACGTCTGAATAAATATATATATATCGTGTGGGGAAGAATCGTGAAGAGAGAAAGAGACACTAAAGAACAAAAGAGTTATTTTGATGCGCTAGATGAAAAAGTATTAGCGAGCATTTTGCTTGGTGTGAAACCGTCGCAAATTTGCTTTATCAAAAATTGTGTTTCTGGTAAAGAAGCTTGGAACAAGCTAGCTAGTGTATACATATCAGCCACGTGGGCCGACAAGAAAAATTAGCTTGTTTAAACAGTTACTTCGGTTACGGGCATCAGAATGTGTAGATATACAAGAGTACATAAAAGAATTCTCAGACCTAACGTAAAAGTTAAACGAAATAGACATGCACATTCCCGAAGCTATACTCACAATTGTGCTGCTGTCGGGGTTGAACAGTTCGTACGGAAACTTCGTAGTCGCGATCGAAACGCGAGAAGTATTGCCATCTCTCTCTGATTTGAAAATCAAACTTCTTGGTGAAAAAGAGAGACAGCGAATGAATTTCGATGAAAACGAAAACGGTGCAAATCATGTGAACGTGTCGAAAACGAATAGAAAAGAGCAGAAGAAGGCATACGTGAAGAATGATGCAAAGAAAAACAAAAAATGTTTTAAGTGTGGACAGTTGGGCCACTTTATTGCTGATTGCAAAGAAAATGACAAAGGAAAACGAAATTTTGCGATTTTGTCCAGTGTACAGTGGTGCAACTGTTCACATGTGTAGTTTTTTTTTTTTTTTTTTATTTGACAGCGGTGAAGCGAATTTGCAATCTGTCCTGGGACAATCAGCAAGTTTTCTTGGTTGAAGTTGGCGGTTACATGTTTTAAGGATAAACGGTATTACATGAAGGGTGTAGGGTGATTAAATGAGTTTTTAAAAAGTGCTCAACTTTTGGCCTGCTCCTACACAGACCGTTCGCGTTCCATAGGACGATATGGAGGTTTATTTGCATTTTTGAGCCATGATTGTCGTTAGGAGCTGTGTCATGGCAGCAACTTGGTCCATCATCTTCTCCATAAGAGCTTCAAGGCGATCCAGTCTTTGGCTTGGCTTTGGCAGATGCGTCTCCTTTGCCTTCAAATAGACTTTGCAGCCCTTATAAGAGGCAGTATGGTTGCCCTTGCAGTGAGCACAGCGGGGAGGATCGGTCCTTGGCTTGCGGCAGTCCGAGGAACTATGAGCGCCTCCGCATTTTACACAGTTGAACTGCAGGTTGCAGTTCTTCTGAGTGTGTCCAAATCCTTGGCATCTGTAGCACTGGAGTACGTCAGTCGTCTTACGGGGTGGCTCGATTGTTACCACGCAGCTGCAAAGGCGTTTAGTAGCAAACACATCCTTGTTGGTGCTTGCCGGTTCCAAGTTCACAAAGAACATAGCCAGAGGTTTCTTTGTACTGCGGCTGATTGCATTTTTGATGCCCAGGCCTCTAACAATGTGCCCGTTGGCAGCCAGTGCTTCCTTAATGTCCATGGGATTGGTGGTGTGATGAAGACCTTTGACAACAATTCTATAGGCTCGCTCGTCTTTAGGCTGGAAAGTCTGGTATGGGATGTCGTTTTCACTAAGGTAGTTTTTCAGAGTTGAAAAACTCTCCTTATCTTGTAGGTTGACTCTGACTTGTCCATCCCTACCCACTTTGTAGTCGAAATTGTTGCCGCCGATTACGGATGTAACGTCTCTTATTAAGTCCTTAATATCGTGAACCTCCGATAGAAAAATAGGAGGCGGCTTGACCTTGCGCACCTCAGCCGTGGGTGGCTCCTGTTGAGCCGTCATTGGAGCATCTTCTTCGTCGTTGTCGCTTTCATCTGATAGCATGGCAAACCTGTTCGCATTGTTGACGTTGCTGTTAATACCAGTGGAAGTTGAGTACTGTTTAGAATTGCTTTGTGGGACTTTACGCTTGAGCTCCCCTGTTTCCAAAGGAGGAACTAGTATTTCCGTCAGATTCATTGTTTGTTATGGTTGACATTTTCATTGCCTTGGCCTGTTTGGCTGTAGGAGCTAGAGCTATTGTAGGCTTTATTGCCCATTTTGGCTTGACCATATTTGTGCCTGCTGCGGCCGGAGCCACAGACAAGTATGTGTCACTTATTTATTTGCCGCCACTTAATGGTTTTAACAATTGCGCAGGCGTAAATTATGTGAAATTTGTTAACAATTATTTTCCTATTTTTGTATTTTTTTTTTTTTTTTTTTTTTTTTTTGATTGTAAACTCAAACTGTAAAGTAATGAAGTGTAGTGTGTAGTGACAGAAATTTGTTTACAGATTTTAAAGAACACAGAGAAAAAGTTCTACTCGCGGCAGAGAACTCGTTGCATTCAGAAGGTATTGGTACCGTGTGTATCAACATAGGTAAATTCAGTGTTGACCTATTGAACGTTTTGTACGTGAAAGAATTGCAGACAAATTTCATCTCTGTGTCAAAAGCAACTGAGAAAGGCTGTGAAGTGACATTTAAAAATGGTTGGGCAATAATAAAAGATAAACAAAAGATTGAGATATTAAGAGCTAAAGAGTGCGATGGTTTGTTTATTATTGAACCTAAAGTGAAAGAAAGTCTGTACCTCGGTGTGCATAATAGTGATGTTTTGAAATGGCACAGTCGATTTGGCCATTTGAACTTTGCAAGTATGCAAAAAATGTCGAAAAATGAAATGGTGCATGGCCTAAAGATCAAAGAAAATAATCTAACATAAAAAATTGAAGTCTGTACTACGTGCGCGAAAAGTAAAATATTTGTAAAGAAATTTCCCAAAGTATCGGAAAATAGATCGAATGTGTTGTTGAGCTTAGTGCATACGGATATATGCGGTCCTATGGAAACAATATCGGCCGGTGGTGCGCGATATTTTGTGACATTTATTGAAGATTGTTCGCGATTTATTTTTGTATATTGCCTGAAGACGCTTGACCAATTGTTAGATTGCTTTAAAGACTTTGTTAAATTCGCGGAGAGGAAAACAGGCCAAAAGTTAAAAGAAATTCGTAGCGAATATTTAAGTCGTAACTTCGAATATTTTTTAAAGGAAAATGGCATTAAAAGACAATTAACAGTGCCATACACCCCACAGCAGAACGGGGTAGCTGAGCGCATGAATCGGACATTGGTTGAAATGGCCAGAAGTATGTTGGTACATTCTGGAGTCAATAAGATACTGTGGGCTGAAGCGGTGAAAACAGCGGCGTATTTACGAAACAGGTCCGAGACGCATTCCTTGGTAAATATGACGCCTTATGAAGCTTGGTTTGGTAGAAGACCAACAGTTTCCCACCTCAGAATCTTTTGGATAAGGCTATCGCTCTGAAGAAGACTCACAATAAGAAGTTCGCTGCTAAAGGGGAGGAATATTTAATGATTGGGTATTCATTGACAGCAAAAGCTTATCGTTTATATAGCCCGGAAAATGCTAATAGAGAGCAGAGATGTAATCTTTTTGGAGAATGACATAACTGGATCTAGCAGTGAAGAGGGAGACATGGAGTTGTTTAAATACTATTTGCCGAGTAACCCAACGCCGATCGGCTCTGAAGACTGTGACCAAGCGGGTAACAGAGTAAATGAACTGAATCCAGATGAGCAAGAAAGAGATAACGATGCGAGCGACAACTATGAGAGCGCGGCTAGCGATCAGCTTGAAGCTGATAAAGAAAACGAGATCGGTCAACAGCCCCAATGAGGCGAAGACGAAATCAACGAGGAGTCTGAAGGGGACCCAGAAGCTGAAATTGGTGGAAGACGAAGACCAGGGCGTCCAAAAGTTATAAAAACGGGTAAACCAGGTAGACCTCGAAAGCAGTATAATATGTTGAATATGCTAAAGGTAGAAAAGGTACAAGTTCCATTAGGAGTTAACGAAGCTATTAATGGCGAAATGGGCAGCGAATGGAAAGCATCAATGCAAAAGGAGATAGATGCACTGAAGGCAAACAACGAAGAAAGCTATTGGCTGTAAGTGGGTTTTTGCGATTAAAGCAGACAATAATGGTTTTGTCGAAAAGTTTATACCAGATTAGTCGCCAAGGGTTGTGCGCAACAGGATGGTATTGATTATTTTGAAACTTTTTCGCCAGTAGTAAGGTACTCATCAATAAGATTGATACTAGCTCTAGCAGTAGAGTATAAACTTTATCTCCATCAACTAGACGTATCGTCGGCATATTTGAATAGTGAATCGATTTGTTAGCGAAGCCTATCCAGAGAGAGTTTTAAAATTGAAGAAATCGCTTTATGGCTTGAAGCAGAGTGGTAGAGAATGGAATACCAGACTAGATGAAGTGCTCAGAAAGATAAATTTTAGACCATGCATTAGTGAACCATGTGTTTATGTACGTAATGAGAGAGGTAGGCTTGGTATCATTGCAGTTTACGTCGATGACCTGCTGGTGGCCAGTTCCAGTAAAGATGACTTAATGGACATCAAACGATGGATCGGGAATAAGTTCGACATAGTAGATGGCGGTCAGTTGAATCACTTCTTAGGCATAGAAGTTGAGCGAGAGACAGAGACTGGTAGTATTGCTATTGGACATCAACAATACATTGAAGAAATGTTACGTACGTGGGGAATGTCTGATTGTAAGGCGATGTCTACACCTCTGGAAGCAGGATGCCAAGTCAAATGTGAAGACGCTTCCTGCATACCTGACGACGAGAAGAAATACCAGTCGCTTGTGGGGTCATTGATGTATTTGGCCGTAACAACCAGGCCAGATATTTTACATTCAGTTGTAAAGTTAGCGCAGATGAATATGAGACCTCATAAAGAACACGAAGTGGCGGCAAAAAGAGTGCTGCGCTACCTAAAGGGCACAGCTGGCATGAAACTTCACTATGAGCTGACTGGAACCCAAATCAACGGGTACGTGGATGCTGATTGGGCAAACGACACCATAGACCGAAAGTCATATACTGGATATGTTTTTATGTATGCTGGCAGCGCAATATCTTGGGAGTGCAAAAAGCAAAGTCTGGTGGCTTTAAGTAGTACTGAAGCGGAGTACATTGCGTTATCCACGGCGGCAAGAGAAGCGGTGTACTTGAAGACGTTTTTGAACGAGATGGGTTTTAACGATGTTCAAACTGTTTTATTGTTGTATTGCGATAATCAAAGTGCCCAATGTTTAACTAAAAACCCAACCCTGCATAATAGAAGCAAACATATTAATATAAAGTATCATCATGTCAGAGAGCTTTATAAGAAAAAAGAAATAGATGTTAAGTATATCTGTAGTAACGACATGATCTCTGACATATTGACTAAGAATTTGCAAAAATGTAAACATATGAAATGTATCGCTGAAATGAATTGTCATTAGTACTTAAGCATACAAGTATTTTGTTGAGAGTGTTGATAATTTGGGATTATTATCGTATCTAATAATTTGGCAACAATATGTACTTGTAGTCTGGCCACACTAATTTTTGAGTTAAGTTAGTTGTTCTCTTTCTTCGTACCATTCGGTTCACCATATAATCGTCTCAATAAATATATATGTATATATACTCTACTGCGGAACTTTGTTCTAGAATTACTTGGAGTGGGTCATTTCTCATTTCTTTATAATTTCAATAATTATATTCACTTTTTTATTTTTGTTACCAAAACTTGTAAAACAATTGCTCGTACTGTTAATTTATTTTGTTTTTTCTTCACTTTTATTTTTGTTATAATTTTTTGTAAACCACAGCAATTTGTTTGGGATTTTATTTTTGTTAATTTATTTGATGTATTATTTTTTTCTTTAAATTTTTAGTGTGTGTTACCACGCGGCTTGACCCAAAAAAGGTTGTTTTTGCACAATGTGGCTCAAAATTATACTTTTTGTTTTTTTTTCTCATTTGCTTTACTATTTTTTTTTTTTATTACAAAGACTTGTAAAAAACCCTTTTAAACAAAACTTGTTCTAGGTTCTTATTTAAATTTAATTTCAAATTTTTTTCTGACTTAAATGCAAAATTTTATTTGCGAAATTACTAAAATAAAATTAGCCGAAATAGAGAACACTCATATATTTCGTTTAATCATATTGCCGATACAAATCCATGACGGATGGCTTACATTGCAGATTGACTGACTTATGTTGATTAAAAAATTGATCTTTTTCAAACAAAAATAAGAAGTTAGTTTATTAACTTCCTGAAAAGTGCTGTTCCACTCGGTTGCCAACTTGAAAAGAATTAATCTAGATAGTTTGCCTATGCTCTAGGCCTCACATTGATCAATTGTGAAAGTAACATTAACCGCTATTGGCATAATGGAATTTAAAGAAATGTATCACTGTGGTAATATTTATAATGCAATCAAGCAGTGCATAAGGGGTCTTTTAAATTCAGCCGTCGTTTCTTTTCTGACTTTTTCAAGTTTTACTCAGGGCTCCCCACAGGTTCCATTTCCCACAAAAGTAAAAAATTTGGTTATATTTTTGCAATCTTCAAAAGCGGTATTACATCTGCAAAAGCTTATCCTTATACGCAACTAAACATTGCCGGCCCGGCGGAGGTGGTTTATTTTTACAAGATGCTAGCTGTGCCCCGACCAGGTAAAGAGGGACAAGATGATGGTGTAGGCGAAAGTAAAATGGGAGAAGATGTAATAGAGGGGCTGGAGACTGCTTATGAGGTAACTCAAGGGCATACTTCTTGGGCAACCTATCAGAAGGTGGAACGTAGCTCTTGCGGGGTGGGGGGGTTGTTTGCTGAATCTCTACCTTTAATTATAAAATTTAATTTTATTAGGATCTCTACTGAAACTAACTTTAAATGAAAATCGAATGACTGGCAGAAAATACTTACGAACAAAGTAAAGAATTCATATTAATAAAAAAAAGACGAAAGAAATGAAATGTGTATCCTTTTGTTCACAAGCTAGCGGTTACTGAGGTCAAGATGTAGATGGACCTTGTCAGTTCTATACCCTCCCAACCATGAATCTTTATTGGCATTTGTAAAGATTCCCAAAAAAACTTATCGATATCAACTCATGTACCCATGTCACTAGGAAAATTAATTATAAAGCTTAAGCAATCATATTCAAATGCATTATACTTTCAGATAGAAGCATTTCTTATTGTACACAATAAATTTTAAAGAAATATTTACAGACTAATTTTAAACAGCTGGTGTGGTATGACTTAACATTTTGAGATTCAGAACTTTCAGACAGGCAAAGCAATGGAACTCAAAGTAAATTAAACTATTGAATAATAGGGATTAAAACTAGTAGTATAAGTGAGAGCTTACTAGTTACACATTATTAATTATTGTAGAAGATTATGGAATAGAAAAAATATAGAAGGAATATCAAATGAATCAAGTTAACATTTTTTTCTTGTAATTATTCATCTTATTTCAAATTCTTTTTTTTTTTTTTAAATTCTTTAAAGTTATTTTAAATTTTCAAGTCGCACAAATTCACTCATTGCTTTTGATTGCTCTTCAAGTCAAACATTATTTACGGAAATAAATTTTTTTTAAATTTAATATAATTATTTGGTTCATCACAAAACGCTGAAACAGAAATTACATCAACAAATCAGAGTATCAATTGACTACCATCCTCCATAGTTCGCAATAACTTGGTTGAAAGTCGCCGAATTGATACTGCTTAATACACTAGGCACTTACCCCATAGTTTATTCGCTGAAAGGCCTTCCATCGATGCACTGTGGGAGGGTGTTTATATGTTGATTTCTCCTTCGCGCTTTATGACCACCATTAAACTCGGTTCACTCACTTTACTTTTACATTTACTCTATTTTACGTTACTCTCGACTTGAATTATTTAATATAACTTTAACGAGACTTTAATTGATTCAATATTCGACCTATTTACATTCTCCCTTTTTTTTCGTTTAACTTGATTAGGACTTGAAATTTAAAAATAAGATCAGAAAGGAAAATATCAGTACTTAAAGATTTCAAATCAATCGATCAAAACTAGCAAAAAATGAAGCGCGTTGCCACCTCAAGAAAACGATAGATCATTTATCGCTATCCCCATATTTTGCGTTTATCGATTGATCGATACCAATATTTTTATTTATTGATTGATCGCTATTGGCAAAGTGGCGCGTAATGTCGATAAGTTTAAAAATTTGAAAGCTTAAACTAGCGCACGCTACACCACCTGATAATATGCAACGTTAGGCAGCATATTAGTGGGAATTAGTTCCGTAAATCCTTGGCGTAAAATGTTCTTACTTCTCTACCTTGCATATTTTCTAACAAATAAAAGTAGTTTCCGAGCTTCTTTTTGATTCGACATTTTATGAACTTAGGGGCTAATTTAGCATTGAAGTCCTGAGAGAATTTGCTTAACGCGAAGTTTCTGCGAAAAACTTCTTGGCCTTCTTTAAAAGAGACAGACTTACTGCGAAGATTATACTGTGCCACATTTCGCTCATATGCTTTCTTAATGTTTTCTCCTATATCCTGTCGCAAAAGGTTTAACTGGTCAGTCTGATTGAGCGGTGTTATGGGCTCTTGTAACTTTAATTCCTTTAAAAGTTTATAATCTGAACCATGAGTAACCATGTCCAGTCCGAACAAAGCTTTAAAGAGTGAGCAACCTAAAGATTGATGCAACGATGATCGCAATGCGCAAGATGTACTCGTTAAATGTTGATCCCAAAGCGTTTGATCCTAATTTTTTAAATACGAACGGATCGCAGCTAACAGAGAACGATTAACACGCTCAGCTGCGTTGCTTTGCGGAGAATATAAAGCGGTATACCAGTCTTGTTGTATCACTCAACGCGAGAGGTCGTATCTTAATCTGAGTCATCCGATTATCTTTTCACTTCTTTCGTTAAAACTTACGGTACTTTAAGCTAAAAATAGAGCGTGCTTATCTGTTTCTTGCATAGCAACAACCAAAAACAATCATTAAACGTCGTAATTTGACATTTGGCGGGGCTACTGCACCTGCCAACGGTAAAATGCCTCGCACGAATGATAATGAAGCAAGTAAGTCGACTCGGGTATACCATACACCAGGTGAAACAAATTTTTTTAAATTTCGAAAACCAAATGTACATATGTCTATTAAATTGTTTTTACATGCTTCATACTATGTGCTATCTCGCTGACTCTACAAACACACGAGCACTCTAGCGCCGCCACTAGCCAACGGCCAATTCTGGCCTTGTGGACCGCTTAGTAAAATACGTTCATACGCATATTTTGCATGTTTCTAGTCCGATTTCAATAAAATTTGGTAGTTTTGTAGAAATAGATAAGATTAATTAGTCTGCCGAATTTGAATGCGATGGTCAAAAAACTACAGGAGGAAATCGGTTTTTTCTTAATTATGGAGGCGGAAGTGGGCGTGGCAAAATATGAAAATATATATACTCTGCGCTCATACTAAGCCAGTATACATACTAAATTTGGTGACTTTAGCTTTGTTTGTTTTTGATAAAATCAGTTTTGTTTGATTTGCGGGGGGCGGAAGTGGGCGTGGCAAAATTTTTAAATAGCCAGTTTCTGCGCGTCTATTAAACCAGTCTGCATACCAAATTTGATGTCGGTAGCTGTCATAGTTTTTAAGAAAATCAGTTTTATGTAAATTCCGGGGGCGGAAGGGGGCGTGGCAAAAAGTTTAAACAATTAGTTTCTGCGCGCCAACTAAACGAGTATATAAACCAAATTTGATGTCTCTAGCTGTTATACTTTTTAGAAAAATAGTTTTATGTGATTCCTGGGGGCGTAAGGGGGCGTGGCCGAAATTCCAATTAACTCTATATGTGTACATAATACACGAGTATACATACCAAATTTGGTGACTCTAGCTCTTATAGTCTCCGAGAACTGCGTGTTCATACGGACGGACGGACGGACGGACAGACGGACATGGCTAGATCGACTCGGCTATTCATCCTGATCAAGAATATATATACTTTATAGGGTCGGAGAAGCTTCCTTCTGCCTGTTACATACATTTTGGCGACTTTAATATACCATTTCACCCTATGGGTGTATGGTATAAAAATTCGCCGCGTAAACACACTGAAAACAATTTTACAAACTATTTTCGTCCACTGCAGACTCTTGAAAACGAAAATATCAATATACCTGTGCCTGAACCAGAGCCTGAGGCTAGTGTAAAATTACCACCAATCACAATCATCAAACAAACAGTGCAGTTTGTCCATAATTTGCTTTCAACAAACAAAATCAGCGATTATTATGTCAAATCTATTTCAATTGGACATAAAATATACGTACAATCTGAATCTGACTTTAACCTGCTGTGCATTAAGCTAAAGGAAAACAGTTGTGAATTTTTCTCTTACGAGACAAGACATACTAAGCCATACAAGGCAGTTCTCCCTGGACTAGACAAGCAGTCCAATGATGAAGTAAAAACCATGCTCTTGAATCTTGGTCTCAGCTGCACTGATGTTAAGTTAATTGAAAAAACTACAAGAAACGTTTATAAACTGATATTGTATGTTGTTTACTTCTCTCCAAAGAGTTCTATGGATAGTTCTATGGATAGTTCTATGTTGTTTACTTCTCTCCAAAGAGTATAACTATAAGACAGTTAAGGAATGAGTATGCACACATAAACCACACCAAAGTTCGTTGGGAGTATAAAACCAAACCCACAGTAAATTGACGCAATGCTACAAGTGCCAACTATAAAGTCACGGTGCTAACCAATGCGCAATCAAGACATCCTGAGCACACTGTGCTGGCCATCATCTAACGAACGTCTGCCCTGACAAGACTGCAACAAAGTGTGCAAACTGCAAAGGAAACCATCCGTCTACAGATGTTAACTGACCTTGCCGGCTCTCCTACCTGTCGCTATTACAAAAGCGTTCCAAATATAACAAAAGCAACTCAAACCAAAACAATTATGCTTCCCCATCAACGCCTAGGGCCGCTGCTGTATCCAACACCATCCAGAGCGTCCCTCAAACTACATCTCTGAGCTATAGCCAAGTTGTCACTAATGGTACAAACAACTCCACCAACCAAGAAATTACTACTCTTACTAGGGAATTGATAAACAAACTTAGTCTTTGTAAAACTAAAAGCGATCAATTTAATATTATTATTGAACTAGCTCTTAAATATGTGTACAAATAGTCAACCAAACGCTCTTAATATCATGGCATGGAACTCACGTGCCGTTTTCAATAAACGTCTAGAACTTATTAACTTTTTGAACGAAAACTAAATACATATATGTCTTGTCAGCGAAACTTGGCTGACGCAAACAAACAGATTCTTCATCCCTAATTATTCAGTCTATACAAACGATCGCTCTGCCTTTAGAGGAGGGGGTGTTGCAATAATTGTTAAGAAATCCATTAAACACTCTCAGATCCAGAGCATTGACACTCACCTTATTGAAAATGATGCAATAAAAGTTTGTTTAGATGCTCAAACATGTCTTCTTGTTATTGCAGCCTACTTCCCTGGCATCTCAGCTAAATGTCTGAAAAGCCAATGCATCTCACCAAATGGATCAATTCACATAAAAGATATGTTTAAAGCCGATCTTCTTAAGATTTCTCGAATCAAAGACCACTATATTGTAGGAGGGGACTTAAATTGCAGAAGCAGAGTCTGGAACTGCTCTCGAGCAAACACTTTTGGCAATACCCTTAATGACCTTTCTTCTATTGGGAAATTCACTTTATTCCACCCCAATGATCCTACATACATACCTCCTAACTACAAAGGAAAGCCGTCAACTCTTGATCTTTTTCTAAAAAATCAACCCAGAAAGCTCTCTCATCCCAAAGTACACAATGATCTCTCTTCTGATCATCTGCCAATTACCTGCAAACTTGCTACTGATACTAATGCCAGTTTTTTATTTATTTATTTATTTATTTATTTACGTCAACTAACACAGCAGTCGACGAAAAAGCTTAAGCTAAAGACAGATAGTAATTAAATGAAGAAGGTAGCTTAGCTTTATACACAACTAAACATCCCCAGCCCGGTGGAGGTGTTTTATTTGCACAAGGTGCCAGCTATGCCCCGATTCACAGCCAATGTGGCCAGGGATGAGTTGCAGCCAATCCAAGTCCAGAATATTTTCATTGGTTTCGCTGTAGATGATTAAAAAGTATAGCGTGAAGAGAAGTGACAGAAAGATGAGTAGAGATAAGGTGAGAAAGGTTGTTAAAAGATTGGCAAAGAACACGAAGAGGTTCGTGAAGAGAGTAGTTAGTCAGACATCTACTAAGGTGAATAGGAAAAAAGTTTCACAAATACAGCGTATCTAGTAAATTCGTAGAAATGACTTCGCCGTTGACTAGTTTATGGAGAAAGAGAATGCCAAAAACAAGCCTACGGTTATAAAGTGAAGGAAGATTAATAAGAAGAAGTCTGTCAGAATAAGAAGGTAGGCGAAGACCCGGGTCCCAATTTAGACCGCGTAGCGCAAACTTAAGGAATTGCTTCTGTACCGATTCAATACTACGCTGGTGAACATCATATTGCGGGTTCCACACTGGCGAGCAATATTCTAGAGTAGGGCGAACTAACGAAGTGTGTAAAACCTTTGTTACATAGGGATCATCAAATTCTTTGGCCCAACGTTTAATGAAGCCGAGAAGGCTGCTTGCTCTGTTGACAATTGAAGAAATATGAACATTAAATGAAAGTTTAGGGTCAAACATAACGCCTAAGTCTTTGAATGATGGAACACAATCTAACAGAACAGACTTACTAGAGTAATGAGCTAGGAGCGGAGACAAACGATTGAAAGTCAAAAAAGAACACTTAGAGGCATTAAGGCGTAATTTGTTAACGTGGCACCAATCACAGAACGCATCGAGATCTGATTGCAAGTACTGTTGGAAAGAAGGATCATTATAGGAATAACAAATCTTGACGTCATCCGCAAACATGAGCACGCGTGAATGAGCCAAGGCCAAAGGCAAATCATTTATAAACAATGTAAATAATAGTGGGCCCAGATGACTGCCTTGGGGTACATCTGACGTAACTCGAACAGTTTTAGATATCGAGGAACGAAAAGACACCTTTTGGGTTCTGCCAATAAGATACGACTTTAACCAACCCAATAATTTTGGTGAAAAACCCATGATGTTAAGTTTCGCGAGAAGCAAAGAATGATCAACCGTATCAAAAGCCTTACTGAAGTCAGTATAAATAACATCAGTTTGACACTTTTTACGGAAGCCATGGTGTACAAGGGTAGTCAATTCTAAAAGGTTGGTAAGCGACGAACGACCTTTCATGAAACCATGCTGACAAGGAGAAATAGTGGATCTGGATAGATGTTGAAGGGAAGACGTAATAATTTTCTCAAACAGTTTAGGTATTGCCGAAAGTTTGGCAATGCCACGGTAGTTGGAAACATCCGATTTGCTACCCTTTTTAAAAAGCGGAATAATAAATGACTCCTTCCAAATATCAGGAATTCTAAAGTCTCACTCGATATAAAGAATAACCGAGCTAAAGGCTTAGATAGGGAAATCGAACACATTTTAAGGATGCAACTAGGTATATCATCAGGCCCGGGAACGAAGGAAGACTTCATAGATGACAAGCTAGAGAGAATACAGTCTTCAGTAATACTGGGAAAAAACATACAATTTAAATGTGGGATTGAAAAGGGATAGGGTGTGGGATCCGAAACAGTAGTAGAATATGTCGACTGAAAAAATTTAGCAAACAGATCTGCAATATCTAAATCATTATTAGCAGACTGGTCGTTAAGTCTGAAGGTGGAAGGTAGGACATTAGAGCGTATTTTGGAATTGACAAAGTTGTAAAATCTTTTGGGGTTATTATAAAATTCAGCCTTACAGCGAACGAGATAATTGTTGTAGCATTGAGTATTTAAAAGACAAAATTGAGATTTGGCTATACAATAATTTGCATAGTCAAGTCGCGAACCAGTTTTTTTAAATCTTTTAAAATATCTCGATTTAATGTTACGAAGATTAGAGAGCCTACGTGTGAACCAGACTGGCGAGCTGGAGACGGTAGAGACATTCACATAAGGAACGCATTTATCAATTAGAGAATTAAGAGCAGAATAGAAAAACTTCACTGCACAATCTATATCGCAGCACTCAAATAGAAACGACCAATCAAAAGAGAAAATAAGGCTGTTAAGAAGATTGAAATTTGTTTTACGAAAACATCTACGACGAGAACTTGAGATGTTTTTAAATAAATTATTAACGGAATTGTAAGAAATAGTAACTTCAATGGTAGGATGATAAGGATCTTCAGGTTTCACTAGTGGCTGTGTTTGCGATACAGCACTAACAGTGGGATCAGAGACAAAAACAAGATCAAGGATTCTTTTAGAACAGTTAAGGAAAGAATTCAACTGATATAGTGGACATTCAAGTAGGCTATCAAGAAAAACATGTTGAGATGAAGGAATTAAGAAAGATAGATTATCATCAACAAGCCAAGAAATATTAGGCAAGTTAAAATCACCTAAAACTATAAGAACATCACGATCTTTAAGACGACCAAAAATAGTTCGCAAAGCATCAGCATGGTGCACGTAGATCATGATATCAGAAGCTGGAGGAATATATGAACAAGAGATATATAGGCTAAAGTTAGAACATGTAACTTCGACGCAAATAAACTCAACGCATAAGGGGAGATCAATCGGCACCACACTTGAAGACAGATTCGAGTTTACAGCAATGAGTACTCCACCGCCACGTCGACCAACACGATCAAGCCTATAAGAAATAAAATTATTAGAAAGAATTTCATTATCTAAAACAGAGGAGTTAAGCCAAGTTTCAGAGAAAGCTAATATGTCAGCCGAAAAGGTTTGGCTATCACAGAAAAGGTTCGACAGCTTGGTAAGAAGTCCTCTTACATTTTGATAATGAATGCAAAGACTAGATGTTATTAGTTTTTTGAAGCAGAATATAAAGTAGGAAGGTGGACAGGCAACGGACGAGAGCGCTTATTGGGCGCAAACTCGTGTACAACTAGGCCCTCTGGCCAAAAATTAGGGTCAACCATAGCTGAGAAGTACTCATTTGGTACTGTAATTTTAAAAGAGGAGATTTCATGAGGCCTAGAAAACTTAAACTTTTAAAACCTTAGCAGGGCAAATGTTACCAATGTAAGCTGCCACAGACGACTCAGAAGTATCTGGAGCAAGCCTAGAAATAAATAATTGTTTGCGATGAGGCACTACAGTTAGTGGAGGCGGAGGAGCATTGGGATCCGCAAGTGATTGAGAGCCGGCATGATCCTGTGATTGATCAGAGTTCCCGTGAGGGATAGATTGAGGTACACCAGGGCTTGTAATGGGTACTTCAATCTGAAAAGAAGAGCATAAAGAGGGACAAGAAGATGGTGTAGGCGAAAGTAAAATCGGAGAGGAAGTAATAGAGAGAGCTGGCGACTGCTTACGAGGCAACTCAAGGGTACATTTCTTGTGCAATTTCTCAGAAGGTGGAACAAATTTGAATTGCGACAATAATTGAACGCTAGAGTCACACTCGTTTGACAGCTGTTTGGCCAGTTTGTTTAAAGAAAGAAACCTTAAACGAAGATCCCTATACATACGGCTAAAATCAAGCTGCTGGCTGGCACAAGATGGGCAAGTCCAGCGCATTAAGCCAAGCTCAGGCTTAGACACAGACAAACCAGAAAATTTGTCGTAGTCGCGGCCATTGAGGCCAGCACATTTTAAGTGAATAAGATTATCGCAGAGCCAACAAGATATTGCTCTATACTGATCATCAAAACGATCAGAATGTTTGCAATTAGGTAGACAACAAGCCATTGAAAAGCCGAAAGAAAGGCAAAAAAAATTATATATATATAAGAATATATAGAAAAATTAAATTCACAGCACAAAGATAATTATTGATAAATAATCAAAAATTACAAATAAAACAAAGAGACAGCTAGAGTGCACAGCACAACAGAGAGTGCAAGAACAGTTATAAGCCGAGCTTTGAGAGGCGGCCTTACAAAAGTGATTACGCGGGAGAGAAGCTAAGCACAAGCACAAAGCAGAGAGAACAACAAAGCCACTAGCACTGATGGTAAAAAAATATGTAAATGCACCAAACACTAATCACGAAAAAGAAAAAACGGTTTTAACTGATTAATTTGGGGAATTATGGAAATAAAACACAAGGGAGTAAAGCGAACAACACCAGCGGAAGTGTAAACAAACTAAGCACAATTAAAAATTGAGAAAAAACAATAAATATTAATAAAAACTCAGGAGCTATGCAAAAACACGACCGTCACGTCAGAGAGCAGAAAGCTTTTGTTGAAACTTATCTGCAATATTCTAGGTCCAATTGGGAAACGTTTAGACGTACACTTGCTAAATCAATCCAGCCTGACCTAAATGCCTTCAAAGACTGCGTCCCAGATAAAGTATTAGTTGACTGTATGACCAAGACCATTACAGAAAAAATAACACAGGCAATTGAACACTGCACCCCAAGAATACAAGTTAAGTTACAAGCCCGAAAACTTCCAGCCAGAATAACCGACATTATTGCTACCAGAAATGCTGTTCAGAGACAATGGATCAGAACGAGACTGCCAATCTGCAAAGCTAGAATGAACCACTTAAATAGAATCATAAAGCAGGAATTATTTAATCATAATAATACTATTTGGGGAGAAAAGCTGTCTAAACTGGGTTATAACTCCAACCCTTTCTGGAAACTTACAAAAGTAATAAAAAACAAAAAGCCGTTTATTCCCTGCTTCAATCATGATGATAAGATCTACACTACAAACTTAGAAAAGGAAAACTGTCTTAGTGAAATATTTGTGTCCAAACACCACATTACAGAAACCTTCTCTAATAATGCTACCTCTAAGCTAGTGCATAACTCTCTTATTGAACTCGCTATTGAGACCAATATCACATGTGACTCCCTTATTTCAACTACAGATGTAAAATCCATAATAAAGTCACTCAAAAACATAAAATCACCTGGGATAGACAAAATACCTAATATTTGTCTTAAAAACTTACCAGCAGGTGCAGTTGAATTTGTTACACTGATTTTTAATAGTTGTCTGAAAATTGGTTATTTTCCTCATGAATGGAAAACTCCTAAGATTATTCCAATTGGAAAACCAGGTAAACCTCAAAATTCTCCTTTGAGTTATCGTCCGATTAGCCTTCTGTGTGGTTTATCTAAAATATTTGAACGGATCATCAAGATCAGACTCAACACCCACCTTGAAGAAAACAATATTTTACCATCAATGCAATATGGATTTAGAGAGCACTATAGCTGTGTCTTCCCTTTGGACAAATTGACTAACTTTGTCAAAACTAAGTTCGTTGAAAAGCAATCTGTTGGCTTGGTAACCATGGATGTTGAAGCTGCTTTCGACACTGTATGGCACGACGGTTTAATCCACAAACTGAGAGCCAGTAACACTCCAGTCCACCTGATCCATATAATTAGAAGTTTCCTGACTGATAGACACTTCTGCGTATATTGGAACGAAACTATGTCAGCCAAAAAATCCATCTGTGCCGGAGTCCCACAAGGCTCTGTTCTCGGCCCTAGTTTATACAACATTTACACCTTTGACTTTCCTAGGACTTCAAGTTGCAAGGCCTTAATCTTTGCAGACGACACCATACTATTTTCTTCTGGTACATGTTACTCGGATATTCACAATAGTTTCCAAAACACTCTAAACTCCATATATGAATACTTTTATAGTTGGAAAATTAAGCTCAATGCCAACAAAACCAAAGCACTATTTTTCACTTCAGATCTTGAACTGAATGGAATTAAAATCTCATGGGAGGAATCTGTTAAATATTTAGGAATTACTTTAGACAAAAAATTGTTATTTGGTAGCCATATAAGTAACACCATAGATAAAATTAACAAAACTGTTTGTATTCTTTATCCATTTATAAACCGTCACTCTAAACTTGCGAATAAAAATAAGTTAACAATTTACAAATCAATAATACTTCCAATGTTAATGTACGGATCTGAAATATGGAACTGCTCGGCAGTAACTCATTTGAAAAAACCTCCAAGTTGCCCAAAATAAAATTTTAAAAATGATCCTCAACCTACCACGATATCACAGAACCACATCTCTACATAAAATAGCTGATATTAAAATGATTGATGAGCGCATCAGTCACTCTAAAACCAAATTTACAATTAAAAAATCTCAGTTAGCTCAGGTTTTGAGCTAATAGGGCCTTTGCCTTACTATTTATATATAGTCAATGCCTTAAGTGCCTTTTGTAGTTTTAAGATAGTACCTAAGTTGCATTTAAAGATTTTTTTTTCATCCATTTTCCTTTATATTCTAAATTTATTAACAACTTATTTCTAAACATGTAAATAAAATATCTCAGCTGATCAGACATAAATTAATTCTAAACTCTGTAAATAAATCAATAAGCTAGCTTTAAGCTAAATATAATAATATGGAAATAAAGCAATGAAAAAATCTAAATCTAAAAGCGGTATACTGATGTTTTATGCCTAGTTCAGTAAGAAAAGAATTGAACGAATTTCCCTTAAATTGAACACCATCATCACTAACGATGATTTCCGGTACTCCAAAACAATGAAATATTTGTTTTAACAAAAATTCTTGTATATCCTCAGAGCGAAACTTTTTCAGAGGTTGTAACCAATGATACTTACTGAAATGGTCAAGAACAATTAATAAACCGACAAATCCATTTTTGCTACGAGGGTAAGGACCAAGTAAATCGATATACAGACGTTGAAAAGGTCTACAAGTTAAAATATGCTGCCCCATAGGTGGTCTAAGCGTATAATTTGGTCCTTACAAGTGTCACATTGACGAATATGGTCACGCACATCCTTTACCATACCAGGCCAAAAAAGAGTTCTACGTATCTTGTCAATAGTTTTCTGCATACCTGAATGTGAAGAGGTATGGCTATCGTGAGCTTGTTTTAGAACATCAACTCTGAGTTTATCCGGTACCTATAGTTTCCAAGAAAGCTTCTCTTGATAAGAATCTCCATTGGCATGTTCAGTTCGAATATACAAATGTTTATTTACAATTTTGATATCTGGGAATTTGTCTGGATTTTCAGTGATTTTCTTCTTCAGATACATATAACTATCGTCCAAAAATACTTCAGAGTCCAGATCTATAATCGGACCCATTTCTACTGCCTCTATCGAAAGGTTGGGTAATCTTGATAACGCGTCAGGAATCAAGTGTTCTTTTCCTTTCCTATGCGACATATTAAACTTAAATTGTTGTAAGCGAAAAATCCATCGAGCTGATCTCCCAGAAACATTTTGTTGACGCATTAGCCACAATAAACTAGAGTGATTAGTAACTACTTCAAATTCTTGCAATTCCAAATAACACCTAAATTTTTCTATAGCCAGTATAACAGCTAAACACTCGCGTTTAGTAACACTATAATTGCGTTGGGCACGACTTAACTTTTTAGACATGAAAGCAATAGGCTTCTCTTCCTCTGCGTCTGATAATTGGACAAGTACAGCGCCAATACCATAATCGCTGTCATGTAAGAAAAATTTCTTATTAAAGTCCGGGTTTTGTAGAATGCTTGAGCTTGAGCTTGAGCTTCCGGAGTCCAAACAAAATTTCTTTTTGTTGACAACAGTTCCGTTATAGGATAAGTGAGATCGGCAAAATTCGGTATAAAACGGCGATACCAACCGCAAACTCCAAGAAATCCTCTAGTTTGTTTCAAATTCCTAGGTGGTGGCCAATTTTTAATACATTCAATCTTTGACGGGTCGGTGCAGATACCTTTGCTGTCTATTACATATCCTAAATAACTAATGCTTGCGACACAAAACTGACTTTTCTCTATGTTAATGGACAGATTAGCTTTCCGAAATTGCTCCGCAATTGTTGCTAACACCGAAAGATGAGATGAGAAATCCTCTGAGATTATCTAAATAGCAAAAAACACAATGGTGAAGGTCAGCAGGGACTACTTTATCCATTAGACGACTCATAGTAGATGTGCCATTACAAAGGCCGAAAGGCATAACTTTGAATTGATATAACGGTCTTCCTGGTACTGTAAATGCAGTAAGAGGTTTGGATGCTTCCGTTAATTCTATTTGCCAATAGGCATCCTTTAAATCGATTTTGGAAATAATATTTGCCTTGGGTAATCTTGAAAAAATACTGTCAATGCTGGGCAAAGGATAACCATCCTTAATTGTGACTGCATTTAACTTGCGAGCGTCTAAGCACAGTCGCACTTTATTGGGCTTTATTACTGGTCGAATAGGAGAGCTCCAGGCGCTAACAGCTGGTTCGATAACTCCTAGTTGAATCATACGATCAATTTCCGTGCATACTAATTTTTCAACAGCGGGACTAATAGCGTAAAAACGTTGTTTTACCGGTTTGGCTTCGCCAATCTCGATATGATGTTTTATTAAGGACGTACGTCCGAGATGATGACTTGCATTGGGAAACATTTGCTTGACGGCTTCAAGCTGTCTAATTTGCGAATACGTGCGAGAATAAGAACTAGGGTCAGTCCCTTACTTTTTTTCAGAAACAATCTCGATCGAACTAATTATAGACGGGGCAAGTTCGAAAATTCTCCAAAAATCATGACCTAATATTAATCTTTTCTTCAACGTGGGAATTACAAATAATTTCAACATTTTTTCCAATCTACCGTACCGTACTATCACTTCTAACATACCAATCACATTTTGTCCGTTTCCGTCCGCTGTGCGCACTTGACCTTTAGTTTTTACAAATTGGGCAAAATGTGAAAAATCTGTTTGTGCTAAATCCGAGCCTATACAACTAATGCTGGCACCGGTATCCAATAAACATAATTCTGTGAACGTAAGAAATGAGACTTCTCAATAGCTCCTGTTATCGTTATCGTTTCTAAAAATTGTTGCAACAAAAAGTTTCCTGGTTTGTCTTGCGTGATCATAATATTTCCTTAGTCTTAACGTGCGTTTAGACAAGGGCTGGTCAGATCTGAAAATTCTGTCTTTAACAGTAAGGTATTGTTGTAAACGCTCAGGATATGACAAAAATCTTATTGGGAGTTTGTGAGACTTTCGTACGTTTACTTTATGATTCACAATGTTGATACCTTGTTGAACGTTTTCCGAGTTTGATGTAACTATTGCGAGAGCATCTGACGTTGTCTGGATGCACCCTTCGGTCGGTTTGCCGCTAATCTTTTTATACAATCTTGACATTGAGGCTTGTAAACGTTGGCCGTGCCGCAACCGTAACAAAAAATGGTGCGTTCCTCTAGACAGTTTTGCATGTGTGACCGGCTTCACGACAATTCCAACAAACGAACTTCCCTTGCACAGCGGCAACTTTATATTCCTCGTCTGGGTCTGCAACTATTTTATTATCTTCGGTTTCCCTTCTTGAATTTCAAAAATTTGTCTGCGTCCATTCGCTTCAGCGTTAGAAATTACTTTTACTTGAGGGCTGAGCTCTTGTGTTAGATTTTCTTGCATCTGTACTAATCTACGAAGGTGACCTATTGATGCGATGGATTGATATAGTAACTTTTGTCGTATCTCTGGCAACAGGTTATTTTGTAAAATTTCCATCAGCTCCTCTTCCTCTAACTTTATACCGAACTTGTCAATCAAAGAAGCTACCTCATCGTAAAAACAAACAAAAGATTCTCCAGCTTTTTGCTTTCTCGCACGAATCATTTCTTTGCTCATAAAATCTGATCGATAGTTTTTATATTGCTGACGAATAGCTGAACAAAACTCGCTCCATACTATTCGAGGGACTTGCTTATGATATCTCCAATACCATTCGCGGGCTTTTCCTCCAAATAATATTTGAATATGTTTACACACCCCAATAAAATCACTATCAAGAGTTTCCTCCGTTAGGGCTTTTACTCTGTAAATAAATTTTTCTACTCCTAGACCTTCCGTAGATCCGTCAAAACGTAGATTCCATTTCTGCATTACATTTGCAATTTTTGCATTTTAAACAGTTGTAGGGCAGGGCGAACTGATCAGAGATCGGGTTTGGACCGTTTCTAATGGGTCTTCTCGCTGGCCTAAATTCATAGGTAACGACGATACTACACGAGAAACTGTTTGTTCTATCATATTTTGTATGACCGTATAATCGATCTCTCGATTAGGACGAGTATTATTTACACGATTTGGTCTTGCTCTTCGCTGATTAGGCATGGTTCTAGGTAATTGCGGTTCTGGTTGATTACTACTGTGACTGGCATCTAAGCATGATGCTGGTGCTTCGCTAACTGATCTAGCTGGTTCGTTGAGCTGTTGTGCTCTGTCTATTGGGACTTGACTCAGCTGTTTTGTAAAATTACGAGTCCATGCTCGAGAAGTGCTGGGTGCCGATGACAAATGTTTTTCCTTCGCTTTTGGTGAACAGTTGCCTACTACGAGCTTTATACCAGACACATTTATCTCACTCTCACAAATTGGGCAATGCTTTTCCTTTTCTAGTAGAGCTTCCAAACAGGATTTATGAAAAATGTGTTTACAGGGAGTACTGAAACATGTTTGCGTGTTGTCCAAAACCAAGGAACAAATTTTGCATATGTCTTCTGCTGGAGTGTCCGTATTTGCGGGACTATGTTGAACTGGAGCCATTCCTTTTTTAAATTATTTTCCTAAAAGTGACATGACTGGGTACATGATTTGAAATCGTAACTAGCTAAATGAACCTAAAGAATATTGGTAACTTTATTATTTTTGTTTTGGGCTATTGCATCTACAAAATTGTTTCTTTTAGTCAGGCTTTGGCCTTTTGAATCTTCTGATCGGCAAGGCTATACTATCTGTATTACCAAGATCCAGACACCAGAACATTAAATCATCCAAGTCTTACTATAAAACAATATGTTCGTGTTCTCTTCGATTTCTTTAGACGTTCAGCTGTCGTAACATGATCTTAAATCCAATCAGTACTGATATCGAAACATCCAATATACAATAATCTTAATTGTTAAATTATCGAGGACCTTAACTAAACGAGCAGTTTGTGATACAGAGTATTGAAATTCTTGTTTACATTCATTCTTGCTTTTAACTTTGCGGCTGAATATTCCTAACAGAAACATCGGCTTCGCCAAGCAGACTTAAACCGTGCAGGTTCATTTATCCGCGTAAGTTAAACCATAATATAGTCTAAAAAAAAATCGACGAAAAATTTGAAACCTCATGTTTTGATCTTAAGACTTACCTGATATTTATTTTAAATTTTCAAGTCGCACAAATTCACTCATTGCTTTTAATTGCTCTTCAAGTCAAACATTATTTACGGAAATACAATTTTTTTTTTAATTTAATTTAATTATTTGGTTGATCACAAAACGCTGAAACAGAAATTACATCAACAAATCAGAGTATCAATTGACTACCATCCTCCATAGTTCGCAATAACTTGGTTGAAAGTCGCCGAATTGATACTGCTTAATACACTAGGCACTTACCCCATAGTTTATTCGCTGAAAGGCCTTCCATCGATGCACTGTGGGAGGGTGTTTATATGTTGATTTCTCCTTCGCGCTTTATGACCACCATTAAACTCGGTTCACTCACTTTACTTTTACATTTACTCTATTTTACGTTACTCTCGACTTGAATTATTTAATATAACCTTAACGAGACTTTAATTGATTCAATATTTGACTTATTTACATTCTCTTTCTTTTTTTTTCGTTTAACTTGATTAGGACTTGAAATTTAAAAATAAGATAAGAAAGGAAAATATCAGTACTTAAAGATTTCGATCAAAACGAGATTAATTTCAACAAAAGGGAGCTTTCGAGGTGGTCACATGGAAGGCGCTAAATCGGGCGACAGCAAGCAGTATCCAGAATGTGACGAAACGACAAACTTTGTCTGGGTCAGCAACGGCAGAAGGTTAGGTAGGCCACTGCCTTTAAAACCTTGCCGTACAAAAAATCCGGTTCACCGAAGGTTAGGACACCTTTCGGGAAATGAGACACTTTGGCCGCACCGTAAGCCTTAACTTAGAAACGTTGTGGCACTGCCGGTGTTTAGTTGGCGGTGTCTTTTCAATGTCCGAATGCCAATTCCAGAAGGCAACGACAACCGAAAATTCGGATGCACGTGCTCCGGCACCAGAAATGGGTATTTGAAAACTCGCCGGTTTTCCAGAAAATAATCCTTCCAAACGAAAGCTGTCAGGAATATTGGATATTCCTAGGATATATCCTAGATTGGAAACCTTACTTTTTCTGGCCTCTATAGAGTAAGATGCAGATGGCGGCAGGGTAAAAATTCTAATTAACCTGCTATGATTTATAACCAAAGATTTGGGCTATAGCTTTTTTTTTCCACACTTTTCTCCTCAGAATTAAAAATGAAAATGAAGCCTAGCAAAAAATGAAGCGCGTTGCCACCTTAAGAAAACGATAGATCATTTATCGCTATCCCCATATTATGCGTTTATCGATTGATCGATACCAATATTTTTATTTATTGATTGATCGCTATTGGCAAAGTGGCGCGTAAAGTCGTTAAGTTTAAAAATTTGAAAGTTTAAACTAGAGCACGCTACAGCCCTTTTCTGATCATGTCTTCAAAAATTTTATTTATAAACCTTTGAAAAACATGTGATACAGTCTTGATCCCCATTGGCATTCTTAGGAACTCCTATTGACCATGCAAAATTTTATTTGCGAAATTACTAAAATATAATTAGCAGAAATAGAGAACACTCATATATTTCGTTTAATCATATTGCCTATACAAATCCATGACGGATGGCTTACATTGCAGATTGACTGACTTATGTTGATTAAAAAATTGATCTTTTTCAAACAAATATAAGAAGTTAGTTTATTAACTTCCTGAAAAGTGCTGTTCCACTCGGTTGCCAACTTGAAAAGAATTAATCTAGATAGTTTGCCTATGCTCTAGGCCTCACATTGATCAATTGTGAAAGTAACATTAACCGCTATTGGCATAATGGAAATTAAAGAAATGTATCACTGTGGTAATATTTATAATGCAATCAAGCAGTGCATAAGGGGTCTTTTAAATTCAGCCGTCGTTTCTTTTCTGACTTTTTCAAGTTTTACTCAGGGCTCCCCACAGGTTCCACTTCCCACAAAAGTAAAAAAATTTGGTTATATTTTTGCATTTGGTTATATTTTTGCAATCTTCAAAAGCGGTATTACACCTGCAAAAGCTTAGCCTTATACGCAACTAAACATCCCCGACCCGGCGGAGGTGGTTTATTTTTACAAGGTGCCAGCTGTGTCCCGATTCACAGTCAATGTGGTCAGATATGAGTTGCAAGTAATGCGATGTCCAAAATTTATTCAGCAGTTCCATTGTAGATTATTGAAGAGTATAGAGCAAAGAGAAGTGACAGAAAGATGAGGAGAAAAAAGGTGAGAAAGGTTGTTAAAAGATTGGCAACGAGCACGAAAAGGTTCGTGAACAGGGTAGTTAGTTTATAAATCCAAGAATACTGCATGCTCTATTAACGATTGAATTTATATGAAAATTAAATGAAAGTTTTGGGTCAAAAATAACGCATTTCTCTTTAAATGATGATACACAGTCAAACAGATTAGACTTAATAGAGTATTGAGCTAGGAATGGAGAGAAACGACTTATTATCATATAAAAGCATTTTGAGGCATTAAGGTGTAATTTATCAACGTGCCATCAATCACAATCACGAAATTGCATCGAGATCCGATTGCAAGTACTGTGGGAGAGAAGGATCATTATACGAATAACAAATCTTGAAATCATCCGCAAACATGAGCACGCGTTAATGAACCAGGCCCAACGGCAAATTATTTATAAACTGGGTAAATAACAGTCGGCCCAGATGACTGCTTTGGGGGACACCTGAGGTAACTCTAACAGTTTTAGATATTGAGGAACGAAAACACCTTTTGGGTCCTACCAATAAGATACGATTTTAACCAAGCCAATAGTATCGGGGAAAAGCCCATAATGTTAAGCGGAAAAAGAAAAGACTTTTTCCAAACATCAGGAAACGTATAAGTGTCACTCGATATAAAGAATAACCGAGATAAAAGTTTAGATAGGGAAATCGAACACATTTTAAGGATACAACTAGGTATATTATCAGGCCCAGGTATGAAGGAAGACGTTATAGATGATAAGCTAGAAATAATCCAGCCTAATTAAGCTGATATGGTTAGGTATTAATAATAAAGACGTATTTTGCTGACGTAACATTATGTCGAACTATGCACTGGTAAGCTCTCTAGCTTTACCATAAAATAAATGCATTATTCTTAGTAAGATCACATACCAATTGTAGTTACATCGGGTGTGCATCGCTGTGTCTTTGGACCCCATCTCTACCTTTGTAATCTCACTCTGAAGTCCACCCAATTTATGTGTTGGTTGCGACAACTTGGAGTCACTGGTTTATGTGCTAGTGCCTTTTTATATATAAACAAATAAAGATTAACTTAATTCAAGAATTACTACCGTCTTTCATTGAACAAACTCTTATAATAATGCAATAACATATTCATTTGATATGGCAGAACTATTCGGTAAACATTGGTCCAATTATTCAAGCGACGACAACTTTTCGTCCGAATACGTACAGGAAAAAAAAAAATCTATTGTCCGGCATCACTATCCAGCTCAGCAACGTGGCGTAGCGCCACAATAATTCCGATTCCCAAACCAAACGAGAATTTTCATCCAATATCGTTACTTTCCTGGGTGTGGAACGCCCTTTCCGCCAAAAATCATGTCTCTATTTAAGCGACAGATTTTGAAAGGGCATTCGATCGCATGGGATTGCATGCAGTCTTAAGCCTACTGGAGTTCTGGGAAGTTGGTCATAAGCTTTGATCGCTTGTAAAGGCCTTTATGACTCACCGCACTTTGAGAACGAGAGTTAATAATCTCACCTTTGACTCCCACACCCTTTTCAATGGTATTCCACAAGGCTCCCCACTGTCGTTCGTTCTATTCATAATAGCTTTTGACAAAATTAATGGCATTATCTGCAAACATAAAAATGTACTCACATCAGTCTACGCAGACGACGCAATAATTTTTACGAAAACAAAAAACTTAAATGCAGGTATAGGGACTTTTTCTTTAATTTCACAAGAACTGGGGTTCTTCGTTAGGAGCAACTCTTTCTATTGCGAAGTGCAAACATCTTTATACTTGTCCCAAACATCGATGTAACATCTTTAGCCGAATGTTTTTATATTTTGAAAGTACACTTTATTAACAATGTTTGTGCGAAATTTCGTGGAAAAATATTGAATAGTTTTTAAGGCGTGGCTGTTTCCCTTAGAGCCCTTTTTTTGGAAGTGTCCTGTGGTGGTAATTCCCCAGGTCGAACAGGTCAATTGAAACCACAAAAGTAAACCAATTTCATTAGTTTTGTGTATTTCTATGTGCTTCCGCCAATCCTTAACACCGCAAAGTCAGTTTTCAAAAAAAACCATTTCGAGATATTCGCGTTAAAAGTTTCATGTTTAGGTTCTGGGCCGCGACAAGGCGAGCGCTTAGGATGCCTGTAACTTTTTTTCCACTGCTCCAATCTCTAGGAAAATTTCGTAAAATGTTCTCATGGAGTTGTTCTTTAAGATAAAGCAATCAAAAATTTCGATTTTTTGAAAATAAACCAGAGGGCCGGGGCTAACTCCGACCGCGTCAAAGTTTGTATACCCTTGAAACTTTTTTGGTAACTCTTTCCTTACCTATTAGCCATCAATGTGGAAGAACGTTTTATCTAAAAAGTCTTATGTTTGCGAAAGAATGGCCTACAATCATAGGAAATAACGAAGATATTGATCATAGTCACTGTTTTCGACCGATTGTTCCTATGGGAGCTATATGATATACTCGCCCGATCTTGATCAAATTTGACACAGTCATTAACAGATATATTAAACTTACAAATGTTAAATTTAAAAGCAATCGCGTTAAAAGTAACGAAGTTATTAACAAAAGTCACTGTTTTCGACCGATCGTTCCTATGGGAGCTATATGATATAGTCATCCGATCTTGATCTAATTTGGCACAGTAGTTTATAGGCGAAATAAACTAATATTAAGTTTCATGTGTATCTACAAATCGCCGGTGCGCCTAGTATAGTAAACTGCTCGATTTACCTCCTCCGAAACTTGCTAATGTGGTAGAGACCTCTCCGCCGTGGGCCAAGGCCCCTTGCATAAACACAACGCTCCACAATACCAGAAAAAATGTAACTAGCAGGGAAGACTATCTTCAACGCTTCCATGCTGCAAAAGAAGGATTGACCAATGTGACCTGGCTTTACGATGGCTCAAAGACAAACAATAACACATTTTTAGACAATTTTAGCTCTGTATTTACAACAGAGGCATTCGCTACACTTAGCTCTTGCCATTACGCTAAAAACAATCGCGGCAAGTTCATAATCTGTACCGACAGTTTCCTCCATCTCCGCTCTCCAGAGGCCTTACCACAATTACCATACAATTCGACAAATAGGCAGCCAATGTCATGATAAAATATCAGTGTTTTGGGGTCCCTAGCCATAAAGGAATTAGAGAAAACGAAAACGCTGACCGAGCTTCACCATCCTTTCTGTTTACACCGACCAGTAGCACAGACATTCAACGCCTCATCAAACAACATGTCATAGAGGACAGGCAATAAACATGGGCTGGATTTGGCCACTGCTATACGGCATTTAACCCATCAGGCAGCAGAATTGACCTTCCTGCTAATTTACCCAAAAACCTTTGCAGCACATTTATTTGCCTTTGCATCGGACACACCCAGTCTACCCTTCAGCACCTTCTAACAGGTGAACCAAAATTACCTTGCCCCTTCAAGATAGTGTGGTGGATCACCTCCTGGACTCTTGCCAACGACTGGAAAGAATTAGGTCTTCCATATCTCCATCAATCTCTATATCACTTCCAATCTCCCATCTACTAAAAATCCCTCACCGGACAATATAATCGCAGTGTATAACACTATGCAACAAATTGAAGGTTATTGAAATCAAACCGCACCGGACCTTTTTTTTCTGAAAGTTCATGTATTGAATAGGAAAACCCTATTTGGGTTTTTCAAAGTTAGCTCGTTTTTTTTTTTATAGCGAGTTGAAATTTTTAATTTTGGGGGTAATTTTTTGTATGTCATATGAGATAAATATGAATTATATATCGATTTCTTCTTCATGCATACAACTTAAATCATCCTCATTTATTGTAGAAATATTGTTAATGGTTAAATAAATTCATTTTAAGAATGTTATATAACCCAAAATAACTTTTTCAGCTACAGTTTTAGAAAAACTTACAATTAAGCCCTTTTTAGAGTAGTTTTGGAAGTATTTTAAATTTATAACTATTTTTTGATAAATTTATATCAAGATTAATTTAAAGCACCAAATATATTTTTTAATATGGAAAATTAGAAACGAGTTCTTTTTGGTTGTGGTTCATTTAATTCATCAAGATCAAAGTAATCCGATTCGTTAGTGGAGAACTCCATTCAGTAGCGTTCATCTTTCTGCACTTCTTCATTTTGATTTTCATCTTCTTCGAATTGAAATATTTGCTTAGTCGTCCAACATATTTCGTTCAGTATAGCATCTAGAGCTTTTTCAAGTGTTCGTGGCGATTTCGATACGCTGTGACTCTTGTACCTTTTGCTAACAAGTTATGGGATTTAAAAAAAGATGCTAACATTTCAGATTTTCTCCGCGTTAGCTCTAATTTTGAAAACATTTGATCCAACTTGCTTTGTGTTATAAGAACTGGGTGATTTGATACTGATGGTTCGGGCATAAACACGGAGTAATCATCTAATACAGTCGCATCGGGGTAAAGACTAATATTGTCTGCGTCTGGATATTTTGGTACTGGAATATTTTCGGAATGGTCCAGGGGCAGTTGTACACTCTGTAGTGATGTACATGTGCACGTGTAGTTGTTAGCTGCCTAATTTTTCTACCTTGCTAACGATAACACAAGTGTATGCTAAAGATCGGGGTCGTGCACTTCTAGCGTTGCTCTTGCTTAGCTCGTCGGATGAGGAGGGGTTCTTTCCTACTCTAGGCATACGCACGGATCATACAGAAAAAATATAAGTGCACTATCAGAAACTAAAAGGATGTAAAAAGCAAAATATTGAACCAGATCGGGATACTATTAATTGTGCGGACGACTTCTCTGCAGATTAGCTAAAGGTGTTGTTCGCTAACCCTTCTGTACCCACCCTACCTTGGCAAACTATTGGGTTTAATTGATTGCCCCTTAACAGACTCTTAAATGATCTTAGACGATTTGTAACGGCAGCATAGTCATGGATCCAGGTGACGGACTCCTCAAAGAATTAGTTTACACAAACATGACGAAATTTCAAGTTACGGGTTTAATTCCAAACAAAGGGTTTTCATGACTTAATTTTCTAAGAAATTACAAAATAAAGATATGCAAAAAGATATGGCAAGATAAACTTAAATACGATAATTAGAGCAAATATAGATTCAAAAAAATGCATAGTAATTCAAAAGAGATTTGGGTTATGTGGCCGCGTGTGCCAGTTGGCAATGAAACAAATATTTATAGTATATACATGTGTGTGTTAACTCACGATTTATCCAACGGTGCGATCTCTGGGCCCATCGATGCTGCAGGGATTTGCTGTATAATTTAGTTATTAGAAAAATGAAATGCAACAAAGCCAATCTTAACGCATTACATACCCAATAGGTTTCCTAATAAGGAAAACTGATTTTACTTAACCAAATAGGGACTTAATTTTAATAATATTTAAAGTTTCGTTACGTTACTTAAAATAATAATTCATTTAAATTTCTTTTAGTTAAGCAAAAATTTTTACGTTAATCAAAGAGAAAACCAGAGGGCCGGGGCTAACTTCGACCGCGTCAAAGTTTGTATACCCTTGCAACTTTTTTGGTAACTCTATCCTTACCTATTAGCCATCAATGTGGAAGAACGTTTTATCTAAAAACGCTTAAGCTTGAAAAAGAAAGGCCTACAATCATAGGAAATAACGAAGATATTGATCAAAGTCACTGTTTTCCACCGATCGTTCCTATGGGAACTATATGATATAGTCACCCGATCTTTATCAAATTCGGCACAGTCATTAACATATATATTAAATTAAGAAATGTTTAATTTAAAAGCAATCGCGTTAAAAGTAACGAAGTTATTTACAAAAGTCACTGTTTTCGACCAATCGTTCCTATGGGAGCTATATGATATAGTCACCTGATCTTGATCAAATTTGGCATAGTCGCTTATAGGCGTAGTAAACTCTCTAATATTAAGTTTCACGACAATAGCTCAGAAAATAACGAAGGTATTGAGAAAGTCACTGTTCGTGACTTGCTCGTTTGTATGGGAGCTATATTATATAGTCACCCGATCTTGATCAAATTTGGCATAGTCGCTTATAGGCGTAGTAAACTCTCTAATATTAAGTTTCACGACAATAGCTCAGAAAATAACGAAGTTATTGAGAAAGTCACTGTTTGTGACTTGGCCGTTTGTATGGGAGCTATATGATATAGTCACCCGATCTTGATTAAATTTGGCATAGTCGCTTATAGGCGTGGTAAACTCTCTAATATTAAGTTTCACGATAATAGCATAGAAAATAACGAAGTTATTGAGAAAAGTCACTGTTCGTGACTTTGGGGTTTGTATGGGAGCTATATGATATAGTGGTCCGATCCGGCTGAATCCGAGATATACAACGCCTGCAGTATATACAAGCCTACGTGCAAAATTTCAGCTCTGTAGCTCTTACGGTCTAGGAGGAGTTTGCGTTGATCCAGACGGACGGACGGACGGACATGGCTAGTTGAACTCGTCTCGTCGTGCTGATCAAGAATATATATACTTTGTATGGTCGGAGATGCTTCGTTCTGTGCGTTGCACACTTCTGACCAAAATTAATATACCCTTTTTGCAAGGGTATAAAAATGTATGAAAAGGTGTTGCCGTGGTGCAACAAAAAAAAAAGTAGTATCCAAACCAAAGGTCTGCCACTCCATACTTTGCGTAAAGATGAAACAAGAAAAGGTAGCAGAACTACTACTAAGTATGCATATGCACCAAAAAGAAATCGAAAAGTAGTAGATGTCGCTCAAATTGGGTGTATAATATTGGTATTTAATATATATTAGCCGGAGACTTGCTTCATTTCATCACCAGACTAATTTAGTCTGGCCCATGGCGATGATTATTGATGAAATGGAAGGGTTGATGAAGAAAATCCGAGGCTCGCTGGTGTCTTGGTTATTGAACAATGTTCCAACGAAGAAAATATCAGCAATTGGGCTGGGGAACAATTAACCAAATTGTCCCAACGAAAATGAAAAATCCAAGGCTGCTTGAAAGCCAAAAGTTGCTTGGTCGACGCCACGCGACCGAAATATAAATTTTAGCTGAAATATAACGGGGTTTAAATTCTGATATTTTCACTAAATTTAATTTTATATCACCTTATTCTTCGAATATTCACTAATATTTTTATTCACTTTAGCCAAATATGTATATAACTGCCTTGTGCAGTACTGTACTTTTTAAACGATGATGTAATATGCACGTGTTTCACAAATATATATGTATATATATATATGTATTTGAATATTAATATTCACGTCTTTCCGCAATCAAAGTATCAAGTTAAATGAAAAAGCCTGTACCAAAAATTCTGTTTCTAAGCAAATGCAATGCATGCGAACGAATTCTAACGGATCTTTTCCATGTTCTCTTCTTTGCTTACGCTTTGCGTTCGCTGTGCGAAATGAAAGTAAGAACCGTACCAAGTGAAGACATGTGCGTAGTACTCAAGGGGGGTTCTTCATTTATTCTTGCAAACAAACAAAATAAAATATTTTCTCCGAAATGCAATTAAAATTATTATTATTAAAGAGGGCTACTACACCACAGTTAATGCTACGGAAGCCTACTGACGGAGTCATGAACTGAAAAAGGACCTCTTTAGCTAATTTAGGTGCTTATGTCTTTCAAATGATATTCTGCTCGTTAGCTAATTCATAATACGATGAACAGACCTTCCTCAACACCTTAGCTGGGATGAAGACTGGTGCTAATTTGCTACTAAATCTTTTTGTGGCTGAACTCTGTGTAAAATTTCGAGCATGAACTGTGTCACCGACTTTTAGTTGTCTGCTTCTGCTACGTAAATTGTAATTACGAGCATTTGTTGCATGTGCCTTGGCTATGTTATCCTTAGCTTTTTGCCGAGCTACCTGCAATGCATCAAATCTATTCAACGAGGTGTCTTCAGTCATTAAATTCAATTTCCGCAAAAGTTCATAGTCTTTACCATTATGAAGCATGTGTTGACCAAAACATAGATAGTAGGGGGAATATCCAGTACTGCGGTGGATAGAAGCACGAAAGGCTGCACTAATTTCTGTAAGATGATTATCCCAAGTGGTATGGTCGGTCCCAATGTATGCGCGAATTGCTGCTAGAACTGAGCGGTTAAGACGTTCACTTGCGTTCGTCTGAGGGGAATAAATAGCGGTGCATTGATGCGAGACTCCGAATCGAGTAAGAAATGACTTAAAGAATCCGGATTTGAATTGTGAACCATTGTCCGTCAGTATACATTCCGGTACGCCAAATGTATAAAATATACAATTTTCTAAATATTCGCAAATACGATTGGATGTAAACTTCTTAAGCGGATGGAGAAAACGAAATTTGGTGTTGTGCTCGACGATGATCAAAAATCCAATGTGCCCTTGCTTTGATCTAAGATACGGACCTAATAAGTCCATGTAAAGCTTTTGAAACGGTCTATCGGATGTCATGGGCTTTCCCATGGGAGGTCGAAGAATCTTGTTGCCGCTTTTTGTAGACCGACAAGTCGAACAACTGTCAATATATTTTTTGATTTGGGATGCCATGTTGGGCCAAAAGAAGCATCTCCTAATCTTATCACTAGTTTTGCCAATGCCACAATGTGCTGAGTTCGGGGGATTATGTGCTGTCTTTATTATGTCTTCGGTAAGACTGGATGGGATCCATAATTTCCAAGAATCGTTTTCCTGCGCTTCATTTCCGCTTGCGTGTTCTGTTCGCTTATAAACATATTTGCTGTCTACGCGCAAATCAGGCAATCTGGACTGGTTGTCTGTAATATGTTTTGCCAGTTCACGATATTCATCTGATTCAAAATATTTAGACGACAAATCTATCATAGGTTTTATTTCCAAAAGTTCTGAAACTTCATCCCGTCGCGATAATGAGTCCGCTACAATGTTTTGAGAACCAGGACGATGAACGATTTCAAATGAGAAATCTACCGGAAAGGTCCTCCTGTTTCATAAGCCACTTTAAAAAAGCGTGATCGGTAACTACTACAAAAGTTTGTCCCTCAATGTATGCTCTAAATTTCTTAATTCCCTTAATTACTGCCAAACATTCGACATGTAAGCTATCGGTAGTTCTATGCCTTCGGAATTAGTTTGAGCTAACATACATCCTATACCTACTAAACTTGCATCACACAATAAAATAAACGGTTTCTTAAAATCGGGAGTGGTCAAAATAGGTGCTGAAGTTAATCTTCGTTTCAGTTCTGAGAAAGCGTAGTCTGCCTCTTCGTTCCAACTAAGAGATCGGTTCTTTTTTAAGAGTTCTGTTAATGGACAGCTAATGGTGGCATAATTTTCAATGAAACGTCGATACCAGCCAGTAAGTCCCAAAAATCTCCTTAATTGTTTCACTGTTGTTGGAATCGGAAAGTCGTTTAATGCACAAATTTTTCCAAGATTGGTTTTCACTTGTCCGTATTCAATAATAAAGCCGAGGTATTTAATCTCCTGCATGCAGAACTTTAATTTAGCTACAATAATCGTTAGATTCGCTTTACGCAGTCCCAATGCTACCTCTTGTATTAAAACAATATGCGATTCTAAATCTTCGGAAAGAATTAGCAGGTCATCTAAGTAAACGAATACCCTTGTGCGCAAATAAAACGGTATGACACGATCCATAAGTCTACATAAAGTCTGCGTGGCGTTGCACAAACCAAAAGGCATCACTCCTGCATATAATTCTCGAAATTAGAGTGCATTTCAGCTATCTTTGAACGATGTCTAAAAGTATTCTTGGTCGGTATGCTTTTCATTTGTTTAGCAAATTGCTCGTGGGTGCGTACTTCCTGTCTCAGATGAGATAAGGTAAAAATTCCTAGATGCATAAGTTCATAATGAATTGCCGACTTTGAATGTCTAATTAATAACTTGACTAAAGAATACTCTGAAAGTTGTGTGTTTAATCTTCCTACTAGCCTTTCGACACTAAACTGGTAATCCTCAAAGGTTTCATTCTCGCCCTGGTGTCTGCTATTAATCAGTTCCCAGGTGTCCATATCATTATCTACTTCATCAAACTTCTTTCTAAATTCTACACAAAATTTATTCCAATCGAAATTTGGGTGTGCTCGATGAAATTTCCAAAACCAATCATTCGCTTTACCTGCGAACAATATAGACAAATGATCACAAAGTACTTGATAATCTTCATTTAAATTTTGTTCTGCTAATGAACGAACTCTGTATAGGAAATCCTCCGAATGCATTCCTTCTTTGGAACCATCAAATTTTATTCGCCAACTTTGCATAATGCTTGCAACTTTTTCGGGTGACAATGTCGAATTTGCTCGCGACCCTCTATTTGAGTTCTGAGTCTGACTACTAAGATTTCTAGATGTTTGCGTGTGGTTATAGTGTTCCTCTTCTCTTGGTGCCGGGAGGCTGACCGCTGCAGAACGTTCTGAAATGGGGTTTGGTTCTTTGCGCTCAAGTCGAATAGAAGCTAACTTGTCGTCAATCAGCAAAGCTAAATGGTTTACTAACTGTTCCTGTTGTGCTTGGATAGCAGTTTGTATCAAAGTTGTATAATCTGGAGGGGTACATGGTCTTGGACTACTAGCTTGAGTAGGCGGTGGCCTATGTTGACGTGAGGTGGTCGAAGATCTCGTGCCGATCCCTTTTCTTTGAATTGCTCCCTGATTACGAATAGGTTTGGTCTTGGCAGGTCGACCAGGTCCTTAACGAGTATTATGAGGGGTCACAGGCTGAGTTGTGGGTTCGCCCGATTTACTAGCTTCTTGGAGTTCCGTTTCCAAATCAATATTTGATCTTACAAGTTGTTAAATCTTGCAAGGATGCTTGCAAGTGGGGCATAAATTCGAAGTTTTTAAACACTCTGTAATACACTTATTGTGAAATCTGTGCTTACAAGGCGACGAAGCAATTGCTTCGTTTTCATTTAAAGTTTCATGGCAAACGCCGCAAAATGGGTCATTTTCTTGCAAAGCTCGCGCAATGCTCTCGTGACTGTGTCTAACAGACATACTTAAATTTTTCTTTAATTAATTTAAATTATATAAATATGGAATCCGCCATCATTTTCCAATCCTATTGCCGTTTACAAAGTTGATTCGATCTGCACAAAAAATAGATTTCTATTAAATCTTAAACGAAAATTCCTATTGCCGATTTGTCTGAACGACGATTTCCTAAACTGGTCATATACCGACATACGCCAGTCATATGCTATTCCTGGTCCAGGTTCTTTTCACTCTAAACAAATTTAAGGTCTAAGAATGCCTATTTTATAATATTGTAACTTTTCAACGACTCCATTGGTCAGTCAACCCGATATAACCGAGTTGCAACTGCAATTCCTAACGATAGCCTCAAACTACAAAGATCATAAAATTTGCGTTCCCGCCTAGTCATACAAAGATACGTCCTACGATGCTGTTGCCGCCAATAGTTTCTTCTGGTCGACTAATCCGGAAATTCTCGAATTACTATCGCGATTCACACAAGCAATCTACAACGGGCACCATCGCATTACGAGTCTGCATAACTAGCTTGAAAGTAAAATTAATCTAAATAACTGGATATGAATGGATGATATTGAGCAAAAACATGTGTTTGGATACTTTGGTGGTGTACATATCCGATTAGTAGTGGGGTTGTCCTACGTTTATTCGGGCCTTATGATTGGGCTCCATTACTGTAGTGTTGTTCTAAATTATTCGAGTCCCACGGTTAGCATTTCTGTAGTAATGAATAATTTACAATTCGGGTCCCACGGTTGGGCGCCATTTATGTAGTGATGTACATGTGCACGTGTAGTTGTTAGCTGCCTAATTTTTCTACCTTGCTAACGATAACACAAGTGTATGCTAAAGATCGGGGTCGTGCACTTCTAGCGTTGCTCTTGCTTAGCTCGTCGGATGAGGGGAGGTTCTTTCCTACTCTAGGCATACGCACGGATCATACAGAAAAAATATAAGTGCACTATCAGAAACTAAAAGGATGTAAAAAGCAAAATATTGAACCAGATCGGGATACTATTAATTGTGCGGACGACTTCTCTGCAGATTAGCTAACGGTGTTGTTCGCTAACCCTTCTGTACCCACCCTACCTTGGCAAACTATTGGGTTTAATTGATTGCCCCTTAACAGACACTTAAATGATCTTAGACGATTTGTAACGGCAGCATAGTCATGGATTCAGGTGACGGACTCCTCAAAGAATTAGTTTACACAAACATGTCGAAATTTCAAGTTACGGGTTTAATTCCAAACAAAGGGTTTTCATGACTTAATTTTCTAAGAAATTACAAAATAAAGATATGCAAAAAGATATGGCAACATAAATTTAAATACGATAATTAGAGCAAATATAGATTCAAAAAAATGCATAGTAATTCAAAAGAGATTTGGGTTATGTGGCCGCGTGTGCCAGTTGGCAATGAAACAAATATTTATAGTATATACATGTGTGTGTTAACTCACGATTTATCCAACGGTGCGATCTCTGGGCCCATCGATGCTGCAGGGATTTGCTGTATAATTTAGTTATTAGAAAAATGAAATGCAACAAAGCCAATCTTAACGCATTACATACCCATTAGGTTTAAAATAAGGAAAACTGATTTTACTTAACCAAATAGGGACTTAATTTTAATAATATTTAAAGTTTCGTTACGTTACTTAAAATAATAATTCATTTAAATTTCTTTTAGTTAAGCAAAAATTTTTACGTTAATCAAAGAGAAAAAAATGTATGAAAAGGTGTTGCCGTGGTGCAACAAAAAAAAGTAGTATCCAAACCAAAGGCCTGCCACTCCATACTTTGCGTAAAGATGAAACAAGAAAAGGTAGCAGAACTACTACTAAGTATGCATATGCACCAAAAAGAAATCGAAAAGTAGTAGATGTCGCTCAAATTGGGTGTATAATATTGGTATTTAATATATATTAGCCGGAGACTTGCTTCATTTCATCACCAGACTAATTTAGTCTGGCCCATGGCAATGATTATTGATGAAATGGAAGGGTTGATGAAGAAAATCCGAGGCTCGCTGGTGTCTTGGTTATTGAATAATGTTCCAACGAAGAAAATATCAGCGATTGGGCTGGGAAACAATTAACCAAATTGTCCCAACGAAAATGAAAAATCCAAGGCTGCTTGAGGGCCAAAAGTTGCTTGGTCGACGCCACGCGACCGAAATATAAATTTTAGCTGAAATATAACGGGGTTTAAATTCTGATATTTTCACTAAATTTAATTTTATATCACCTTATTCTTCGAATATTCACTAATATTTTTATTCACTTTAGCCAAATATGTATATAACTGCCTTGTGCAGTACTGTACTTTTTAAACGATGATGTAATATGCACGTGTTTCACAAATATATATGTATATATATATATCTATTTGAATATTAATATTCACGTCTTTCCGCAATCAAAGTATCAAGTTAAATGAAAAAGCCTGTACCAAAAATTCTGTTTCTAAGCAAATGCAATGCATGCGAACGAATTCTAACGGATCTTTTCCATGCTCTCTCTTGCGAAATGAGAGTAAGAACCGTACCAAGTGAAGACATGTGCGTAGTACTCAAGGGGGGTTATTCATTTATTCTTGCAAACAAACAAAATAAAATATTTTCTCCGAAATGCAATTAAAATTATTATTATTAAAGAGGGCTACTACAACTCGCAACGGAGACGTAGACTTTGTTTTTCGCCTTTTTTTTTGTTAAGTCCAGTCACATTGTTGGCACAAGCATAAAAATTTTTTGGGTCATGTTCTCCTGGATTGTACCATATCATTGGTACACCAAATGGCATTTTTTTTTTGTTTTTTATACATCCAGTTAACTAACCCGACATAATAAGCTCTGCAAACTGTATTTGGCGCCCATGACTCATTAAATATAACATCACAATTAAAGTTATGTCGAAATGCCGTAACAAAATTTTCACAAACTGATCCGTGCTTATCACTCGCCGGGGTATAACGTCCACAAATTTTGACACGCCCACTTCCACCCCCGAAAATGTAGTAAAACAGATTTTCTCGAAAACTAACAAAGTTAAAGTCACCAAATGTAAAATGTAGATTTTTTTAGTATGCGCGCAGAATTTGTATACTTTAATATTTTGCCACGCCCGTTTCCGTTTCCATAATTTAGAAAAAATCGATTGCCAACTACAATTTTTTGACTATCGCAACTAACTTCTGCAGACCAATTAATATTTTATATTTTTACCAAACTACCAAATTTTATTGAAATCGGACTAGAAACATGCAAAATATGCGTATGAACGTATTGTACTATGCGATCCATAAGGGCAGAATTGGCCGTTGGCTAGTGGCGAATCGGATTACTTTGATCTTGATGAATTAAATGAACCACAACCAAAAAGAACTCGTTTCTAATTTTCCACTTTAAAAAATATATTTGGTGTTTTAAATTAATCTTGATATAATTCTATCAAAAAATAGTTATAAATTTAAAATACTTCCAAAACTACTCTAAAAAAGGGCTTAATTGTAAGTTTTTCTAAAACTGTAGCTGAAAAAGTTATTTTGGGTTATATAACATTCTTAAAATGAATTTATTTAACCATTAACAATATTTCTACAATAAATGAGGATGATTTAAGTTGTATGTATGAAGAAGAAATCGATATATAATTAATATTTATCTCATATGACATACAAAAAATTACCCCCAAAATGAAAAATTTCAACTCGCTATAAAAAAAAAACGAGCTAATTTTGAAAAACCCAAATAGGGTTTTCCTATTCAATACATGAACTTTCAGAAAAAAAAGTCCGGTGCGGTTTGATTTTTGGTGTTGCACAGTGTAACTAAAAAAAAATTAATATATCAAATTAGTACTCATTGTTTTTTTTTTTTTTTTGGTTAGGTCTAGTATTTAATACTTTATCTAAAATTTTAAATAAATAAGTAAATAAATTGTCGGAAAAATTTTACTGTTTTTCGTTATTTTTTTTTAAGATTATTCTAGCTGGAATATATTTTAGTTCTAACATAAACTTAACTTTTTTAGCTTAATCATATACATAGGTAGTATAAAGGTTCTATTTTATTTATTTTATTAAAATGGATTGGTAAATTATTTTGTTTACCAAATACAAGTTCATGGGGACAGTATTGTTTGTTACCGATGGAGTTGTGATAAAACACAAAATAGTACACAAAATATTGTAAAATATTCCAATCAGTTTTATCTACGGATATATGTATATACATATGAACGAATGTATTCATTGAACGTCCTATGACTTCTTTCAACGGTCCCTAAGGTCTAGTGGTGGTATGCAGTAGATGTAATGTTGTCTATTTTTAAATATTTGCACAAGTCATTTATTATTGAATTTTTGTATTCTGTTCCCATGTCCGTAATGGACGTCTTCATTGGACCGTACTTTAAAATAAAGAATTTAAATACAGCTTTTGCAATTGTTGTTGCGCTTTTGTTTGGAACGGTAATGATTAAGGGTGTTTTGATGTATTTTGTCGTTTTTGACTTTAGACGTTTTTCACATTTATTTATGTAATCTGGCCAATATTTTTGTAATGCCTGTATGGCCACCCTATATAGGATCATCATGATATGTAGACAATATTGCTTCTTTATCATTATCTTTTTCTATAATGGTCACCGGTCGAAGTAGCGCTACTCTTAATGATTTCAATATTTTATTGTCCATTTCTTTAAAAGATTCTATTGAATAGGTTTCAAAGATCTTTATTCGGCGCCAATTTGAGTTGTTTGATCTCAAGTATACCAGCTTGTTTTTCAAGCCTTTTTTTGAAAAAACTGACCTAATGCGAGATTTCCATTGGTGTACAGATCTCTGCAAGGGGACTACTTTGCGTACTTTATCATTGCATGGTACTTCAAGTATTTTGGGCTTATTGTTAGAAGCATCATTAGGTATGTATTTTCATTTTTATACCATACACCCATGGGGTGAAAGTCACCAAAAAGGATATAACAGGCAGAGGGAAGCTTCTCCGACACCATAAAGTATATATATTCTTAATCGGGATCAACAGCCGAGTCGATCTAGCCTTGTCCGTCTGTCCGTCCGTCTGTCCGTATGATCACCTAGATCTCCGAGACTATAAAAGTTAGAGCCACCAAGTTTGGTATGTAGACTCGTGTAGTATGCAAATTGGTCGAGTTTACTTTTAAATTTTGCCACGCCCCTTTCCGCCCCGCAATTTAAAAAAATTTTTTTGAAATACAATTCTTTTAACTGTTCATAAAGAATTTAAAACATTATTAGGACCTTCAGGACATAATGGATCAACATTTATTTTTATTTCATTATTTTCATTAATTTTATTTCATAATTTTATAGGATTATTTCCTTATATTTTTACTTCAACAAGTCATTTAACATTAACTTTATCTCTTGCTTTATCTTTATAATTATGTTTTATAATTTATGGATGAATTTATCACACTTAACATATATTTGATCATTTAGTACCTCAATGAACTCCTGCTATTTTAATACCTTTTATAGTATGTATTGAAACTATTAGAAATTTTATTCGTCCGGGAACTTTAGCAGTACGATTAACAGCAAATATATATATATATTGCTGGACATTTATTATTAACATTATTAGGAAATACTGGTCCTGCTATATCAGCATTTTTAGTAACATTTTTATTAATTGTACAAATCGCTTTATTAGTATTAGAATCAGCTGTTGCTATAAGTCAATCCTATGTATTTGCAGTTTTAAGAACCCTATATTCTGAGAAATAAAATAAATTATAATGTCTACACATTCAAATCACCCCTTTAATTTAGTTGATTATAGCCCTTGACCTTTAACAGAGCTATTGGAGCAATAACAACTGTATCAGGTATAGTAAAATGATTTCATCAATACGATATTTCATTATTTTTTTAGGTAATATTATTACAATTTTAACTTTTTATCAATGATGACGAGATGTATCTCGTGAAGAAAGATATCAAGGATTACACACTTATGCAGTAACAATTGGATTACGATGAGGAATAATTTTATTTATTTTATCAGAAGTTTTATTCTTTGTAAAATTTTTTTGAGCTTTTTTTCACAGAAGTTTATCTCCAGGAATCGAATAAGGAGCATCTTGACCTCCTATGGGAATTATTTCATTTAATCCATTTCGAATTCCTTTATTAAATACAGCAATTTTATTAGCATCAGGAGTAACAGTTACTTGAGCACATCATAGCTTAATAGAAAGTAATCACTCAAAAACAACTCAAGGATTATTTTTTACTGTTTTATTAGGAGTTTATTTTACAATTCTTCAAGCTTACGAATATATTGAAGCACCATTTACAATTGCAGATTCAGTTTATGGATCAACTTTTTATATAGCTACAGGATTTCATGGAATTCATGTTTTAATTGGAACAACATTTTTATTAATTTGTTTATTACGTCACTTAAATAATCATTTTTCTAAAAATCACCATTTTGGATTTGAAGCTGCAGCATAATACTGACATTTTGTTGATGTAGTTTGATTATTCCTTTATATTACAATTTACTGATGAGGAGGATAATTAATTTGTTATAATCTATATAGTATAAAAGTATATTTCCAATCATAAGGTCTATTAATAATAGTATAGATAATTTTTTCAATTATTTTTATTGGTTCTGTAATTTTCATTATTTCAATAGTTGTAATACTTTTAGCTTCTATTCTTTCAAAAAAAAACTTTAGTAGATCGAGAAAAAAGATCACCTTTTGAAAGGGATTTGACCCTAAATCCTCATCTCGGCTATCTTTTTCTTTACGATTTTTTTTAATTACAATTATTTTTTTAATTCTTGATTTAGAAATTGCCTTAATTTTACCTATAATTATTATTTTAAAATTTTCTAATTTATTGATTTGAATTTGAATTCCTTCAATTATTTTTATTTTAATTTTATTAATTGGATTATACCATGAATGAAATCAAGGGATGTTAAATTGATCAAATTATATATATATATATATATATATATATAGGGTTGTAGTTAATTAAAACATTTGATTTGCATTCAAAAAGTATTGAATATTCAATCTACCTTATTAATACAATGAATATGAAGCGATATATTGCATTTAGTTTCGACCTAATCTTAGGTAAATTTACCCTTATTCTTTAATTGAAGCCAAAAAGAGGCCTATCACTGTTAATGATATTGAGCAATTAACTCCAATTAAGGAAGTATGGTAATCAAGTAAAAGCTGCTAACTTTTTTCTCTTAATGGTTAAATTCCATTTATACTTCTGTTTATATAGTTTAAATAAAACCCTACATTTTCATTGTAGAAATAAAATACTATATTTTTATAAATTACTAAATATAATTCACTATATTCAAAGATTATCTAATCTCCATAACATATTCAATGTCATACTCTAATATATAAGCTATTTGAATATAAAAATAATAAAAAATTAAACAAAATTAAAACTCAAAATACAAATCATAAAAAATAAATTTTTAAACTATTATTATGTATAATAAATAAAATTTGAGAATAATTAACTAATTTTTGATATAAATGTTGATCCCCAAAATATTCTGACCAACCTTGGTCAAAACTTTTAACTACATAAAAGTAGTAATTTAAAGGATAAAAAATTATTCCATAAGTTCTAATATAAGGTATAATTCATATTGAACCTAAAAACTTGAAATTTTATAGTATAAAAAAGATTTATTTAATCTATGTAATTTTCTTATAGAAATTAAATAACCAAATAAGCCCCCAAAAATACAAACAAACAATGTTAATAATTTTATATAAATTGGTAAACAAATTATATAGGGATAAGGAAAAATTAATCAATTTAATATTTTACCCCCTACAATTCTTCTAATTAATAATCCTATTATACCTCGTAATATATTTAATTCAACCTTCATCATTTAATATATTTAATCTTCCACAATTTAAATCTCCTGTTATAGAATAATAAACTAATCGAAAAGAATAACTTACTGTTAATCCAGTAGAAAAAAAATATAAAAAAAATGAAAATAATATATTAATATTACTAATTAAAACTATTTCTAAAATTATATCCTTTGAATAAAATCCTGCTAAAAAAGGTATACCACATAAAGCTAAATTAGATACATTAAAACACATTGAAGTTAAAGGTATATGAATTCTTAAACCTCCTATTAACCGAATATCTTGATTATTATTTATATTATGAATAATAGCTCCTGCGCATATTAATAATAATGCTTTAAATAAAGCATGAGTTAATAAATTAAATAAAGCTAATTTTTAAAAACCTATTGATAAAATACTCATTATTAACCCTAATTGACTTAAAGTTGATAAAGCAATGTTTTTTTTTTTAATCAAATTCAAAATTAGCTCTTATTCCAGCTATAAATATAGTTAATCCTGATAATAATAATAATAATTGTCCTAATCATGAATTTCTTAATAAATTATTAAATCGAATTAATAAATAAACTCCAGCAGTTACCAAAGTAGATGAATGGACTAATGCTGAAATAGGAGTAATAGCAGCTATCGCAGCAGGTAACCATGAAGAAAAAGGAATTTGAGCACTTTTGGTTATAGCAGCTAATATAACCAAATTACCAATTACTATTATTTCAAATTCATTTTGTATAACTTCTAAGTGAAATACATAATTCCATCTTCCATAATTTAATATTCAAGCAATAGCTAATAATAAAGCTACATCTCCAATTCGAATAGATAAAGCAGTTAATATTCCAGCATTATAAGATTTTACATTTTGAAAATAAATTACTAAACAATAAGAAACTAATCCAAGACCATCTCACCCTAATAAAATTCTAATTAAATTAGGACTAGTAATTAATAATATTATGGATAAATATTATTAATATTTTCATCTCTTTTTATATATTCCTTTCTATAAAAAATTACTAAAAACAAAGGATATAAATAATAAATTTATTCAATCAAATAATAAAGTCATTACAATTCTTATAGAATTTAATGAAACTACTTCTCATTCAATAAAATAAACTAAATTATTTAATAAAAAATTTAATCTTAAAAAAAAACAAGATAATTTAATAGAAATTAAACTTACAAATCTAATTCTACAAATTGATAAATATTTCACGATCTAAAATGAATAACTCATATCACTAACACCACAAATTAGTATTTTTTTTAAACTATTTAAATATAATCACAACATACTTATATCTCTCTTTAAAATTAATAAGTTCAAAGGTAATCAATGTAATAATAATAATAAATATTCACGAATTTTACCATTACTAAATGAATAAACATATGAAAAAAATTTTTCCATGTTGAATAAAAGAATATAAATATAATGAATAAGCAGCTCTAAAAAAAGATAATAAAGATAATATAATTATCAAGAAACAATTCTATTTAATAAAGAAATTTCTCCTAATAAATTTAATGTTGGAAAGACTGTTTCCGAGAGACCCCGCGATATCGATCGCGCAGCTATGTATAAGTGAAAAGGTCAATATACTTATTTGCGAATATACATATGTATGTAACTTTATTGGAACTTAACTACACGTCTGTACAGTGCCAAGAACAGAAGCCGACTCTTTTTCTCTCTGTTAAGCGCTGCCAGATCTCCTTATAATACTAGGGATGCCAGATTGCCACTTTGATATGAACAGCTGGCGCTAATATCGAACACACCCCCACAAAATTGCAATCTTAAATACAGCTTATTCCCAACGAAATGATACATTTATTATGTTTCTTGCCGCTTAAACCCTTCGTTAGGACGTCCGCCGCCATTAGTTCCGTAGGCATATACTCCACGGAAATATCACCACTCTTGTACATCGCTTGAATGAAGTGGTGACGCACGTCAATATGTTTTGTGCGTGGATGGAATCCAAAACCTTTGACCATATGTTGTGCGCTTTGGTTATCATTAAAAATACGCACAGATCCACATTCTATACCGATTCTGTTTAGTAGGGCCTTCAGGTATAGAGCCTCCTTTACTGCCTCGGACATTGCCAAGTATTCTGATTCCGTACTAGACAATGCAACAGTACGTTGCTTTCGTGCCTCCCAGCTAATGGCGGCACCAGCCAATATAAACGCTTGGCCAGAGTAGGAGCGGCGGCCAAAAAGATCATCTCCTGTGTTTCTGAACATAAGTCCGGTCATCTTTGTGCCTTGAAGATAACGTAAAACGCGTTTTGACGCCTTCCAGTGATCAGCTGTGTAACTTGAATTGAACTGGCTCAAGAAACTCACTGCATACGCTATATCAGGACGAGTGGTTACTGAAAGAAACATTAAAGAACCTAATAATTTTTGATAAGGGTACTTTCCCATCTCGTCTTCATTGGATTCAGCCGGGCTCCGCAATGCTGATTTTGCCTCTATAGGTGTCGTTGCCGGCTTGCAATCTGTCATGCCGAATCTTTTCAATATGGCATCGATGTACTTCTCTTGGGATAGAAAAACGCTCTGCTGCTCTTTACTGCGCCAAAATCCTTCATTTTAAAAGTCTTCTTAAGATGCTCCTTCGTTTGCTGCAACCATTCCGGATGATTTGATGCTATTAGCAAATCATCGACATAAATCGTGACGATCAAAAGTTTTCCTTTTATCATTTTCACAAACAGGCAGGGATCCTGTTCTGTGGCCTCTAGTCCGATTTCTTGCAGCTTCGTTGTCAGTTTACAATACCATTGTAGTCCGGACTGGCGTAGTCCATATAGAGCTCTTCTTATTAGACACAAGGGATCTCTCATGTCAGTTATAGCTTTGCGCCATTGATTTGCTGCTCTTTTATACTCTGCGTCGGGGCGTTGTTGATTCGATCCCATAAGAGCTCCAGAGTTCACCTTTTGCATAAACTCGTTGAACTTTTCTGGAATATCCATGTATACCTTCTCTTCCAGTTCACCGTTGAGGTACGTTGTGACCACATCCATTTGATGGATCTCCATGTCATATTCAGCTGATAAGGCCGCTAGCAGTCTAACCGATGTACATAAATCGCGCCACGGGCGAATACGTTTCGTGAAAGTCTTCTCCTGGTTTTTGTGCATAACCCTTTGCAGCTAAACGCGCCTTCTTTCGTCCTGTTGGAGTGCCGTTGTCCTTTGTTTGGAACACCATTTTGTTTCCAATCACCTTTTGGCCTTTTGGCCGCTCAACAATTTCCCAAGTATTGTTGAGAATTTGAGCCATAAACTCATCTTCCATAGCTCTTGTCCAGTTCTCAGCATCGCCACTGCCTTGGGCTTCCTTGATGGTTACTGGATCATCTGTAGCTACTGCAAATGCCATTTCGCACTCCTCGAATAAATCCTCAGCTGAGTCTAGTTCATCCTGTTGACCAATGGGTTCGTCTGCCGAAACATTTCTTCCTTGTTGATAGACTTTCCGTGGACTACCACGCTGACCGGTTCTTAGCAAATTTGGTCGTCCTCTGCCATGTCTCTCAGGTTGATTTACCTCTTCGGTATCATCCTCGTCGCTTGATGAACTTCTCTCAGTCTCATCCACTTGGTCACCTAGTGGAATATCTACACCATTTTCTGGCTCTTCATAGAATTCTTGAAACTCGCTTTTGAATCCTGAAATATTCATAAATTTAACATCAGTGCTCATTAAAATCTCGCGCCTTTTTGGTTGATACAGTCGATAGGCTTTCGACTCTGATGAATATCCGATCGTGACTCGAACTTGCCCTTGATTTTGCCCTTCATTAGTGCACACGCTTTTATGCCAAATGTACGCATGTGTCTCACACTCTGAACTTTTGCAGTCAAATACGTGTATGGCAACTCTCCAGATAATCCTTTTGTGGGACATCTATTTCTGATATAGCACGCCGTGTTAATTGCCTCTGCCCAAAATGATGGTGGAGCGCCCGCTTGTTTCATCATACACCTGGCCATCTCTACCAGTGTACGATTTTGTTTTTCAGCTATACCATTCTGCTGGGGTGTGTAGGGCACAGTGTGTCGTCGGCCAATTCCATGCTCGCTCAAGTACTTATCGAATTTCTTGTTTCGATATTCCGTCCCATTGTCAGTCTGTAACATTTTTATATTGTGACCTGTAACGTTCTCAACGAAAGATTTATATGATTTAAATACTTCGAAAACTTCAGATTTTTGCTTGAGAAAATAAACTGAACAATATCTGGAAAAATCATCTGTGAATGTGATAAAATACTTATATCCACTCATAGACTGAGTACGCATCGGTCCACACAGATCGCTGTGCACAATCTCCAGTGTCTGCTTTGACCTTTTCACCGTCGAGCTCTTGTAGGCATTTGCTGCCTGCTTTTCGCTTATGCAAATCTCACACTGCGATAGTTTTGCATTCTCCTTTATGTTCATACCATGTACCTTTCCGGCTTTGGCTAAACACTTCAGGTCAACCTCATTCAGATGACCCATACGGTAATGCCATAGATCTATTTCATTTCCTTCGTCACACACATTATTTGATTCGTGTTCCTCGGCATTAACGTAATACAGATTTCCGTATCTCTGAGCTCGAAACCAAACTTGCTTATTATTTTTCATAATAACTGCTTCATCCTTACGAAATATAACTTCGTATCCCTTGTTGGTAATTCGAGATACCGAAAGCAGATTTTGTCGTAGGTCAGACACATACAAAACTTCTTTTAAGGTAATTCCATTCCAACGTTTTTCACGTTGCCATAAATCGTTTTTCACGAGAATGGCACGCATTCGCAATTTCCACGTGTCATAGTTTTCCGCGTTGAGCGGGTCTATCTTTATGAGTGCACTTGCCATTTTGCACAGCTTTTGCATTCACTTATTGTCTTTTCAATTACACATATGGGTCTGGGCCCATAACCTGTTGGAAAGACTGTTTCCGAGAGACCCCGCGATATCGATCGCGCAGCTATGTATAAGTGAAAAGGTCAATATACTTATTTGCGAATATACATATGTAACTTTATTGGAACTTAACTACACGTCTGTACAGTGCCAAGAACAGAAGCCGACTCTTTTTCTCTCTGTTAAGCACTGCCAGATCTCCTTATAATACTAGGGATGCCAGATTGCTACTTTGATATGAACAGCTGGCGCTAATATCGAACATTTAATGTAACAGGAGCTGCTATATTAGCTGAACTTAATAAAAATCATCATAATGTTATGGCAGGTATAAAATTTAATAAACCCTTATTAATTAATAATCTTCGTCTCCCTAACCGTTCATAAGAAATATTAGCCAAACAAAATAATCCGAATGAACATAATCCATGGCCAATTATTAAATTAAAAGAACCTCTTAATCCTCAATATCTTATTACCAATAATCCTGCTAATACAATTCCTATATGAGCTACTGAGGAATAAGCAATTAAAGCTTTTAAATCTGTTTGACGTAAACAAACAAATCTAACTAAAACTCCTCCAACTAATCTAATTCTAATTTAAATAAATCAATATTTTAAATTTATTAATTGTAAGATTGATAATACCCGCAATAATCCATAACCTCCTAATTTTAACATAATTCCAGCTAAAACTATTGATCCAGAAACAAGAGCTTCGACATGAGCTTTAGGTAATCACAAATGAACTAAAAATATAGGTATTTTAACTAAAAATGCACATAATATACAAAAATTAAGTAAATCATAATTAAACATAAAATTATTTATTAAATAAAAATTTAATGTTTATTTATTGTTTATTTTATTTATTAAATTAAAAAATACCAATTAATATAGGCAAAGAAACTAATAAAGTATAAAATAACAAATAAATTCCAGCTTGCAATCGTTCAGGCTGATACCCTCAACCTAAAATTAAAAATAATGTAGGAATTAGTCTTCTTTCAAAAAATAAATAAAATATAAATAAATTTATTCTTCTAAAAGTTAAAATTAATAATAATAATAATAAAACTACATTTAATAAAAATAAATTTTTATAATTATTATATTTATTAACTCTTTCTCTAGCTAATAATATTAATGAACAAATTCATAAACTTAATATAATTAAACCATAAGAAAGTATATCTCTTCCTAAAAAATAAGAAATTTCTGATCAATAATTTATAAAATTATTTATTAATAAAAGTACAAATATAATTAAAAATAATAAAATTTGTACCATTCAATATATATGTATTATAGATTAAACATAAAGGACTTTAAAAAAATTAAAATATACTAATTTTAACATTATATAATTCTAAAAGATTGAAAATAATCATTACCGTGAGTACGAATTATTGAAACTAAAATTGATAAACCTAATGCCCCCTCACATACTCTAAAAGTTAAAAATATTATTCTAAAATCATTTTCATAATTTAATAAATTTAAATAAATAAATATCAAAAAAAATAATATTAAAACAATAAATTTTAAACTTACTTATATTGAAAGTAAATGTTTCCGATTAGAAACAAAACAAAATAACCCTAAAATTAATAAAATTATTGGTAAACTTCAATATAAAAATATAATCATTAGTTTTAATAGTTTAATATTAAATATTGGTCTTGTAAATCAAAAATAAGATTATTACTTTTAAAACTTCAAGAGAAAAGAAATTTCTTTTTCATTAATCCCCAAAATTAATATTTTAAATAAACTACCTCTTGATATTTTTCAATTATTTTTATACTCTTTAATTTTAACTACATCAATTATTTTTATTAATAAATATCAAAGAAGTTAAATTCGGCTATGCCGAAGTTTATATACCCTTGCAGTCCTTGACAATAATAATTTCACATGTTCAAAATTTGTTTTCTGCAACTCAATTCATTAATATACAAACAAAACAATTTTACTCTTCATACTATGTACAATTTGTTCTTCTTCTTCCCTCATTCCCTAAGCAAAGCAACGCACGCATACACATACAGTTTATGTAGCGTTGCGTCTGTGTGTGTATGCATGTGCTCTGTTGATTTGATGATGACGTAGTAGGCAGCAAGCAGAGCTGCCGGCAGCGATTGAACCGATTTATATAGACTGTAACTTGTGTTCTATTTATCCGATCAAATTTTGGGATCTGAGATTTTATATCAAATTCTATTATATTGGTAAATTTCATGGGGATATTCCAATTTTTGCAAAAATTTTTGTTCCAGAGTTATATGATATAGTAGTCCGATCCCAAAGATTTTCATACTTTATCTCACCCGGGTAAAAAAAAGCTCCCAAAAAAAATTTCATCCCGATAGCTCTTAAGATGGCTGAGTAAAACGCGTACGCACCGACGGACAGACGGTCAGACGGACAGACGGACAGACGGACATGGCTATATCGACTTAGCTTCTCATGCTGATCAAGAATATATATACTTTATGGGGTCGGAAACGTCTCCTTCTGTGCGTTACAAACATCTGACCAATTTTATAATACCCTCTGCAAGGGTATAAAAAAGAAATGTATAAAAAGAAACAGGTCTTGAATTTAGTTTGTTAAGGGCGAAGCTCTTACACTAATATTTCATAGCGCCTAAGGGTAATGCACAAAAGGTGGTCTTCGGTATTGTAGGCTTCGCCAGCTTTTTTCGCTTCATTTAGTTGGCAATGTAATTCCCAACTAGTTTTAGCGTTGAAGACATGGTATGGCTATTGCAATTCTGGAGTTCTTTAGCAAAGTCTGCTGATGATAGAACTTGGTAGTTCTTGAAATAGCTATACAGACAACCTGCTCACCTTTTTGTGTGTTACCTTTGAAATAATCTTCTTTTGTAAGATTGACCTCGAGCCGGTTTAAATTCAATTTATTTTTATTAATATAATTCATCCTTTAGCAATTAGATTAACTTTATTAATTCAAACAATTTTAATTTGTTTAATTACCGGTTTAATAACTAAAAGATTTTGATATTCTTATATTTTATTTTTAATTTTTTTAGGGGAATACTAGTTTTATTTATTTATGTTACTTCTTTAGCATCAAATGAAATATTTAATTTATCAAATAAATTAACTTTATTTTCATTCTTTTTAATATTTATTTTTACTGTAATTTCTTTTTTTACTGATAAAACTTCTATTTCATTTTTTTCCTAAATAATGAAATAGAATCAATTTTTAATTTAAATTCATATTTTTTTTTAGAAAATTCTTTATCATTAAATAAACTTTATAATTTTCCAACTAATTTTATTACAATTTTATTAATAAATTATTTATTAATCACTTTAATTGTTGTAGTAAAAATTACAATATTATTTAAATGACCTCTTCGAATAATAAATTAATGAATAAACATTTATGATCTTCTCACCCCCTTTTTAAAATTGCAAACAATGCATTAGTTGACTTACCTGCTCCTATTAATATTTCAGCATGATGAAATTTTGGTTCATTATTAGGATTATGTTTAATTATTCAAATTCTTACAGGACTATTTTTTTTCGAGATGTTAATTATGGATGATTATTACGAACACTACACGCTAATGGAGCATCATTTTTTTTTATTTGTATTTATTTACATGTAGGTCGAGGAATATATCATGGATCTTATTTATTTACTCCTACATGAATAATGGGGGTTATTATTTTATTTTTAGTAATAGGAACAGCTTTTATAGGATACGTATTACCTTGAGGACAAATATCTTTTTGAGGAGCAACAGTTATTACTTATTTATTATCAGCTATTCCTTTTTTAGGATTAGATTTAGTACAATGAGTATGGGGAGGATTTGCTGTAGATAACGCAACTTTAACTCGATTTTTTACTTTTCACTTTATTTTACCATTTATTGTTTTAGCTATAGTAATAATTCATTTATTATTTCTACATCAAACAGGATCAAGAAATCCTATTCGATTAAATTCTAATATTGATAAAATTCCTTTCCACCCATATTTTACATTTAAGGATATTGTAAGATTTATTATTATAATTGCTTTATTAATTTCATTAGTTTTAATTAATCCTTATTTATTAGGAGACCCAGATAATTTTATTCCTGCTAATCCTTTAGTTACACCAGCTCATATTCAACCTGAATGATATTTTTTATTTGCTTACGCCATTTTACGATCTATTCCTAATAAATTAGGAGGAGTAATTGCTCTTGTTTTATCAATTGCAATTTTAATAATTTTACCTTTTTATAATTTAAGAAAATTCCGAGGAATTCAATTTTATCCTATTAATCAAATTTTATTTTGAATTATAGTAGTAACAGTAATTTTATTAACATGAATTGGAGCCCGACCAGTAGAAGAACCTTATGTATTACTTGGACAAATTTTAACAGTTATTTATTTTTTATACTATATTATCAATCCTTTAATTAATAAATGATGAGGTAATTTATTAAATTAGTTAATGAGCTTGAATAAGCATATGTTTTGAAAACATAAGATAGAAATTTTATTTTCTATTAACTTTACTAAAACAAATTCCCTATAATAAAGAAAATAATAAAATTTTAAAACCAATAAAAAATAATAAATAATTTAAAGAAAAAGATAAAAAACACTTTCAAGCTAAATACATTAATTTATCATAACGGAATCGAGGTAAAGTTCCTCGAGCTCAAATAAATACAAAAGAAATAAATATTAATTTTACATAAAATAATAAATTAAATACATCACATCCTAAACAAATTACTCTAAATAAGGTACTTATAAATAAAATTCTAGAATATTCAGCTAAAAAGTTAAAGCAAAACCAAATCTTCTATATTAAACAAAAAACCCAAAAAAAAAAAAAAAATCCCCCCCCTAAAAAAAAAAAAAAAAAATTAATTTTTTTTAAAAAAAAAAAAAAAAAAAAAAAAAAAAAAAAAAAAAAAAAAAAAAAAAAAATTTAAAGCAAATCCTAATCTTCTTTTTTCTACATTAAACCCAAAAAAAAATTAAAAATTCCCCTCCAAAAAAAAAAAAAAGTATATTATTTTTTTTTAAAAAAAAAAAAAAAAAAAAAAAAAAAAAAAAAAAAAAAAAAAAAAAAAAAAAATATAAACTTGATAATAATAAGCAAATCCTAATCTTCTATATTCTACATTAAACCCAGAAACTAATTCAGATTCTCCTTCTGCAAAATCAAATGGAGTTCGATTAGTTTCTGCTAAAGAAATTGTTAACCAAACTAAAGCTATAGGAAATAAAATAACTAAAAATCATATATAAACTTGATAATAATAAAAATATAAAATATTATATCTTCCAATTAAAAATACAAAAGACAATAAAATTAAAGCTAAACTAACTTCATAAGAAATTGTTTGAGCGACCGCTCGCAATCCCCCTAATAAAGCATAATTTGAATTAGAAGATCAACCAGCTACTAAACTCTGGTGCACGACTATAGCCGCACCCTGTTTTTTCTTATAACTCAAAAACGAGTAGACATAGAAGAAATCTAAAACTACCGTTAGATAAAGCATGAAGAAAGATGTTGAAATAAATAATAAAAACAACAACATTCGCACAAAATAACTGTAATATTTCACATTTCGTTTTGTTCTAAGTGCATAACTATAGCCGCACTTTTCATTTTTTATAAACAAAAACAAAGTATTAACAAATTTATAACAACCTACTTATATTAATAATGTGTGTAACCACCTTTAACTGAAATAAGCTCAAAAATACGATTTGGCATGGAGTTAATCAAATTACTTATATCTAATTGGGAGATATTGTCCCATTCTTTAATAATAGCCAGTTTAAGGCTATTAACATTGCTAAATTTAGTGTTACGGGCATAAATTCTACGCACTAGTAAAGCCCACAAGTTCTCAATAGGATTCATGTGTGGAGTAGAGGTGGGAAACTATCGATGGCACTATCGACACTATCGATGGTTGAGCACTATCGAGTCGACTCACTATCGATGGTGTTGCTTTTCCGATAGTAGTCGATAGTAGATCAAGTATGCGATCAATGGACTCATATATAAATGAAGCAAGTAAGTCGACTCGTCGACTCGGGTATACCATACACCAGGCGAAACAAATTTTTTTAAATTTCGAAAACCAAATGTACATATGTATGTCTATTAAATTCTTTTTACATGTTTCATAGTATGTGCTATCTCGCTCACTCTACGAACACACGAGCACTCTAGCGCCGCTACTAGGCAACGGCCAATTCTGGCCTTGTGGACCGCGTAGTACAATACGTTCATACGCATATTTTGCATGTTTCTAGTCCGATTTCAATAAAATTTGGTAGTTTTGTAGAAATAGATAAGATTAGTTAGTCTGCAGAATTTGAATGCGATAGTCAAAAAACTACAGGAGAAAATCGGTTTTTTCTTAATTATGGAGGCGGAAGTGGGCGTGGCAAAATATGAAAATATATATACTCTGCGCGAATACTAAGCCAGTATACATACTAAATTTGGTGACTTTAGCTTTGTTTGTTTTTGATAAAATCTGTTTTGTTTGATTTGCGGGGGCGGAAGTGGGCGTGGCAAAAAGTTTAAGCAATTAGTTTCTGCGCGCCAACTAAACGAGTATATAAACCAAATTTGATGTCTCTAGCTGTTATACTTTTTAAGAAAAACAGTTTTATGTGATTCCTGGGGGCGTAAGGGGGCGTGGCCGAAATTCCAATTAACTCTGAACATGTGCATACTACACGAGTATACATACCAAATTTGGTGGCTCTAGCTCTTATAGTCTCCGAGATCTGCGTGTTCATACGGACGGACGGACGGACGGACAGACGGACATGGCTAGATCGACTCGGCTATTCATCCTGATCAAGAATATATATACTTTATAGGGTCGGAGAAGCTTCCTTCTGCCTGTTACATACATTTTGGCGACTTTAATATACCATTTCACCCTATGGGTGTATGGTATAAAAAGAGTGTATTATATGACCCCAACGCACATCGGAAAAAGGTTATTGATCGAACTTTAGCGGAATTGATTGCCATAGATGTTCAGCCCTACAGCATAGTAGAGGATATAGGCTTTATAAAAAAACAGCAAAATATTGGACTGCAGATACCAGTTGCCAAGTCGCGCACATCTAACAAATGTGCTAATGATGGATTGCTTAAAGCTTGCGAACTGTTTAAGATTCGAAACATTCCGTGCTTTGCTCACACCTTAAATTTGGTAGTTCAAGATGGTTTAAACTTTGATGATGATGCAGCAACTAAGGCGTTAATTCAAAAATGCGAATCAATTGTCAGATTTTTCAATAAATGTACAATTGCAAACTAAAAGTTTAAAATGGCACAAGACGGCTTTGCTTATTCGTTGCTACAAGAAAATCCAACTAGATGGAATAGTTTTCATTTTATGATTGAAAGAATATTAGTGACGCATGAAGAAATTGCTTTGGTACTATTATCAACAACAGATGCACCACTACCAATTTATGCTGAAGAAATAAAAGTGCTGAAGGACATGAAAAAAATATTGTCCTTTTTTCAACAAGTCAGCGAAAAAATATCTGGAGCACAATATGTCACAATCTGGCTTATTATTCCATTAACTTTTGGACTTTTACGAAAAATGCAAAATATATCTTCGCAATTGCAAACTGACGTTGGAGCAAAAATGATAGCTGTTTTGTCGGAATCAATTGTAAAACGTTTGTCTCCATATGAAAAACGAACTCGACAAGGATGGCAAAAAATTCTAGATCCGAGATTCAAAAAGGTTGGTTTTGAAAACAGTGCAAATGCTGATCAAGCCGGAAAATGCTTTGAAAACGAGTTAGCGACCTTATGTAAGAGTGGCAACACTGTGGACTCGGAACCCATCCAAACAACTCAGGACTCATTTTTCGACTTTTTGGATCATCAAGCTAGTGGTAGGCGTGGAAACGCGCGATCATTATTGTACAGAGACGCGACGCCATTATTGTAAAGAGGCAGTATTTGGAAAGAGCCATAGTGCCGCAAGAAATGGATCCGTTGTTATGGATACAGGTAAAAAATTAGTTAATTAAATTAACTATGGATAGAAAAAATTCATCTGTTTTACATAAAATTTTCTTCAGACATTAATGATGAAATATTTTTGCGTTCCTGCAACATCTGTGGAGTCGGAACGTATTTTTAGCAAGGCAGGGCAAATTGTCTCTGACCGCAGAACATGGTTGAAGGAGGAAAACGTCAATATTTTATTATTCTTAAACCAAAATCTATGGATAAACTCTTCCAAAAAATTATAGTAATAGGTAATACAATTTTGGACATTTCTTATATCTTACAACATCGAATTAAACCATTTTTTAAATACTTTATTATAGTTAGCTTTGCCTTGTGCACTATCGAGGCACTATCGATGGTACTATCGTCCACTATCGATGGTGATGAAAAAACTATCGTCGACTATCGATGGTGCCGACTATCGATGGTTTCCTACCTCTATTGCCTGTTGGGCATAAACAACATGAGAGTCAGATGGGGATAACAAGGCAGTTACAAACGTTATCTGATGTCATGGAATACTTGGAGGAAAGATATTGTTCGCTAAGTACCATGAAAAAGGAGGAGTAAATACCGATACATACTGTTTAAAATTTTACGGTGTACGAAGATAACTGTCAGATTTGCAAAATTTCCGGGCGTAAAGTCCATAAATGCTATAAGTTTAAAGCTTTGACAACTATGAAAAGTTATACAACGGCCAATAAAGTAAAACTTTGCACAAGATGCTTAAAGCATTCAAGCGATAAAGCATGCGCGGATATGGTCTGTTCCTTGTGCAGTAAGTTACTGCATTAACAGGAGAGAGTTAATACTTGTGTAACAGCTCAACCAATGTTTTTGGCCACAGCTCTAATACAAAAAATTTAAATGGGGGATATAAAACTCTAAGAGCACTTATTCAATAGTGATTCACAGAGCACTATTTTGAGGCCGCTCAAGTATTAAAATAACATAAAATTAAGCAATATACAGAAACAAGTGGCGTATCCTGAGTAAAATACAAATAGTCAAGGTATAAGGAAAAAGTTGAAATAAAGAAGCGAAAACCTGGAAAACAGATCTTAAGGTTGAGGTGATCTTGTTGCCACACTTAATGAAAACTCTTCCAATAGAAACGGTTTGCGTGAAAATATCGAAATGGTAATCCTACGTACTAGCTGATCCTACCTTTTTTAAACCTGGTAAGGTAAATATAATAACGGGGGTAAACGTATATACCCAAATCTTAAAAGAGGGAATTACAAGGATTAAAGGCCTACTAGGCCAAAATACTAATTTGGGTGGGTCGTCTCAGGATGCACCAAATCAAAAGGAAATAAGTCTATAGTGGCAACAACAATAGGTTGTAAATAGTTTCGGGAGATAAAAAAGGTTACAAAACAAAAAAAAAAAAAAACAGAGGGACGGGGCTAACTTCGACCTCGCCGAATTTTCTATAACCTTGCTAGATTTTTTTGTAAATTTTTTTTCGCCTATAGCCGTCAAAACGGAAAAATGTTTTATCTAAAAAATCTAATTTTTGCGATAGGACAGCATACAATGTTAGCATGCCAAATAATAAAGTTATTAACAAAAGTCACCGTTACCACTATCGAGGTATCGAATATTTACGTTTCTGCGCCACCATCAATATTTTTTATCCACTATCGATAGTAAACTGAAAATATATCGCAATGCGTTTTTTTACATCACATGTTCTTGTTTACTAAAATTTGGGTAAGTGGAATTTGTTAAAATAAATAGTAATCCTTTGTTATTGAGTGAATCTTTCATTGCTATTGGAATGGACAACTTTCTGATTGACAGTAATTTTATTTCATTTTATTGTTAGAACCGAAATTTAATATAGACATGCATATGTATAGATGGCGGCATCTGCAATGTGGAAGATAAAAATATGGTATTTTCTGCATTCCTGCAACATCATTTGATTTAAAAGGGTGTTTAGAAAAGCTGTACAGAAAGTTAGCGATCGCTGAATTTCCTTAATATTAAAAAGTGTTGATATGCTTGCGTTTTTACAACATAATAAATGGATCTTCCAGTAACTTTTTAGTAAACCATGTATGTTATTTTTACCAAAGTATTATAATTTTTGTTACTTTTGAAAAAACTCTTTTCAATGAACAATATAGTATGGTATTTTTACTAAAGTACTATAATTTTTGTTACTCTTCATATATATGTACATTTGAATTCAAATGATAGTATATATATATTGAATTTTTTATTCTAAACACCGAAAATATCGAATGGGCCCACTATCGATAGTTTGCCAGCTCTATTCTGAGGTAAGTAAGAGGTACGTAATGAAATACATGTTAATTACTTTTATATTAAATAATTGTTTACTTTGGCAATTCGGCCACAGAACAGAAAACTCATGAAAGAAATGTATGAAACATTTGAAAAAATGTTACATCATACATACATATGTACATAGGCATGTGCGTATATGTTAGAAAAAGATTCTGGTATCCTCAATTGAACAGTATTTTAAAAATTGAGTACAGCAGGGTACAGGGTACCTCACCGCAATCGATGAAACCAACGCTAAAGCAAACATCGTTTCACAGAAATGTCATTTGACAAACTGAAAATCTCTCTTATCTTCCTCCAACATTTGAATAATATTGCGAAGCTAATAAAATAAGTATGGAGTAAAGTAAGTACTGTTAAAATAAACTTCGATTATTTTATAAAAACGCCTTTGAAAAATTAAGCAGTGGTCGTTTTTTTCTCAAAACGCCACTACCAAACTGCTGTAAAGTTTTCAGAAGGAGAAGAATAAACAGTTGCAAACATTTTTTTTTACGGGTTAATGACACAGAGAAGTTACGATTTGCGCGCTATATAAGTTGAAAATTATTATTTTAGGTGCGGCGTCGGCCACTTGACATCCTGCCCTTGTTGTCCTTTGGGTTGTTTGTGTGGCTGATCGTAATTCTAGTCATACGCTTGGTTAGTTGTTTATTGTACAGTTGTAATATATTTTGTTTGATGCATCTGAGTTGATGAGGCCTCTTCAGATGAACATGATGTTAAATCTTAAACATTCTGCAATGAGCCGGCAAATGCGACGTTTTGGACTTGTTGGAGGAGAACTCCTGAATTTAAACTCATTAATTTAATTATTCTGAAATATAATTCATTGCGTTAAATAGCTAAACTAGCGATATATCGCAAGCTCAACGAGAATTTAATCTTGCATCACTGTTGGCTCTCTTCTTGCGTGTCCCTTTACTTGTTAACTTAGATTTACTCTCTCTCGTAGCACATAGCTTTAAAAATTTACTGTACCATGAAAACTCGAATGCGACGAACGCAAATAAATGTACAAACGGAATAACGTCGACTTATTTTTTTCATTCATTCCTTCATTTATTCACTAATTTTAATATATACATTTGATATGTGTGAGTATAATTCTAAGGGTTAAGAGTTCATGCTACATTGGCATTTTTTAAATTAAATATATAATAGTTTGCTTAACGATAATACATATATTATGAGATAAGTTGGGGAGAAAATTTAATTAAAAAACCCCTTGAATATACATTTAGATAAAACTTACGACTAAAACTAGAAATTATGCTAGGATATTTATATGAGGATACATTGAATACAAACATCTATGTATTTTCAAAATTATTGAGGAGACGTTCGAGTCTCACCGCCACTAGTTCAACGGTTGATCTATGGTGCAGTTCGCTTGTGGAAAAATGCCAGGGCAGATCATGAATCATTTTAAGTAATTTGTTTTGAGTGACTTGAAGCTTTTTAACATGACAGTTCGCGATTTCATTTTGTGCCTGACTTGACGGACATGTTCATTAAAGGCTAATTTCTTGTCTAAGATAACTCCAAGGTACTTAACATGTTGTTCCCACTTTACATCCACTTGGTTTAAACTTATACATATAAGTTCCTGTTAGGTAGATTGCTTTGCGTTTTCTTGTGAAGAATATTGCCCGAGTTTTTTCGCTATTTACTTGTATTTTCCATTTGTGAAAATATGAGACAAGTGTATCAAATGCTTGACTAAGGTTTGTTGTAATTTCGGAACCCAGGCTACCAGCAGATAACATAGCAGTGTCATCTGCAAAGATTGATGCAGTGCAGCCGATTGGAATCGGAATGTCTGAAGTGAATAAGTTATATAGGATCGGTGAGAGGCAAGAGCCTTGTGGACATCCAGCACCTATATAGATTTCCTGAGACATAGACTTGCCTATATGCACTTTAAATAAACGATCTCTTAAAAAGCTTTGAATTAGCTTAATTAACTCTGGAGGAGTTGACATCGCATTTAGCTTGAACAACGGACCATCGTGCCAGACTAAATCAAAAGCTGCCTTTATGTCCAGCAGAATCATGTCAGAGGACTTGGCTCTTTAAAAGTTTGATCTGACAATATTATTGATTTTAACAAGGGGCTGAATCGTGTTGTGATCCTGACGGAAACCAAATTGCACTGGAGGTAATATTTTATTGTCCTCAATAAATAAATTCAATTTGCTCTTGATAACTTTTTCTACGACTTTACTAGTTGACGACAACAGACTAATTGGACGATAGGAAGAAAGGTTATTTGTCAGCGTATGGTTGACCTAAAAAGTTTCTGCTAATACATTTTTTTCAGCTGGGGTAGCGTACATCATTGTATTGTTTTTAAGAATGGGAATATCGACCCGCTTTTTCTTCAGCACTTTTGAAAGATTCCACCAGGGTCTAACGAGAAGAGGAGATTATTCCAAGATTCGTTTCTGAATTTGGCAATCTCTTTATTTATTTCCTTACTTAGCCATTCGTAGAGGGCAAAATCGTCTATGCTTCTATTCACCAGCCACTTGCGGCGATGGCTATTTCTGCGTTTAATGAGCTGTTGGATACTGCGAGGTAAGGCTTTTGTTGTATTCCCTATTTGTTTTTGCGGAATGCTGGCGATCTTAGCCGTGTGAATGGCATTATTAAAAAAAGCTACAGAGTTATCTAAGTCCTCAGTGTTATTTATAGCTATCCTTTTTGTGCTAGTCAGTAGTAATGAAACGATTTTGGCAAATTTGCTCCAGTTTGCTTTTTTCATGTCGAAAACAAACGGCTGAGAATTGCGGACATTACTGGAAAATGGGGTTTTGACAGGTAGATGATCAGAACCAAGATCGTTCATGACAATTGTTTTGTTAATACTTGCGGGACAATTTGTAAGAAAAAAATCTAGGGTTGATGCCTGACTTCTTCTACTGGCAGGAATGTGTGTATGCTCAGCCGGGAAAGAGATACTGACGTTGTATGTGGTTAAAATGTCTTGAAGTAAATTTCCCCAAGCATGTGCCCTACAATCGCCACCTAATAGAAAATCCCCGTTTCTGTTTATTAAGAATCTCAAGTCGGTCGAAAAATGTTGCTTGTTCACTGAGTTTAACCTCCCACCTGGAAAATAGCAGCAATATACTGCAGTATGACGTCTTGTGTTATCCTGAATGCTAATTCCAATTGTCTCTATACATTTAGTATTTGGAACTGGGAGTAGACTATCGTGAATACTTTTCTGAACTTTATAGTTAATTGCTACGCCTCCACCTTTGGAATTTTCTCTATCATATCTGTAAACATAAAAGTTTCTACGCTTAATTGTAATGTTGCTGTTTAGCCAGGTTTCGGTAACTAGGCAGATATCGATACTGTTTCGGATTAAGAAGTTAAAGAGAGTACAATTTCTAAGGTTTTTAATAAGATCAAGTGTTAGTTCCTCTAACGTAAAGAGATCCTGGTTACTCGTTGCCAAAGGGTCTACGGGTTTTACCCATGTGGGATTTGAGGGTTTTTCCGAGTGCAGTGGTGGATACTGCTCCAAGTTTGAGGTCATCTGTAGGGTGGGTGCTTTAATGGGATTTGCGACGGAACGTAATGGTCTCTGGCCTCTGTAGCCGATGTAATTTATCCGCGCTGGACAGTTTGGGAAGTTAGATTTGTGTGCACCGCTGCAGTTAGCACACTTAACGAAAGATGTCTCCTTGCAATCGGCGGTATTATGATTGCCAGCGCACGTCAAACAGTAGGATTTAACGTTGCAATTCATTGAACCGTGACCAAACATCTGGCACTTGTAGCATTGTGTTATTTTATTTGAGCGGCGTTTTTGATATTCCCACCTTACTCGTATGTGGTTTATGATTGATGGTTTTTTTGACAAAGAAAACCACATACATTGTCATGTTGCTGTTGTCTATTCTTTTCCTTTGTACCAGTTTCACATCAGTACATTGCAAACCTAGATTAACCAGGTCATTTTTGACTACTGCAGGGTCTAATCTATCCAGTCCAAACAGAAGAGCTTTGTAGGGCTTTTCATCTTTGTTGGCGTAGGAAAAAAATTCATGCTTTCCCTTTAGCAAGGTGCAAGCTGCTTCGTAGTCTTTTAAGTCAGCACAATGAAGTTTAACACCAATTGATATTTTGTTAATCGAATATTTTGTACAGTTTATTGACTTGCAAATGTTATGAATTTCATCAACCGGGCACTTTAGCACCGTTAACGGAGGAACGTATTTTTTTTTTTTTTTTGTCACAATTTCTTCTATGCCATCGTCACTTTCATCAGCAAGGGCTGAATTATCTAGCGTTTGCAGTGGCGAAAAGTAATTGGAAAAAGGTTCGTTGACCTAGGTCGGTCTTCAATTTCTTTTGCACTCGCGACATCGCGGTGCCGTTTACAGTTGCAATTGTTCTTTTAATTTGGCTTTTGTTTCGGGTCGCTGTTTGTTTTGACTTTTGATGCTGCGAATTGGAATGCGTACACCTCAAGCCCACTATCGCGACTGATAACGTCGACTTATCTTTTCGGGAAAATTGTGAAACTATAGGCAAGGGAAGTTATGAGGCATCGAATCTCCTAACGAGAAGCATTTTAGTAACTAGCCGAGAAACAACATTTTGGTGACCGTGACAGGACAAAAACTTGCTGTTAAATGCAACTAAGTTGGACTCATCGTTTCATAATTTCTTAAGCCACCACAAGTCTCCAAAAAGAGATTGCAAGAGGCAATCAATCATCAAATACCCGTTTAGACATCTAGGAAGAAAAGTCGACATCATAAACCACGTTTAAACTCTCCACATACTGCAGTAAAGTCATTGGAATGAAACCACAAGTATTCAATCAAACAATTACTGTACTCGCACATGTACAATAATATAAAACCAAACAGTTATATTTTCGTCGTTTGTCACTCTTCACACAAGATGCCGATTCACTAGATTGCAGATTTCAAATACTTGAATCTCATTATGGGCAAATTACTCATATTCAGACACAAATTGAAAATTTGCACGTAATTGATAAAGAGCGCAGTAATTTGGATGAAATGTACATAAAGGTCAAGCAACCAGAAGAACTATTTTTGCAGAAGCCCATCGATAATGCGTCCGCTATACGCGGATCACTTCTTACACTAGGATCAACTGAGGAAATAATGAATAACATCATGTTTCACATACTTCTTGCGAAGTTTGATTCTCAGACCAAAGGCGTCTACTACGAAAAGTAAAGCTTCGACAAGCTTTCAACGTGGGAGGAATTCTGGCAGTTCCTAGAAAGTCATCAGACAGGTCAACTCGGCCAGCGCAATAGTTCACTAGAAGGAACCTCTCCTATGCCGATCAGCTCATCACACGTTATTGCATCAATTCGCCTCCACCCCGATGAAAAACCTATCATCATCGGTTCAATCTGTCAATCCAATAGCTAATTCACAAAGCACTTCGTTATTAACAAACACTGATAAAAAAAAAATGCTTCCTACAGCATGGATTCACATAATGGATAAGGCTGTCCAATTACATACTGTACGGGCACTTTTAGATTCATGTTCTGAACTTAATTTTATTACAGAAGAAACTGCCAAGCGGCTAAAACTGGATAGGACTCGCGTGTCAAGTGGCCGACGCCGCACCTAAAATAATAATTTTCAACTTATATAGCGCGCAAATCGTAACTTCTCTGTGTCATAAACCCGTAAAAAAAATATTTGCAACTGTTTATTCTTCTCCTTCTGGAAACTTTCCAGCAGTTTGGTAGTGGCGTTTTGAGAAAAAACGACCACTGCTTAATTTTTCAAAGGCGTTTTTATAAAATAATCGAAGTTTATTTTAACAGTACTTACTTTACTCCATACTTATTTTATTAGCTTCGCAATATTATTCAAATGTTGGAGGAAGATAAGAGAGATTTTCAGTTTGTCAAATGACATTTCTGTGAAACGATGTTTGCTTTAGCGTTGGTTTCATCGATTGCGGTGAGGTACCCTGTACCCTGCTGTACTCAATTTTTAAAATACTGTTCGATTGAGGATACCAGAATCTTTTTTCTAACATACATATATGTACGCACATGCCTATGTACATATGTATGTATGATGTAACATTTTTTCAAATGTTTCATACATTTCTTTCATGAGTTTTCTGTTCTGTGGCCGAATTGCCAAAGTAAACAATTATTTAATATAAAAGTAATTAACATGTATTTCATTACGTACCTCTTACTTACCTCAGAATAGAGCTGGCAAGCTATCGATAGTGGGCCCATTCGATATTTTCGGTGTTTAGAATAAAAAATTCGATATATTGATACTATCATTTGAATTCAAATGTATATATGAAGAGTAACAAAAATTATAGTACTTTAGTAAAAATACCATACTATATTGTTCATTGAAAAGAGTTTTTTCAAAAGTAACAAAAATTATAATACTTTGGTAAAAATAACATACATGGTTTACTAAAAAGTTACTGGAAGATCCATTTATTATGTTGTAAAAACGCAAGCATATCAACACTTTTTAATATTAAGGAAATTCAGCGATCGCTAACTTTCTGTACAGCTTTTCTAAACACCCTTTTAAATCAAATGATGTTGCAGGAATGCAGAAAATACCATATTTTTATCTTCCACATTGCAGATGCCGCCATCTATACATATGCATGTCTATATTAAATTTCGGTTCTAACAATAAAATGAAATAAAATTACTGTCAATCAGAAAGTTGTCCATTCCAATAGCAATGAAAGATTCACTCAATAACAAAGGATTACTATTTATTTTAACAAATTCCACTTACCCAAATTTTAGTAAACAAGAACATGTGATGTAAAAAAACGCATTGCGATATATTTTCAGTTTACTATCGATAGTGGATAAAAAATATTGATGGTGGCGCAGAAACGTAAATATTCGATACCTCGAACGTGCTATCAATAGTTTGCCAGCTCTACCTCAAAAAGTATTTTTAATAATAAAAAAGATGATTTTGTCTCGACAATTTTTGAGTGGTTTAAAATGTAATGTCAGAGCAATATTAAAGTTACAATCTTGGAGGTCGTGTCGGTCTCATTTTACATATTTCAGAACTCGTGGTGAGTTTGCATTGAACCGACAGTTTAAGAAATATAACTACACATACATATGTACATACTTATACAAAATACATTTGTATACACGTACATATTTAAATCTTTATGTACCTACATACATATGTACATACATAAGTACATTTAAACATCCATACAAATGGTAAATTTTACTTTTTAATTGCCTTCATTGCATGTTAATCCTAATGCGTTGATATTTACATACATCTGTATGTACCTAAGTATGTATGTATGTATAAACAATGTTATTTATAATAAAGATAGTTTCGTTAACATTCATATTTCAGAACCCGGAAATGGCAATTTAAAAAAAATGAACATGTTCAACGCTATCAATAATGCAATGGATTTGGCTCTTCAAGAAGATAAGACGGCACTTTTATTTGGTGAAGATGTGGGATTTGGTGGAGTCTTTCGGTAAATTATTTACTTACATTATTGCCTCTTACAGCCATCCAAGAAATTTTATTTTATTTGTTCAGTTGATTACGTAACCCAACATCGCGCTTATCACAAACACTTTTCATAGAACATATGTATATGTACATGCACATGTGTAAAATCTCCCAAGTGAGCCACCTGAAAACCTAATTATAAAAAGTCTTTTATACCAATCTTTGATTCATAACGCATCGAACACAATTAAAAGATCGTATTAAGTTTCAACAACCCTTTACAACTGAAGTTCTTTTTACTTGTCCGTCCTATCGTAGAGTATGGATCTTGCATTTGGTCACCTCAATATGAGTCGCACCGGACTAGACTTGAATCTGTTCAGAAGCTGTTCTAGCTATTTGCTCTTCGTGGCTTAAGCTGGGATCGCAATGTCAATGTGTCTTCTAGTAGTCTTCTTTTGATTAACCTTCCTTCCTTAACTAACCGTAGAATTATTGACTCGCCCGAGTTGTTAGTTTAGGTAAATCTGTCGGTACCATGTAGACGGAGTAGACATCATATTATTTTCATCATATTTTATTTAACCCTTAGTCGTTATTCTTCTAACTATGCCATGCATGAACCGTTATTATTATTATTATTAAGTATAGGATATACGATGTATGTAGTTGTAAATTATCAACCGAATATACAAGCCCTGGCAACTAAGGCCTTCGGCTTAGACGAAAACTACATCCATACACTATCCTAGGATTCGAACCCGGATCCTTGTTGTTCAGTTGCCCAAATGACCGGGCCATTTAGACAACTCATCTACCGAGGACTGCAAACGTTAAAAAATATAGTAGTTTCTTCAATTTAAATTTTTTAACGTTAGATTAGATTAGATTGATTGTCTGTTATTGTTTCATACGTTTATGTTATCTTCAATTTGCATTTTTCCTATGTTTTCCTTATTAATTCAAATTTTTGTCTTCCTCTCAACAGTTGTTCTGTTAATTTGCGTGACAAGTATGGAAATGATCGAGTATTTAATACGCCTCTGTGTGAGCAAGGAATTGCTGGGTTTGTATACAACCTTACAAATTAAAATTTTAAATAAATAACACTGCACTATATTTATTACAAAACAAAAACAATTTTTTCCTCGCTAAAATAATTAGGTGCTTCCAATCGTACAATGAGTGCAATTTAGTCGCTAAGTTGAATTTTAAGGGAATATCAAAAATATTATTTTGTTTTTCTCAGTATTTTTATTTCAGATGTTTTCAGTTTTGTGTACTGCCAAACGTTGTTCTAAAATATAATAACTTGAACAGGCTTAAGTTTTGCTAAAAAATAAATAAAACGATAGTCCTAAAAAGTGTCTGCTGAAGATAAAAACGAGACAGCCAATGTTTGTGCCAATTGGGTTACGAAAGATTGCCAATCATTTTCTGCACTAAAATGTACTTTTCATACCCTTGCAGAGGGTATTATAAAATTGGTCAGATGTTTGTAACGCACAGAAGGAGGCGTTTCCGACCCAATAAAGTATATATATTCTTGATCAGCATGAGAAGCTGAGTCGATATAGCCATGTCCGTCTGTGCAAATCAACTTCACGTCGCCATCTTAAGAGCTATCGAGATGAAACTTGTTATTTGAGCTCCTTATAGCTCGGAGCAGATAAAGTATGAAAATTGTCAGGATCGGACATCATATCATACAGCCGTAGATGAAACATTTTCATAAAAATTGGAGTATCCCCATGAAATTGACTACGATGATAGTATTGGATATGAAAACTCAGATTCGAAAATTTCAATCCGATCGGATAAAAAGAGCACAAGTTACAATCAATATAAATCGGTTCAATCGCTGCCGGCAGCGCTGCTTGCTGCCTACTACGTCATCATCAAAACAAAAGAGTACATGCATACACACACACAGACGCAACGCTACATGAACTGTATGTGTATGCGTGCGTTGCTTAGGGAAAGATGTAAAAGGAAGAAAAAATTGTAGTAAAAAGAGTAATAATGTTTTGTTTGTGTGTTAATGAATTGAGTTGCAAAAAAATAAATCTCAAAAAGTAAAAATATTATTGCTAACGACCGCAAGGGTATAAAAACTTCGGCATAGCCGAGGTTAGCTTCTTTGATATTTTCTATTCAATTAAATTACTTTTATGAACTAATGGTTTAATTTAATTAAAAGGTGCCGAACTAATGAAAATGGTAAAATTTTTTGTAAAGATTGGAGCGTGTTACGGTAGATGACCTTCTTTCGGATCCTATAACTGTTTCGAGAAGCGAAGTCAGCAAACGATAAAAAAAGAGTTGCGTGAGGTGATTTCTTAAATTTTTCGCAGCGGAGGAGCATCAGCTACAATTGATATGTGAACTGACAATTATATATTTACTACATGGGATGAAATCAATGGATTTCGAAAATTCACAATATTTTTAAGAAACTGAATAGCGTCTTTAAAGTTTGTTACCAATAGAGGCTCAAATAGCCACTATTTATCAAACGTGATGGCAAAATCACTTTCGGCAACCGCAGAGCTAGCATTATAGGATATTATTAGAATGTTGGCAGAAAAAGAAGAAAGCCGCCGACTTCTCAATATTAATTAAAGTAAAGTTAAAACTTTAGTTGAATTTGTGCTAAGTGGTTAGCGGGGGGACAGAACTCCCGCAAAATGATGGACACGCACAATGTCACTTGGTTTTTTTATTACACTTCAGTGGGAAACTAAACTAGCCTAAATCTAAGAGCGAGAACTAAGCCCCGCTTGGAAAGTAGTTTGTGTAGTTCTCTCTGTGAGGATAGCATTTTCGGGAAAGCTCGCCTCCCTTAGTCCTTAACCTTTGTGTTGCCTGTTGAGCATACACATGCTCACCCTTCCAGGAGTGCTAATGGCGCGCTCCGGACAAGGTTCAGCTAAAGACTATGCCACCCACAATCCTCTCATATGTGGTGCCCAGGGGCGAATGAAATGCCAGGACAGATTCTGATGGCTATAGTTTGATAAGATTTTCTGCTGGACAGACCTTAAGAAATCTTTTTTGAGAACTCTAGACGCGCCTTCGAAGGTTTTGCCATTGTCGGACTGCTAAGGACACCCTCGCTTTTATAAAAACCGAACGAATGATGCCAAGAAAATCTCAGTACTTAAGCCCGAAATTGCTTCATAGTGAGTGGCTTTCAAAGGGACCTGCGAAATCTATCGCGGTGGTCGTAAAGGACGTGAGAAACTTGTCGACGAAACCCTTGCGGTTCCCGTAGCCATGCCATCACAAATCATTGTGTACCAGTTCTTGCGCACTCAGGCCCCGACTAAAAAGGTCTGCCAGGTTGTCCTCTGAACGGACATGATTCCATCGTGCGCTACTTTTAGCGCAAAATATTTTGGTTACTCGATTAGAGACAAACGTCGTCCATGACCAGACGACGCACAGTAGGAAATTGCAAAAATCATAGCTTTTAAACCCATTCAAGGTCAAACGTTTATATAACGTTTTTTAATTTTTTAATCAGATTTTAAACATAATTTAAGTTACTTTTGCTAATTATGGCTGATTAAGTCGATATTTTCCAAATCCTTTTATAATAGCAAGTGTCTTAGCGAAGTAATAAGTTGATCAGAAGAGGCTGCCGGCATTATAAAAGGTTTTTATTGTATTGGTGCATCCATTGCCATTTGTAGTACATGTTTTTATATTCCTGTGCTATTTCTATATATTACAATATATTATAATATTTCCTCTAAAATTTGAATGAAAACTGTTTCTTTTTAATTAGATTTTAAACACACTTTTAGGTTAATTTTTAAAAATATACCAGTTTTCCTTGAAATTTATAACATTCAAGATAACAGCCAACCTTTTTATAATGGGCCTAGTTGTACACGAGTTTGCGCCCAAAAGGCGCTCCCGTCCGTTGCCTGTCCACCTTCCTAATTTATCTTCTGCTTCAAAAAACTAAAAACGTCTAGTCTTTGCATTCATTATCAAAATGTAAGAGGACTTCTTTACCAAGCTCTCGAACCTGTTCTGTGATAGCCAAACCTTTTCGGCTGACATATTAGCTTTCTCTGAAACTTTGCTTAACTCCTCTGTTTTGGATAATTAAATTCTTTCTAATAACTTTATTTCTTATAGGCTTGATCGTCTTGGCCGTCGTGGCGGTGGAGTACTAATTGCTGTCAACTCGAATGAGTTTATTTGCGTCGAAGTTACATGTTCTAACTTTAGCCTATATATCTCTTGTTCATATATTCTTCCAGCTTCTGGTATCATGATCTACGTGCACCTTGCTGATGCTTTACGAACTATTTTTAGTTTAAAGATCGTGATTTTCTTATAGTTTTAGGTGATTTTAACTTGCCTAATATTTCTTGGCTTGTTGATGATAATCTATCTTTCTTAATTCCTTCATCTCAACATGTTTTTCTTGATAGCCTACTTGAATGTCCACTATGTCAGTTGAATTCTTTCCTTAACTCTTCTAAAAGAATCCTTGATCTTGTTTTTGTCTCTGTTCCCACTGTTAGTGCTGTATCACAAACACAGCCACTAGTGAAACCTGAAGATCCTTAACACCCTACCATTGAAGTTACTATTTCTTACAAATCCCTTACTAATTCATTTAATAACATCTCAAATTCTCGTCGTAGATGTTTTCGTGAAACAAATTTCAATCTTCTTAACAGCCTTATTTTCTCTTTTGATTGGTCATTTCTATTTGAGTGCTGCGATATAGATTGTGCAGTGAAGTTTTTCTGCTCTGCTCTTAATTCTCTAATTGATAAATGCGTTCCTTATGTGAATGTCTCTACCGTCTCCATCGCGCCGGTCGGGTCACACGTAGGCTCTCTAATCTCCGTAACACTAAATCGAGATATTTTAAAAGATTAAAAAAAACTGGTTCGCGACTTGACTATGCAAATTATTGTATAGCTAAATCTCAATTTTGTCTTTTAAATACTCAATGCTACAAAAATTATCTCATTCGCTGTAAGGTTGAATTTTATAAGAACCCCAAAAGATTTTACAACTTTGTCAATTCTAAAAGACGCTCTAATGTACTATCTTCCACCTTCAGACTTAATGACCAGACTGCTAATAATGATTCGGATATTGCAGATCTGTTTGCTAAATTCTTTCAGTCGACTTATTCTACTACTGTTTCGAATCCCACTCCCAATCCCTTCTCAATTCCACATTTAAATTGTATGTTTTTTCCTAGTATTACTGAAGACTGTATTATCTCTAGCTTGTCATCTATGACGTCTTCCTTCGTTCCCGGACCTGATAATATACATAGTTGCATCCTTAAAATGTGTTCGATTCCCCTATCTAAACCTTTATCTGGGTTATTCTTTATATCGAGTGAGACTTGTAGCTTTCCTGATATTTGGAAGGAAATTAAATTATTATTCCGCTTTTTAAAAAGGGTAGCGAATCGGATGTTTCTAACTACCGTGGCATTGCCAAACTTTTGGCAATCAAAACCTTCAACACCTATCCAGATCCACTATTTCTCTTTGTCAGCATGGCTTCATGAAAGGTCGTTCGTCGCTTACCAACCTTTTAGAATTGACTACCCTTGTACACCATGGCTTCCGTAAAAAGTGTCAAAGTGATGTTATTTATATTGACTTTAGTAAGGCTTTCGATACGGCTTTCTATGCTTCTCGCGAAACATCATGGGGTTTTTCCCAAAACTATTGGCTTGGTTAAAGTCGTATCTTATTGGCAGAACCCAAAAGGTGTCTTTTCGTTTCTCGATATCTAAAACTGTTCGAGTTACGTCAGGTGTACCCCAAGGCAGTCATCTGGGCCCACTATTATTTACATTGTTTATAAATGATTTGCCTTTGGCCTTGGCTCATTCACGCGTGCTCATGTTTGCGGATGACGCCAAGATTTGTTATTCCTATAATGATCCTTCTTTCCAACAGTACTTGCAATTTTGAAAATTTGCTATAGATAGTTGATTTTCTTCAAAATAATTTTCAATGGTTACATCAATATCTAATAAACTCGACATTTCGGGACTATAGTTGCTATTTTCCAAATCCTTTCGTGATCGCACGTGTCTCAGTGATGCAATAAGTGGGTCCGAAGAAGCTGCTAGCATGTTAAAAAGATCTTCATTTTGTCTAACACGAGAAGTTTTTAATGTATTAGTATATCTGAACCCTTTGTAGTCCTTGTTTTTACATTCATGTGCTTCTTCGGATAACTCTCCAATTGGTAAACACTGAAGTTCTATTAAATCCTTTCCGGGAGCCAAAATCCTATGTACCGTTGGGGTAAGTTTTTTTTGCGGATACAATTAAGTCAAAAGTTGAGCAGTCCTTGAAGTATATTCGGAAAATTTTTCACCATTTACCATTTCCTTGCAATTTATAACATTCAAGATAACAGCCTTAATGATCTCTTGACTAACACCTGTTATAAAAGATGTCATTTCATTTTCATTTTCAAAAAATCTCCTTGAAGTATTTCCATCATTCGTGTTTCCGTATCCGTACTTTGGGCAGTCAACTTTCAGTCCCAGCTTCCGAGAGAATTCAGCTTGTATAATCTCCTTCCTGCTCTGAATATCCTCACGAGATGTTTTATCCGTTTTTGTTTCTCCTGGCCGAGGAAGTGTGTAAGCTAGCTTCAAAATAAAATCCATACACTTTATTCTGCAATGCAACGAAGAAATTCCATATTCGTAGCAGTTCTCCTCACTCGTTGAATCGTCTAAGTCCTGAAAAACTTTTTGAGTTTTTTTGCCAATTGGACACCTTAACGTTGAGGAAGTGTTTGTAATTTCTTTTAACACTTTTCCATCAATCATTGTCAGGAAAAAATCAAACTTAACCGTAAATGCTTTCCACTCTTGGTTTGGAAAACAGCAGGTTTCAGTTGGTTTATTTGATTTTTTATGTCGCCAACAGTTGATTAGATTAATTCCGAGGACTCCTTTGCATATTTGAATAACAAAGGCCGACAATAGTGGGTCGATGACGGTCGAAGATTTCTCCAATGTTCAGAACTTTCACTTCTCAGGCGCAAAGGAACTACAGAAGCCATGAACTGGTACTGCTTCCTTCTTGGCAAATCCAATGTTTTTGTATCCGGGAAGAACATCGACGTAATGACTTTTTAAGGAACTCCTTAAAATTAGGTACTTCTCCTTCGTCAATCCCAGGTATCCCAGCAAAAATCGGTATTACCCTTCTTGTATTAATTAGGTAAAAAACGTACTTAACTTAATATTTACATCCAATTAGGTAAACGGAAATAAAAACGACCAACCAAGTAGGACAAATTTTTCATCAACTTAAATAACATTTACCTGCCTTGTCAGTTTTTCCAAATCAGGTAATTAGCAATCTAACGTTGTAGAAAGTCATATATGTATATATTAAAGTGTACCTATTATTTTCATCAAGCACGAAATTCTGAAATTTCATATTTTTTGTTGTAACTTTTGAAATTCTTTTCCAAATTATGGTAAACAATACACAAATGTTCAATAAACAAATGTGCATTTAAATTTTGGTGATTAAGGTAAAAGAAAAAAGTTGTGCTAATTTAAAGTCAAAATAAATTAATTTTAAGGGGTACCTATTATTTGGGCGCCTCTAGCACACACGAATCTCACCCGATTTCCAAAATTTGCATATATCATATATCATTTTTGCCAAACGCGATCATGAAAGAACTGAATTTTGCAACGCTATCCGAGCAGAGGCCCAAATGTGCGACGGTAGACGGAGCATGGTTCCGCATAACTCAAGGCGGGCAATGAAACCGTTGTGAAATTTTATGGAATATAAATTTATTTACGGATATGTGTAGATATGTTATGAGTGGCCTTTTTTATATGAAAGGGTGGTTCACTTGCCTTTTCTTAAATTTTTAATTAATTTGTGTTAAAAATTATTCTTTTTTTTAGAATCACATTTTACTTAGCGCACACACTTTTATTTCTATGGACATATGAAGCTTGATTTGCACTGGATTTATTTCTTTGTAAAATAAATTATTCTCACATTCATACACTCTGACTGCATTACTTAGATTTTTTCGAGACTTATTTGGAAATTGCGAGGATAAAAATCTTGAAGTAGGCTTACAAATATGGCGCCTGATATAATGGAGACATATATGTGTATGAATAGTTGGCCAAAATTTCTCCCTTTTTGAAGAGGAAATAAAGAGAGAATAAATACATGAATTATGCGCGAAAGTCGTTTCTTGATTTTGAAAATCAAGGAAAGCAAATTATATGTATGTGCGAATTTAATCTCCTTCTTTCATTCATTTCATTGGGGAACTAACTCTAGCTTAAACATAAGAGCGAAAACTAAGCCCCGCTTGAAAGTAGTGTTTTTATACCCTTGCAGAGGGTATTATAAAATTGGTCAGATGTTTGTAACGCACAGAAGGAGACGTTTCCGACCCCATAAAGTATATATATTCTTGATCAGCATGAGAAGCTAAGTCGATATAGCCATGTCCGTCTGTCCGTCTGTCCGTCGGTGCGTACGCGTTTTACTCAGCCATCTTAAGAGCTATCGGGATGAAATTTTTTTTGGGAGCTTTTTTTTACCCGGGTGAGATAAAGTATGAAAATCTTTGGGATCGGACTACTATATCATATAGCTCTGGAACAAAAATTTTTGCAAAAATTGGAGTATCCCCATGAAATTTACCAATATAATAGAATTTGATATAAAATCTCAGATCCCAAAATTTGACCCTGATCGGATAAATAGAACACAAGTTACAGTCTATATAAATCGGCTCAATCGCTGCCGGCAGCTCTGCTTGCTGCCTACTACGTCATCATCAAATCAACAGAGCACATGCATACTCACACAGACGCAACGCTACATAAACTGTATGTGTATGCGTGCGTTGCTTTGCTTAGGGAATGAGGGAAGAAGAAGAACAAATTGTACATAGTATGAAGAGTAAAATTGTTTTGTTTGTATATTAATGAATTGAGTTGCAGAAAACAAATTTTGAACATGTGAAATTATTATTGTCAAGGACTGCAAGGGTATATAAACTTCGGCATAGCCGAATTTAACTTCTTTGATATTTTTTTTATTGTATAGGCGTAAAAGCATTGAAAGCCGAAAAGCGTGGGACTTGGTATTGACCTTGGTTAGGGGTCACCTCATTGCACTGAAACCTACCTTAGATCCGTATCCCATCGCGGAACCAACGCTGAAGTTATTACTTTACGAGGGGGAGATGGCATGAAAGCCTCATCTAGATACTCATCTAGAGTTTGAATTCTGGTTGCGCGGAAGTTCAGCGCGACGCAAGGACTGTATGATTACTGCAGCTAGGTGGCTAACTGCGAGTCAATTGTTTTGCGAGCTAAGTAATATATCCTTCAAGTCATGGACTATTAATGGCCTCCCAATGCCTTGACTCACCCATTCCCGCACATTAGGTATAAGGCGGTTTGTCTAGCGTCCGCTGGGAAAATGGCGCCGGCGGTCCTGCCATGTGTGAAAGAACACCTCTCTTTTTTTGAGCTGCTGTAGTGTTGCTTCAGGCCTCTAAAGCAACGATATCGAGTGGCGCCATTCCCGATAAAGCTAAGGCAGTATCTTCGGATACGGTTCGAAACGCACGTAATGCACAGGCTCTATATTGCGATATGCAGGAGCGGCTGTATGATTGGTTCGACATCGCTAGGAGGACGGATCGTACCACAGTGGTGATGAGCCATCTGCTGTTTTGTCGGGGGCCACCGTGGTTGCACATTAACCTTGCTATGGCTGAGGTTGCCCTTGCTACTTTGTCGGCTACATGCAGAGGATGGTGCTTATATGTTAGCCCATGGTTGACCATTACCCCGAGATGTTTAATTTCCGGCTTGGAGTGGATGACGCAACCTGCAACATTAATGCAGCCTCAACACGATTCCTACTGCTAATTAGTAGGGCCTCTGTTTTGTGTGCGGCCAGAGTCAGAGAATTCCTTTGCATCCAGGAAACAATTGAGAGCACGGCGTCGTTGGTCCTGGCCTCTGCTTCTCCCAGCTCTTTTGCCACTGTGACCACTGCTATGTCGTCGAATTCGATGATTTGAGTCCTTGGTGGCATGTCCAGACGAAGCACTGCGTCATAGATGACGTTCCATGACGTTATATTCCTGTTGCCCTCTGTCGGTTTCGTACATAAGTATCCGGTCTTCGAAATATTTACGAATCATTGCACCCAGGTATTCTGGTTCAGCCAAGCGCTGCAGTGACTCGATTATGCAAATCCAGCTCGCTGAGTTGAATGCGTTTCGGACATCAAGAGTGGTGATAAGGCAGTATTCTTTGTCTCCTCCTTTGGTATTTCGGTGGCATTGAGTATTGCGTCGACCGTACTACACTTCTTTCGGAAGCCAATTTGGTGCTCCGAAAATCCATTCCGAGTGTCGATGAAGGCTTCTAGTCTGTTGCAAATAATCGATTAGAAAACCTTTCCCAGCACATCTATCATGCAGAGTGGCCTTTACGCTGAAGGGTCGTCCGTTTTTCCTCCTTTTAGTACCAGCCTCTGTCTTTTCCATCTTGCTGGAAAGACTCCTTGGCACAAGCAGGAGTTGAACACATCGGCCAGATTCGAGGGCTGCTTCAGTGCGATAAGCTTAATGGCACCAGCAGGAAATCCATCCGGGCGAGGCGCTCCGTTGCCTTTAAAGCGTTTGGCAGCCAGCACGATTTCTTCATCGGTAATATAGCCGGGAATAGAAATCTGTTGTTGGGCTCTTACAACTGAAGGCTGCAATATTGGCCGCTCTGGGAATAGCGTTTTTACTTTATTTGTGAGTAGCGCTCCGTCTGTGGGGGATGGGCGTTTGGCAAGTTTGCCATTGCCAACTTGTAAGCCGTTCCGAAGGGTTGGTCATCGGCATCCGCGCAGAGCTTCTTCCAACAGTCAGCCTGGCTCTCCTTTATGGCTCTTTTTAACAATGCACGCCGCTAGTTTAGAATAGTAAGGTATATCCCTGATTTCAAATGTGACCTTTTCAGTGATGAGCTTGACCCGTCTTTCGTCTGCAAGCGCTTGCTGTAACGCCTTGTTTCGGGATAGCGTTCCGCCGTCATCATGTTTCTTCAATTCCAGGAGAAGTTCTCCTGCTGCTGTTCGACGCACTCCGCATACTCCTTCCTTGTGTGTGAGCATGGCAGGGTCAGTCTGGTGAGATAAAACCTCTATTCATCTTGGAAAGTAGAGTGGGGAGTTGTTTCTGTTAGGAGAGCAGTTGGCATGTTTGGACAGCGGTGCGAGGAGAAAGTTTTTTTTTTTTAAATTTTCATCCAAAAATATTGAAAATTGAGTGAAATATAGGCAATCTCCTCGAAAAAATAGTGGTTTGCGGTGAACAACATAAATGGTCACAGAATCATCGGAAATGAAAAAATCAAATTGCGTTAGTTAAAGAATAAAATTCCCCAGATAACGCTGTAGAGTTTTTCGCACAAAAAAAAACGAGTTATTTGTTGTTGTAAAAATAATAAACATTTAACAAAAAAAGTTTAATTTTTTATACCCTCCAGTATGCAAGCGAATGAGCGAGATTTAGTGAAAGAATTTTGTGCATCCTTAATTATGTCTAACTCGTATACAAATCACCCATCAACACCTTAAACGCCATCATCAACTTCTATATTTTCTTTTAACACAAAAATTTGTACGGATTTAATCTCAGGCCAAGCAAGGTTATTCTCATTAGCTGGAAATATTATAACAGAGAGGAGTAAAGAACTTGCAACTGGCTAAACTAAACTGTCGACGGTTTATTTTTTATGCATTCAATTGATTGGCTATAACCTCTAATGTTAATATATATATAAATGATTTCTATATATAACTATGTATATAATAAATCGGATATCATATACCCATACAGAGACAGACGAGACAAAAAATTGCCATACTGACAGAACACATATACACTCTCTCACACACACACACACACAAATTTGTAATAAATGTTTGGTTATTTACAACAAACAACAACAGCAACAAAAAAAAAAAAATTAAAGTGTAATATTATGTTTATTATTTAGTTTATTTTTAAATTTAAATACAAATTTACTTATATTTTTTTATTATTATTATGATTATTATTATGTATGTATGTACTATTTTCTTGTTTTACTTAATTAAATTTGTAAAATGCCTAAACAAAAAAAAAAAAAAAAAAAAAAAAATTATAAAAACAAAAAGGAAAATTTTTAAAATTTGTATTTACTTATATAAAATGTGATGAAAACACAAAGTTCTTATAGAATTTAAACATGAAATTATAGTATTTTGAGTTCTGTTTAAATCTGTTATAATATTCTGCCACAAATATCTTAATGAGATGTTCACGGCGAGAGCTTCACATATCGAGCTTTACTTACATACGCTATATAGCGTATATACAAAAATAACTTGTTTTAAATCAATTCGTTATTTCTCAAGTACAATTTTCTTGACTGTACTTTTCCCGAAGGCGTACAGTTGAATTCTGCTAGTGATGTAAATTTTATATGGAACATCGATGTCAATGTCCATCGATGTTTTCAAAATCAAACATCGATGTCGGATTTAAACTTTCCCATGTGATTATAAAATAAATATTTAATGGTATTTTAGGTCGTTTACTTATGCTTTCATATCGTTATTATGGAAAACAAACACATAATATCTACATATGTATGTATTCTGAAGTTGGGCCAGATGATGATGTTGGTCTTTATTATTGTCGTTTGGTTTGAATAATGATTTAATTTTTATAAGAACCTTATTACTTGCTCAAGGATCTTTAAAATATAATTTCTTAAACCTTGTATCGAGCAACGTGGCCCTCACCAGAATCGATACCTAAAACAATGAATATAAAATATATATTTAAAGAATAATATATAATATATATATAGTATATATAATATTAAAAAATACCTGTTCTATTGAATCCATGTGCCTTTTTATTTCGAGAAGCAAGAACTCCTTCATGTTTTTTTATATCGAGAAGCAAGAACTCCTTCATGTTTTTTGCCTCGACTAAGTTATCATTTAATTTTTGCAATTTTACTTTAAAAATGTTGATTATTGGAATCACCCTACTGGTAGTGCAATATGTGTCCCCGCTTAGTATTTTTGTAGCTTCATCAAAGGATCTCATTATTGTAAGCACAATTGTAGAAAATGTTCAGGTCGTGACGTGGGACAACTCCAAAAAAGTTCGCGAGTCGAACATATACCCCGAGCCCTCTAACCAAACAATTAAACGCCGGTTTTGTGTTGTATTGCGCTATATTCAGTTGCACAATTTGTGGGCATATCGATCGGTTAGATCGGTTGGCTGAAATCTTTATTTCAATGTTAATTCAAATTTCTCACATGTTTCTATTTTATCTTACATTTGTGTTTTTCTCTCCTTTTCACGTCTTTCCTGCTTGCCTAATTTTCTGTGACTGGCGCGCCGTCATAGCGGGCCGCCGCTCTGTCATAAGTGCAAGCAAAGACAAAATAAATTCTAACTGTTCTTCTTCGAATGAGAGAAAATAAAAACCAGGGGCGCGTTGGGTAAGCCTTTCTACTGGCGCGGGGCGGCAATTAAGCCTGCACCGCAACATTCCCCACCCCGTAATTCACCAGCGTCTTCGTGCGGTGGATTACTCTCCAAATTCAGTACGGCCAGCTTCACTGTTGGTCGCGTCACAAGTCCATCTGCGCTTCGCACCTGTCCGTCTTTCCCACGATGAACGTCGATCACTCTTCCCTTTGGCCACGTATTACGTTTAGCGGCATCGTCTACAATTATCACCACGTCACCTACTGCTACCGGCTCGAGCTGTGGTTGGAACCATTTCGTGCGCCTTGTGATTGTACGTAGATATTCTCTTAGCCACCTCTTCCAGAAACGGTCGGCAATTTGGCTGGCAACACGATACCCTTTTGCGAGTTGCGGCCCAGACTGTTGCAGTGAACCGCTCTCACGTAGGCCACTAGAACTGCCTTTTAGAAAATGGTTCGGCGTTAATGCTTCCGATTCGGCGCTTTCTAAAGGCACATACCTCAGAGGCCTTGAATTCAAAATTTGCTCTACGTCAGCAAACGCTCCTCTTAACACTCTTCAATACGCAAAGAAATGAGTCGGTTGACAGTGATGTAGCAATTTCTAGGTGTACCGCTCGGGTCGTAAGGCATGTGAATAACACACCCCATCTCTTCTCGTGCCTGCGGCCCACTGCGACTTCAAATGGGCCGAAGCAGTCCACTCCAGTAAAAGTGAATGGTTGTGTGTGCGGCGATAACCTCTCCTTTGGTAAATCGCCCATCTTTGGTGGCACTGGTCGGGCCACTCGTATACGGCACGCTACACAGGCGTTCGCGACTTTTCTCACTAAAGCGCGTAAGCCGGTTATCCAGTACCGCTGTCGTACCTCGTTAACGATAATTTCATTGTGCAAATGGTAATTCTTCCTGTGATAGTACTCCACAATCAGAAACGTTACTCTATGCTTTTGCGGTAGTATAATGGGTCGCTTAGTGTCCATATCTACTCCTTCAATTCTGTCGATTCGTCCTTTGATACGTAGCACTCCTAACTCGTCCAGGTAAGGAGTGCACTTAAACAGCTTACTTTTCCTATTTGTTATGCCATGTCCTTGGTTTAGGCATCTGATCTCTTCTGGAAACTCCTCTTCTTGGCATGCACGAATAAAAACTGCATCGGTTTCCACATCGCGGTTTATAGCCAAAATGTTCATCAGTTGTTCTCCGCAAGGCCTCTTACATATGCCTTGCAAAAAGTTTAGAACTCGCTTTTGTACCGCCCGTAGCTTTTCCAACGTTCCGAATCGTTCCGGATCAGGTGTGATGCAAGCCAAACTAGAGTTCCCTTTAACTTTCTCCTCGTGGTGCAAGATACTTTCACTCGTCTTGCTCGGGCTCTGCTCCATGCTAGGCCATTGTGTCTCTTGTTCATACAAGAATCTCGGGCCAACAAACCACCTTGAATTCCCGGTCATGTCTGGCATCTTTGTCCATTTCGTGCCATCGTCTGCAACGTTATGCTGGGTGGGCACCCATCGCCAAGATAGCACGTCAGAGTCTTCCAGAATGTCTCCAACTCGCAATGCCACAAATTGATTGTATTTGCGGGCATCTGATCTAATCCAGCATAAAACGTCCTTAGAATCCGTCCAGAAAATACGCTGACATACTGTTACTGAGAGTTCAGGTTCGATGAATTTCGTCAGCCGTAAACCTAAAACAGCAGCCATCAGTTCCATCCGTGGTATTGAGACTGGCTTCAAGGGGGCCACTCGTGTCTTAGACGCTACCAGGGAACAGTGGACTATTCCATCCACTTCTGCTCGCAGGTACACAAGCGCTGCATAAGCGTTGATGATGGCGTCCACAAACGTGTGAAGTTGTACTCGTCTTGCACAACAAACCTTCGGCATGCACCTTGAACTCCTCACTTCGTTGATTTTGGGTAACAGCTTCACCCAAATTTTCCAGTCTGCTTGGTCCTCTTCCTGAAGAGACTCATCCCAATCCGTTCCTGCTCGCCAGATATTCTGCAAAATAATTTTAGCACGAACAGTGAAAAAGCCAAGCAATCCAAGTGGGTCAAAAATTGACATAACCACACTTAACACAGTTCTTTTGGTCGGATAGTCTTTCGATGCTCTTTCAAGCAAATCCGGCTTGACTACATACGTAAGTTGATCTGTCACGGGCAGCCACCACATGCCTAAAACCTTATCTTGCGTTTTTTCAAGGAATCCCACCTCCCTAGGCACGTCTCCTTCTTGGTTCTTGAGCGCTCTCACTACGCTCGCAGAATTCGAGGTCCAGCGCCTCATGTTGAATCCACCCTCCAAGTGAATTCTCTGCACTTCCATGGCCAACTCCGTCATCTCGTCTTCGGTGTTTGTCGACTCGAGCCAGTCGTCGACAAACGTGTTTCTACAAATGGCCGCAACAGCTCTTGGAGATTCTTTTCTGAACCACACTGCGTTGCGATTCTTTATGTAATTAGCTAAGGCCGGCGAGCAGGAAGCACCGAATGTCATAACCTGCATCACGTACGTTTCTGCCGCTTTAGCCGAATTTCCACTGCGCCATAGAAACTTCTGAGCCGTCTGGTCCTCTGGGCGCACTCTTACTTGGTGAAACATCTCACTTATGTCACCAGCCACTGCTACTGGTCGCTCCCGAAAACGTATTAACACGCCAACTAGAGATGCCAGTATATCCGGACCCTTTAGCAAGACGTCGTTCAATGACGTGCCGTTGACTTTCGCAGCTGCATCCCAGACCAGCCTCGTCTTGTTCTTGTTTGGGTTAGTGACTGTAAATATAGGAAGAAACCATGAACTTTTACCCTTATTTAGCTCACTTTCTGTTAATCTCCGGATGTATCCCTTTTCTTCATAGCTTTGCATAATGTCCAACATAAAGCTTTTAAGATCGATGTCCTTGGCCATTTTCGCTTCTAAACACTGAAGACGCCTCATGGCCATCGAGTATGAATCCGGTAGATCTACTCTGTCGAACCTCCATAACAGTCCAGTTTGCCAACGTTTGTCAATCGGGCAATAACTTGTGGTCGCCTCCATAATCTGCAACGCGCGCTCGTCGTCTTTCGATCTTAATGGCTTACTTGGCACACGTGTTCCCAAGGACTCCATAGCAAAGTATTCTTTCATTGACGCATCCAAAGCCCGCATGCTGCTCGCTTCATTGCACTCACATATGTGCAATATGTGTGAGGACGCTGGAGCGGCGTCGCTGTGCCGGCCATACACAGACCAGCCCAATCTACAGCGCGCCGCGACCACGTCGTCTCCTTCGGACTCCCGTATCTCCAAAGGCACACAAACTTTCAAATTATCCAGACCAATAATTAAGCTTGCTTTTACGTTACAGTAACTTAAATTTGGTAAATACTGTAGATGCTTTATCGATGTTACCAGTTCGTCGGTAACTGTTTGCGTAGGCAAGTCTAGCTTACGTACCGTGCGCAAACTCTTGAGTTCAAATTGCGTCGCACCTTGACACATCGACGACACTCCGACACTCACATACTTGGACGCGCTTTCCGTTTGAGTGACTTGACTGGTCCACTTTAAGCACAGTTCTTCGGCCGGGCCATCTAGTCCTAACTCGTCTGCCAGAGTTTCTTCAATCAAAGAGCAAGCGGCTCCCTCGTCCAGTAAGGCATATGTCGCTAAATTTCGCTTCCTTCCGTATAACATGATTGGCATATATCTGAATAAAGCCTTGCTTGTTATATCTCCATGGAATAAGATTGGTGGATGAACTGGTTTATCATCCTCATTCGTCTGCCACTGCGATTTGCTTTCCTTGTAGTCCGCTGTCTCGTGGATCAACGAGTGGTGTATCTGCCTGCACCCATCGACACCACAACTTCTTTTACTTTTGCAATTCCGTATCACGTGCTGATCAAAACAACAATAGCAGAGCCTCTTTTGCCGCACGAACTCCTTTCTCTGCTTTATGCTCATTTCTCGAAAGAGGCGACAGTCTGCTACGTTATGACTCCCTGCACATTTGGGGCACAACCGGATGCGTACTTCTTGTGTTTTCGATTCCTGACTAGATCCACTTTGCAATTCGTTGTGCAGAAAAATTCGCCCTTTGGTTCTCTTTGCTCCATCCTTAGCTGGAACTGTATACGGCGTAACCATTGAGGCACACATTGCAATGCCAAACAGCCAATTGTCAAAGATAGACAAGTTAGCCACACATCCAATTAGAGTCATTCGGTGTCTTCCCCAATCGAGTTTCAAGTCTCCCGGCAACTTCTCGACGAGCTCGCCTAGTAAAGCTGGATCGTGCAGATACTCTTTAAGCCCAATTGCGACCAGTGTCGCTCAATAGTTCTGCACTGCCAAGGCTAGCTGAATAACCGAATCCAAATTATTTGAGCGTGCCGCTGGTTCTTCTCTTAGTTTCGATTGCATACGGCACCGTCTCTGGACACATTAGCTTTCTCCGAACGGCATCCCAAGCCGCTCCTTTTAAGCACTTTTGGAGCCGAATAAGATTCTCTTCGTTACTAATTCCACATCTTTCAGTAGATTGTTCGTAGTGGCTTATAAACAACAACCACTCTTCTGGCTTACCGGAAAACACGGGTAAGTCTTTGTTCAGTACTTGGCGGGCCGCTATCTGTTCCGATGACAATAGAGTTTTCTTGTGTCCTAAATCCGTAGAGTGCACTCCAGGGCTTAACGTCAAGTGTCCGGTAGCCGGCAGTTGGATTCCAGGTCCATGCTGCATTCCACCCGCGTTACTTTGTCCTTGGGTCCACAATCCGTTATGAAGATTAGCTGTATTGGCCAGAAAAGGTAGACTCACTCCATGAATAGTCGATTGCGCCAACGCAGGTACGGACCACGGAGCTAGATCAATTTTACTGGGCCGTTTAATTGCCGTACCGTTTCCTGCGTGACTCTCGAACATTCCATTAAGAATCGTTTGTTGCACTGACAAACCGTCGCCTCTGGATGGCGTTGACATCGTTGGTGTATCAGTTTCTCTGTCGCTTGAGACCGCTCCATTCTCAGTCGCCTCAGCGCCGTCTTCCTGACTCTCAGCGCTAGGTTGAACTGGTACTCTATCACTGTTGCTCATTGCATATGTTGCGTAACAATGAGGTTATGTTTGCCTGTTTGCACGTGGTTCACTATCTCCGTCTCTTTTCCTCTCTCAGCGAGCCGGCATGTAATCGTCTGCCGCGGTCGCTCTCACGAAGGAAGCTTCTGGAAGATTCCACATTCACTATCTCCCTCTCTCTTCCTCTCTCAGCGAGCCGGCATGTAATCGTCTGCCGCGGTCGCTCTCACGAAGGAAGCTTCTGGAAGATTCCACGTTCACTATCTCCCTCTCTCTTCCTCTCTCAGCGAGCCGGCATGTAATCGTCTGCCGCGGTCGCTCTCACGAAGGAAGCTTCTGGAAGATTCCACTCCAATCCACGTGGTTCAGAGATATTCAGACTCTGCTAATATCTCTGGAGCCAAAGAAATAAATATTTCAGGATGTAGAAAATGTTCAGGTCGTGACGTGGGACAGCTCCAAAAAAAAGTTCGCGAGTCGAACATATACCCCGAGCCCTCTAACCAAACAATTAAACGCCGGTTTTGTGTTGTATTGCGCTATATTCAGTTGCACAATTTGTGGGCATATCGATCGGTTAGATCGGTTGGCTGAAATCTTTATTTCAATGTTAATTCAAATTTCTCACATGTTTCTATTTTATCTTACATTTGTGTTTTTCTCTCCTTTTCACGTCTTTCCTGCTTGCTAAATTTTCTGTGACTGGCGCGCCGTCATAGCGGGCCGCCGCTCTGTCATAAGTGCAAGCAAAGACAAAATAAATTCTAACTGTTCTTCTTCGAATGAGAGAGAATAAAAACCAGGGGCTCGTTGGGTAAGCCTTTCTACTGGCGCGGGGCGGCAATTAAGCCTGCACCGCAACAACAATGAAGGGGAATCTTATACCACAACTAAAAACCCGATCTTCATTCGTTGAATTGAAAATGAACTGATTTTATTTAAAAACGGGTTGTGCATATAAATGAACTCTTAGACTCTAGGAGGCGACAATTGTTCTTAAAATATCTTATTCTAATGACCCACGTTTTTCGAGGGTTGCAAAATTGTTTATATTTTATGCTCAGCGTCGGCTAGCCGATGCGCGCCGTTGTTATAATCTTAAGTGTTTTCCACAGAGTGTGGATGGATGTTTTATTTATTTATTTATTTTATTTACGTCAACTAACACAGCAGTCGACGAAAAAGCTTAAGCTAAAGACAGATAGTAATTAAATGAAGAAGGTAGCTTAGCTTTATACACAATTGAACATCCCCGACCTGTTTTATTTGCACAAGGTGCCAGCTATGCCCCTATTCACAGCCAATGTGGTCAGGGATGAGTTGCAGCCAATCCAAGTGCAAAATATTTTCATTGGTTTCGCTGTAGATGATTAAAAAGTATAGTGCGAAGAGAAGTGACAGAAAGATGAGGAGAGATAAGGTGAGAAAGGTTGTTAAAAGATTGGCAAAGAACACGAAAAGGTTCGTGAAGAGAGTAGTTAGTCAGACATCTACTAAGGTGAATAGGAAAAAAGTTTCTGGTCCGACGTGAGGGAACACAAAAATATAGCGTATCTAGTAAATTGGTAGAAATGACTTGGCCGTTGACTAGTTTATGGAGAAAGAGAATGCCAAAAACAAGCCTACGGTTATAAAGTGAAGGAAGATTAATAAGAAGAAGTCTGTCAGAATAAGAAGGTAGGCGAAGACCCGGGTCCCAATTTAGACCGCGTAGTGCAAACTTAAGGAATTGCTTCTGTACCGATTCAATACTACGCTGGTGAACATCATATTGCGGGTTCCACACTGGCGAGCAATATTCTAGAGTAGGGCGAACTAACGAAGTGTATAAAACCTTTGTTACATAGGGCCATGCTGACAAGGAGAAATAGTGGTATTGGATAGATGTCTAAGGGAAGACGTAGAGTTAGAAACATCCGATTTGCTACCCTTTTTAAAAAGCGGAATAATAAAAGACTCCTTCCAAATATCAGGAAAGCTACAAGTCTCACTCGATATAAAGAATAACCGAGATAAAGGCTTAGATAGGAAATCGAACACATTTTAAGGATGCAACTAGGTATATTATCAGGCCCGGGAACGAAGGAAGATTTCATAGATGACAAGCTAGAGATAATACAGTCTTCAGTAATACTGGAAAAAAACATACAATTTTACATGTGGGTTTGAAAAGGGATAGGGTCTGGGATCCGAAACAGTAGTAGAATATGTCGACTGAAAAAATTTAGCAAACAGATCTGCAATATCTGAATCATTATTAGCAGTCTGGTCGTTAAGTCTGAAGGTGGAAGGTAGTACATTAGAGCGTCTTTTGGAATTGACAAAGTTGTGAAATCTTTTGGGGTTCTTATGAAATTCAACCTTACAGCGAACGAGATAATTGTTGTAGCATTGAGTATTTAAAAGACAAAATTGAGATTTGGCTATACAATAATTTGCATAGTCAAGTCGCGAACCAGTTTTTTTAAATCTTTTAAAATATCTCGATTTAATGTTACGAAGATTAGAAAGCCTACGTATGAACCAGACTGGCAAGCTGGAGACGGTAGAGAAATTCACATAAGGAACGCATTTATCAATTAGAGAATTAAGAGCAGAGTAGAAAAACTTCACTGCACAATCTATATCACAGCACTCAAATAGAAACGACCAATCAAAAGAGAAAATAAGGCTGTTAAGAAGATTGATATTTGTTGTACGAAAACATCTACGACGAGAATTTGAGATGTTATTCAATAAATTAGTGACGGAATTGTAAGAAATAGTAACTTCAATGGTAGGGTGATAAGGTTCTTCAGGTTTCACTAGTGGCTGTGTTTGCGATACAGCACTAACAGTGGGATCAGAGACAAAAACAAGATCAAGGATTTTTTTAGAAGAGTTAAGGAAAGAATTCAACTGATATAGTGGACATTCAAGTAGGCTATCAAGAAAAACATGTTGAGATGAAGGAATTAAGAAAGATAGATTATCATCAACAAGCCAAGAAATATTAGGCAAGTTAAAATCACCTAAAACTATAAGAAAATCATGATCTTTAAGACGACCAAAAATAGTTCGTAAAGCATCAGCATGGTGCACGTAGATCATGATATTAAAAGCTGGAGGAATATATGAACAAGAGATATATAGGCTAAAGTTAGAACATGTAACTTCGACGCAAATAAACTCAACACCTAAGGGGAGATCAATCGGCACCACACTTGAAGACAGATTCGAGTTGACAGCAATGAGTTCTCCACCGCCACGACGACCAACACGATCAAGTCTTTAAGAAATAAAGTTATTAGAAAGAATTTGATCATCCAAAACAGTTAAGCCAAGTTTCAGAAAAAGCTAATATGTCAGCCGAAAAGGTTTGGCTATCACAGAACAGGTTCGAGAGCTTGGTAAGAAGTCCTCTTACATTTTGATAATGAATGCAAAGACTAGACGTTATTAGTTTTTTGAAGCAGAAGATAAATTAGGAAGGTGAACAGGCAACGGACGAGAGCGCTTATTGGGCGCAAACTCGTGTACAACTAGGCCCTCTAGCCAAAAATTAGGGTCAACCATAGCTGACAAGTACTCATTTGGTACTGTAATTTTAAAAGACGAGATTTCGCGAGGCCTAGAAAACTTAAACTTTTGAATTAAAACCTTAGCAGGTCAAATATTACCAACGTAAGCTGCCACAGACGACTCAGAAGTATCTGGAGCAAACCTAGAGATAAATAATTGTTTGCGATGAGGCACTACCGTTAGTGGAGGCGGAGGAGCATTGGGATCCGCAAGTGATTGAGAGCCGGCATGATCCTGTGATTGATCAGTGTTTCCGTGAGGGATACCAGGGCTTGTAATGGGTACTACTTGAAAAGAAGAGCATAAAGAGGGACAAAAAGATGTTGTAGGCGAAAGTTAAATGGGAGAGGAAGTAATAGAGAGAGCTGGCGACTGCTTACGAGGCAACTCAATGGTACATTTCTTGTGCAATTTCTCAGAAGGTGGAACAAACTTGAATTGCGACAATAATTGAACGCTAGATTCACACTCGTTTGACAGCTGTTTGGCCAGTTTGTTTAAAAAAAGAAACTTTAAACGAAGATTCCTATACATACGGCTAAAATCAAGCTGCTGGCTGGCACAAGATGGGCAAGTCCAGCGCATTAAGCCAAGCTCAGGCTTAGACACAGACAAACCAGAAAATTTGTCGTAGTCGCGGCCATTGAGGCCAGCACATTTTAAGTGAATAAGATTATCGCAGAGCCAACAAGATATTGCTCTATACTGATCATCAAAACGATCAGAATATTTGCAATTAGGTAGACAACAAGCCATTGAAAAGCCGAAAGAAAGCCAAAAAAAAATTATATATATATAAGAATACTAGAAAACCCGGCAAACGTTGTTTTGCCATATACATAATTTTCTAGTAATTTCTAGAATATAAAAATAACAAAAGGCAAACATTATTTTTAAATTATTATAATTTATCCCTTAATACAATATCAATCTCTTAATGCTACAGCGTGAACAATATTTTTTGTTATTCCATCTTTAGCTAACACAAACAAACTGGATGGTTTACCCACTCGAGGGCATGCCACGTATAATTGTCCGTGTGAAAAACATGTTCTCAAATCTAATCCACAAACAGACATCGTGTGACCTTGGGATTTGTTGATAGTCATTGCAAATGCCAATCTAATCGGAAACTGAATACGTTTGAATTAAATTGACATGTCACGATGTCATTTGAAAGCATGAATTGAATCTTCAAATTGACTTCAGGAACACGTTAGAATCTGGATCCGTGCCGATAAGTATGCCGTTCAATGGTTCCGATGGTGTTTCAATTTCAGGTAGATGCACTTTTCCTGACGCGCAACACATCCCAGTTGGCTCATTTTTGAATTTCAGAGCATGACAATGCGGACATTCCTTTTCCATAGCACCAATTACTACTTTTGAATGAGCATGGAAAAGTTGGAAAACTGATTGGTGTATAACGTGTATTATTTTCTTGATCAATAATTAGCGCAGCGAGTTCGGTCGCACTCGAGTTGTAACAACGACTGAACTCGAGACGCACAATTCTTGTGCGCGCCTTCCACCAAACCACACTCGGCGACAGCGACAGAACGCTGGCGCCCCGCTAAAACGGTTCTTCTTAAACCACAATTGCGCCGCCATAATGATGAAATTACTATTATTGTGAAATACCCGAAAACACAAACACACACTCTCACACTCACGCACCGACATACATATATGTATTTTGCTCATAACATGAGAACACTGAAGTTGTAGTTGCACTTTTCCTGACGCGCAACACATCCCAGTTGGCTCATTTTTGAATTTCAGAGCATGACAATGCAAACATTCCTTTTCCATAGCACCAATTACTACTTTTGAATGAGCATAATATTCAATATCGGGCTCATACTGAAATGCTAGTCGAAGAAATGAATGTGATGTAAATGCTCGAAGTACATGTTGATGTTGGTCAATCCCTCTACGTCTGTTGGCTACGAATCTGCGCGCTTCTCTTCGTTCCAATGGTCTTTGTTGGTTTCGCTCATCTCGTACCTCTTGTAATTGTGATGCACATAACTGCGCCATTCTTACACGGACATCTGCATTACTTTGTTGCCTTTCTGCATCTGATCTTATTGCTCTTCTATATTGCATGCCTCTAGATCTGTTTGTTTGACGACTCAAATTAGCCCCCCTGCGTGTTCGTGGCATTGTTGTAATAAATCAAGTTGGAAAACTGATTGGTGTATAACGTGTATTATTTTCTTGATCAATAATTAGCGCAGCGAGTTCGGTCGCACTCGAGTTGTAACAACGACTGAACTCGAGACGCACAATTCTTGTGCGCGCCTTCCACCGAACCACACTCGGCAACAGCGACAGAACGCTGGCGCCCCGCTAAAACGGTTCTTCTTAAACCACTAATGCGCCGCCATAATGATGAAATTACTATTATTGTGAAATACCCGAAAACACAAACACACACTCTCACACTCACGCACCGACATACATATATATATTTTGCTCATAACATGAGAACACTGAAAGCTGAGTGAAAAATTGTGAGAGGACAACGCATGCGACAGAAGCCGATTTTTGCATTCTTCTTTCTGTCGCATCCGCAAACGTTTCTTGCTTGTATGCAAGTATTAGTGTGTTAAACAAATAAACACTTATTAAAATTATTTAATTATTTATTATTTGGGTAAAAAAAAATATATATATATATATGTTGGCCGATTCTCAGTCCTACAGGATCTGCATAAAAAATTTCGTGAGAATCGGTCGAGCCGTTTCGGAGTAGTTTGGTAACAAACACCACACTCGAGAATTTTATATACATATATAGAAGATATAGAAAAATTAAATTCACAGCACAAAGATAATTATTGATAAAAAATCAATAATTACAAATAAAACAAAGAGACAGCTAGAGTGCACAGCACAACAGAGAGTGCAAGAACAGTTATAAGCCGAGCTTTGAAAGGCGGCCTTACAAAAGTGATTACGCGGGAGAGAAGCTGAGCACACGCACAAAGCAGAGTGAACAACAAAGCCACTAGCACTGATGGTATAATGGGGGCGATGAGGGGAGCAACTGCAGAAGCAATGATGAAAGAAAAAAAATAAAAAGAATATGTAAATGCACCAAACACTAATCACGAAAAACAAAAAACTGTTTAAACTGATTAATTTGGCGAATTATGGAAATAAAACACAAGGGAGTCAAGCGAACAACACCAGCGAAAGCGTAAACAAACTAAGCACAATTAAAAATTGAGAAAAAACAATAAATATTAATAAAAACTCAGGAGCTCTGCAAAAACACGACCGTCACGTCAGAGAGCAGAAAGCTTTTTTTTTGATGTTTGGGTTAAAGCAATAATTGTCATATGAATCTTTATGACTTATTTTTGTTTTATGTTTTTGTTTCGTTTTGTATTTTTTTTTTGATGAACACGATGTTTATTCTTAAAAAACAATGTTCACCATAATATTTTAGTTGTGTAGTGCATATTAACATAAGTAAATAAACATTAAACTATCAATGTTATGTATAACATCGATGCGTCGGTCAGCATCGATATTAGCAAATACATCGGCACTGCAGAAGCAATGACGAAAGAAAAAAATAAAAAAAATATGTAAATGCACCAAACACTAATCCCGAAAAAGAAAAAACTGTTTAAACTGATTAATTTGGCGACTTATGGAAATAAAACACTAAGGAGTCAAGCGAACAACACCAGCGAAAGCGTAAACAAACTAAGCACAATTAAAAATTTGAAAAAACAATAAATATTAAAAAAAAACTCAGGAGCTATGCAAAAACACGACCGTCACGTCAGAGAGCAGAAAGCTTTTTTTTGATGTTTGGTTTAAATAATAATTGTCATATGAATCTTTATGACTTATTTTTGCATATTAACATATGTAAATAAACATTAAACTATCAATGTTGTGTATTACATCGATGCGTCGGTCAGCATCGATATTAGCAAATACATCGGCACAAAAATCATCGATGCTCGATGTATGTATGTATGTAATTCAAAGCAACTAATACTGTTTACTCGAGTCAGATCGCCGAACTTTAAACGGAACTTGTTTAATCAAGCTACTTGACACTAGACAACACATAATATCGAGCATGTTCCATCTGATGATTTGAATTGGTTTGGTTATATCTTCAGCAAGAGTGTTTGATCATGCTTAATCATACTTGTTACAGTCCTCAGCTGTATAGTTTTTCAAAAACCACCAAGTTCTATCTTTAGCAGCCTTTGCTAAAGATCTCTAGAATTGTAATATCCATACCATGTCTTCAACTTCAAAACTAAAAAAGTGAAAAAATATTAACGAAGCCTTCTTTTAAAAATTAGTGTAAGAGTTTCGTCCTTAACAAACTAAGTTCATTACAATTTATACATTGTATATTATGCCATATAGACGAAGCTGTATTTTTTGCAACGCAAGGATTACCTGACGAAATAGTGACGGACAGTACCAAATTTGGTTGGTTGGTAAATACACTTTGGACTTTGTTATCTGAAATTGCGAAGCTTTATAATCAACTTGGCATGTATGGGCATGTACAGTTCTGCTCAAAATTCTCTTTCAAGCAAGTTGGATAACTTCGTTGCCATGGGATAAACGTCTACCAGATAAATTATGTATGTGCACGCTGGCACGTAGTACGAGACGAGCATTTCCTACCTGAGACCTGTCGCATTCCTCATTATATTTCAATACCAAATACGGATATCGAATCGCATGGGTTTGCGGATGCTTCGGACAATCTTATGGGGCGTGGTGTACAGCCGTGTGAAACTCGGTGACAGTGACCAGGCGACGCTTATTGCCTCCCAAACACGAATAGCAACACTGAAACCAATATCGATCCCGTGACTAGAACTGAACTAGAACTGTTGGCAACATGTGCGGTCAGAAGAAAATCCTGCATCTTTAGAAGAATGCTACCATCAAAACTTGTGGCTCCACATCATCTATGGTGGAGAGAAGCTTGTGGCTGTCAAATCTCAATTCAACAAGGTCAGCAGTCGAACACCAATGTTGGCAGTCAATGGACAACAACGTTACACTGGAGAAACAAATTTCGGATTGAAGTCGATTTGTTAATTATTTATGTCGCATTCCAGATGCCATACCTCAAGATCAGTCAAGAACTAGACACATCAAAGCAATAGAAATTCCACATGCCCATAGTCAACTAGTTCAATATATTCAACGTATGTTCTTTGACAAAGAATATGAAGCTCTCACCAAAGGATGTCTTCTTTCGCTTGAATCAAAGCTTATTCGATTAACACCGTTTTTGGATGAAATTGAAGTTACGCGAGTTGAAGAACACATTTACATATCTTTCATCGATTATTATAATGCAAAAGTTACTACTGTTATAAAGCCATCCAGAGAAGCTTGTGGCTGTCAAATCTCAATTCAACAAGGTCAGCAGTCGAACACCAATGTTGGCAGTCAATTGACAACAACGTTACACTGGAGAAACAAATTTCGGATTGAAGTCGATTTGTTAATTATTTATGTCGCATTCCAGATGCCATACCTCAAGATCAGTCAAGAACTAGACACATCAAAGCAATAGAAATTCCACATGCCCATAGTCAACTAGTTCAATATATTCAACGTATGTTCTTTGACAAAGAATATGAAGCTCTCACCAAAGGATGTCTTCTTTCGCTTGAATCAAAGCTTATTCGATTAACACCGTTTTTGGATGAAATTGAAGTTACGCGAGTTGAAGAACACATTTACATATCTTTCATCGATTATTATAATGCAAAAGTTACTACTGTTATAAAGCCATCCAGAGAAGATAGCGAATTTTGTCGCACAACACGGCATAAACTGACATTTCGTACCTCCTTATTAGCCGCATTTTGGCGGACTTTGGGAATCTTGCGTAAGATTAATCAACTTACACCCTCGACAAGTCGTCGGTGCTCATGTACTAACTCAATTCTAGACAATTGAGTACTTTGTACTCTGTACTCTGGGTCCCGACTCATCAACACACAAATCCATGTTCTTGTAAACATATTTGCATCTATTCGTTATAAAAACAAACTAACATATATGTAAACGTAAATTTAAAAATATGAAAGAATAAAAAGAAATCTGACTGTTTTGTGATTGTATTGATCAGACGTTTCATCTGTTGCGGTAGAATATACACCCACACCCACACCATTCAGCTCCCGATGGTAACTGACGCAGCTGGTTGAGAAATAAATCTACTTATGTTTACGCTAAGTATATACAAATTTATAAACAAACACATATTAGCATATTTGCTAAATGAAACGGAATCAATTGGTAATTCGTTAACAAAGCAAACAAAAAAAAATTAAAAAAAAAAAAATCAAAGAAGCTAACTTTGGCAATAATATTTTTACTTTTTGAAATTTCTTTCTTTGCAATTCAATTCATCAATACACAAACAAAACATTATTACTCTTTTACTACAATTTTTTCTTCTCCTTCCATCTTTCCCTAAGCAACGCACGCCACGCATACACATACAGTTCATGTAGCGTTGCGTCTGTGTGTGCGTGGCGTGTGTATTGATGAATTGAGTACATACACATACAGTTCATGTAGCGTTGCGTCTGTGTGTGTGTATGCATGTACTCTTTTGTTTTGATGATGACGTAGTAGGCAGCGGTTGAACCCATTTATATTGACTGTAACTTGTTTTCTATTTATCCGATCAGATTAAAATTTTGGATTCTGAGTTTTTATATCCAATACTATCATCGTAGTAAATTTCATGGGGATACACAAATTTTCATGAAAATGTTTCTTCTAGAGCTATATGATATAGTGGCCCGATCCTGACAATTTTCATACTGTATCTGCTCCGGGATATAAGTAGCTGAAATACCAAGTTTCATCTCGATAGCTCTTAAGATAGCGGCGTGAAGTTGATTTGCACAGACGGACGGACGGACGGACAGACGGACATGGCTAATTAGTGTGTTGCGATTGGGTTCGATAATCCTTTTCTTTCTAGATTATGAAGACGAATCTGCACGCAACAAAAAAAAAAATACATATTTATAGAAAAATATTCCAAATTCATCCAAAAGGCGAACACCAAATTAGAATGTAGCTACAAGGAACAGCAACGTACGTGCCTCATAGCAGTTGCAAGCCCAGTGTCATTGGGAGCTGTTCTAGTACAGATTTATGACAATCAGCATCGCCTTTCGGAATATGATTAGTATCTTAGGATAGCCCTCAGAGGCTAGGTTCGACACAACAATATTTATTTTGTGCCTCCGTGAAAAAATAACTTGTAATATTTGTAATTTAATTCTGCACTCGTGTTTTATTTGGTTGTTATTTGGACTTGGACTTAATTAGCTTTTCTTTTGGAGTCTTGGCCTTCGGCCACCCTTTGTTTGTGTTGCTGGTCACTCGATGAACGTATTGTCTGCTGTCTTGCCCTTGGTATGTTTATACTTCTTTGCTCAATTACGAGGAGTACTCCTGCAATTGCTTCTGAGTTTCTTCAAGGACAAATCCTGAACGGCGATTGCGTTTAAATACACATTCTGAATTGATCAGATAACCGCGCTCACCGGTCACAGGGATACCTCCTGTAACCGTTAATGTGTATTAATAGATCCACCTTAGTGTTTGGTGTCCTTCAGGATATATTTATCCTGAAATTGTGGCAGTACGATATCTCCTTTTGCCTCTTAAATGTCTAAGGATTAGACCTTGAGCAGCGTTGATCCTCTTTTGGTGCGATTGTAAGATACGGCACTGCAAGTCTAAGGTTACTAGCAAAGTTCGAAGTTCCTGTTCGAAGGACTTGTTGTACTTGATTAATATCTCAGGGGACTCATAAGGCCTCTAAAAACTTGTTGGTGCAATACGGCTATACAGGGGGTAATATTCCATCGGCCTGTTGCTATACGTGGTGAAAGTCCCGTGAAATCGTTGGCTCAGCTGCATCCACTTTTTATACCCTTGCAAATAGGGTATATTTATTTTGGTCAGAAATGTGCAACGCATAGAAGGAAGCATTTCCGACCATATAAAGTAAATATATTCTTGATCAGCACGACGAAAAAAGTTCAAAAATAGCCATGTCCATCCATCCGTCTAGATCAGCGCAAAACTCCTCCAAGACCGTAAGAGCTATAGGGCATACATTTTGTGACAGTGACTTTTTTCAATAACTTCGTTATTTTTTGAGCTATTGCCGAGAAATAATACTGGTTAGTTTATTACACCGATAACCGACTTTGCCAAATTTGATCAAGATCGGATGACCATATCATATAGCTCCCATAAGAACGACTGGCGGAAGACAGTTACTTTGAGTAATGAGTAATGAGTGTGTGTCACAGATGCACATCCTTCGGTGCTTGCCCGAATAATCGTGCCATTTGGTTCAACCGATGAAACATTCATATGTACACGAACTCGCTGTTGAGTTTATTTATTGTCAATGTGCAAACCGATCTTTTGGGCGGATGTTTATTCGGCTCAACTTTGACTTGAATCATGTACTAAAGATTATATATCTTCAAATTGAATGACAACGGCTATAAGAAACTTAACAAATTAATGAAATAAAATAAAAAAATATTCTCGCCTTATGTCGGGATTTTCTCTAGAATAGCCCGCTCAATAGTGACGAGATGACAAAATTAATCTAATTATGCTCATTTCAACCTACAATCGGAAGCATTCTAAAAAACAAAACAGTGAAAACAAAAACATAACGGTAATGCATTTGAACGAGTTGGGTGGCTTCGACAGCATGATCCGATTTTCATTTAACGCTGATTTTCGTTCAGTGAGTGAAATCATGCAAAAAATCAATGTTGATTATGATGATGTAATTATGAATGTTTGATCGGTTGAGCCGAAAGACACGATTATTCAGCTAATTTTGTTTTATTTTTTTTTAAATCATGCCAAGTCGATCTCTGGTCCACATTTCTCTGGGAGTATGCTTGTACGCATACATTTGACGAATTCGCTTGTGGTTGCGTGCGGTTCGATCGAACATGTTATGCCAGATCGTAAGTTGCGTGTTTTAATTGCAGCAATAATGTTGCCAACGGTCAGGTACCGCAACATGTTTCCGTCGGTTTTTTATGACTTCGTTTATTGCCACATTAATTGGTAGGTTCCTCACATCATAAGTAAGTGCGGTGGAGGAATTCTACTACTACCTATCAGGACTGGAACATTAAACATCTTCTGAAATCCAATTTCAAACCAACTTCGAAAAACATCATCAGTCCTACCGATTTCAAGTTAGTTACATAGCAGAAAACAAAAGCGAAAGCTTTCGACTTACTAAGACCTTTGCCAAGCAACGACTATGTACTCGAGTTTATCAACTACTTACACATGGAATTTAAATTTATTAAAACCATCTCGTCAAAGTTGCTGATCGAACAAAAGGAGGACATGCTTTTGGGAATACCACGAATGCTGAGAACCGATGACGGTCGGCAATTCGTAACTCTCGAACTTCAAAATTTTTGTCGGAATAACGGTATACCCAGATAACGAAACCACCATATTGGCCACAGGCGAATGGCGAAGCAATGGTAAAACGCTTTTAAATCGCTAACCCCAGGAGCAGCTCCTTCGTAATTGATGTTTAGGCATGTTAAGGTTTTATTATATTATATTATAAAGTTAAGTATATATATTCTTGAACCGCATGAGAAGCTGAGTCGATAAAGCCATGTCCGCCTGGGCCTCCGTCTGTCCGTCTGTGCAAAGCAACTTCACGCAGTCAATATAAAACTGCTTAAATGCTGCCAACAGAGCTGCCAGGAGCGTACTACGTTGTAGTAGGTTCGAAGATATATATTAAGAGACACCAATAGTTCCTTTTGGTTTGAGCTCAGTTTATTGAATAATTCTTAATTCTATTACAATTGTTCTCTATAGCTAAAACCGCGTAGCTGCGCTTATGTATAAACATATTTATATATAAATGTATGAATGTATAAATGTATAAATGTATAATGTTTACATAAGAGCATGTATGTACATATATATGTCGCCGCAGCGAGAGAGTGAGGATGTATCATATTGCATATTGGGCCTGAGTGGCCGCGCGTGTTATACCTATTTTCCGACGCAGCAATTGTCCAGCACCATGCACTCATGGGTGGTTATGTTGCTTAAGAGGCCAATGTACTTGAATGTTGCGCACATAAATATTGTTACTAATTGATACAATATATTTGTATACATTGCAATGTTGTTATTCTAGAACATGCTACAACCCCCCTCTTTTATGTATTATTGGTAAAAAATTTTTTTTTTTTTTTTTTTTTTTTTCAGTTTCAATTTGAATGTTTGATTTTCTGTTTGATGATATATATTTTGTATATGTGTATAGTGTCATTAAATGCAGATAAAAATTTTGTTTTGTTTTATTATTATTTTGTTCATATATATTAATTGATAAACATTTTTAACCTATCTCTATGCACTAATTGTTTCTTATTCTTTGTATCCTTAATTAAAATGTTATCCCTATCTCTTATTTCTTCTATAATGTATGGGCCTAAATACTTAGGTTCTAACTTATGACCCATATCATTACGTAATAAAACTTTACCTCCTATTTCTAATTCGATATCTTTTACCTTTCTATCATATATTTCCTTATTCTTTGCCCTTTGCTGTTCTAACATAATTCTGGCTCTTTTATAAGCCTGTTCTAATCTAAATTTTAATTCCTTAGCAGAATCTTCTATGTTATATAGTGGATTTATATTATCAACACTATTAAAATGTTTGGGTAAGTTCGCAGTTTTACTAAATACCAACTCATGGACAATAATTATGTGCCATAGAGGGTGTTGTATTAAAACAATATGCGAAGTACCGTATCCATACATCCCAGTCAGTTTTGTCAACTGAAATGTATGATCGTAAATATTCATTGAGTGTTCGGTGGCTTCGCTCCACAGTGCCTACAGTTTGGTGATGATGTGCAGTTGAAGTTATCTTTTTAATTTGCAAGTTTTTGCATAAATCTTCAATTATTGAATTTCTATATTCTGTTCCCATGTCCGAAATGAACGTCTTCATTGGACCGTACTGCAGAATGAAATCTTCAAAGATAGCTTTCGCTACTGTTTTTGCACTTTTGTCTTTTATTGGTATTATTACAAGGTATTTAGTTAGATCGCAGATTAAGGTTACTGCGTATTCATTTCCTTGTTCTGATTTTGGGAGTGGACCGATCGTATCCACAATTACCCTGTCGAAAGCCAGTTGCGGCGTTTCAGTTATGATTAATGGAGTTTTTGTGTGCTTTGTTATTTTTGCTTGTTGACACTTATTACATTTTTTTATATATTGAGATATATCTCGTGTCATATTCCTCCAATAGTAATGCCTTTTTATTTTGGCCATAGTTCTTAATATTCCAGTATGACCTCCCAGACCCAGTATGATGACCTTGGGGTCATCGTGGAACGTCAACAGTATTGCTTCTTTTTCTTTATCTTTATTTGATAATAGGGTCACCGGCTTGAGTAGCGCTACTCTTAATGATTGTAAAATTTTATTGCCCATATTTTTAAAAAATTCTATTGAGATAGTTTCAAAGATCTTTTCGCTCGGTGCCACTTTGACTTGACTTATGTTGAGTATACCGGCTTCCTTTTCGAGCCTTTGAAAAAATTGACCTAAGTCGAGAATTCCATTGGTATACATATCGCAAATGTCAATTCTTGCTATAACTTTCTTGCCATGTTTGAACGTGGTTAAAGAATCGGTTATTCGCAAGGTCACTACTTTTTGTACTTCGTCGTTTACAATGACGTCATACACATTGGGCTTAGAAGCATTAAGAGATAGCTTTTGCAACCCTTTTATATTATTTTCTTTTTCTTTTCCTCCGCAGGAATTTGACTGTTTACTTTGATATCTGGTAGTGACTCTCAGAATTTTGTGACTGGTTAGTATATTTTGTAAGTCCTGTATAGTTATTCTCGATAGCGCGTCGGCTACGAAATTATCTTTTCCCTTTTGATATTCTACTGTAAAATTATATTCCTCTAATTCAAGTCGCAATCTGGTTAGCTTGGAACTTGGGTTTGTCATTGAAAACAAATAAGTTAATGCTCTGTGATCTGCTTTAACAGTAAAATGTCTACCATAGATGTATGGTCTGAAATGCGTGATTGCCCAGTGAATTGCAGCTAACTCTTGTTCAGTTGTACTCTTATTACTCTCACCTTTGGTGAAAGATCTAGAAGCGTATGCTACTGGAAGCTGTAGTCCATTTTTGTTTTGCGTGAGGACTGCTCCACATGCATATTTACTTGCGTCTGTGATTATGCAAAATTCTTTGCTAAAATCTGGGTACTGTAACAGAGTTGGGTTCATTAATGCTGATTTTAAATGCTCGAACGCATTTTGACAATCACTACTCCATTCGAATTTAATATTTTTCTTACATAATCTTGTTATGTGACGAGAATATTCGGCGAAATTTTGTATAAATCTTCGATAATAATTGCAAAATGCAATAAATCTTCTAGCACTGTCCGCATCATGTGGGACTGGATAATTTTGAATGACATCATACTTTGTGTCATCAGGCAAGATTCCTTCATCTGTGCATTTATGTCCCAAAAAAGTGACTTCATGCATGTTGCGGTGCAGGCTTAATTGCCGCCCCGCGCCAGTAGAAAGGCTTACCCAACGCGCCCCTGGGTTTTATTCTCTCTCATTCGAAGAAGAACAGTTAGAATTTACTTTGTCTTTGCTTGCACTTATGACAGAGCGGCTGCCCGCTATGACGGCGCGCCAGTCACAGAAAATTAGGCAAGCAGGAAAGACGTGAAAAGGAGAGAAAAACACAAATGTAAGATAAAATAGAAACATGTGAGAAATTTGAATTAACATTGAAATAAAGATTTCAGCCAACCGATCTAAACGATCGATATGCCCACAAATTGTGCAACTGAATATAGCGCAATACAACACAAAACCGGCGTTTAATTGTTTGGTTAGAGGGCCCGGGGTATATGTTCGACTCGCGAACTTTTTTTGGAGCTGTCCCACGTCACGACCTGAACATTTTCTACATCCTGAAATATTTATTTCTTTGGCTCCAGAGATATTAGCAGAGTCTGAATATCTCTGAACCACGTGGATTGGAGTGGAATCTTCCAGAAGCTTCCTTCGTGAGAGCGACCGCGGCAGACGATTACATGCCGGCTCGCTGAGAGAGGAAGAGAGAGGGAGATAGTGAACGTGGAATCTTCCAGAAGCTTCCTTCGTGAGAGCGACCGCGGCAGACGATTACATGCCGGCTCGCTGAGAGAGGAAGAGAGAGGGAGATAGTGAACGTGGAATCTTCCAGAAGCTTCCTTCGTGAGAGCGACCGCGGCAGACGATTACATGCCGGCTCGCTGAGAGAGGAAAAGAGACGGAGATAGTGAACCACGTGCAAACAGGCAAACATAACCTCATTGTTACGCAACATATGCAATGAGCAACAGTGATAGAGTACCAGTTCAACCTAGCGCTGAGAGTCAGGAAGACGGCGCTGAGGCGACTGAGAATGGAGCGGTCTCAAGCGACAGAGAAACTGATACACCAACGATGTCAACGCCATCCAGAGGCGACGGTTTGTCAGTGCAACAAACGATTCTTAATGGAATGTTCGAGAGTCACGCAGGAAACGGTACGGCAATTAAACGGCCCAGTAAAATTGATCTAGCTCCGTGGTCCGTACCTGCGTTGGCGCAATCGACTATTCAAGGAGTGAGTCTACCTTTTCTGGCCAATACAGCTAATCTTCATAACGGATTGTGGACCCAAGGACAAAGTAACGCGGGTGGAATGCAGCATGGACCTGGAATCCAACTGCCGGCTACCGGACACTGGACGTTAAGCCCTGGAGTGCACTCTACGGATTTAGGACACAAGAAAACTCTATTGTCATCGGAACAGATAGCGGCCCGCCAAGTACTGAACAAAGACTTACCCGTGTTTTCCGGTAAGCCAGAAGAGTGGTTGTTGTTTATAAGCCACTACGAACAATCTACTGAAAGATGTGGAATTAGTAACGAAGAGAATCTTATTCGGCTCCAAAAGTGCTTAAAAGGAGCGGCTTGGAGTAAAGAGTATCTGCAAAATCCAGCTTTACTAGGCGAGCTCGTCGAGAAGTTGCCGGGAGACTTGAAACTCGATTGGGGAAGACACCGAATGACTCTAATTGGATGTGTGGCTAACTTGTCTATCTTTGACAATTGGCTGTTTGGCATTGCAATGTGTGCCTCAATGGTTACGCCGTATACAGTTCCAGCTAAGGATGGAGCAAAGAGAACCAAAGGGCGAATTTTTCTGCACAACGAATTGCAAAGTGGATCTAGTCAGGAATCGAAAACACAAGAAGTACGCATCCGGTTGTGCCCCAAATGTGCAGGGAGTCATAACGTAGCAGACTGTCGCCTCTTTCGAGAAATGAGCATAAAGCAGAGAAAGGAGTTCGTGCGGCAAAAGAGGCTCTGCTATTGTTGTTTTGATCAGCACGTGATTCGGAATTGCAAAAGTAAAAGAAGTTGTGGTGTCGATGGGTGCAGGCAGATACACCACTCGTTGATCCACGAGACAGCGGACTACAAGGAAAGCAAATCGCAGTGGCAGACGAATGAGGATGATAAACCAGTTCATCCACCAATCTTATTCCATGGAGATATAACAAGCAAGGCTTTATTCAGATATATGCCAATCATGTTATACGGAAGGAAGCGAAATTTAGCGACATATGCCTTACTGGACGAGGGAGCCGCTTGCTCTTTGATTGAAGAAACTCTGGCAGACGAGTTAGGACTAGATGGCCCGGCCGAAGAACTGTGCTAAAAGTGGACCAGTCAAGTCACTCAAACGGAAAGCGCGTCCAAGTATGTGAGTGTCGGAGTGTCGTCGATGTGTCAAGGTGAGACGCAATTTGAACTCAAGAGTTTGCGCACGGTACGTAAGCTAGACTTGCCTACGCAAACAGTTACCGACGAACTGGTAACATCGAGAAAGCATCTACAGTATTTACCAAATTTAAGTTACTGTAACGTAAAAGCAAGCTTAATTATTGGTCTGGATAATTTGAAAGTCTGTGTGCCTTTGGAGATACGAGAGTCCGAAGGAGACGACGTGGTCGCGGCGCGCTGTAGACTGGGCTGGTCTGTGTATGGCCGGCACAGCGACGCCGCTCCAGCGTCCTCACACATATTGCACATATGTGAGTGCAATGAAGCGAGCAGCATGCGCGCTTTGGATGCGTCAATGAAAGAATACTTTGCTATGGAGTCCTCGGGAACACGTGTGCCAAGTAAGCCATTAAGATCGAAAGACGACGAGCGCGCGATGCAGATTATGGCGGCGACCACAAGTTATTGCCCGATTGACAAACGTTGGCAAACTGGACTGTTATGGAGGTTCGACATAGTAGATCTACCGGATTCATACTCAATGGCCATGAGGCGTCTTCAGTGTTTAGAAGCGAAAATGGCAAAGGACATCGATCTTAGAAGCTTTATGTTGGATACTATGCAAAGCTATGAAGAAAAGGGATACATCCAGAGATTAACGGAAAGTGAGCTAAATAAGGGTAAAAGTTCATGGTTTCTTCCTATATTTACAGTCACTAACCTCAACAAGAACAAGACGAGGCTGGTCTGGGATGCAGCTGCGAAAGTCAACGGCACGTCATTAAACGACGTCTTGCTAAAGGGCCCGGATATACTGGCATCTCTAGTTGGCGTGTTAATACGTTTTCGGGAGCGACCAGTAGCAGTGGCTGGTGACATAAGTGAGATGTTTCACCAAGTAAGAGTGCGCCCAGAGGACCAGACGGCTCAGAAGTTTCTATGGCGCAGTGGAAATTCGGCTAAAGCGGCAGAAACGTACGTGATGCAGGTTATGACATTCGGTGCTTCCTGCTCGCCGGCCTTAGCTAATTACATAAAGAATCGCAACGCAGTGTGGTTCAGAAAAGAATCTCCAAGAGCTGTTGCGGCCATTTGTAGAAACACGTTTGTCGACGACTGGCTCGAGTCGACAAACACCGAAGACGAGATGACGGAGTTGGCCATGGAAGTGCAGAGAATTCACTTGGAGGGTGGATTCAACATGAGGCGCTGGACCTCGAATTCTGCGAGCGTAGTGAGAGCGCTCAAGAACCAAGAAGGAGACGTGCCTAGGGAGGTGGGATTCCTTGAAAAAACGCAAGATAAGGTTTTAGGCATGTGGTGGCTGCCCGTGACAGATCAACTTACGTATGTAGTCAAGCCGGATTTGCTTGAAAGAGCATCGAAAGACTATCCGACCAAAAGAACTGTGTTAAGTGTGGTTATGTCAATTTTTGACCCACTTGGATTGCTTGGCTTTTTCACTGTTCGTGCTAACATTATTTTGCAGAATATCTGGCGAGCAGGAACGGATTGGGATGAGTCTCTTCAGGAAGAGGACCAAGCAGACTGGAAAATTTGGGTGAAGCTGTTACCCAAAATCAACGAAGTGAGGAGTTCAAGGTGCATGCCGAAGGTTTGTTGTGCAAGACGAGTACAACTTCACACGTTTGTGGACGCCATCATCAACGCTTATGCAGCGCTTGTGTACCTGCGAGCAGAAGTGGATGGAATAGTCCACTGTTCCCTGGTAGCGTCTAAGACACGAGTGGCCCCCTTGAAGCCAGTCTCAATACCACGGATGGAACTGATGGCTGCTGTTTTAGGTTTACGGCTGACGAAATTCATCGAACCTGAACTCTCAGTAACAGTATGTCAGCGTATTTTCTGGACGGATTCTAAGGACGTTTTATGCTGGATTAGATCAGATGCCCGCAAATACAATCAATTTGTGGCATTGCGAGTTGGAGACATTCTGGAAGACTCTGACGTGCTATCTTGGCGATGGGTGCCCACCCAGCATAACGTTGCAGACGATGGCACGAAATGGACAAAGATGCCAGACATGACCGGGAATTCAAGGTGGTTTGTTGGCCCGAGATTCTTGTATGAACAAGAGACACAATGGCCTAGCATGGAGCAGAGCCCGAGCAAGACGAGTGAAAGTATCTTGCACCACGAGGAGAAAGTTAAAGGGAACTCTAGTTTGGCTTGCATCACACCTGATCCGGAACGATTCGGAACGTTGGAAAAGCTACGGGCGGTACAAAAGCGAGTTCTAAACTTTTTGCAAGGCATATGTAAGAGGCCTTGCGGAGAACAACTGATGAACATTTTGGCTATAAGCCGCGATGTGGAAACCGATACAGTTTTTATTCGTGCATGCCAAGAAGATGAGTTTGCAAAAGAGATCAGATGCTTAAACCAAGGACATATCATAACAAATAGGAAAAGTAAGCTATATAAGTGCACTCCTTACCTGGACGAGTTAGGAGTGCTACGTATCAAAGGACGAATCGACAGAATTGAAGGCGTAGATATGGACACTAAACGACCCATTATACTACCGCAAAAGCATAGAGTAACGTTTCTGATTGTGGAGTACTATCACAGGAAGAATTACTATTTGCACAATAAAATTGTCGTTAACGAGGTACGACAGCGGTACTGGATAACCGGCTTACGCGCTTTAGTGAGAAAAGTCGCGAACGCCTGTGTAGCGTGCCGTAGACGAGTGGCCCGACCAGTGCCACCAAAGATGGGCGATTTACCAAAGGAGAGGTTATCGCCGCACACACAACCATTCACCTTTACTGGAGTGGACTGCTTCGGCCCATTTGAAGTCGCAGTGGGCCGCAGGCACGAGAAGAGATGGTGCGTGTTATTCACATGCCTTACGACCCGAGCGGTACACCTAGAAATCGCTACATCACTGTCAACCGACTCATTTCTCTGCGTATTGAAGGCGTTTGTAGCCAGAAGAGGGGTGCCGCGTACCATACTATCGGACAATGGTACAAATTTTAGAGGAGCCAGCCGCGTATTGAAGGAGCACATAGAACGGATATCAACTTCAGCTGTGGAACAGCAGTATCCAACGTTGGAGTTCAAGTTTAACCCTCCCAGTTCACCGCACATGGGCGGCGTTTGGGAGCTACTGGTACGTTCTACTAAATCTATACTTTCAGAAATACTGCCAAAGGCCGGCCTGAAGGAAGAGGTGTTAAGAGGAGCGTTTGCTGACGTAGAGCAAATTTTGAATTCAAGGCCTCTGACGTATGTGCCTTTAGAAAGCGCCGAATCGGAAGCATTAACGCCGAACCATTTTCTAAAAGGCAGTTCTAGTGGCTTACGTGAGAGCGGTTCACTAGAACAGTCTGGGCCGCAACTCGCAAAAGGGTATCGTGTTGCCAGCCAAATTGCCGACCGTTTCTGGAAGAGGTGGCTAAGAGAATATCTACGTACAATCACAAGGCGCACGAAATGGTTCCAACCACAGCTCAATCCGGTAGCAGTAGGTGACGTGGTGATAATTGTAGACGATGCCGCTAAACGTAATACGTGGCCAAAGGGAAGAGTGATCGACGTTCATCGTGGGAAAGACGGACAGGTGCGAAGCGCAGATGGACTTGTGACGCGACCAACAGTGAAGCTGGCCGTACTGAATTTGGAGAGTAATCCACCGCACGAAAACGCTGGTGAATTACGGGGTGGGGAATGTTGCGGTGCAGGCCTTATTGCCGCCCCGCGCCAGTAGAAAGGCTTACCCAACGCGCCCCTGGGTTTTATTCTCTCTCATTCGAAGAAGAACAGTTAGAATTTACTTTGTCTTTGCTTGCACTTATGACAGAGCGGCGGCCCGCTATGACGGCGCGCCAGTCACAGAAAATTAGGCAAGCAGGAAAGACGTGAAAAGGAGAGAAAAACACAAATGTAAGATAAAATAGAAACATGTGAGAAATTTGAATTAACATTGAAATAAAGATTTCAGCCAACCGATCTAAACGATCGATATGCCCACAAATTGTGCAACTGAATATAGCGCAATACAACACAAAACCGGCGTTTAATTGTTTGGTTAGAGGGCTCGGGGTATATGTTCGACTCGCGAACTTTTTTTGGAGCTGTCCCACGTCACGACCTGAACATTTTCTACAATGCATAAAGAATGAACATTTTCAGGATGTAACTTTAGGTTGTGTTGCCTACACTTCTCAAAGACATCTGTTAGATTATTGAGCATATGTTTTTCGGAACAACCTATGACTATTAAGTCATCCATGTGAAGCGTGAAGCGATATGAGCCATTACATGTGGAAAAGGATGTTATGTCTTTGACTTTTCTGACTTTTCTGAATTTTCTTCGAGTTCAATTTGATGAAAACCTGACATTAGGCATGAAAAATCCTTTGCTCTACCTAGTTGATCTAAAATGTCATCAATTCTAGGTAACGGAAATTTATCGGACAACAATTTTTTATTAATTTGACGATAGTCAATTACTAATCGCCATTTTTTATTTTCGGAATTTGGTAATGATTTTTTCGGTACTAATAAAAGTGGGCTATTGTAAGGTGATACAGAGGGCTCGACTATTTCGTCTTTTATAAGTTTTTGGACTTGTTTTTGGATTTCGTCTTTCTGACTATGAGGATTTCTATAATTTTTGGTATATATTGGTTCATCGTCCACCAGTCTTAATTTTTGTTTATAAAAGTTATTTGTTGTTATTGGTTCGGTTTCTAGTCCGAATACATCACTATATTTCTTGCACAACTTCGTAAGTTGGCTGTGAAACTGTGGGGGAAAATTTTTTGATAACGTAGTTAGTACTGCGTTTTCACGCTGTTCTTTATTTGTTTCTATTATTTCGTAGCCGGAAAGCGGTTCATGTTTCAAACTTGATATGTTTACTATTTGGTCTATGTTTGTAGTGTTTAGTAATCGTATGACTGCGTTTTGGGGGTTAGTTATGGTATTTGCTAAATAAATACACTGTCTTCTTGTGAACTTATTTCGATTTTTCGGACAACTTGGGATCTTGCTGGTAATACTATTGAATCGTTACCAGAACTGTACGATATTGGTACATATATTGGATATTTTAGGTTGTTTGGTCTAATTATTAACCAGTCTTCGGACGGATTGAAATCTAATTGACAGTTGTATTTCCTTATGAAATCGATTCCTAGTATTCCATCACATGGAATAGCGAATTGGTTATTTACGACGTGAAAGTCGTGTGGGATTATATATTTTGAAAATTGGATTTTAACAGAAGTAAACCCTATGGATTTAGTTACTTCTTGACTGATTCAATGTATGTTTATAATTTTATTGGTTTGAATATTTTGAAGATTATCGGAATTTCCTTTTACAATAGATATTTCCGCTCCTGTGTCTATTAAGAATACTAACTTTTTTCCCGTTGCCACATTCGTGAAGGTAACAAACGTATTTTGATTTAGACTGATGGCGTGAATCTTATTACTCTTTACTGCTGAGTATCTAAAGGTGCCTGGGAGTTTCCCGAAGCATTCTGTGCTATCATAACATTATTATTGGTATAACCGTTTTGTCGGTTATTTCCTCGGTTACCTCTATTATTCTTGTTGTAACCTCTGTTGTTATTATTCCTGTTTTGCTGGGAATTTTGGCCGTTATTGTTATTATTATAGTTATTATAATAACCACGACCATTGCCTCTACCGCGATAATTATATTTGTTATTATAATTACCACGGTTTCTTTGAGCATAATAGATGGCCTTATTTTGGAAGCTATCTGTGGATCCCGACTCTACTGAAAGAGTGGTAAATCTAGTGATTGCTTCTTTAGCTGATTGAAAGTGTCCTGATTCCATTAATAATTGGACTCTTGGACTTTTGGTGTGACCTACCATGGCATTTACTGCCACTTTGGTAGTATATTTTACTGCTTCCTCACTTGGAAGACCATCGGACATATATGCGCTTTTAAGGGCGTCAGTCAACTCAGTAATTTCGTTTGTGTATGAAACACAGTTATTGGGATTTCTCTGCAGATTTTTAATTTTTGCAGTTAAAAGGTCTACTGAGTCACCCTTGAAGATTGTTGATAGTCTCTGTATTACTTCATCAATCGTTTTTTCTGAGCTTAGGCTGCTAGCCGCTTGACCTTTTAATTTTGATTTTATTAGTTGGATGGCTACCGCTTCATGCGGTTCTTTTATGGTGTAAAGAACGCGAAGCGCTCCGATGAAACCTGGTAGATTTTTAACATCACCATCGAAGTATGGTATCAGCTTGGTGGCTGTATTTATGAATTCTACCCTCGTTTGTGTCATTGTGCTCTCTTTTGGAATGGCTCGTTTTTTATGACTTATTATTGATTGATCAGAGCTCACTGATAGTTCCTCTTGACCTGTTTCTTCATCAGCCATTGGTTTTGTTACTTCTTCCAGCGATATTGAACTTTCCAAATCAATTGTTTGTTTATATTCAATATTGAATCTTTTCAATACGGACTTTGCCTTTTGTTTGCATTCATCATAGTATGCATCTGCGGCTGTATTTCGTCCCGCACTTAGTTTACTGTAGTGTTCTTTTAACACTGCTCTGATTTTTTTAAACTCTCTATTATTATTTTCGAGTGTTTTTCTATTGTACTTTGGGATGTTTCCCTATTCTGCGAGAGGCATTTACAAAATTTATTTAATTCTTGTGCATGTATTCTAGCTTCTCTTATTATATCATCCCAAGTTATCATATTTTGTTAATAGAAAAAATTTACACTCTCTTTTTTTTTTTTTTTAACTCCGTGAGAGATCGATTGTCTCTATGGGTTCTTCAAAGAGTTTATGTACCCAGGTGGGTAAAATTCTATTTTTTTGCTTTAGGCGATTATATGCTTCTACTATGGATCTTGCAATCAAGTGGGCTATCCTTGATTTGAATTTTCTGTTATTTACAATCCAGTCCTTAATTTCCTTATATTTTGGATTTGTTTCACCTCTGTTGAAGAGGAAATCTAAGAATGGAACATATTTGTTCAAATATTTAAGTTCTACTCGATCCATTTGTATATTATATCTAGGCCATTTGCTCTACTCTTATGTTTTTCTTGATTTTTGCTTTATTCTTGCAACAACTTATTATTGTTGAGCTTCATCCATCAGGTAGAAGCAAAATGTGCTTGTGGCATTTGTGTAACAGCACACATATGGTACTGTGAGGATGAAACTCATCTGTACCCAAGTGCAACCTCTTACTGGGAATTCTTCTCCTGTTATATCTAGGTAAGCTGACCTAATCTGTATTAAACAAATCGAGCGTTGGGGAGAACTACTTTGCTCGCTTCTAAAAACCTCAATTAAGTGGGAAACTATTCTGGGATGCCTATCTACTATCTTCCTAAAATAATCCTCTATTTTACTCATCTTAATCAATTGATATATATTTTATTCAGCTTAAATATTTTTTTTTTTGAAATTGATATATATATTTGTAATTGATAATAATTTTTTTTTTTTAATGCAGATCTTATCTTATCTTAGATCTTATCAAGATCATTAGCATGGCTTAAGGCTCTTTTTGTTACACATTTATTGTGTAATTTATATGCTTTGTATAACACATATGCGCTCATTATTACCACAATTATTAATAAAAGTGCATTTGTTGGTTTCAAATCTACATTTGATGACTCTATTTTGTTAATTACATTTGCAGTGAAGTCCACTGTTTTAGTATCTATTAACCCATATTGGGTGTATCAAATGTATCATCAAACTTGCTTATTTTGTTATCAAACATTCCATTTAAAGAAAAGGTTTGGAATAAATATTTATTTCATTTGTTTTTAATAATTTTTTTTTTTTGGATGTAGTTTAGTAGAGTAGTAATTTAATAAAAAATTTTTTTTTTAGCTGAATGCTCTTCCTTTTTTTTTTTTACATATATCCCTGCCTATTTTTCGTATGGTTTTCAGGCCACACTCTAATTGGACAGCTTTTAATGCCGCACAATTGTACATTGATTATTTTAATTCTATTAAAAAAAAATGTGCATCGCAGTACACTCAAAAAAAAATGTTCGACGCAGCGCATAATTTGTTCATTTATATTTTTGTTGTTTTCGGCTAGCCTCCCAGCAAGCATTTTTGAAGTTAACAGAGCATAATTGAGTCTTTTATGAGTCGCGCGACGATTGAAAATAGTCATATATGCGCTCATTTTCTGATCATAAATGACCCATTCGTCGGGAGAAAATGGTACCCTAGCCGCGACTCATCTTGATGAGTCGCTTATGACTCTTCATTTAATCATAAAAGAGTCTTCCACGAGTCATCTTTTAATCATAAAAGAGTCTTCCACGAGTCATAATTTAATCATTTCTGACTCATATTCGAATACAATTTTCAATAATTTGCAACAAAAATAATTTTCTGTTTAATATAATTTTTATTTACTTAACATATGTTATCTTAAAAAATAACAACAAAAAAAGTAAATAGATATTCAAAACAAAACATAGATATTCAAAAAAAAAAAAAAAAAAGTAATATAAATTCACTACTCTAAACGCCTACGCTTCGCCAGCCTGTCATTGGCATGGACAAAATGCTTTTGTAGCACCGTATTCAACTCTTTGTCCGTGCATTTATATTTTTCATTAGTAATATCTAAAAGAAAAAATATTAATTAGTAAAAAATATTTTAAATATTTTCCAAAATAATACATACTTTTTATTACGGATACAATGTAGCACCTTTCTGCTGAGGGTTTAACTTTCGTCCCCTTCCAGCTGTATTCGGAAGCTACCTTGTCCGAAAAAACTTTTCTGATCGCAGATCTAATAAATTGTGTGGGCCCATCTCCTCCAACTTTCGATATTAGATGTTTCTAAACATATTATTTAAAAAGAATAGAAAAAAATTAAAATAAAATAAAATTTTAATATCTGTTTCTGTAGTACTTACGAACTGTCTAAGTTGACTCTCATTTTTTTGCACTTCCTCGTCAAATGCTGCTACTTCACTAATAGCACTGAGGGGAAGTTTTGGGATGTCCGAAAATAGGACATCAGAATCAAAATCTGAGTTGTTTTTTCTGTTTTCCATTTTAACAGAGACAACCTCCTCCGTCAACTTTAAGAGTCCCCGTTTATTTGACTCTTTCAAAGCAGTTATTTCTGCTTTCAAATCGTAATTTAAGAGTTTTATCTCAGAAACCTCAGACCTCAACTGTTTAATTTCTTTTACCAAGTCTTGTAAAAGATTTTGGAGGTTTCCGGTCTCTGGTATCCTCAAGTTTGTCACTAAAAATGATGTGTTTATTAGAAATAATATTGGCAATTTTTTAATAAAAATATATTACTTACATGTTGTTAAATTATTACTTGGAATATAATTCAATTCCGATGAAGTTATGTCATTGAAGGACATGGTGAAGTTGCGGTATGAAAAAATAGCTTCCGTCTAAGGAATCTCGCAAACATATTATTTTATTATTTATTTGACTTAAGCAAAATTCAATTGTATTATTGAAGGTTCGTAAGTCAGTTGCACAATATATATTAAAATCGCTTGATATTATTGGTTCCACGAAAAGTGGTGTCAATCCATGTATTTCAGCCCCGACAAAAACTGGAAGATTCTCATTTTTCTTTATTTCTATTATTTTAAATATTTTATTATTTACCAAACAAAAGTTGTTGGGCTCTTCCAAAGATATGAAGACACCTCTCAAAGAAATACTTGATATTTTATCATTTATTTAATTCTTGCCCTAATTCCTTTCCCAAATGGTAACTCTTCTCAATGTGCCTTTTATAGATTTGAACTGCAACACTTCCTCCTTTTCGGACTTTCCTCTTGATTTGCTGCAGATAGTTTTCAAATTTAAATGCACTTATCCCATCTAAGGCTCCAAAAAGTTTGGCATCTTCGTTGATGTGCAACAAGGCATGAAAATTGCATGTTAAAAAATACAAGTCATACAACTCTGGTGTGTCAACAACAAATGATCCTAATAATTGAGCAGCAACAGAATTGTTTGACTTGCAGTCATGTATGTCCAAAAGTATCCTCATGGCCAACGATAATTTTAAAAAATGGCAATATCTGTTCCGACTCAAATTCTTTTTCAACACGACAGGCCCAGTGTATAATAAAAATTGCCTCAGCTCTGTTGCCTTCCATCTGTCTATGTCTTTTAAGCTTCGAGGTTTCCTTTTAAATTCTCTCGGTATATTATTTTTATTAAAAGCTAATTCCTCGGAAATTGTTGTTATTTTCGTTGACACTAAGGAAAACTCGAATCCTTTTTTGTGAACCCAGCTTTTCAATAAAGTCCGCATTACCCCTAAGCAAACAACGTGCATGTAATCTAGGCAGCACTGGGACACTATATCAATGTTCAGCATTTCTATTGGTGAAGATTGCTTGACATGGTGTTCCGGCTGCGCACGATTTCTAAAGGATTCATTGCTTCTCAACTCTGTAGTATCACTACCTGGTGGAAAAACTAGGCGATGTTTGACCATTTGTCCCTTCTGAGTGCACCGCCCACAAGAAAAGTAGCCACTATGTCCCTTAGTGCCCAACACAAATGACTTCGCAGGCGTATCCATAGCAATACAGCGAATAATGATTTGAAAGCACCTGTTGCCAAAAAGAAAACCTTCGCGTAGAAGAATTTGAAGTTCAGCGATGAACTCTTCAAGAAAGTTAACGGCGCAATGTGGCTTTGAGTTCCCTTCATAAACGCCAACAAGCCCAACATAAGTTGTGCAACTTACACTTGTCAAAATTGGCCAAACTTGCGTGTTGCTGCTTTTAAATAATGGAAGTCCATCAATGCCAAAGTCTAAAATCAAATTTGGCAACTTCCAATCATTAGCGGTTAAGAAGTCCGACAAACATCTTTTAAGTCCATAATGGACATAGGTGCCGTCTCCAACTTTTCTTTCCACCACAGAGGAAGGCGTCTGCAAAACTGTTCTCGCATCTTTCGGAACTGAAATATCCCAGTTTCGCAATAATGACAACAGCGCATTGACTGCAATGAAACTTATGTTGAACTCAGTGGCCCATTTAGCTAGTCCCTCACAAAGATCAACTTCACTTTTCTTACTACTGGCAAAAGACCGACTGTCACTGTCGCAAGACCCACTGTCATTGTCGCTTGAACTTTCAGCACTCTTATGATTATAATCAAAACTTTCGTTTGCCAAAAGATCATTTAATTTATTTTTCTCTATTATTTTCTTTTCAGGAAATAATAGTTTATAAGCCTCTCTTTTGGCCACGCGACGCAATTGTTTCACTGACATAATCACCTTTTTATTTGTTATAATTGATATATTGTTTGCACTTTGTACTTCCACTTCAACTGCACTTTCACGATCGAATGACAAATTTTTCACATTTCGGCATGTGCTGAAGAAAAAGTGCCGTTTAACTTAGATCTAAGCTTAGAAAAGAATCGCTTTTGGATCAGCCAAGCAAGCAGAATATGAGTGCATAGTAAGAAAGCAAAACCAAGCAATGATCATATTTTAATCACCTGCATGCTCATTTGGCGATTGCTTTGCATTTCGTTTTAAAACAAATTTGTATTTGAAACCAATCATACTTTGGGCATTTGGAAGGGTCATTTATGAGTCTTCTTTCGATCGCCAAGGAGATTAGTCGTCTTTTAATCGTCAAGGGGACTCAAAAAAGACTCATCAAGACGATTTCTGTTAAAACAGTCTTCCAAATGCTTGTAGGGCTCTAGCATCAGCTGGTCGTCGCCGGTTGGCACGCTGATGCTCCATCGATGGCGTAAAAAGCGGCCTGCTTTTCACGCTTGTAGTCTCAGCTGCTGATGTCCGGGGCCTCTGAGCTCAGGCGGTTCCGGTGCCGGTCATCGCACCAGATTTGTTGATTCTTTGTTTTATTTTTCTTTTCACTTCCTTCGCTTGGGGACTGGCTTTTCCTTTGGAGTCCCGTAGCAATGTCTGCATGTATACTCGCAGTATGCTGAGTATAATGGGCCCTCGCAGTCGTTTGGGCAGACCTTCTTTAATTTCGGTAGTTCCTTCACAGTTTGTGGACTTATTTTTACTTTTGCTTTTGCCACGTTTTGAATCGTAGAGTATGGGATTCTGTTGTTGTGGTTTTATTTTCTCATTCTTCTAATTGGGTTTTTATAAACTCTACCTCGGCGTGTAATTCCACCGAGGTATTCCAATTAGTCTGTGGGCTATTTAGTAGCCTCAATATCTGCGCCTTTCTGGCTTTTAACTTTTTGACCACACCAGATTTTTTTCCCATCACTCTACTTACTGTGATTGTAGTATGTTATTTTCCTTCCTTTATTCCTCCATTGTAGTTGAATTTTCCTTTTGTAATTTGGTCTGCTCACTCCTTTTGGTCACGCCTATTGTTTGGTGACCACTGTCACGGTCGCCATGTAGTAGGTTCGAAGATATATATTAAGAGACACCAATAGTTCCTTTTGGTTTGAGCTCAGTTTATTGAATAATTCTTAATTCTATTACAATTGTTCTCTATAGCTAAAACCGATTAGCTGCGCTTATGTATAAACATCTATATATATAAAATTCTCGAGTGTGGTGTTTGTTACCAAACTACTCCGAAACGGCTCGACCGATTCTCACGAAATTTTTTATGCAGATCGTGTAGGACTGAGAATCGGCCAACATCTATTTTTTATACCCAAATAATAAATAATTTAATAATTTTAATAAATGTTTATTTGTTTAACACACTAATACTTGCATACAAGCAAGAAACGTTTGCGGATGCGACAGAAAAAAGAATGCAAAAGTCGGCTTCTGTCGCATGCGTTGTCCTCTCACAATTTTTCACTCAGCTTTCAGGGTTCTCATGTTATGAGCAAAATACATATATGTATGTCGGTGCGTGAGTGTGAGAGTGTGTGTTTGTGTTTTCGGGTATTTCACAATAATAGTAATTTCATCATTATGGCGGCGCATTAGTGGTTTAAGAAGAACCGTTTTAGCGGGGCGCCAGCGTTCTGTCGCTGTCGCCGAGTATGGTTCGGTGAAAGGCGCGCACAAGAATTGTGCGTCTCGAGTTCAGTCGTTGTTACAACTCGAGTGCGACCGAACTCGCTGCGCTAATTATTGATCAAGAAAATAATACACGTTATACACCAATCAGTTTTCCAACTTGATTAATTACAACAATGCCACGAACACGCAGGGGGGGCTAATTTGAGTCGTCAAACAAACAGATCTAGAGGCATGCAAGATAGAAGAGCAATAAGATCAGATGCAGAAAGGCAACAAAGTAATGCAGATGTCCGTGTAAGAATGGCGCAGTTATGTGCATCACAATTACAAGAGGTACGAGATGAGCGAAACCAACAAAGACCATTGGAACGAAGAGAAGCGCGCAGATTCGTAGCCAACAGACGTAGAGGGATTGACCAACATCAACAAGTACTTCGAGCATTTACATCACATTCATTTCTTCGACTAGCATTTCAGTATGAGCCCGATATTGAATATTATGCTCATTCAAAAGTAGTAATTGGTGCTATGGAAAAGGAATGTCCGCATTTACATGCTCTGAAATTCAAAAATGAGCCAACTGGGATGTGTTGCGCGTCAGGAAAAGTGCAACTACCTGAAATTGAAACACCATCGGAACCATTGAACGGCATACTTATCGGCACGGATCCAGATTCTAACGTGTTCCTGAAGTCAATTAGAAGATTCAATTCATGCTTTCAAATGACAACGTGACATGTCAATTTAATTCAAACGTATTCAGTTTCCGATTAGATTGGCATTTGCAATGACTATCAACAAATCCCAAGGTCACACGATGTCTGTTTGTGGATTAGATTTGAGAACATGTTTTTCACACGGACAATTATACGTGGCATGCCCTCGAGTGGGTAAACCATCCAGTTTGTTTGTGTTAGCTAAAGATGGAATAACAAAAAATATTGTTCACGCTGTAGCATTAAGAGATTGATATTGTACTAAGGGATAAATTATAATAATTTAAAAATAATGTTTGCCTTTTGTTATTTTTATATTCTAGAAATTACTAGAAAATTATTTATATGGCAAAACAACGTTTGCCGGGTTTTCTAGTATTTATATATAAATGTATGAATGTATAAATGTATAATGTGAGGATGTATCATATTGCATATTGGGCCTGAGTGGCCGCGCGTGTTATATTTGCCGACGCAGCAATTGTCCAGCACCATGCACTCATGGGTGGTTATGTTGCTTAAGAGGCCAATGTACTTGAATGTTGCGCACATAAATATTGTTACTAATCGATACAATATATTTGTATACATTGCAATGTTGTTATTCTAGAACATGCTACAACGTATCAACAGAACACACGCATTCACACACAGTCGTAACGCTACATAAACTGCAGCATGCACCATAGGGAAGAAGAACAACAAGAAATGGAAATGATATTTGGTAGATTTTGTCTGTGCTTTTATGAATTGAGTTATAGAAAAAGTGTTCGGAGCATTTGAAAATATTATGGACAAGGGTATGTAAACTGTGATACAGCCGAAGTTAGCTTCTTTGATATTTTATTTCTTAAATTTAGTAACAAGTCGGCCCAGTCATAAAATGAAACATCAGTTTTTTTAATAATTATTATGTTTATGTAAACATTGACTAGTTTGTATCGATGCTTTTTCGTCCTTCGGAATATTCTCAATCTTTTTAGGCGAGGTTCGGCACAACAACATTTATCTTGTGCCTCGGTGAAATCAGAACTCGATTGTTATAATGTTTAAATGTGTATTAATGTTTTTTGCGGGTACTTTTCGGTTTGGTTGAATATATACATATGTATGTACATATATGTTTTCTCAAATGGTTCGATTGTTGATTACACTGGGTGCGTGACTATTTGTTTTATTTTTAAGACTTGCTGATGCTTGCGGAGTTCATACGGTTACTCGTAAGCCCTTATAACTCGATATCTTGCGTCTGTGTCTTGTGCTAGTAACTTGCTAGGCCACAAATGTTCTTAAGATTACTCGTAAGGAATTAGGAAACTTGTTGCTTCACTTGTTGTTCACCGCTTCTGGTCTGATGCTGTCCTTATATAGGCATCCTGGGGACTCTAGAACAAGGGCCCGGCACAAAGAGAGCGCTAGAAAAATGTAGTTGTATGTGTGCACTTGCTTGTGTGCGTGTGTTGCTTTACACTGCGCAAAATGAAAGTTGACAAAATTTTCCTCAAATCAAGAAAACGAGTACAGCATATAATCTGATGCAAGAGAAAGATAGAAAAAACAAAGCAGCGATCAATTTTTTCGTGTGTGTTCTCTCAACAAAGCGACATAGATCTGCTTGCGTCGAAATGCTGAGGGAAACTAAATCCACCCTCATGCTCTTGATTTTTTTGTGTGAGGACTTCGGCAGCCGTTCGGTTACACGCAAATGAGGTGCCGAACGTGTTCGTCCCCCGGGGGATATGAGTGCCGGGCTCTGCTATAGAATCACTTAGTGTATTACCGATATACAGCCGGTAACACTCTCACCCACGCATTAAAGCCCTTGGCACAGCCGCATCCACTTACTCGTCTGCCGTGCGCCCATTGTACCGCCTCTGGCCTTGACCGCAAAATGTGCCCTTTTTTCGACATTTCGCATCACTTTGCCCAATGTTTCTGCCGATACATATATATATTTTTTTTTTTTAACGTTTAAGTATATTTGTTGAATCTACTTTTAAATTAGAGCCTAACAACAAGTTTGAGATATTTTTCTTAATCTAGTACTTAAGATAAATCCTGGGGATATTGCTAATCACTTATTATTGGGTTGGTCTGTCATTTCTTTTAAGACGAGTTCTATTATTAGTTCGCGTAAGGAAATTGGCAAGAACATTAGGTGTGCATCCAGTTTCGCAGAATACTTCAGTTGTTGACTACATATTTCTGATTTTACGCTAGGTATATTAAGATCATTTTGAATGTTGTCGTTCCGTATGTACCACGGAGCCCCCGTGATTGATCTTAAAATCTTCGACTGCGCCCTTTGTATAATGTCGACATTGCTGGTACTTGCATTTCTCCATAGTACGGCACCGTAAGTCCAGATGGGTTTCAGTACGGAGTTGTATAGGTGGACTTTGTACTCCAGACGTAGAGGAACCCGAGCATTGATGATCCAATGTAAGCTACTCGCGTTCAGTTTAAGCTGTGACTTTTTTGCTTCGATGTGCTTGCGCCAAGTTATTCTTCTGTCTAGGTGGATGCCAAGTTAAGTGAGGAATTGGTACGCTGTTTAGCATTAGAGCTGGACAGTTTCTTTTGTTAAGCGTAAAGGTAACATGTTTGCATTTCTGCTCGTTGACCTGGATACGCCAGGTTGCTAGCCATTCCTCTACCACCTTGAGGTGTTCCTCTAATTTTGCAGAGGCTTGTATTGGGCATTTGGATCTGCTGAGGATTGTCGTGTCAACGGCAAAAGTGGACGTTGTAAGTCCTAAACTCGTTGGTAAGTCTGCAGTGTACAGCAGGTAGAGCAATGGGCCGAGTACACTGCCATGCGGTACACCAGCTTTGATTTCAAAGTCAGCCGAGACGGAGCCATTACATCTTACAGCCAATTTCCTATTGTAAATGTAAGATTCCATTAGTTTGTGGGTGTACTGTGGGAGCTTTTGCCGGATTTTGAACATCAGACCCTCCAGCCAAACTCTATCGAAAGCCTGGGCAACGTCGAGAAATACAGCCGAACGGTATTCTTTTAGTTCAAATGCTGTATTTCGGATGTTATGCGATTGACTTGTTCAATTGTCCCATGTTTTTTGCGGAAGCCAAACTGGTGTGAAGATATTGTTTTCTCCGATGCCAAAAATGAGTTTAGTCGCTGTGTTTTGTCCTTTCCCACTTTAGGAATCATGATGATAGTGGACCTTTTCCATGCTCTTGGGAAGTAGCCAATTCTTATTATAGCGTTGAACAGTTTGCGGATGTATTGTATGGCGATGATAGGGAGCTGTAGGATCATTTTCGGTGTGATTAGGTCATGGCCAGGGACTTTGTTCGGCTTTATGTGGTTTTTAATAGCTGCAGTCATCTCATCCGATTGGAGTTCCGAGTACTCACTATCCGTTAATGTGCTCGAAGGGGGAAGTCGAAATGACTTTGATGTTGGATTTGGCTGGAAAACCATTTTAAGAAGTGTGGCAAATACGGATGCTCTGTAGGAGCGCTTAAAGTTGGATGGGCTTTCCACAGAGGATGTTTAGTGCTGGTTGGACTGAGCTTTTCTATGTATTTCCTTTGAGCCCAGCTTTCCTCTTGTCTTAACTCCTTGGAGAGGTTGCAATTGGCATGCCTTAGGCGAAGTTTTGCTGCTGGTGATCGAGTATTCTGTCATTCTCTTCTTAGACGTCGTGTTTCAGTTACTAATTGTTCAATCCACCAATTCGTAGGCCTGTCAACGGGTTTAGTGTAAGTAGAGACATGTGGAGTAGACACTCTTGCTGCAGCTCCCATCATCGACTCAAGTGCAGAGACGCACATGTCAATGTCCTCTGCAGCATCCAGTTTCGGCGAACAGTCAATGTGGGCACTCATGTACATTTTAAATTTAAGCCGATTTGTTTTGTTGTTTGTAAGCCTATATGGGCGATCAAGTACTTGATTTTGCGGAATCCTCTTGGTTATTATGAAATCAGTCAGGTCAGGCCCTTTCTTTGTGGGCCAATAAGTAGGCCTACCCGGTAAGACGCAATCCACCTTATTGAGTGGGTTGAGTATTGTGTTGTACAACTGCTTGCCTTTAGGATTCAGGCGACACCCCCGAGTGCGTATGTTTGGCGCTATAGTCCCCTTCTGCAATGAAGCAATCTCCGAGTGTGTTAAAGAAATCGGTAAATTCCTTTTCAGAGATTGAGAAGCGTGGTGGACAGTACAGGGCAACCAATGTAGTGTTGGACGGTTATAGCAGTTGCTTGTAGGTGCTGCGTTTTAAATCTGTTGAGGAACGAGTGTTTACGGTTTTTGATTAGGATACCACTCCCGATATGAGGTATATTTTGGAATTTGAAAATGTTTTGATTCAGTGAGATCATTAGGGACACTAAACCATTTGGAGTTTGCTGGCCAAGTTTTATATGGTGGAGTGACGGGGTCTCTTTCGCGGGCTCCAGGGCATCCTCTGTAGTTGGCCGTGTGGTTCCCTCCAAAGTTATTGCATAGTCTTAGTGCTACTTTGTTATTGTCCTTGGTGCAAATGCCATCTTTGTGATGTTCGCCGCAGCCAACACATACTGAACTAAGATTGCAATTGTTAGACGTGTGGTTGTATTCCTGGCAGTTTTTACACTGCGGTGGTTGGTATCTCTTATGGGGCTGCTCTACGGTGATTCTTCTGTGCAATAGGAGCTGAAGATTGTAGATTGGGTGCACTCCATTTGGCTTCGACCGCTTTGCATCTGGTTGGAGCTCGGTTTTAAAAAGCGGCTGTGCGACCTTGTTCCTGTTGATGATGTTGACAACAGACTTAACCGCAAAGTTTTTTTCGGCCAATGCATCTGCTATTTCTTGAGTTGGGACCGATGGCTCAATCCCCTTCAACACAACCTGGAGCCCTTTACTGCTTTTTAGTTGGTAGGTATAGAAGTTGATGTTAGCATTACGGGTGTACTTTTCGATGATGCGGAAATTGTCCTCTGTTTGGGTTTGACATTTAATTTCTTTAATGTTACTCCTATTGAGAGGGCTTACAACAAAGTTATTTGCCCCTACTGTTTCTACTAGCTTCGAAATCAGTGTGCTGCAGTTGGCTCCAGGGATGTATAAAGGGGGTGGTTTAGCCTAACTTTATCTACAGCGCCAGCTTGATCGTCTTGCTGATCGGCAAGAATTTTAAAACGATTCCCGCTTAGGAGTGCTACTCGTTCATTTGGTTTTGTTATTTTCGGCGTATTGCCACTTTTTTTCTTTTGCGGGCTTAGCTTGCGCTTATTTATTTTAATATATTTATCTATTCCAGTTCGGACAGAAGGCGTTGGGTTTATTCTTGTGGCTGACTCTGGGCGACTTGTCGTTGATGGCTTAAGGCAGGTCAATACTTCGGTAGACGTTGGAGTAGTTGCTGTCAACGAGCTGACGGTGCTGGTCGGTGATATCGATATTGATGGAGAAGCACACTGCTGTCTCCACGGTAAATTGCTGTTGATTGCTGAGTGGCTTGCACTTTCTGAGTTATTGCTTACGGTAGCATTCAGTGGGGTCGGTGACACCACCGAAAAGTACGCATTGTTGCGTTGGACCGAGAGTCGACGCTCACGTTGTTGTTGTACAATTAGTTCTTGTAGCTGTTGCTGGTGGGAATCGAGAGAGCTTGGGCGCGAATTGGTGGACATGGCTTCTCCAAAACTTACGCACTTTGTTGTTGCAACTTAGTATTTATTGCTATTAGAACAAACTAATAGCAATATGATTGTAGATAGGCGTCTCTGAGGCGTCTGAGAGCGCCACAAACGCGATCTTTTTTATTTTTACACTAAATTTTGCCGAGTGCATTAAAAAACACGTCTGCACACGACGGCGGTTGAATTGACTTCGGCCGATATGGCAGCAATTTCTTGTCGGATATTTTTTTTCAGTACAGCCAGGGTCCTTGGTTCACCAGTGTATACCTTGGATTTTAAATATCCCCATAAAAAAAGTTAGGGGGCATCAAATCAGGTGATCTCGGTGGCCTGTCATAATCGCCGTTTTTCGATATTAATCTTCCGGGGAACATTTTGCGCAACAAATTGGTCGTGGCATGCGCTGTATGGCATGTAGCGCCGTCCTGTCGGAAACATTTTTCAATCAACAAGAATTATGCGTCGGAGAGTGGTACGAGCGATGGCTATTTCTTGCGAACAATGGCGACCTGATGTCGATGGAGTCTCTGCAACACTGGCTCCAATGGCATCAATATTCTCGTCGGAACGTATTGGTCGTTGTATGGAGAGATGACTGGCATTACCAACACTACCAGACGATATAAATTTGGCATATAATCGACGTACAGTGTTGTCTCCAGGCGATGTTTTAACTTTAATTTTATTTTTCCACGCACGTTTAGTTAAAACAATTGAGAAGTTATTTTGAATGTACAGCTGAACAATGTCAGCACCTTGTTAAGGTGTGTATTGCTCCATGGTTAAAATTGTACTGAAATAACGCTTCCAACGCGGTATGACATTTGTTAATCTGACATCTCTGTCAAAAGTTATGGGGTTGCCAGATGCTTCCACTGTAAAAGGCCCACCCTGTATATATTTATATACTGCTTTATTTCTCTAGTTAGGGCCAAATTAGTTAACTTCATTTTCCATATAATACGTCATCAACATATTCGCCTCATAGTCAACAATTATCATTTGTTTCGCTCATATGTAGGGCTTCCCCAATGCTTAGCCCCCCTTCCTTCGATATTCGACATTATTATTGAATATTATGTCAGTGAGGGACAAACGCAGACTGAATGAATGTCAATGATATTTCACTGTGAATCGTGCTTTCGCCGTCCTCAGCCGCATTTGATTTCGGTATCCAATACAAGACTGTTGCAAGACCGCACCTAACCCAGATGAGACCATCTGGTGATAAGATCGAAGAGTTTTCAAAGTCAAAGTCGTAACAATACTTCCTAAGAAGCTTATATTACTGTTAATTTTTAGAATGCTTTTAACTGGTATTCGTTTCTCGACTGATAAGCGTTACTTTACCGTTTTCACCCTTTAAGAAACTTGTTAGAGTTTTGCTATGGTAGCAAAATCCCAAAAAGAAAGCATCTATATTAGCTTGCCAATCAAAAAAGGTCTCTGGGGCTTTATAATTTATAATTGTTTTTATTATGTCATATAAAGAGGCAAACTGTAAGCCCAAGATATTCCACACTACTTTTCAAAAATGTGTGAGACAGATTATGATGATACTATCTAATGAGCCAGTGCACTTAATTAAAATTAAATCAAAGAACAAGCTAACAAAAGCAGATAACAATTAATTAAAGAAAAGCTTTGCCTTATACGCAACTGAACTTCCCCTACCCGGTGAAGGTGTTTTATTTGGACAAATTGCCAGCTATGCCACGATTCACAGCCAATGTGGTCAGGGATGAGTTGCAGCCAATCCAAGTCCAGAATATTTTCATTGGTTTCGCTGTAGATGATTAAAAAGTATAGCGCGAAGAAAAGTAACAGAAAGATGAGGAGAGATAAGGTGAGAAAGGTTGTTAAAAGATTGGCAAAGAACATGAAAAGTTTCGTGAAGAGAGTAGTTAGTCAGACATCTACTAAGGTGAATAGGTGAGGGTCCGACGTGAGGGAACACAAAAACATAGCGTATCTAGTAAATTGGTAGAAATGACTTCACCGTTGACTAGTTTATGGAGAAAGAGAATGCCAAAATCGAGCCTACGGTGGTAAAGTGAAGGAAGAATAATAAGAAGAAGTCTGTCAGGATAAGAAGGTAGGCGAAGACCGGGGTCCCAATTTAGACCGCGTAGCGCAAACTTAAGGAATTGTTTCTGAGCCGGTTCAATACTACGCTGGTGAACATCATATCGAGGGTTTCACACTGGCGAGAATATTCTAGAGTAGGGCGAACTAACGAAGTGTATAAAACCTTTGTTACATAGGGATCATCAAATTCTTTGGCCCAACGTTTAATGAAGCCGAGAAGGCTGCTTGCTTTATTGACAATTGAAGAAATGTGAAAATTAAATGAAAGCTTTGGGTCAAACCTAACTCCTAAATCTTTGAATGATGGTACACAATCTAACAGAACAGACTTGATAGAGTAATGTGCTAGGAGACAAACGATAGAATGTCATTGTTGAGTTTGGCGCTAAGGTTCGATGTTTTAGCGGGCCCACAAGAAACACTTCACTTTTCACGTGATACTTCATTTATTTCTTCCACGTGTTTTCTTATGCTAATGGTAGGCTAAGTGGGTGTGTGTATGGTGAGCGAGCGAGTCGGTAGTTGAGCCGCTATAAATTAATCGCCCTTACTCGCGGTTGTAACCAAACTGTTCTGTCCGCCGCTTAGTAACAAGCATAGAACCTAACATGTAAGCTTAAAGCGCAAGATGCAACGGTTAATTTCCCAGCACGTAGGCTGGCGCTTAAGTATAAGTATGAAAATGAAAGAGAATGAGTGATATGGGTTAACCCATTGGTGGCTGCGTCGGGTCTGCTGGGCAGTCAGTGGATTTCGGCGGCAACATTCCCCCCCCAGTAAAGCTGCTCTATTCATGGGGTTGCTTTGCTCCATTACAGCCGACGTCTAATACAGCTACTTTAGCCACGGGCCGTTGAAGAGTCCCATTGGCGGTTCTGATGATCACTCGACGCACCTGGTTGTCTTTGGCCAAGATTGTTTGCTCGACTATACCTTTGGGCCATCTATTTCGGGGCAGAGTCTCGTCCAATATTACAACGACGTCTCCAGCTGCTATTGGTGGTCTCTTCGTAAACCATTTTCCTCGCCTGGCTAAATCTGGAACGTATTCGTGTACCCATCGTCGCCAGAATTGATCGGCGAATTCTTGAACAGCTTGCCACATGTGCTGTACGGTGTGTGTGGTTTTGAAGACTGGTTTATAGCCGCTTGCTGATCCTAGTAGTAGATGGTTAGGGGTGATAGCCTCGTCGTCTTTGCTGTCCAGAGAGACAAAAGTAAGGGGTCTGGAGTTTAGGATAAATTCCACTTCCCATAGTGCACTTTGTAGGCCCTCACTGGTGAATTTTCTCGCTGGGCAGATTGCGTAGAGTACAGTCTTGACGGAACGAACAAGTCGCTCCCATGCTCCCCCCATATGAGGAGCGGCTGGTGGATTAAATTTCCATTTGATGTCATCGAACGCCGGTTGCACGGCGTTGAAGTTGATCGTCTGCGCTTTGTCACAGATAATCTTTTCGGCAGCTTTGAAGTTAGTGCCATTGTCGCTGTAAATTTCTCTTGGGGTCCCGCGCCGATTGATGAAGTTTCGGATGCACATTATGCACGATGCAGTGTCCAGAGAGCACGCCAGTTCTATATGCACCGCCCGTATGGTTAGGCAGGTGAAAATAACTCCCCATCTTTTTTCGCTTCGCCGTCCTAAAGCGACCAAGAAGGGCCCGAAGTAGTCGATACCGACGTAAGTGAAGGGACGTTGGTAGGCAGCCAGCCTGGCAATGGGCAAGGGAGCCATTTGCGGTGGATCAGGCATGGCGCTCTCATTTTTACAGCGTTGGCAAGACTTCCGCATGCCTTTGTATAAGACTCGTAGGCGTGGTATGTAAAACATGCCGCGAATCCTGTTAATACACGTCTCATGGGATGTGTGGTGCATTTCCTGATGATACCAGTTCACTATGAGCCGAGTAATGTGGTGCCCATATGGGAGCAGTATTTGGTTTTGTCCGTTTAGGTTTTCTGCTCGCCCTCGGGTACGTAGGAGCTGGTTTTTGTCTAGGAAGATATTCAAACATATGAGTTTAGAATTTGTTTTTAAAGGTTTACCTCTCGTTAAGTTGCGAATTTCTGGGTTGAATTCAGATGACTGCGCATGCCGCAGTAGGAGTGTGCGTGCCTGCTGAATCATCTCGTAAGACACCTCTGTAGGTGGCGATGCCTTTGTTTGTTTTGCTTTCAGTTTCTCAATATAGAGAATAAAACGCGCTAAAGCTCGATATAGCCTGCGCCAGTCGGAAAAATATTCCGCGTTAAGTATTAGCTCCATCGGCGCATTGTCGATGAAGAGTATGTTGTGCCTGACTTCAGCATTGTTTGGTGGCCCCAAATCATCGCATTTTGGCCACTCGTGTTGATCCTGCAGCAAATAGTCTGGACCGTGTAGCCAAGTTTCATGTTTATTGGCGTTGTGTGTTTTAGTAGCAAGATCTGCAGGGTTAAGGTTGGTTGGAACCCAGTTCCATTGGCTAACGTTTGTGAATTCCAGTATTTCGCCAACGCGGTGCATGACGAATTGCTGAAACTTTCGTGGATCCATACGAAGCCATTTGAGAACAGTCTTTGAGTCGGACCAATAACAACTCGAATTAATTGACAAACTTGGATTGCGTTGGATTCGGTTACTCAGCTTTGCTCCGATCACTGCGGCCTGCAGTTCCATCCTTGGTATAGATAGTGGACTCAACGGTGCCACTTTCGCCTTGGAGGCCACGTAGCTGAGTTAGGTTCTTTTCCCCTGGCGTATCCGAAGGTAGCAGACTGCTGCGTATGCCAATTCGCTGGCGTCAACGAACGTGTGTAACTGGACATCATGGACTTGATCGCTGCTGTCGAAGTAACATCTCGGGATGGTCAATCCGGCGATTGTTGTAAGGATCCGTTTCCATCGTATCCATTTGGGTAACAATGCGTCGGGCAAACCAGTGTCCCAGCCAATGCCGCTTCTCCAGACTTCTTGCAGTAGGATTTTGAGCTCTATTGTAAAGCATGAGATGAAGCCGAGTGGGTCGTACATTGACATAAGTACTTGCAAGAGCTCGCGTTTGGTTGGTGTTTTGTCGCTGTCCAAAACGTTGCGCTTCAACCTGGCGAACTTGCAGATGAATGTGAATACGTCGGAGTTCGGCACCCAGTATAAGCCGAGTACCTTTTCCGTGGCGGTAATTTCGACAGCTTCGGGGAGCAGCGAATCGCTCTTTAGTATTCGAAGGACCTCCTTTGAGTTCGAAGACCAGTTGCGTATGTGGAAACCACCTGCTGCATGGATATCTCTGACTTGAGTTGCGATGTTTCCGACTTCCACGTAGTCGTCGCCACTGTATATAAAATCATCCACGTAGTGGTAGTCCTTCACGGCTTGTGCTGCTTGAGGGTACTGTTGGCAGAATCGATCTGCATTTTTGTCGCGAATAAATTGTGCAATGCAGGGTGCGCAATTGATTCCGAAAGTAAGCGCTTCCATAACATAGACGTTAGGCTCTTGCCTCTCGGATTTGCTGTCGAACCACAGAAACCTTTGCGCCTGGGTGTCTTCTGGTTTCACTCGGATCTGGTGGAACATCTCGGCAATATCGCCACATATCGCCACTCGTCCTACTCGGAATGAGAGCAAGAGGTCAAACAGGGAGTTGAGGAGATCTGGGCCACTCCAGATGTAGTCATTCAGGGCCTTGCCGCCAGATTGGGCGGCTGCGTCCCACACAAGCCGGACCTTCTCTGGTTTATTTGGATTTTTAGTTATGAAGGTTGGTAGATACCATGTCCGTCTGTTTGGTGCAGCTATTTCCTCCGGCGTCAGCATGCGAGCATAGCCCTTTTCGACGAGGTTCTCGATTTGTTTGGTGATTTGCTCCTTCAACTGTGGTTGTCGGGAAAATTGCTTTTGTAGGCATTTAAGCCGTTTTACGTGCGTTTGCATAGCTATCAGGTAATGAAACTTCAGGGTCTTTCCACATTAGGCCGACCTCGTACCTGCCATTCTTAAGGGAGGTAGTAGATTCAAGTCTGGTTAAAGCTTGAGTTTCTTCTGGTGATGATAGCGGTTTTGCTGTGGTAGCGTCTAATGAGAACGCTTGTTTGATGATCTCATGTAGCTTAGCGTCTGCGTCCCTGCATCCACACATGTGAACGCTCACATTAGCTCTAGTAGCCCTTGATCGCGTGGAGCTTTGTAGTGCCCATCCCAGTCGCGTCTTTGACGCTATTGGTTGGTGCCATGCCCCCTCTTTGATTTTAAGGGGTACGGCGAGGTTCCAGTTATTTGTGCCGATTAGGACGCTTGGGCGTGCGTTGGTGTATGATGCTATCGGTAGTCCCGCTAGGTGGGGGGAATTCTTTGGCGAGAGCCCTTATGTCGATAGACTGTACAGGTAGATCCAGGGTATCTACATTGTGAACCTCTTCCAAGTAGAATTGATTGCCATTATGTGGATTGGCAACCGTAAGCGTGACACGTTCCGATGCATTTTCTTCGCGTGTTGTATCGTTGGTCCATTTTAGGCACAGTGGATCTGGAACGCCTTTTAAGCCGAGCTGCTTAAAGACCTTGTTGTCGATGAGCGTTAGTGCCGATCCCTCATCTAGAAATGCAAAAGTGTTAGTGACTTTCGTTTTATTGATGATTTGTATTGGAATGACACGGAAATATGTTGAGCCAGACTCTCTGGATCGCTGGGTGTGCTTGCCCTCCGGCGTATGCACGTTGGTGACCATAGCTGGCCTGTTTGGGCTGCTGGATTTCGCAGCCTCTGGTATTGGCTGCATCTCGTGGATCAATGGGTGATGTTTGCTTCGGCAGCCTCGTATGCCGCAAACCTTCTCACGTTGGCACTTTTGGTGATGACGGTTTAGGCATTGTTGGCAGAGCTTGTGATTTTTCAGAAAAGAAATCTTTTGTTGATGTGGCGTGGCTTTGAACGATGGGCAGCTGTGTATTTTGTGCCCAGGTTCGTTACATACGACGCACGTAATTTCCTTGACCTGCTCTTCAGGTGCCTCTGTGTGATGATTTAGGCTTCCGCTCTTCTTATGGTAAAGCGGTGATGTTACCTGGCTTGCTGCTTCAGCTATGTCGTAGATCCATTTGCTAAAAGATTCCATTGATGGTATCTTAGTGTCTTTGGGAAACATTGCCCACTGCAGCTTCAGTTGTGTGGGGAGTTTCTCTAGTAGCTCTTGTACGAGCATTGGGTTCTGCATGTAACCTGTGAGTCCACATGCTTCCATCGTTGAGTAGATGTTTCGTACACACAGTGCGTATTCGATAAGTGGTTCAAGCTTATCTTTTATTGCGGGTAGTTGCCGCGTTTTTTCCAGTAAGTTGTGCAAAATATGCTCTGGCCGACCGAAACACATACGTAATGTTTGTATGATTTCAGGGACCATTGCGGGTAAAAGGAATTTGGATTGAACTAACTCACGTGCTTTTCCCTTTAGGCTAGCTTGCAGCCGCATAAGATTTTCTGCATTCGTATACCCAGCGATTTCCGTACTTGTCTGAAAACTACTGTAGAATAGAGGCCAGTTCTGAGGATTGCCATCAAATGTTGGAAGCTCTTTCGGTATCGCTTGACGGGCTGCAAGTTGTGCCGCGCTTGGCATTGCTGTGTTTAGGTCTACGTCCATTCGCACTTTATTTTCTGGATAGTACGATGCAGCCCTGTTTTGAGTATTCGTAAAATTCCAGGGTGCCATCGGCGTAGCACTTAGGTGCGGTTGTTCGCGTGTCGTAGCACGCGTGTTGTTTGAGGTTAGGAACGGCAGCTGCGGTGCCTCGTGATCGTAATGCCACGTGTCACGCACAGCTGAGTGTGTGACCATCGCTTTTTGTTTGGCAGAAGTAAAAATAGGAACAGCTGTCCTAGCTGTGTCCTGGAATATTTTTGGAGGGCATAGTCCAAAGTCCCGATCCAGTTCTTGTAGCGGCCCCGTTGGTTTTGCTGGTGACGAAGTAGCCTGAGGTTCGCCTGCTCGTGTGGTATTTCCGAGGTTCTGCAATGCGTTGCTCAATATGGTTGTGATGACTTCCGTTGACACGTTGACGCAGTCGCAGTTCCAGCTGTTCTCAGATTTCTCGTCTATTACTCCAGCGCAGTCGAAATGATACCAGGAACAGCATCGATTGCATTGCACCATGCGGTCACTGTCTTCCTGCATGCATTTCTTGCAATGATATATCCCACTTGATAAGTCTTTTGTTGCCATGGTTTACCAATGAGTTTATACTTTTAAGCGACGTTGATTAGTTACGTGACCTATGTAGGTCGTAAACGGTTGACCGTTGAGGTTATGTATGTATCACAATTTAGTGATTGGTTATGCAATCATCGAGGTTAACCTCTATATGATTTACTTGTAGAACCGTGGGTTGACCCGTCGAGTTGAGTTAAATAATTAACTTTTTCGGTTCCTTTAGTGGTTTACCACTGTTAGATTAATATATAGAATTAATCTGTAGAATTAACTTATGGAATTAATTCATGGCCTATAGTTTATAGAATTAATTCCTGGCATAATTTATAGAATTACTTATAGAATTAATTCCTGGCGTAATTTATAGAATTGTTGAGTTTGGCGCTAAGGTTCGATGTTTTAGCGGGCCCACAAGAAACACTTCACTTTTCACGTGATACTTTATTTATTTCTTCCACGTGTTTTCTTATGCTAATGGTAGGCTAAGTGGGTGTGTGTATGGTGAGCGAGCGAGTCGGTAGTTGAGCCGCTATAAATTAATCGCCCTTACTCGCGGTTGTAACCAAACTGTTCTGTCCGCCGCTTAGTAACAAGCATAGAACCTAACATGTAAGCTTAAAGCGCAAGATGCAACGGTTAATTTCCCAGCACGTAGGCTGGCGCTTAAGTATAAGTATGAAAATGAAAGAGAATGAGTGATATGGGTTAACCCATTGGTGGCTGCGTCGGGTCTGCTGGGCAGTCAGTGGATTTCGGCGGCAACAGTCATAAAAGAACACTTTGAGGCATTAAGATGTAATTTATTAACGTGGCACCAATCACAGAACGCATCGAGATCTGATTGCAGGTATTGTTTGAAAGAAGGATCATTATAGGAATTACAAATCTTGACGTCATCCGCAAACATGAACACGCATGAATGATCCAAGACCAAGGGCAAATCATTAATAAACAGGGTAAATAACAGTGGGCCCAGATGACTGCCTTGGGGTACACCTGACGTAACTCGAACAGTTTTAGATATCGAGGAACGAAAAGACACCTTTTGGGTTCTGCCAATAAGATACGACTTTAACCAAGCAATAGTTTTGGGGAAAAACCCATGATGTTAAGTTTCGTAAGACAATTGAATGATCAACCGTATCGAAAGCCTTACTAAAGTCGGTATAAATAACATCTGTATTGCGGAAAGTTTTTCAATGCCACGGTAGTTAGAAATATCCTATTTATTGCCCTTTTTATAAAGCAAAATAATAATAAACCCCCCTAGTAATACTAGGAAAAAACACTATTTAAATGTGCGATTGAGATGGGATATAATGTGGGTTGTGAAGCAGTAGTAGAATAAGTCAACTGAAAGAATTTAGCGAACAGATCTGTAATACCTTTAAGACAGAAGGTGGAACGTACTATGTTAGAGCGTCGCTTAGAATTAACAAAGTTGTAAAATCTTTTAGGGTCCTTATAAAATTCATAAAATAAAAATTACCAATCAAAAGAGAAAATAAGGCTGTTAAGAAGATTGAAATTTGTTTTACGAAAACATCTAAGACGAGAATTTGAGATATTATTAATTGAATTAGAAACGGAATTGTAAGAAATAATAACTTCAATGGTTGGGTGATAAGGAACTTCAGGCTTTACTAGGGGCTTTGGGATCCGAGACAAAAACAAGATCAACGATTCTTTGAGAACAGTTAAGTAAAGAATTCAACTGGTATAGCGGACATTCAAGTAGCCTAACAAGAAAAACATGTTGAGACGAAGGAATTAAGAAAAAGAGTATAATCAACCAGCCATGAAATATATTTAAAAATAGTTTGCAGAGCATCAGCATGGTGCATGTAGGTCATGATATCAGAATCCGGAGGAAAATATGAACAAGAAATATATAAGCTAAAGTTAAAAAATCCAACTTCGACGCAAATAAACGGACCTAAGGCAAGTCAGTCGGCACAACATTTGAACACAGATTCCAATTGACAGCAATGATTACTCCACCGCCACGGCGACCAACGCGATCAAGCTTAAATAATTATTAGAAAGCCTATAAGAAATAAAGTTATTGGAAAGAATTTCGATTTTCTGATCAGGTAAATTTTTTGAAGTAAATAATGAAAAAAAAAACTTTCACTCGTTGCAGAGGAAGGACGTGTTTTTTTTGCGCTTATCAATTTTTATTTTTTTTCTCGCGATTAAATACTTTTACAAATTTCTTAAATTCATTATCGGTTTAATTAATAATAATTTCAACATCTGAATTTTATTTTCATTTCGCGAATTCTTGCTGTCGCTTTTGTTTAAATTTAAATAAAATCAAAACTTACAACAATACTTGCATTAGCGGTGTTGTTGTTTTGCTTATCTCTTTTGCGTTTGTGTCTTTACCGTTTTAACTAACTCTCGCGCTCTTGCGTACAAATTGTTGTTGCATGTGTTCAATTTGACGCGCTCTCCCGCTCTTTCCTATTCTTGATTGATTTGCGCTCTCGTCTTTTGCCTACCTGCGACTCTGTGATACGTGTTTTTGTTTTTGTGCTTTCATCTCTTTTTATTCTTTAGTTGTGAAGGCTTACTCTGCACATTAACCCTTGTGTCAGAACTGGTCAGTATATTGTTATACACAGAATTTTTACCCTTAGAATTTTTATTTTTTATTTTTTGTATTTCCTTTTTTAATTAAATTAAACTTTTTAATAAAATGGTTGTCTGCTCAAAAAATAATTGCATAGTTGCCACTAATGCGGTTGACTCCCATGATTATATTCTGTGTTGGTTGTGTGACAATGCGGTTCACGTTAAGTGTGCAGGTTACACAGGCAGAATCAAGGAGTCTATTGCTAAAGGTGATGGCTTAAAATATGGATGTGATGCTTGCCGAGAGGTCGAGAATGAGATGCGCTCTTTCATGAGGCGGACTAGAGATAGTTTTGACACTTTAAGAGCAGGTTTTAATAAACTCCAAGCGGAGTTTACTGCGGTGGAGACTCAGTTCAGAAGTTTATCGCTTATGAATGAGTCTCCGAAACGTAAAAGGACCAGTCCTTGGGGTGTTTCTGTATCTGTAGATCCGCCAGCGTCTCTTATCGTCCCCGACCGGTCTCATGCACCGTCCACTCCTAATGTTCAGCAATTGATTTCGTTTAAGAGCCCGGTTGTGAATGCTATTAGTAAGGAATTACCGGTATCACCTGGGAATGATCTCTTAAAAACGATGCCTATTGTAGTGTCTGATGTGTCCGGGCAATTACCCATTCCAATGGAAATTGCCGATAGTTCTAAAAGTATCGAGGGCCCCGTAAACAAGTTGACTGCTGCAGTGGGTGACTTGTCCAACGTTACTGCTGCGGCTGACGCTTCGGGACCGCGGCCTCTCGTTGGCATACCACCAAAGAAACATATATTTGTTTCTAGGCTAGACCCTGTTGTCACATCTGATGATGTAATAGCCTTGTTAACGTCAAGAATGTCTCGACCACGCGTTACTTTAACGCCCGAAAGTTTTACCGATACAAAAATAGAACATTCAGCACGAATTGATTTTAAACTTATTTATTACAAACTGAGTATAGAATAATTATGATGGTGTTTCTTAGATACAACAAATTATAAAGTTTATCCATATATATTAAGCCCTAAGGCTCCTAGCCTCGAGCTTCGTTTCGTGCCAATTATCGGATGTTTATTTTAACGTATCGTTCCTGTGCAATTTTCTTCTATACTGACGCCTCGTCTCACTTCTTAGAGCTGGTTTCTGCCTCGATAAGTCAGGGTTGCATTCAGGTCGATACATACTAAGTCTAAAGGGAAAACGATCAGGGCTACCTAAATCCAGGGCATTGGCAGTAACGTACCGCCTCCACAACATCCCGCCTACCGTAAAACTACTCGGGAGTTTTACCCAAAACGTCTAATACAGCAAGCTTAGACACTGGTCGTTTTAAAATTCCGGCATTTGTTTGTACTTCAGCAACTCGTATTAGCCCATCTCTTGCTGGAATAACTTTCACGATGATTCCCCTTTTCCAGCTTGCCCTTGGTTGGTTTTCGTCACATATTATGACTAAGTCTCCCATCTTGATGGGTCGAATCGGTGCGAACCACTTTGTTCGCTTTGTCAGAGTTGGTAGATATTCCCTTATCCATCGTTTCCAAAACGTATTTTTTAATTGTTGTCAAATCCTATATTGTTTTTGATGACAAAAGTTGTCTTCCTCTCCAGGGGTTTGTGTCGAATTGGTTGTGCCAAGCAAGAAATGATTAGGTGTTAATGGACCTGGATCGTCTTTATCCACTGGAATGTGTGTAAGTGGTCTGCTATTTATGATATTTTCCGCTTCGATAAGCAAACTTCTAAGTGTTTCAACCTGGGGCGCCTTGTCTTGCAATGTTATTACCAAAACCTTTTTAACTGACTGAACTAGGCGTTCCCAACATCCTTCTGAACTTGGGTTTGCTGGACAATTGAACTTCCATTCTATGCCTTTATTTGCCATCTCTTCAGCGATGTAGTTCCAGTCAAATAGGTCTTTGACTTCCCTTATTAGACGATCAGCTCCAACAAAATTTGTTCCCATATCCGACCGTATTCTGATTGGTATACCACGCCTGTTTACGAAGTTTCGAATACATAAAATACATGCGTCTGTAGACAAATCCGCTGCTAATTCCAAGTGTATAGCTCGTATGGTAAGGCACGTAAATAGAGCCACCCATCGTTTTTCATGTCGACGGCCGATCGTTACAGTAACTGGCCCAAAATAGTCAAGTCCTACATAGGAAAACGGTCTTTGGTAAGGAGTGACACGATCGGTCGGTAACTGACCCATCAGAGTCGCTTGCGGTTGAATTTTTCTATTTTTACAAAACTGGCAAACTGTTTTTGCCCTTTTTACAGCAGCTCGCAAGCATATTATCCAAAATTTTTGACGAATCTCAGTGATAATGAGTTCATCGTTTTGATGGTGGAATCTCTCGTGATACGATGTTACTATTAAATTAGTTAGTTTGTGTTTTTTGGGTAATATGATAGGTTGACGAGCACTTTGCGATAGTGCTGTTGCATAGTCAAGCCTACCATTGACCACTAAGATCCCGTCGGCATTCATCGTAGGAGTTAAAGAGAAGATGCTACTTTCATTTGATACGCATGAATTTGCTTGTAAATCAGCTAGTTCCTTATGATAGATTTCCTTTTGCATGATTTTTACTAATGTATTTTCTGCATCTTGCAATTCCCGCGAAGAAAGTGCTGTTACATCATTATCACATTGACGTTTCAATATCCATTGTTTAAATCTCAATATCCATCCCATTGTTCGCTTCAGTTTCAAATACTTAGAAAATCTGTTTAGGTCAATAATATTTTCAACAGAAGTTGTTAAATATACCCGTTTTACTTCAGGGGAATCGTTTTCAACGTAGATCTTTTCCTGTACTGGCCAGCTAGATTCATCCTTCAATAAAAATTCGGGGCCTCTTGTCCAAATATTACCTGGCTCGTACTTAATTTTTACCTTTGTTCTCGTGGCTTTATCGGCAGCATTTAAATGTGTTGGAACCCATCGCCAATCATTTTCGTTTGTTGTTTCCAGTATTTCATTTATACGGTGAGCCACAAATTGTTTATATTTCCGATGATCTGATTGAATCCAAGCTATGACAGTCTTTGAATCCGACCATAATGTATATTTCTGTACGTTAACAGAATGACTTTCCAGTATCAGAGTCTTAAGTCGGGTACCTAAAACCGCTGCCTGAAGCTCTAATCGGGGAACAGATAAAGTCTTTATTGGTGCGCGTCTAGTTTTTCCCGCGACGAAAATTGTTTCGATAAGTCCATCAAGTATTATTCTCCAATAACCAACGGCAGCAAAGGCTTGTTCACTAGCATCTACAAAAATATGCAATTCTATGTTAGCTTGAGATGACATAAAATTTCGAGAGTAACATCTGTTTAATCTAAAACTCTTTACATTTTCGATTTGTAAGACCCAATTTTTGAAACGAATAAATAATTCTTCTGGGATCAAATCATTCCAGTGAATGCCTGACCTCGAGACATCCTGAATCAATATTTTTTCATGAATCGTCAGGTCGGCTAACATCCCTAATGGATCATAGATAGACATGACCAAGCTTAGAAGCTGCCTCTTTGTTGGACAATTTTCAGCTTTAAGTATGCTTTGTTCCACGCGATTCATTTTTAAGTCAAAAGTAAATTGGTCTATGTCGTTGTACCAATACATGCCCAATACCTTATCGACAGCCTTCTTATCCATACTTACTGGTAACTTATAAGTTTTATTTTTCTCTTCTTTATTCAATTTGTTTTGTACCCACTTCGAGTTTGAAACAAAGCCTCTTAGTTCAAAGTGAGCTAATTCATGCACCCTTTTTACTTCAGAGCTTATGTCGTATGCCTTTTGCTCAGATACAAAGCTTGCTACAAAGTCATCAACGTAATGATTATTTTGTATTGCATCAATTACTTCCTTTGAACTCGTACTGTTTTGCGCGTTTATATTTTTTACATATTGAGCACAACACGGAGAACAAGTGGCTCCGAATATCATGACCGTCATCTTATAAGTATCGACTTCTCTTGTTGTGTCACCGTGTCTCCATAAAAACCGTAAGCAATCCTGATCTTCCTGTCGAACTCGCACCTGCAAGAACATTTCCTTGATATCTGCACAAACTGCCACTGCTCCTTGTCGAAATTGGAATAAAATTTGAGTCAATGGCGGATTTTCATCGGGTCCTTTTAATAATCTTGAATTCAATGAAACTTCTTCGATTGAGGCTGCTGCGTCGAATACTAGACGTAGCTTTCCTGGTTTGTTCACGTTGTAAACGGCGAAATGAGGTAGATACCATGTCTTAGAACTGGTTACACAAGTTTGAAGTTTTGTCATTTTGACGGCATATCCTTTCTTCACAAAGTCCATAATGGCTTCATCGTAGGTCTTTACGCTATTTGAGCGAATAATTTTATGCTCTATTAATTGGAGTCTTTTCAAAGCCATACTGTAACTGTCGGGAAGATTTAATGTTTCTTTTGACCATAACAATCCGGTTTCATATTCTCCTTCTAATTTTACAGTTGTGTTTTGAAGTATCTCTTTAGCTCGAATTATGTCAGCGGACTCTACAGACTTAAAATACGGCCGTACTCCAAAATTCTCAGTTGTGAAATAATCTGCCATCAAATCGTGCATTTCCCTGTTCATTTGGTCCTCCAAAGAATTCGCATGAAATACTGATGTCACTAACGGGCTTGTATTAGAAAGGTCTGCTCTTGATCCAAAAATCACCCATCCCAAAGGTGTTTTTGATGCCACTAGTCTTGGACCGATATCAACGCTTCGGGTAGTCTTGACCAGGTGGGTATTATCTATGCCGATCAGTATTGTTGGTTTGGCATCTGTGTAACTTGCTATTGGGAGGTTCGCAACTCGAATATACTCTTCCGCTAATGTTTGATGATCCATTGATTGTAGAGGTAATTCCAGATCAGGGATTGTAGTGCCTTTTAACTGTAACCAATTTTTATTTCCATTAATACCTCTTATTTTTAGATGACATACTGTCGTATTCAAGTTAATGGCATGATTCTTAATCCAATTTAATGTTAACCGATCCATGTTTTCTTTTACCCCTAGCTTTTTAGCTAAATTCTCATTAATTAACGTTACGTTGGAACCCTCGTCCAAAAACGCGAACGTTTTAACTAATGTATTCTGCGGGCCCATTAATTCGACTGGCAGGACTTTAACTAACAACCTTTTCATGCTAGATTTGACTGTATGTGTCGCTGCTTCTGCTTTATCTTCTTCTACCGTCTGTCTATTAGGGTTGTGCAACGATTTGTGATGTGAACTCCTGCAGCCACTGATGTTACATCTTCGTTTGAACTTACAGGATATCATATTGTGGTTGCGTTTTAGACAGCTGAAACAAACCCCTAATTTCTTGACCATGTTCCACTTTTACATATACATCGCATTCAGACAAAGAGTGGTCACCATTACATTCGGTGCAAACTTTTGTATATTTCTTATCCTTCTTTTGATATTCGCCAGTATTTGTTTGCATTACCAGTTTTGGATTGTGACGACAATCACCTTTTGAAGTGGGCCTGTTCGAAGTTGTCATTAATGTTACCTTCGCAATCGTTCTTGCTATACTATTTAACCAATTACTAAAATCCATCAAATTGGCGTATGGATATATTTGAGATGAAAACTCTTGCCACTGCATGCGTTTTGACATTGGCATTTTTAAAAATAAATGATTGAACTGAGTATAGAATAATTATGATGGTGTTTCTTAGATACAACAAATTATAAAGTTTATCCATATATATTAAGCCCTAAGGCTCCTAGCCTCGAGCCTCGTTTCGTGCCAATTATCGGATGTTTATTTTAACGTATCGTTCCTGTGCAATTTTCTTCTATACTGACGCCTCGTCTCACTTCTTAGAGCTGGTTTCTGCCTCGATAAGTCAGGGTTGCATTCAGGTCGATACATACTAAGTCTAAAGGGAAAACGATCAGGGCTACCTAAATTCAGGGCATTGGCAGTAACGTACCGCCTCCACAACAAGCCTATATTCGGAAGAAAGTTAACGTCTCGAATATTGCGGTGGAGAAGTTAAAATTTTTTTATTCTCGGGACATTTCGTCCTTTAAAATTAGTGTTTCTACCAATATCTTCGACACTATATGTCGAGAAGATTTTTGGCCAAAACATATAATAGTTAAGGAATATACTGTAAAAAGAAAAATCGGAAACCGATTCGTTTGCCAACAACAACTAACACTATTCCTGCCACATCAGCATCTGCTGGTGTGTCAAAAAACTAGCTTCGTCCCTTAACCTGGGTTACCAGAACGTTAGAGGACTGAAATCTAAACTTTCTAATCTCTATGTAGATAGTCTTTCTTTTGAACATAACATTCTAGCTTTTACAGAGACGTGGCTAAAACCTGATATTGCATCGGTTTTTTCCTCAAACTTTTCTATATTCAGACGTGACCGGATTTCTCGCATAGGTGGTGGCGTTCTGATAGCTGTTGATGCTGCTTTATCATCTGAAATGATTCAATTTTCTAGTACCCAGGAGATTGAGTTTGTCGGTGTTAAAGTAAATTTTAAATCTTTTAATGCTTTCATTACTTGTTCCTATATTCCACCATTGTCAGACATGGTGGTATATTTAAATCATTTAGAGCCAATTCAGTTTGTCTCCTCCTTAGTTTCCAGTCAAGACTTGCTCATAGTTGTAGGTGATTTTAATTTACCCGCTTTAGCATGGTCAGATGAATCTACCACGTTGCTGCCCTCTTTGTCACATGACTTCATTGATGGCCTTCTAGGCTTATCTTTATTCCAAGTCAATCCTGTCTTAAATTCTAATGGAAAATCGTTAGATCTTATTTTTGTATTGGATTCTTCTTATTGTGAGGTTTCTAGGATCGAACCATTTGTTCTTCCAGAAGACAAATTTCATCCTACACTAAATTTAAAAATTGATTTGTCCTTGCTTTCACCATTACTTGGTTCAAATGAGTTACCTCTAACTAGGTGCTTTCGTAAGACTGACTTTGCCAGCCTTAATGAAAACATTGCTACTCCGATTGGTCTTATCTGTACAATTGTAGAGATATGAACTCAGCTGTTCGCTTTTTCTATGATACTCTGAATTCACTCTTTGATATTTGTGTGCCTCTTGGTAGGCTGGAGCCGCTAACAAACCTCCCTGGTTCTCTCGTGAGTTATCCAATTTGAAAAATGTGAAGACACGATATTATAAGAAGTTTCAAAAAACACTTCGTTCATCAGATTATGCTCTGTATACAGTTGCTCGTTCAAAGTTCATGATGCTTAATACACAATGCTATAAGAATTATCTTCAGCGGTGTAAGCTTCAGTTTTCTTCTGACCCTAAACAATTTTATAATTTTGTTAATTCTAAACGTAACACCTCTGTGCACCCATGTTTTTTGTCATTTCAAAATAAAAAAGCGAGCACTGATCAGGCAATTGCCGATATGTTTGCGAGTTTTTTCAAAACAACCTATTCCTCAGCGGAATATCGAGCAAGTCCGTATCCTTATCATTTAGAGAAGGCTAATTGCATTTTCAATCCAGTGATTGATGAAAGTTCTCTTCTTAGCGAAATTAAACTAGTTAAACCTAATTATTCTCCGGGGCCAGATGGTCTTCCTGGATGCGTACTCAGGTTCTGTGCAAACGCATTATGTAAATCCATTTTAAAATTGTTTCTATTGTCTGTCGAATCTTCTTCTTTTCCATCTATTTGGAAGGAGTCGTATATCATTCATCTGCATAAAAATGGCAATAAGTCCGAAGCCTCTAACTATAGGGGTATCTCAAAATTGTCCGCTATTCCGAAAGCTTTTGAGAAAATTATAACTTCTCAAATGCAACATTTTTGCAGTTCTATTATTTCGCCATCCCAACATGGGTTTGTTAAAAGATCTCAACCACTAACCTTTTAGAATTTACATCAATAATTATCAAGGGGTTCAAAAATGGTAAGCAAACTGATGTAATATATACTGACTTTAGCAAAGCCTTTGATTCCGTTAATCATACCCTATTACTTTCTAAGCTGAGCGACATTGGGTTTCCACCGCTTTTCCTTTCTTGGGTTCGAGAATATTTAACAAATAGAAAACAGAAGGTACTTTTTAAGTCTTCTTTTTCCGCTTCCATTCCTGTGACTTCTGGTGTACCTCAAGGTAGTCATCTTGGCCCTCTGCTCTTCACACTATTTATTAACGATCTTCCATCAGTCATTGTTCATTCGCGCGTGCTTATGTATGCTGACGATGTCAAACTTTGTCTTACTCATAAAGATACAGATTCATTTAGTCGGCTACAAGCTGATCTTAAAAACTTTCAATACTGGTGCCAGTTTAATCTACTAAATCTTAACACTACCAAATGTAAGATAACGACTTTTTTCCGTAACTCTCCTCAACTGGTCACTTATTTTCTAAACAATAGCCCTTTAGAACGTCTAAATAATATGAATGATTTGGGCGTACTTATGGACCATAAGTTAAATTTTAACACCCATATTTCCACCACGGTCGCAAAGGCCATGAGTGTCCTGGGTTTCATTAAAAGATTTTCAAAAGAATTTGATGACCCCTATACAACTAAAGTTCTTTTTACTTCGCTTGTCCGTCCTATTTTAGAGTATGGATCTTGCATTTGGTCACCTCAATATGAGTCGCACCAGATTAGACTTGAATCCGTTCAAAAGCAGTTCTTGCTATTTGCTCTTCGTGGCTTAAGCTGGGATCGCAATGTCAATTTGCCTTTGTATTCTAGTAGACTTCTCTTGATTAACCTTCCATCCCTAACTAACCGTAGAATTATGCTTGGTGTCATTTTTATGCACAAGCTCCTAATTGGTGATATCGACTCGCCTGAGTTATTAGCTCAGGTGAATCTGTCGGTACCATGTAGACGGAGTAGACATCCTTTGATACCTTTATCCCTTAGTCGTTGTTCTTCTAACTATGCTATGCATGAACCTTTTAGGGTCCTCTGCTCTGATTACAACCTTCTATTCCCTGTAATCGGCTCAGAGTTTTCTATTAATATGCTTAAAACATCTATCCTATCCCATTTAGTTAATAGATAGCTGTAGTATTATTTGTTTGTCTGTTTTTTCTATTGTGTATTTGTCCACGCGATTCTTGCCGTGCGTTATACGGGTGCACCCCTCGGTCGGTCGGATAGGAGGTGGGCAGTTATCTGCTTGGGCTCGCGCGTAACAGGCTATGTCCTGGTGTCGTAGGGGCCACTTGAACGTACTGCGCATAGTATCGTCAACGTTCGCTAAAGAAGAATAATTACTAGTTTTTAACAGAAAAATTTTGTTTTTCTCTATTTTCTGTAAATCTTGGTGTAGCCTCTCTTCTTGCTCGTCGTTGGTTTCGCCGAAGTTGTTAGGGAGATTCAGGTGGGAATGTGGGAATCCACGAAAATGGATTTTTAGCGACATTTGAACTCCCATTTTTCGGTAATTCTTCAAAAGTCCTCCCATGATGTGCCTGTATGCAGCTGATTCTGTAGCCGATAAACGTTTTGTGAAATTTTTGTCGTCGATCAATTTTCTTATATCTGGTCCAACAAAAACAATCAATCCCTTGATCTTCGCATATTAAGTTTTGGGAAGCAGCTTAATGAAATACTGGAGAGCTGGCTCATCTCGCTTGAGCGCCTTAACAAAGTTTTTGATGATTTGGGTTGACTAGAGGTGGGGCAGACGTGGAGTAAACTGATGACGAGCGGGCCAAACTTTTTGGTAAAAAAATTTTTTTCATTATATAAATATCAAATGATTCTCGTCAATCAAAAATTTACTGTCACTGCTTTTTATTATTATAGAATCTGAACTTTCTAGAGTGCATTTTGATAACCTAATTTTCGATAACAAACCAAAGCAACAATTTTGTTCGTTCCTTGTTCTGATTTATTTCATTTGTTTTTGTTTCAAATCCCATTTCGGAATTGATAATTTATCGGTAGGCACTAATTAAGAATTTTTGTTATGTATTTATATATTTTATTAATCGCAAACCACAGTTTAGTTGTTTGGCTGACATTGTCGGCCAGCCTAGTTTTCCCTATGGCCAAAAGTGCTGATTTTGTATGATCATGTTCAATGCTTAATATAATTGTCCTACGCTCTTATTTATAATAACAAATGCGTTTATGTATTATTAAAAAATTTTGTTCACAATCTTTTTCCAATCATATTTCAGTATCTCGCTTAACGAAGCACCCTAGCGCCACCACCAGCCAACGGCCAACTCCGTCCTTATGTAAAAACGTTTATGTTCATAACTTGGCTATTTCAGTCCGATTTTGATCAAATTTGGTATTTTTCTGAATATTAGTAATTAGTAGTATTAGAAATAGTCGGTTAAGTTATGCCAATAAACGTTTGTTGAAAGGGCGTCATAAGGGCGAAGATGGTCAATGTCTGGTGGCGGCGCTAGGGTGCTTCTGGGCTTGTAAGAGTAAATTTTAAACATACACTGAAGAGGATTTCAGCACCGCAAACTAAAACACGATCTTCATCTCTTGGATTTAAAATATGAACTGATTTTATTAACAAACGTCTTGTGTATATAAATGAATTCTTAGACTCTAAGAGGCGACAATTGTTCTTAAAAATGTGTATTCTAATGTTTATATTCATGCACAGCGTTGGCGACTTGATATTGCGCCGTTGTTATAATCTTAAGTGCTTTTCCACAGAGTGTGGAAGCATGTTTTGTTTGGTTTTTGAGCCATACTTGATATATGAATCTGTATGACCAATTTTTGTTTTATGTTTTGTATATTTCGTTGGTCCATCTGGTTTGGTGAAGCCATTTCAGATGAACACGATGTTTATTCTTAAACATACACACATAAATCCTCTTTAAATTCTCTTTAAGTTTTCATTTTCTAAGACCATCCAAATGACCTCTGGAGTACCTCAGGGTAGTCATTTGGGTTCATTGCTATTCACTCTTTTTATAAATGATCTTCCATTGGTAGTGAAACATTCTCGTGTGCTTATGTACACGGATTATGTTAATCTTTACCTCAGTTTTAAAGACATATCGTCTTCTTGTCTGCTTCAATCGGATCTTAATGATCTTCAGAGTTGGTGTGAAACCAACCTATAAAACCTTAACGGCTCTAAGTGTAAAGTTATGTCTTTTTATAGATGCACTCCATACTTAGCAACTTATTATCTTATCGACACTCCCTTAGAGCGGTAAGATATTATTAACGACTTAGGTGTTCTTATGGACCATAAATTAACTTTTAATCCTCATATTTCTGCTACTCTCTCGTAATTTAACTGCCGCCGTGTACAGACGTGTTTTTTAATGCACTCCGCAAAAATTGAGTGTAAAAAAAAGACCGCGTTTGCAAAAATTTGTGTAAGGCTCTCAGTCGCCCCAGAGACGCCTAGTTACAATCATATTGCTATTAGATTGCTCTAATAGCAATAAATACTAAGTTGCAACAACAAAGTGCGTAATTTTTACATAAGCCATGTCCACCAATTCGGGCCCAAGCTCTCTCGATCCCCAACTTTGTTGTTGTAACAGCTACAAGAACTAATTGTACAACAACAACGTGAGCGTCGACTCTCGGTCCAACGCAACAACGCGTACTTTTCGGTGGTGTCGCCGACCCCACTGAATGCTAACGTAAGCAATAACACCGAAAGTGCCAGCCACTCAGCAATCAAAAGCAACTTACCGTGGAGAGAGCAGTGTGCTTCTCCATCAATAACGATAACTGGGTCACCGATTGCACCGACCAGCACCGTCAGCTCGTTGACAGCAACTACTGCAGCGTCTGCCGAAGTATTGACCTGCCTCAAGCCGTCAACGACAAGTCGCCCTGAGTCAGCCACAATAGTAAACCCAACGACTTCTGTCCAAACTGGAATGGATAGATATATTAAAATAACTAAGCGGAAGCTAAGCCCGCAAAAGAAAAAAAGTGGCAACACGCCGAAAATAACCAAACCAAATGAACGAGTAGCACCCCTTAGCGGGAATCGTTTTAAAATTCTTGCCGATCAGCAAGATGATCAAGCCGGCGCTGTAGATAAAGTTAAATCGGCTAGACCACCCCCCTTATACATCCGTGGAGCCAACTGCAGCGCCCTGATTTCGAAGCTAGTAGAAACAGTAGGGGCAAATAACTTTGTTGTAACCCCTCTCAATAGGGGTAACATTAAAGAAATTAAATGTCAAACCCAAACTGAGGACAATTTCCGCATCATTGAAAAGTACCTCCGTAATGCTAACATCAACTTCTATACCTACCAACTAAAAAGCAGTAAAGGGCTCCAGGTTGTGTTGAAGGGGATTGAGCCATCGGTCCCTACTCAAGAAATAGCAGACGCGTTGGTCGAAAAAGGGTTTGCGGTCAAATCCGTTGTCAACATCATCAACAGGAACAAAGTCGCACAGCCGCTCTTTAAAATCGAGCTCCAACCAGATGCAAAGCGGTCGAAGCCAAATGAAGTGCACCCAATCTACAACCTACAGCTCCTATTGCACAGAAGAATCACCGTAGAGGAGCCCCATAAGAGACACCAACCACCGCACTTGACTTGATTGATTTCGCAGTAACCAAGAGGATTCCACGTAATCGGATCACTGCGGATACACTGCTAGATTTAAATTCCGATCACTCTCCAGTATTATTCACACTATTAACAAGACCTCAAGTACTTGATCGCCCATATAGGCTTACAAACAACAAAACAAATTGGCTTAAATTTAAAATGTACATGAGTGCCCACATTGACTGTTCGCCGAAACTGGATGCTGCAGAGGACATTGATATGTGCGTCTCTGCACTTGAGTCTATGATGGCAGCTGCAGCAAAAGTATCTACTCCACCTGCCTCTTCTTACACTAAACCTGTTGACAGGCCTACGAACCGGCGGATAGAACAATTAGTAACGGAAAAACGACGTCTAAGAAGAGAATGGCAGATTACTCGCTCACCAGCAGCAAAACTTCGCCTAAGGCATGCTAATCGCAACCTCTCCAAGGCGTTAAGGCTCAAAGAAAATACATAGAAAAGCTCAGCCCAACCAGCACTAAACATCCTCTGTGGAAAGCCCACCCAACTTTAAGCGCTCCTGCAGAGACAATTTCACCGATAAGGAGTCCAACCGGTGGATGGGCCCGCAGTGACGAAGAGAGGACATCCGTATTTGCCACACATCTTAAAATGGTTTTCCAGCCAAATCCAACATCAAACTCATCTGTACTTCCCCCCTTCGAGCACACTAACGGATAGTGAGTACTCGGAACTCCAATCGGACGAGATCACTGCAGTTATTAAAAACCACATAAAGCCAAAAAAAGCCCCTGGCCATGACCTAATCACACCGAAAATGATCCTGGAACTCCCTATCATTGCCATACAATACATCTGCAAACTGTTCAACGCTATAATAAGAATTGGCTACTTCCCAAGAACATGGAAAAGGTCCACTATCATCATGATTCCTAAAGTGGGAAAGGACAAAACCCAGCCATCATCCTATAGGCCAATTAGTTTGCTGCCATGTCTTTCGAAGCTTTTTGAAAAGGTCCTGCAGATCCGACTAAACTCATTTCTGGCATCGGAGAACACAATCCCTTCACACCAGTTCGGCTTCCGCGAAAAACATGGTACAATTGAACAAGTCAATCGCATAACATCCGAAATACGAACAGCATTCGAACTAAAAGAATACTGTGCGGCTGTCTTTCTCGACGTTGCCCAGGCTTTCGATAGAGTTTGGCTGGAGGGTCTGATGTTCAAAATCCGGCAAAAACTGCCACAGTACACCCACAAACTCATGGAATCTTACCTTTACAATAGGCAATTCGCTGTAAGATGTAATGGCTCCGTCTCTGCTGATTTTGAAATCAAAGCTGGTGTACCGCAAGGCAGTGTACTCGGCCCATTGCTCTACCTACTGTACACTGCAGACTTACCAACGAGTTTAGGACTTACAACGTCCACTTTTGCCGATGACACGGCAATCCTCAGCAGATCCAAATGCCCAATACAAGCCTCTGCAAAATTAGAGGAACACCTCAAGGTGGTAGAGGAATGGCTAGCAACCTGGCGTATCCGGGTCAACGAGCAGAAATGCAAACATGTTACATTTACGCTTAACAGAAGAAACTGTCCAGCTCTAATGCTAAACAACGTACCAGTTCCTCAAGCCGAGGATGTCACTTACCTTGGCATCCACCTAGACAGAAGACTAACTTGGCGCAAGCACATCGAGGCAAAAAAGTCACAGCTTAAACTGAAAGCAAGTAGCCTACATTGGATCATCAATGCTCGGTCCCCTCTACGTCTGGAATATAAAGTCCTCCTATACAACTCCGTACTGAAACCCATCTGGACTTACGGAGCCGTACTATGGGGGAAGGCAAGTACCAGCAATGTCGATATTATACAAAGAGCGCAGTCAAAAATTTTAAGATCAATCACGGGGGCCCCGTGGTACATACGGAACGACAACATTCAAAATGATTTAAATATACCTAGCGTAAAATCTGAAATAGGTAGTCAGCAACTAAAGTATTCTGCGAAACTGGATGCACACCCAAATGTTCTTGCCAATTCCCTTACGCGAACTAATAATAGAACTCGTCTTAAAAGAAATGACAGACCAACCCAATAACAAGTGATTCGGGCCGCCTGCAATATCCCCAGGATTTATATTAAGTACTAGATTAAGAAAAATATCTCAAACTTGTTGTTAGGCTCTAATTTAAGAGTAGATTCAACAAATATATATTAAACGTTAAAAAAAAAAAAAAAAAATATTTCTGCTACAGTTAGTAAAGCTATGAATGTTCTTGGGTTTGTGAAACGATAGTCAAAAGAGTTTGACGATCCGTACACAACCAAAATTCCGTATACTTCTTTAATCCGTCCTATCTTAGAGTACGGATCTTGCATATGGTCACCTCAGTATGAGACGCACCAAAGTACAATTGAATCTGTTCAAAAGCAATTTCTGCTTTTTGTTCTTCGCGGTCTAATTTGGGATCGCAATGTCAATTTGCCATTATACTCCAGTAGGCTTCTTTTAATCAATATATCTTCTTTAATTAATCGTAGAGTAATGCTTGGTGCTATCTTTATTCATAAACTTTTAATAGGTGAAATAGACTCTCGTGAGCTATTGAACCAGTTAAACCTATCTGTACCCCGTAGACCTACTAGAAATTTTATTCCTCTATCCTTAAAACACTGTAGTTCTAACTATTCTTTGCATGAACCTTTTCGAGTCCTATGTTCTGATTACAATCTTCTGTTTCCCGTAATCAGATGAGATGTCTCTCTTTCCTTGTGAAAACTTCTATTTTAGCACATTTAGCTCGTAATTAGCTGTAGTTAATCATATTTTTAATTGTTTGTCCGTTTTATTTCTATTTGTCCACGCGATCGTGCCGTCCGATATGCGGCTGCGCCCCAGGGTCGGTCTGGCGGGAGGTGGTCAGCGCTCTGCTTGGGCTCGCACTAAACAGGCCATGTCCTGGTGTCGTTGAACTGGCCACTTGAACGTACTTCGTATTGTACGCGAGTTATGCCATTAGCAACACTTCCCATAACAGCCGACCCAAGAGGTCTACACTCCACATTAATGTAAACATAAACAATACCATTCCATTAAACATAGAGTGTCACAAGATAAGTGACAGTTTCCCTAAACATAGAGTGTCACAAGATAAGTGACAGTTTCCCTAAACATAGAGTGTCACAAGAAAAGTGACCAGAAGAAAACATTATAAACACTTAGATGTAAGCCAAACCAGAATATGATTTGATTCAATAAAGCAGTCTTGATTTAACACTCAACCAGAACAGACTCAATCTTGATTGGCGCAGTCGGTACTCGAGTTCACAGCTAAAATATTGTGGAAACTTTGAACGCAATCAAAGATAACGAAACAATATAATACTGTGGAAAACAAAACATTTAGTGACAAAATAAAATATATATATTGTGGAAACTTTGGAGAAAATCTAAGCCAACGAAACAATATAATATTATAAAAACATTTTGTGACAAATAACGAAACAATATAATATTGTAAAAACACTTTGTGCAAACAAACAGAATTATTGTGGAAACTTAAAAAAAAAAAAAAAAAAAAAAAGTTAACGAAACAATAAAACATACACCATTAAAATGGCACAAATTAACGAAATACAACAATGCATTCAAATGCTAACATCAATAATAATATCCAATCAAGAGATGCATTCTAATCCAACAACAAGGGAGAGAAACAGCATCGAGAAGGAAACAAGGTACTTGCCGGTGTTCACTGGACAGGAGGGAACGTTACATGGTTTCATTTCGGCAGTCAACCAAATCATGGAGGAGTATGATGATAACGACTAGGTCTTCACTGTTATATTCAACACCAAAATTCAAGGTCAGGCTAGAACTATGCTTAATATTAACCCCCCTACATCTTGGGCTGATTGCAAAACTCGTCTTCGACGTCATTATCGCCCAAGAACGGATCAAATGGGTCTAACCAGAAAATCTTGTGGTCCAATGCCCATTGCCTTAATGAATAAAACAACATTAACAGATATAAGAATTGAACTTGCAAATTATATTGGTCTGAATTATGGAAATTTAAATAAAAAACTATTATTAGCCAAAAATGACAATGACCATAGTACATATAACAAACAGACAACTAATAAAAATACAAACCAAAATACTGAACAGAGTCAAAAGGTAAAACAGTCTCAAAATCCCAATAGACAACAGAGTCAAAATACGAGACAGTATTAAAATGACAACAGAGTCAGAACATAAGACAAAATCAAAATTATCAGCAACCACCAGCAGAAGCAATGAGTGTAGATAATACAAATGAGGAAGTAGTAAACAGCACAGATAATCAAGAGTTTTTTACCAACTAGCCTTGGATGAAAAAAAATTTTTATAAAAGGAACAATAGAGGAAGATACTTATATTATTTTAGTAGATACAGGATCAACCATAAGCATTTTAAACACAATTAATGTACATAATTCCAAATACAAAATAATTGAAAAATATTCAAAAACCATACATACGATAAAGGGAAAAATAGAAAGTGACAGTTACTTAGTGAAAACAAAAGTGCCAAGGGAGTTTAAATATATAAATTATGCAAGAACAAAATGGGTGGCTATGCCCCTGGAAAAATCATATGATTTTCTATTGGGCATGGACTTCATTCAAAGGAATTTTGCAAATATTGATTTTCAAAACAAAATTATTAAACTTAACAATGGGGTCGAAATTCCATTCCTTTCCAAACAATCAGGAAATCTTTGCGTAATGGAAGTAAGTGAAATTGATGATCTTAAGTTAAAAGAACTCAATACTGAGGAAGAACAAATAATAAGAAATCTTTCAAAAAGTACGAAAAGTTATGTTTCAAAGAAGGGGATCACTTAACCAATACTAACACTATAGTTCATAGCATAAAAACTACTACAGACCAACCTATTAATTCAAAACTCTATCGGGTCTCCCCAAAATATGAAGAAGAAATAAAGAAACAAATAATTTATATGGAAAACAATGGAATTATAAGAAAAATCAAAAGCAAATATAGTTCTCCAATATGTGTCACACCTAAAAAAAGAGATAGCTCTGGAATTCAAAAGTATCGTATTTGTGTAGACTATATGCGTTTAAACCAAGTAACCGTTCCAGATAAGTACCCAATACCTATCATGGACGCTGTATTAGACAAACTCGGTAAAGCCCAATATTTTACTACATTAGATTTAGCAAAAGGCTATCACCAAATTTTAATGGCAGAAGAAGATATAGAGAAAACAGCATTCATTTCACCAATGGGTTTATATGAATATGTTAGAATGCCTTTTGGGTTAAAAAATGCCCCAGCCACATTTCAACGTTTAATGAATGAAATACTGAGGGATTATATAAACAAAAGTTGTGTTGTATACATGGACGATATTTTGATATTTTCAACAACACTTGAGGAACATAAGATTGCTTTAGAAAACATTTTCAAAATACTTAGAAATCATAACTTAAAAATTCAACCAGACAAATGTTCCTTCATGAAACAATATACTGAATATTTAGGACACATTCTCACAAAGCAAGGGATTAAACCCAATCCACATAAAATAGAAGCAATAAAAGCAATGCAGCTACCTAAAACAGAAAAGCAATTGAAAGGATTTCTTGGTATGACAGGATTTTACAGAAAATTTATTAAGGACTATTCCAAAATAGCTTACCCAATGATCAGATATTTACAAAAAGGCACACAAATTAATACAAATGACCCACAGTTTATAGATGCCTTTGAAAACCTTAAAACACTTATAAGCTCACATCCAATCTTAAAATATCCAGAGTTTGATAAACCATTTACCATTACAACAGATGCCAGTGACTTCGCAATAGGTGCAGTATTGTCTCAACAAGGGCAACCAGTTGCATTCGTTTCAAGAACTCTAAATAAACAAAAAAAACTACAGTACAATTGATAAAGAATTTTTATCCATTATATGTACATGCAGTAAACTATTTTAGACACTATTTGATAGGTAATAAATTCCAAATTATAACAGATCATGCTCCGATAAAATATCTAAACTCTAAATACAAAGGGAAAGAAATGAACAGCTGAACTAATAAACAAGGACAAATGAGTCAAACTTTAAACTATCAGATACACAGCATTCAGCAGAGGAAGGAGGATTTACAAATTTCTATATAAAAGACGATATTGTAAACAAATATAAAACTCAGATAATAGTAACACTTATACAACAACGGACAATATTAATATTTAGCATGGTAGAAAAATAATAGAAGTAAGCCCAGCAGAAACAGAAATTGAAATCGAAATCAAAATGCAAAATAATATAAATAAAGGAACAGTAGGAATTTTTTCAGAAGTTCCAGACTCAGAATATTATAAGATACAATGTATCTTAACGAACATTTTTTCACACTGTAATAATATAAAATTTTTTAAATGTACTAAGAGAGCTGAGGAAATTTCAAGCGAGGAAGAGTTACACAAACAAATAGCTATTTACCACACCAAAGATTCATTACATAGCGGAATAAATGAAGCTTTTAATTCGTTAAAGAACAAAATATATTTTCCAAAGCTAAGAGACCATATTCAGTTGATAATTTCAAATTGTAAAAAATGTAAGGAAATTAAATATGACAGAAAACCAATCAAACCTAAGTTTCAATTCACAGAAACACCGGATGTTAAAAATCAAATTATACATTTAGACATATTTCATATAAAACACAAATCGTTTGTTAATATAACAGATAGAAACTGGAAAACTAAAATGGAAATTATGATTGAAATAAAATAATAATGGATAATGAATTTCGATCAGAACAGATAAAACAATACTTAAACCAAGAACAAATAGAAATCCATTATACAAAGCCAAATTCACATACAGGAAATGCAGACATAGAAAGCCTACATTCTACTCTCATTGAAATAATAGCAGGAATAGATGATGATTTATCAATTTCATCCAAAATGCAATTAGCAATAACAGCTTATAATAACCGTTATCACTCTACAATAAAATGTACACCAAATTATGCAAAAAACATAGAAGATGAGGAAAAACTAAAAAACACTATTATCAAGCACAAAGAAAAAATTTTAAGCAAACAAAATAATACAAGAGAAGATTATGAGGAGGAAAGACACGAAGGACCAATTAAAAACTATAAACGAGTTAGGCATAAGGATGAACCTTATTTTAGAATTACAACATTAAATAATATTCATCCATGTAATATAAAAAAGACCGTCAAAGCAGGAAAAATTAATTTCTAACAAAATACAGATTGACATCCTTGAAACAAAAATTTTTTTTTCTCTTATCCTCAGATTTTCATAATTTTTTACGTTATAATGTGTGTTCAAGGCAGATTACAAATTGAACCAATTCAATCAAATGCAGGATATGCACCTATACAAACTTATTCCACGGAAATAGTTAATGAAACAGTAATTATACTACACATTATTAATATCGACCCTTTAAGTAATATAATAAATCAAATGGAGACAAACATTAAAAATTTTAACATCACAGGAAAAAAGGAGCTATTAGCCGAAATAAATCTAATTAGAGTTAAAATAAAATCCATAGCCCCAAAGAACAGAATAAAAAGAGGAATGTTAAATAGTGTAGGAACAACATACAAATGGCTTTTTGGAATTATGGACGATGAAGATAGAATAGATATTTTAGATCACCTTAACAATATTGACCAAAACAACCATAATATTATACAAGACATGAACCAACCAATTGTTATAAATACACATTTTAATAAAACAATACACAACTTAGCAGAAACAATTAAACAAGACAGAACAATAATCAAGGACATACTTACAAGCATGGACAATCAAAATCAAGAAATAGAAATGAAAATACTTCATAATGACCAAATGGGGAAATTAAAAAATATAGAATTCAAAATAAATTATATTCAGGAAAACATAGCATCAGAAAAAATAATATAATCGTACCAGAAATTTTATCAGAAGAGGAAATAAATAAATTAATCCGTACTAATCCGTATGGGCATTTTAAAATATAAGAATAATTGCATCATAATCGCAATTAAAATCCCAAAATCATTTATAACCATAGATGTTAAGTTAATTATTCCTATACCAAATATAGATTATATACAAATAGACCAAGAAAATCAGTTAATTGTAGAAATAAATAATAAAACATTTACATATGAACCCAACAAAATTTTGAAAGAATTAAAATTAAGTAAAAGTTGTACCATTAATAACAATTGCAAATTTATATTCAACAATATAACGAGTATCGAAGAAATTGACGATGATACAATTATAATCAAAAATGCCAAGAATACAAAAATATATCAAAATTGCGATAAAAGAAATATTATACTTAAGGGAAGTAAATTAATTCAATTCGGTAACTGTAAAATTCAAATTCTAAATGAAATATTTTTTAACGAAAAAACAGAATTTCACGAAAATTTTTTTTATCCAACAGAACTATTGAATCAAACCTATAAAAACACAATTAACTTTGATCATGTAACAATAGATAATTTTGACAATTTAAAAGAAATCACAGAACTTAAATACGAAAAGAAAATGACAAATTGAATATTTTTAACACTTTTTATTATTATTATTATTATATGTTTATCCATTTATATATGTACATATATACTGTAAAAAGAAAAATATAAACATTAATGTAAACAGAATTCAGGAGAATTCATACTCTCAGAGGGGAGGAGTTATGCCATTAGCAACACTTCCCATAACAGCCGCACATTAATGTAAACATAAACAATACCATTCCATTAAACATAGAGTGTCACAAGATAAGTGACAGTTTCCCTAAACATAGAGTGTCACAAGATAAGTGACAGTTTCCCTAAACATAGAGTGTCACAAGAAAAGTGACCAGAAGAAAACATTATAAACACTTAGATGTAAGCCAAACCAGAATATGATTTGATTCAATAAAGCAGTCTTGATTTAACACTCAACCAGAACAGACTCAATCTTAATTCGCGTCAACGTCCAGACAACCATAATATTTATAAATTTAAAATATTTAAGAAGACCTACTTCGTTTAAATTTTAATTAAAAATGAGTTGTTCTTATTTTGATTTCAGTTTTGCCATTGGCGTTGCGAATACTGGTGCTACAGCAATAGCGGAAATTCAATTTGCTGACTATATATTTCCCAGCTTTGATCAAATTATTAATGAAGCCGCTAAATATAGATACAGAAGCGGTGGCCTGTTTGACTGCGGATCTCTAACATTTCGAGTACCGTGTGGTGCGGTTGGACATGGGGCGTTGTATCATTCTCAAAGCCCTGAAGCATATTTTGCCCACACTCCTGGTCTTCGTGTAGTCGTATGTTGTATTTCTAGTTATTGTGATATGTGTATTTACGTATATTTGATGTTGTTTTTTTACCCTTGCAGAGGGTACTATAAAATTAGTCAGATGTTTGTAACGCATAGAAGACGTTTTCGACCCCATAAAGTATATACAAATATTCTTGATCAGCATGAGAAGCTGACTCGATATATCCATATCCGTCTGTCCGTCCGTCCGTCGATGCGTATGCGTTTTACTCAGCCATCTTAAGAGCTATTGGGGTGATATTAGAGCTACTTATAACCCGGGTAAGATAAAGTAGCAGCAGCCTACTACGTCATTGCCCGAATCAACAGAACACACGCATACACATACAGACGCAACGCTGTGTTTGTTTGAGTTACTGAAGTTACAGACCTACAGGTTTGGAACGTGTGTGGTCAATGACTCCAAGGGTATATAAACTTCGGCATAGCCGAAGTTATCTTCTTTGATATTTTTTCACTTAAATGAATTTTCTCTTCTAGATTCCACGGGGACCGATAAAGGCAAAGGGACTTTTACTTGCATGTATAAAAGATCATAATCCGTGCATTGTGTTCGAACCAAAAACTTTATACCGTGCTGCGGTGGAAGAAGTACCAACTGACTTTTATATTTCAGAGCTAGGAAAAGCAGACATTTTGCGGAAAGGAAACGACTTGACTTTGGTCGGATGGGGTACCCAAGTTCACGTTTTATTGGAAGTAGGTTTTTTTTTTTTTTTTGGGAATACAGATATTTGTAAAGGACTTATTTAATATATTGTTTGCAGGTTGCTGATTTATCGAAAAAACATCTTGGTGTTGATTGTGAGGTTATCGACTTGGTATCAATTTTACCATGGGATAAAAATACAATATGCAATGTAAGTGACATAATATTACAGTCCGTTGCCATATTATTACACTCATGCTGCAAATCTACTTTTACTTTACATTTCTTGTTGTTATTATGAACTTTTTGTAGATATGTTGGTAGAACATGTGTTTTTGTGAATATCGCGGGAACTTTTATCGTTTTGGGAAAACTTATCATGCTGGTCACGAAAAAAAATGTAATCTAAAAAACATAGTTTCAGTTTCACAGTACAATTCATCAATTTAACGTGTTTCAATGGCGATTTAATAGAATTAATTTTCATGTAAATTTCCAATTTTCTATGTGACTTTATAATAAATTTTGATGTTTCATCATTGCTTTGTTAATGTCAACTGACGTCTTATAAGCCATGAAAAATTAATTTTTAAGCATGAATCTAAGAATATGTCGAGGGACTGTATGTGTACATCGTGAACTTTTAAAAGTTTTTTCTGTTGTTTTTTTTAGTCCGTTAAGAAAACAGGACGTGTGATTGTTGCACATGAGGCTCCATATACTCAAGGGTTTGGTTCAGAACTAGCAGCCTGCATTCAGGAAAGATGTTTTCTACAACTTGAAGCACCTGTCAAAAGAGTCACTGGATGGGATACACCATTTCCCCACGTGTTTGAACCGTTTTATTTGCCCGATAAGCACCGTTGCTTAGCAGCCGTGAGAGAAATTTTAAACTACTGATGAACCATATAAAAACTTAAAGGAAACGGATGCATTTATTAATATATATTATAATGTATTTATTTACCCTACGTATTTATATTTACGCATTTGTGTTTACATTGTTGCTTAGATAAATTGTAAATGATTACCACAAAAAAATAATTCGAATTATTATTAATTTTTTTTATCTGCCAACTGCATCCTTGCGTCATAGAATTCTGGCTGCCATCGAATTTAGTAACATAGGTACCTCTCGTTGATCATTTACACCTTGTATATTAATGTTTATGTTTGTAGCCGTGTATTATTTGTACATCATCGATTTTGTATGACGTTCTTATCGGCATTAAACTATCGAGCATAAAAGTTTTTGCTGTGAACAATGCCAAGAAAATGCAAAGCGGCTAATTTAAGCGGTAATACAAGTGCATATGTCTAAAAGATCGGTAAATTAAAGACATAGAAGAACTTATGAACAAATCCAGCAACAAAATACTAATTTACATGTAAGAATGGCGCAATTGCATCAACGAAGAGTCAGAAGATAGATGAGCTGAACGCAAAAAAGATATAAGATTACAACGACGACAGTCGAACAGTTTCACAGTCAAAAAACGCTGAACAAATAATCAAGAACCAAGAAAATGAGTTATTCCTGCCTCTAGTATTCCAGCATGGTATATGGCATTTGCGATGTCTATCAACAAATCCAATGGCCAACCGATGTATGTTTATTTGTGGCTTAGATTTAACAACACCATGTTTTTCACACTAACAATTATACGTCCCATGCTCTCGAGTAGGTTCGGTTTATTTGTGTTAGATAAAAATGAGCTAAAAAAATTATTGTTCACAATATACCATTAAAATATTGATATTGCTTATTCTCTTTACACACTTACAACAAGTTACTTACTTTTTGCCTACACTAGAAATTAATTAGAAATAGTTTATATCAAATTAAACTTTTGACAGTTTTATGTATCTATGTATTATTGACTATGCCAAATTTGATCAAGGTCGGGCGATCGGGCGAATGACTGAGTTACGCACCCAAGGAGGAGCTTCGACAATTCATGCTCAGGTTTTCCAGGTTTCGGTGCCTTTTGGTCCTCGGATCGTTTTCTCACGGTCAGCGTCTTAAGGTTTTTGGTGGCTTGCCGAAGATTGTGATAATGCTGACTGGGCTTAAGGTTTCGTAAGTATTCTGCAGTGGCTTCGTTGCAAAGTTCGAAGCCCTTTTACCTTTTTGCCATACCATCTCAGACGTTTTGTTTTTCTCGTAACTTCTCCACGCCGATGTCCTCTCCACTGCACTATGGTCAGAAAGTCGGATTTTTTGGCATAAAGTCCAATTTTAAAGTTAGAGCCTTGAAATTTGGTACATATGTATGTTTGCTAAATTTTTATAGAATTTCGGATTTTGTTTTTTAATTGGCCCATGTCTTCACCCACCTGTCCACCTTTTTTCTTGCATGTGATTTTCTGTCACTTTTGTAATATTTGTTTCGAGCTTCTGAAGCATTTCCGCCTAAGCATCCAACCGGAACTAAGGATGAGTTCATAATTTGCCAGCCGTGAACTAATATTTTGTGGACAGTATGAGACATTGGGTACCAAGGATATATACTTAAGTACATTGAAAATGTGCTTTTACAAAATTTCTTAAATTTGTCAACATCTACAGAATAGTGAGACGAAATGGTAATCAAAATCACGAAGAAATTGTGTAGAAGGGCTTGATCAAAGTTTGTTACTGATGAAAACAAACGGGTATTAGAGAAGGCAAGAGCCAGAAGACTGGCTGTGTTTCCGTCATTACTATTGCCACTACCGTTTTCCTTGGGCATGTTTATATGGAGACCCATTTGTTTCCATTTCATGTCTTGAATATTCTTTTTTCGAGACATTACTTCCATTTTGTCAGCCTGCTTAATATGCCACTTTCGAATTTCGAGCCTATATGACACATTTAGGACGAATTCAAAAAACGAATCCAGGCATGCAATGGACTCGCGCCGTATTAAAGACTTTTAGGTCTTGGTGCAAAGTTTCCTGAATAAAAATCTGTGGTTTCCAGAAGCTCTGTTGGTTTTACACCACATATTGGGCAGCACTGAGTGGATGTCGTTCCAGTTAAGGTGCTAAGCACCTTGCCATCAATAAGTGTCATTTGCTAGCATATTTAATGACAACTTCTTTGTCCCCCTTTTTATATAAATAATCCTTTAAGGTGGCGATTTAAACATCCAAACTTTTTTTTCGAGTAATATTTTAGCCTGGCTTTCCTTTGCATACTCAATTTTTAAAGGCCGGCAGAACCTAACAGACTGTGGAGCTCTGTTTTTCCAGATGATACGTTGATTTTCATCTTTTAATTCCAATGGTATTTTTGTGGTGACAAAAAGTGAAAGATCAAAGGAAGCAGGTTCATCCGAATGAAACTGTTGCTTATAAATGCTTTGACCCGTTGATCCATTAAAGCCCTAGCTTGTTAGTAATGTGCAATGTGAAATATCATCAATTTCAGCTAAAACCTCCTTTTGCAATTCCATAATTCTTTTGGCTGTATGGTCTAGGATATTTTGCATTGAAACCTGTGCATAACTTTCCGAAATGTGTATTTGGGGTGGTCTGCAAACCGTTTTCATTTCCAGGAGGGTTGAGTACGGTGGAAAAATATCGCATCCACGAGATTTGTTAAGTTGTTGGATGTTAATGTACTGCTGTTTTGTCAATCCATTTTCCAATAAAAAAGCCAGTGCTTTTTCCGAAGTAAGAGGTGTGACTTCATTTGGAAACAAGGTTTTTTTTAGTTCAGAGCAGTCTTCATGCCTGACGACTTTTAAAACGGTCGCTAATTCATCCTGTTTGGCTTTCTTTGCAGAAACTGAAGCCGCGTGAAGCAAATGAGGCGTGGAAAAATTATTATCCGATGCTAGGTCGCATGCTAACTTTCTTTTTAGGCGCTTTTCAGCATATGAATAGTGTAGCTTCGGTCTACCCATTGCAGATGAAGATGCCAGATCCGTCACATTTTCTTCTAACGTCAAAGTAATTGACTGCGAAAGCCACCTTGCGTGTCGAGCCTTAAATCTTTGCAACATTCGATTCCACTGCGGCAAATTTTTTTTGACGTGATTCAGAAAAAATCCTGATTTTTTCAGTAAATATATCCACCTGAGCAGCACTGAGATCAGATTTGTTTACTTTTTCCAATACCCATATGATAAGTGCGCCATCATCGCGCTTGTTGTTGTTTCACCTGTAAAAAGACACCAACAACAATTGCACATACACAGCTAAACATTCACAATCTTGACAAACTAACACTGAACATTAATTTTAAATACCTGTGCTTTTACATTCTATGATTACAATATTCTTTTTCTTTAAACAATCACGCTCAAAAGAATGACAAAGCTTAATAAATTTTAAGGTTGCATACCGATAATTTAAGCTTGCCTTGAAACAGCTGACTTTAGTTGCGCGCCAAATTTAAATGACTAATTTGAAAAATTTTTAATAAACGTTTTTTTCTTATTTAATGTGTCTATAATCAAAAAATAAGTTAAATTTTCAGTTATCAATACTTAAAAAGAGTTTATGCCAAAATATCAGACTTTTTGACCATAGTGCACTGCACTGTGGACGGAAAGCCCGATTTTTTTGCATAAAGCCCAAAAAATCATGGAACGATATGATCCCTTTTGCTATTTCTTTAGAAACTAGACACTCTAAGCACAATATATCGATGAACTATCCATTACATTTGCAATGTTTAAAAATTTGCTCAAGTTTAAGGTGACTTATTTAAGAGGAAGTAAACATTAATTAAATTATTAACTATGGAAAATACAGAGCCCGGAATGCTTTATATAAATTCCGGTTTAGGATTGTGTAGGATGTGTCCAATGTTGTACATGTGGTTGATGTTGTAGTATATTTTTTTCTTGAAAACTAGACCCGAGTCCAAGTGAATTATGAAGTAGAACTAATATGGACCAATCCCGTCCACAAAATAAATATGTGAAGTTATAAATAAAAGTACATAATTGTTCGAGGTAATAATAATACAAACAAAAAAAAGCAATGTATGATTGGATTGTTGATCATATCCACAGCAAAAAAAAATATGGAAGATCAACAGAAAGATTTGATAATAAAAAAGCTGCTACTATTCACGAGTGTATACAAAAGAGACTTCGTTCAGAGATTGGGCTACTTATAGATAAGCCAAACTAAAATGGATTTGGAAATAGGACCGACGGTAATACTCTGAGAACAGCACTTTCAAATTCAAACTTCAACGAATTACCAATTAATTTACAAAAATTAAAAGACTTGCGAAGAAACGTTTTCGTTATATATTAATAAGTATCCATGGTTTCCAATGTCTCCTAGACTACATAAAATTTTAGAGCTGGGATTTCAAAAAATGGATTCCTCTATTCTGCCAGTAGGATGCCTGGGTGGAAAAACCATAAAAAGCGCGAAATAAATATTATAAGCGCGATAGGCTCTGCCATGCTCGGCAGAATACTCGAAAAAACAATTTGATGGATGTTTTTAACAGAGCAATCGATACATCGGATCCTCTGCTGTCGAGCATATATTTGAACAAAAGATCGTAATAGAACAAAACAAAAATATTACCTACAGCAGTTATTAATCTGTTAGAAAAAGCCTCATTTAATTGTAGTGAAACCATTGATGGTTCAAAATATGATGCTAGCGATGACGAGTCAGACCATAATACACATATTTAAATGCTTAAGATTTAAATAATGAATATATTTAAATAACACTGTTTATGTTTTTTATTATTAGTATTTTTTTTTAAATAAATGTTTTGTATACTAAGAGAAGCACATAATTAAAAGTGAAAAATAGCTCGTTCGCTAGATTACTTATAAAGGCGGTCTGAGTGGGCGTGGTCGGATCCGTTACAAATTTTAAAGGTTTACCATATATAATATTTGTGTCACTTGTACCAAGTTTCAACTCTTTCCTCAAAATTGGACTTTATGCAAAAAATCGGGCTCTCCGTCCACAGTAAGTTTATATTCGAGTTGTTTTGTGATTAGCCTAGTTATGCGTATTATCTTTTCCACTGGGATGTTTACCCAGATCTTCACCGCTCTGTCATCTGAGTGTAAATAAAAGTCGGCTTTTGTGTAGACGCAGGTACCATTAATCCCTCTGGTGATTGTGTCCAGCACATCCGTGTTTCTCTGATCGGTTGGCCAGACGAGTGTAAAGGGCGAGTACCCCACCAGGTATGCTTGGCATTAAAGTCAGACTTTTCATGCTTTGCTAAAACATCTGTGAGTCGTGTATATGTCTAGAAGGGATATAACAGGAGACGATGTTAATGTTGCCGATGGAGGTGGCAATGTGTACTGATGACGTTTGCAGCCACAGATGCTGGAGAGGTGTGTTTTCTGTGAAGCCTGGACTTGATCAAAATTCCAACACAGCCTCTTGCATTACCGCTTGGGTGATTGGCTCGAAGATCGTATTCAATGATTTTTAAAAATTACTGGTCTTTAAGATGAGTTTCCGATATTAACATAATGTCAACAATGTTCCTCTTGAGGTACAAGTACACCTCCGATCCACTTTTGCATAGACCGTTAGCATTTCAGATTATTATATTAAGATCTATTGATACATTATTATTGTCATTTGTTTCATTTGGGCCTGGAGGAGTTTTTTGATTTGCCCAAGGTAACAACGTAAGCGACCTCAAATATGTATCTCCTTGTTTTTTATACTTTCTGAATAGAAGTGTTTCTCTCTTTCGTGGTGTTAAATTCATTTTAAATTAATCTGAAAATTTTTAATTCAATCTACACTCATCGGTAAGTTTAAAAAATAATTCAAATTATAATTATAACTAAAATTAAATATTAATTTAAATAAAGGCAAAACAATAAGCCAAAAACATTGTGCCGGAAAAACACGGCGACTTAAGTGTAGACTTTATGTGGAGAGTTTTGTTTTTGACTGTCATTTTCTTGCCCTTACTTAATCTTGGCTGAATGTTGATATTCCTGATGCTTCAGTTTTCCTCATACATAAAGACATGATCGGACTACCAGTATACACCGCCACGATGGTGTATTTCAAATCTCTCTGAAAGACTGGCTCATTGTTCTGGGAGATTTTTAAGGCCCGAGTTTGCCTGGACCCTCTCATACGATTCTTCCTTAATGTTGCCTCCCTTCTCACATTGGATGTAACCCTTGACCTTCCTCTTCAAGTTATGTCTAGGAATACTAAATCATACGATACCTCGATGCCTATGTTTTCGCAAGACAAACTGTACTTAACTTTTTTTTAATCAATGATTGGTCAATGTATTTCTGTCTTTTGTACTCGCTCGATCAAATTTAATAGTGCTGAATTCAAAATGCCAAGAGCATTATCATCACCGATGTAAAGTCAGGTTTTCTCGCGATCCTAATCAATTTTTTTACATCGTCAAAACAACACGTAAAAGTTTTGAAAACAATAAAGCTTATACTAATCAGGCTATTGCCGAATTGTTCGCTGATTTTTTCAAAATATTTCCGTATCCGTATTACTTCAAATTGTCCAATTGCATTCTTAGCCCAGTGTTTGATGAAAGTTTCGTTTTCAGAGTGCTTTGTTCCGTCTAGTACATGCACCAGGCCCTGATGGGATTACCCAGTTGCATTGTGAGCTTTTGTGTAGAGGCTCTTTGTAAGTCAATACTTAAGTTGCTTACACTGTCCGTCTCGTCTTTGGCTTACGCATCTAATTGAAGGGAATCATATATTATTCCTCTTCATAAAAAACACAAAAGGTTCTCTTCATTTTCTAAGGCCATTCAAGTGACCTTTGGAGTACCTCAGTGTAGTCATTTGGATCCATAGCTATTTACTCTTTTTATAAATGATCTTCCATTGGTAGTGAAACATTCTCGTGTGCTTATGTACACGGATTATGTTAATCTTTACCTCAGTTTTAAAGACATATCGTCTTCTTGTCTGCTTCAATCCGATCTAAGTGACCTTTAAAGTTGATGTGAAACCAACCTATTACAACCCAACGACTCTAAATGTAAAGTTATGCTTTTTTATAGATGCACTCCATACGCAGCAATTTATTGCCTTATCGAAACTCCCTTAGAGCACTACGGTTACAATTGTCAAAAGAAATTGACGATCCGTACTCAATCAAAATTCCGTTTACATTATTAGTTCGAGATATCTTAGAGAACGGATATTGCATATGGGTTTATCAGATGCACCAAAATAAAATTAAATTAGTTCAAAAGCAGTTTCTTCTTTTTGCTTTTCGCGGTCTAAGGTTGTTGGAGTGTGGTGTGTAACGGACCATCAGAGAAGGATGCTTTACTATCACACATATACATCGCCAAATCCAAATCAGCGAAAGACGCTTGGAATGCTTTGGCGCAGGCGTTTGAGGACAGCTGATTGACTCGGAAAGTAGAGCTGCTAAAAAAATTGGTACAGTTAAACCTGGAGCAGTTTGATTCGACACAGGAGTATGTCAACAAAATGATTATGACTGCCATTAAGGTAAACAATGCTGGGCTTTGCATAAGTAACGAGGTAACGGCATCACTGATGCTTGCTGGATTACCTAGTGAGTATCAGGCATTGGTCACGCCAGTAGAAAACTCTAAATCAACATCAACTGTCGACAATGTAAAAGGTGTGTTGCTACAAGACGTGAAGTTTGAAAATACAGCTGGAATCAATTCGAATGCCATGTACTCAAGAGCGTCAAAGCAAGATAAGGACATATGCGAAAAGTATACCAAAGCGTAGTGGAAGAAGAGAGAAGCGATGAAGAGAAAGCAGCTCTTGCATCGAATACTTCGTTCATAGTAAATGCAAATCCACATGTAGCCAAGAGCGAAACAGTGTGGTACATTGATTCTGGTGCTTCAACTCACATGACAAATGATCCTTAGCAACAAGAGCGTAATAATAGCGAACAAAGAGAAACTGCATGTAAAAGGCAGAGGCGATGTAGGAATTTTCTTCCATGTAAAAGACAAATCAGTTAAAGGTAATATTCATGGTGTGGAGTATGTTCCAAATTTGTGCAAAAATATGTTATCTGTAAGCCAAATGGCAAAAAAGGGAAATGGCTTGTTTTCAAAAGGAACCATTTCTACATCTTTGAGAAAAATATTTTGATAGCCACTGGCTATTTGCAAAATGATCTGTATCAAATGAATTGTGAATTGCCAAAGGTAAAGAAAGCCTTGGCCGCAATAAATGGATTGAAACTATGGCATCGTAGGATGGGCCACATTTTTGACACAAAATTACAGCTGGTAAAGGAAGCCACCGATGGTGTTGAATACACTGTTAATGAATCGTACCGGTATAAATGCATTGTGTGCTTTAAGAAAATAAACTCGTATGATAAGCAAGCAACCTGGAATCCGTGCCGGAGGTCTTTAAGATTTTGTCCACTTAGTTGTGCGTGGACTATTCAGAGTCAAGTCCTTTGCTGTTGCAAGATTTATGCTTGTCCTCGTTGATGAAGGTGTTTGTGTACCCAATTAAGTAGAAGGCAGATGTAGTCTGTTTGCTGCAGCGGCTAAGAATGGGTTGACAATTTATTAATTGGATGCTGTGACAGCTTTTCTTTATGGCGAGTTACAAGAGGAAATCTACATGCGTTAGCTTGAAGGCTTCGACGATCAATCGGAAAAGGTTTGTCGACTCAATAAATCTACGGGCTTAGGCAGGCAAGCAGAGTCTGGAATAAAATGCTGAACAAAGTTCTACTAGGCTTTGGTCTTCAACTTGGCGAAGTGGATCAATGTGTATACCATTACGTAACTGGATCCACCAATGCATATGTGGCAGTATATGTCGACGATATATTCATTTTCAGCAACGACAAACAAATGGTAGCTAAAATCAAGGACGAGCTATGGGCGAAGTTTCTTCGATTTTGGGCATGCGTGTTCGATGTGATGAGACTAACGGCACGAGTCTTCAAGCTGACATGGTACCCAAATCTGAAGCCGACATTAAGGATATGAAGAAGGTTCCATACTTGGAGTCTATTAGATGCCTACTATAAGCTGCACAGAACACTCGTCCTGACATAAGTTTTGCTGTCAACATGTTGAGTCGCTTCTCCTACAATCCAGGAATGGTTCATGGGACCGGCGTTGAATGTGTGATGAGATATCTGAAAGGAACTTTCAACAGATGCATCACATATCATGCTGCTGTAGATGGTTTAAAGGGTTTTTGTGATGCTGATTAGGGCGGATACCTAGATGGAAGGAGATCGACAACAGGATACGTTTATGTACAACAAGGCGGAGAAAAATCGTGGTGTTCCCAACGGCAGACGACCGTTGCACTGTCCTCTACAGAAGCGGAATATATGGCAGCAGTATCTGCCATCCAAGAAGCCTTTTGGTTTTTGCGCCTGCAGAAGGAACTTCGTCTCATTGATACCAATAAGATCGTGCTATGTTTTCTCCAAAAAAGAAACATAAATATATAAGACAAGTTTATTAGAGAATGGTTGAGATAGATGATTGGTATAGAGTACATTCGTACGGAGTACATGCTGGCAGATGCACTAACAAAACCAGTACCAGCTTCTAAAATAGCGTTGTTGGGATCTAGGTTAGCATAACTTCTTAATTAAACAAAAAAATTGTCATTAACAATATTGTCATAATATTGTATCTGCCAGATATTCAATTAACGGGGTATATTGAAAAGTACTTTCTATCTGGCAACTCTTACATCTTACATTTGTACTGCTACTCATTACTGCTCAATGTCTGTCTTCTATCATCTTGCAAACACACACACTCTTTTAACACTCTCATATTTAGCTGCTTATTAGCTGTAGCTAATTATAATTTACCTGTTTGCCTGTTTTAATTTGGATTTGTCCACGCGATTCGTGCCGTGCCCCCCGACCGGTCAGGCGGGAGTGTGTTTCCCAGATGGAGTGTGTTTCTCAGATAAATTTTACGCTTGTCCTGTTCCAAGGTCGTGTTTTACTTGATGAATTTCAAGAATCTTCGTTGACTTCACTTGTTAGTTGCTTGATCACGAATTAATGATCCTCTTAGCATGTTGTTGTTTTTATAAAGGCGGTTACAAGAATTGCTGTATTTCACCCGCTTTACTTTTATTTTTCCATCGGCCCATAGCTTTCACCCACGCAATCTCTTGGTGCTATGCGTGGTGAAAATCCCTAAATTCCTTGGCGCAATCGCTTACACTTTCTCAACGGCTGCACGCCCATTTATTTTCATTTTTGTTCATATGCGGGCATCAATCACTTTCTTTCCTCTCGTACTTTCCCGTTGGTCGCAAAGCCTCTCCTGTTGCGATGCGACGCGCTCTTCTCCTTGTTTACGCCGCCAACACCCATTATAGTCTTATTGTTCTTAATTTTAATACCTTTTTTACAATTTAACTTATTTTAAAACTTAGCTTATTTTACAGCTTAACCATAACCCATTCATCAGCACCCGTTTTTTGAGCTTCGCGAATCGAACATGCTGATTCGCGATTTATCTGCGCAATAAAATCGGCTTACATTGCTCTTCTGGTACTTGTGTTAATATCTTTTCAGCGGGCTGCTGCTGGGTTATAAACTGTGCACACTTTCGCCACACCCTTTTTTTCAGTAGTCGAATAGCTCTTCTTTCTTCACCAACCTCCGTGTTTTGTATCAGGATTGCTTCCAGTCTAATGTAACCTGCATTTGTCTGTAACACGAACATCTTTGTGAAGTCTGGGCATGCCAATTTATTAATTTATCTTTTACTGCGTCAAAGGCTGCTTGATGTCCTTGATTTCAGTGCCTCCGTGTCTTCTTCTTAAGTAAAGCATTTAATGGGCGTGTCAATTTTGCAAATCCTGGAAAGAAGCTTCTGTACCACGATGCTACTCCCCGATATTGGCGTACTTCTTTTGTACATGTTGGTGGTTTTTACTTTGCTATTGCTACAATGGTGGATCCGAGCCGATCCTGTCACCAGATGGCCCAGAATGTTAAGCTCCTTTCTTAAGAATTGGCACTTCTCTGTATCCTGTAGCATCCTTCTTACCAGTTTAAAAGTTGTGGCCCTAGTCTAGAGTTTATGGATCTTCTTTCATCGTGTTGTTGGCAGAAGAAGACTACATGTTTAGAGGTTTCGAAGATGCCACTTCCACACCAGCTATACTCATCTGTGATTTCGTGCCCGAACCGTTTTAGCGGACCAAGAACGGATCACTGTGGAACTTCAGCTGTCGCTTTCTTCTCCATAACACCGTTACCACTTTTACTCTTCGCTGAGGACAGACGTGTTAATTACGCTCATAAAATTTAATTTTTTTCTCGCGATTAAAAACATTTCTGTAATTTTTAAACTCTATATCGGTTTAATTAAAATTTTATCATACGAATTTTATTTTCATTTCGCAACTGCTTACACTCGCATTTGTGCATTTGCGAAATAAAATCTTGAACAATTTCAACATAAATTAAAACTTTTAACAAAAGTTGCATTAGGGATGTTGTCGTTTTGCTTATCTCTTTTGCTTTTGTGTATTACATTTTACTGTTGTAACTTACTCACGCGCTGCTGCGTACAAATTGTTGTTGCATGTGTTCAATTTGACGCACTCTCAGCATGATACAATAATATAAGGTAGTATCGGCGTCAGCAGAGGCTCGTCGTTTCTATGTCTTTAAACGGGTTTTTTCAGAATTTTCCTGAATAGTGCAATAGTATTTCACACAGCTTCAAATGACGGGGTATTCTACAACATATCCAAAATACATCCAAATCGGTGATTCGCATACCTGAAGTTCCCCTTCCTTAGCTTCAGTGCGTTCGTGCTTGTCATAGCAAAAGGATGTCTGCAGACAAATTTTTTAAAAGTTGTTAACCCTTGTGTGAGCACAAAAAAAAAAAACAATGAGGTATTGCCATTTTTGCAAAAGTGTGCCGGGCATGAAAACTCCAGAATTTGCGACAAAATTTTTATGTTTCTTACTTTACGTTTGCATCTAAAAACGGACAAATTTATAAAAGGAGGCGCTTCAAGCAAGATGCCGTTCCAAAACGAGAAGAGCGCCAATCAAACATTATTAAAGAAGGCGTGTAAAAAAATATATATATGATATATGATAACAATAATGTAACTGCATTGTAGAGACAAAGTGATACATAAAACACTGTATACGGAAAATGGTACATCGAAGCAAAAATTAATGTCATGGAAAAAGAGATGCAGAGCTTATAGCTACAGCTTGAGGAGTTTCGCCAACTGGAAGAGTCTCTGGGCAAAATATTCACAAAAACCCAATTAAAAATATTGAAAAATGGTGTCAAACTTACATTCAATCCAGATGATGTGTCTGCAGCTATTTGCCTCCATACCGCAGGCTCTCAGGCGTATAATCATCCATACAAAAAAGGCTTGTCTTTACCGAGTCATGCCACCTTATACAGATGGTTATTAGATGTCGATATAAAGACTGGTACCCTGGATGTGGTCATTGACCTAATGGCCAATGAGGAAGTGGACAAGGCTGATGAGCTTTGCGTATCGGCCTTCTACGAGATGAAGGTAACAGCTGCTTACGAATATGATAGCTCAGCGGACGTCATGTACAAGCCAAGCAAGTGCTAGTGGCAATTGAGCGCGGCTTAAAAAAATCATGGAAGCAGGCAGTTTATTTTGTTTACAACACTCGAATGGACATGTAGTAGGCAATTCAAAATTATTACAAATAATCATCTATTAAAAAATACTTCATCTATTTGTTTACTTGTATTTTTGGCCATCTCAAATCCCAAGGCCCAGCGGAGGGTTAATCAACACACTGTTTACTGTTTCACTCACACTTATTGCAAGCATAGCTAAGACAATTCTGCTGCCAACGTGACTATCTTATGTTATTGTCTCATGACTCTCTCGCTCTTCCTATTCCTTTGCCTACTCACGAGTCAGTAAAACGTTTTTGTTTTTGTGTCTACAAATGCGGTTGACTCCCATGATTATATTCTGTGTTGGCTGTGTGACCAGTCTCATGCACCGTCTCCTCACAACTTACAACAGTTGATATCGTTTAAGAGCCCGTTGGTGAATGCGGTAAGTGAGGTATTACCGGTATCACCTGGGCATCATCTCTCAAAAACGGTGCCAATTGTTTGTCCGGGCAATTATGGAATTCGTAGATAGTTTCAAAAGTATCGAGGGCGCCGTGAACAAGTTGATTGCTGCTGTGAGTGAATTGTTCAACGTTGCTGCTGCACCTCTTGTTGGCATACCACCAAATAAACATATATTTGTTTCTAGGCTAGGCCCTGTTGTCACATCTGATGATGTAATAGCATATATTCGGAAGAAAGTTAACGTCTCGAAGATTGCGGTGGAGAAGTTTAAATTTTCTTATTCTCGGGAAATTTCTTCCTTTAAAATTACTGTTTCTGCGAATGTCTGATATTATGTGTCGAGAACATTTTTGGCCGAAGCATATTTTTTTTTTTTTTTTTTTTTTAACGTTTAATATATATTTGTTGAATCTACTCTTAAATTAGAGCCTAACAACAAGTTTGAGATATTTTTCTTAATCTAGTACTTAAGATAAATCCTGGGGATATTGCAGGCGGCCCGAATCACTTGTTATTGGGTTGGTCTGTCATTTCTTTTAAGACGAGTTCTATTATTAGTTCGCGTAAGGGAATTGGCAAGAACATTTGGGTGTGCATCCAGTTTCGCAGAATACTTTAGTTGTTGACTACCTATTTCAGATTTTACGCTAGGTATATTTAGATCATTTTGAATGTTGTCGTTCCGTATGTACCACGGGGCCCCCGTGATTGATCTTAAAATTTTCGACTGCGCTCTTTGTATAATATCGACATTGCTAGTACTTGCCTTCCCCCATAGTACGGCTCCGTAAGTCCAGATGGGTTTCAGTACGGTGTTGTATAGGAGGACTTTATATTCCAGACGTAGAGGGGACCGAGCATTGATGATCCAATGTAGGCTACTTGCTTTCAGTTTAAGCTGTGACTTTTTTGCTTCGATGTGCTTGCGCCAAGTTAGTCTTCTGTCTAGGTGGATGCCAAGGTAAGTGACATCCTCGGCTTGGGGAACTGGTACGTTGTTTAGCATTAGAGCTGGACAGATTCTTTTGTTAAGCGTAAATGTAACATGTTTGCATTTCTGCTCGTTGACCCGGATACGCCAGGTTGCTAGCCATTCCTCTACCACCTTGAGGTGTTCCTCTAATTTTGCAGAGGCTTGTATTGGGCATTTGGATCTGCTGAGGATTGCCGTGTCATCGGCAAAAGTGGACGTTGTAAGTCCTAAACTCGTTGGTAAGTCTGCAGTGTACAGTAGGTAGAGCAATGGGCCGAGTACACTGCCTTGCGGTACACCAGCTTTGATTTCAAAATCAGCCGAGACGGAGCCATTACATCTTACAGCGAATTGCCTATTGTAAAGGTAAGATTCCATTAGTTTGTGGGTGTACTGTGGCAGTTTTTGCCGGATTTTGAACATCAGACCCTCCAGCCAAACTCTATCGAAAGCCTGGGCAACGTCGAGAAAGACAGCCGCACAGTATTCTTTTAGTTCGAATGCTGTTCGTATTTCGGATGTTATGCGATTGACTTGTTCAATTGTACCATGTTTTTCGCGGAAGCCGAACTGGTGTGAAGGGATTGTGTTCTCCGATGCCAGAAATGAGTTTAGTCGGATCTGCAGGACCTTTTCAAAAAGCTTCGAAAGACATGGCAGCAAACTAATTGGCCTATAGGATGATGGCTGGGTTTTGTCCTTTCCCACTTTAGGAATCATGATGATAGTGGACCTTTTCCATGTTCTTGGGAAGTAGCCAATTCTTATTATAGCGTTGAACAGTTTGCAGATGTATTGTATGGCAATGATAGGGAGTTCCAGGATCATTTTCGGTGTGATTAGGTCATGGCCAGGGGCTTTTTTTGGCTTTATGTGGTTTTTAATAACTACAGTGATCTCGTCCGATTGGAGTTCCGAGTACTCACTATCCGTTAGTGTGCTCGAAGGGGGAAGTACAGATGAGTTTGATGTTGGATTTGGCTGGAAAACCATTTTAAGATGTGTGGCAAATACGGATGCCCTCTCTTCGTCGCTGCGGGCCCATCCACCGGTTGGACTCCTTATCGGTGAAATTGTCTCTGCAGGAGCGCTTAAAGTTGGGTGGGCTTTCCACAGAGGATGTTTAGTGCTGGTTGGGCTGAGCTTTTCTATGTATTTTCTTTGAGCCCAGCTTTCCTCTTGTCTTAACGCCTTGGAGAGGTTGCGATTAGCATGCCTTAGGCGAAGTTTTGCTGCTGGTGAGCGAGTAATCTGCCATTCTCTTCTTAGACGTCGTTTTTCCGTTACTAATTGTTCTATCCGCCGGTTCGTAGGCCTGTCAACAGGTTTAGTGTAAGAAGAGGCAGGTGGAGTAGATACTTTTGCTGCAGCTGCCATCATAGACTCAAGTGCAGAGACGCACATATCAATGTCCTCTGCAGCATTCAGTTTCGGCGAACAGTCAATGTGGGCACTCATGTACATTTTAAATTTAAGCCAATTTGTTTTGTTGTTTGTAAGCCTATATGGGCGATCAAGTACTTGAGGTCTTGTTAATAGTGTGAATAATACTGGAGAGTGATCGGAAGTTAGATCTAGCAGTGTATCCGCAGTGATCCGATTACGTGGAATCCTCTTGGTTACTGCGAAATCAATCAAGTCAGGCACTTTCTGTGGATCTGTGGGCCAATAAGTAGGCCTACCCGGTGAGACGCAATCCATCTTATTGAGAGGGTTGACTATTGTGTTGTACAACTGCTTGCCTTTAGGATTTACCAGGCGAGATCCCCAGTGCGTATGTTTGGCGTTATAGTGCCCTGCTGCAATGAAGCGATCTCCGAGTGTGTTAAAGAAATCGGTAAATTCCTTTTCAGAGATTGAGAAGCGTGGTGGGCAGTACAGGGCAACCAATGTAGTGTTGCCGCAGCTGGTTTGGACGGTTATAGCAGTTGCTTGTAGGTGCTGTGTTTCAAATCTGTTGAGGAGCGAGTGTTTTATACGGTTTTTGATTAGGATACCAGCCCCGCCATGAGCTTTTCCGTCTGGATGGTTTGTTGCATAGAAGGTATATTTTGGTATTTGAAAATTATTTTTTGATGTTAAATGTGTTTCCGAAATCAGCAAAACGTCGATTTCACTTGAGTCTAGGAATAGTTGCAGTTCATTTTTGTGCTTGGAGATGCCGTTAGCATTCCAAAGACATAGACGTAGGGAAGCCATTATTAATTCTCGATAAGCTTCTGGATAAGCAGGTTTTGATTCCGCATCAGTTCTTGCATACAGTTTTGCATGAACGTCATAAAAGTGGTCATGTTTTGATTGAGTGAGATCAATAGGGCTTCTAAGCCACTTGGAATTTGCTGGCCAAGCTCTGGTGCGCTAGGTTGCGGATTCTGTAGATGGTGGAGTGACGGGGTCTCTTTTGCGGGCTCCGTCTGTCCAGTTCGGAGCACACTAGCGAAGGATACACTAGGACTGTATGTAGCAGGCAAGTTAGATGATCTAACAGCCTTGGCAAAGAATACCTCCGGTGTAGTTTTAGAGGCGTTGACGGTGATTTTTGGTCCAGCTGGGGGTTTGCGCCCGTTTAGGTGAGATTTAAGATCCTTGAAGACAGGACATCCTCTGTAGTTGGCCGTGTGGTTCCCTCCACAGTTACTGCATAATCTTAGTGCGACATTGTTTCTGTCCTTGGTGCAAATGCCATCTTTATGATGTTCGCCACAGCCAACACACACTGACCTGAGATTGCAGTTGTTAGAGGTGTGGTTGTATTCCTGGCAGTTTTTACACTGCGGTGGTTGGTGTCTCTTATGGGGCTCCTCTACGGTGATTCTTCTGTGCAATAGGAGCTGTAGGTTGTAGATTGGGTGCACTTCATTTGGCTTCGACCGCTTTGCATCTGGTTGGAGCTCGATTTTAAAGAGCGGCTGTGCGACTTTGTTCCTGTTGATGATGTTGACAACGGATTTGACCGCAAACCCTTTTTCGACCAACGCGTCTGCTATTTCTTGAGTAGGGACCGATGGCTCAATCCCCTTCAACACAACCTGGAGCCCTTTACTGCTTTTTAGTTGGTAGGTATAGAAGTTGATGTTAGCATTACGGAGGTACTTTTCGATGATGCGGAAATTGTCCTCAGTTTGGGTTTGGCATTTAATTTCTTTAATGTTACCCCTATTGAGAGGGGTTACAACAAAGTTATTTGCCCCTACTATTTCTACTAGCTTCGAAATCAGGGCGCTGCAGTTGGCTCCACGGATGTATAAGGGGGGTGGTCTAGCCGATTTAACTTTATCTACAGCGCCGGCTTGATCATCTTGCTGATCGGCAAGAATTTTAAAACGATTCCCG